>NW_024066973.1:0-600000 GCF_015039405.1 Cantharellus anzutake
ATGTTTGATTCACTGATCAAGTCAGCTGCAATCGGTAACTGCCGCATCTATTGTGGATCAGAGCTTCTTGTTGGCTCGACCCAACATGGCATACAGCCACAAACCACCTATTGATGCCGCCACCCATACGGTCATCAAGCTTGCCTTTAGCCCTGCCTGCGTTCTGGGTCATGTTGTGACCATAACTAACCAAATGGATGGGTGAAGCGCAGAGGGTTTCCCTTTTACAGTATATTCGGTGGGTTGGAGCACATCTAGGTTGGGGTGCCTCACTCACCCAACATTTTCATGTTAGGTTCAGTCGGGTTGATAAGAAAACAAGCTCTTTGCCGGGAACCTTACCAATGGCATGCCGATGACTACGGGGAACTTCATCACACAACCAACTGATTTCTGCCACGTAGGTGAGGCTATCAGAAGATGCCATGTTCTTGGTCGGGCTGATAGATAATGAATCCGAGGCATTTGTGCTACTCGGACGTGACAGGAGGGACGCCAAGCGACTTCCCACTCTCCTCGCCGAATACCCCGACAACTTTCTCACTGCTCTGATCGGCGTTTAGTGTCAGGATTCCGGCCCCAAACCCTTTGTGATGTGGCAAGGACCCTGCATTCTCTTGTAGTTAACATAAATCCTCATGCGTTAGCCATAACCCAAAGATATAAACCTACTTTCTACAGGTGATTTTGGCTCGAGATACCTTAAACCAATGTTTGCCAAGCCCCCCCCCCCCTCCTCACAATGAGCCCTCGTGAAGCTGAACACGATCTGGATAAAGATCGATTTTCCTCCCTCCACCTCAAGCCTCCAATCAGTTCAGTGAAAGCTGCGGGAGGCTACACAGTAAGAAGGACCGATTCTCAGAAAATCACTTCATCCTGCATGGGTCTGTCTACAACATTTTGACCTCAATCTCCAGTCTTTTCCACTTTCCCGTCATCTACTTCCGCCTCTCCCCCTGCGTCGTCAATATCCCCTACCTCCGTGAGCATCCCTCGCATTGGAAAATGGCCTTTGGCTCACTTGAAGGGGGTTTAGACAATTGGCAAGTTAAGTAAGCAAGGACGCACGCGCAGGATTACTAACCACGTTGACAGTAATCCCTGAGCCGGAACCTCAATTCCATAGCCATCACGGCTCTGCCTGCAAATTCTACGGCTAGTCCACGTCTCACGGATCTTGTGTCCGTATGGCCAGCGTGAATTGGCTATATTATTTCTTCGCCTTTCTCCAGTGCATTACCGCACAGCCGAGCGAATCCTGCTGCTGCATTTAATCGAGAGCTCATCTTCGCTATTGGAATGGTGCGTGTAAGTTGCACAAAGAACAGCTATTAAGTCGCCGCTTGGAAGATCCAGAATTCACGAAAGGGGGGTCATTGTTTGCGCTTTCAGATGCAGATGTGGGTCAACATCCCTTCTCCACTCAGGAGCACGAAATCTACCTTCCCGTTCCCGAAAGACGCACAGGCGGTTGCTACCGTCATCAGGTGCTCATATAATCAGGTTAACTCCACCTGGTCGTGCGAGAAGGAGCATGCACCCTTCATGACTTGCTGAAAACTCGAGTACCCGGTTTCGAATATTGTAGACTGTTCCCATCTCACCACTTGATGGACTAACGCTGATGAGTCTCAGACACACTGTTTCACACTGTTTCGTGTGTACCCTGACATCCGAGTAGTACGTTGCCTCTTGTTAATTTGGTCAGATGGTAATGCCTGCATTTGTCGTCAACAATATTTCGTGGACCGCTGGCCCCGCCATCGTGTGCAGCGAAATCTCATTCCACGAATGCGCTCTCCTTGGCGTGGTCAATTCCGGCGAAGTACCCGACAGGGTGAATGATATAGCGATTTAAATCCTCCCTTCATGGCCAGGGCAAGATCCCGCAATCGATTTTGATAGCCGCCCCCCCGCGGAAACGAACAGCGTATCAATGTTTAGAGCAACTATGACTAGTTTATCAAAGGTATGTTGTAAGACAGCAACACATGGGCTCATTGATAAACCAGTGATGCTCAACAATAGGTTGATAATAGACGTTGCTCAAATTAATCCTTCATTTGCCATCTTCCCCTCAGTCCTCATTTCTCGTTGCCGTACTGGCCAGAGGTTAGTTTGCCTACAAATAGCGCGTGTCCTTCACTTATGATATACTCTACCCAGACGAGTGTATTTTCGGTCACACAAATACAATCCAGTTCCTGCTGAGCTGCAGCTGGAAACTCTACGTTAGACACTGACGCTGAACTACGTTACCTTGCCTTTGGAAAAACCTACCTCGTTGAAAGTGATGCTGGCCCGAACCCTACGATACAAATAGTATACATGGCCGGTTTCATGTAGAGGATAGACTGTTCGCGTCACCCTGGATACACCTCCCTGACTGTGGCCGCTGTAATGAAGGCATTCTTGACATAGTGGTTCGTCCAGGCTCACCAACCCTTTCTATGCTAACGGGGAACGATATCACTGAATGTAACGTCCCTACTTCGTTGATCGGCTCTCTTCCATTAATATTGCGAAGGCTGGTGCCGCACAGCTTGCCTGAATCGAATTTCTCCGTGGCTGCTACCATTGCAGCTAGGAAGGACGCCGTCTTCGGTCAACTCTGGCAAAAGGTAACTCGCTGTCAGAGGAAATTGTGATGTCCTTTATGCCTGGTACGGAGGTGACGCACTTGTTCAGGCTCTGTGCATGGAAGTGTCAAATCTTTCCACAGGCTACCTGACGATTGGGTCGCCGTCCGTTTTGACACCGGTTCCGTCTATGGTATTGGGGCGTGTCAATTCAATAAACACACTCTACCCTACAACATTCAGAGGCTTGTGGCATGGCCTTCCAGTTCCCTCAACTCTACGCTGCTCCACCCTCCGCAGCCAATTATCCCCCTGAGCTTCTCCACGGCTTCGGCAACGTTTCGTCAGATGGCACGCTTCCAGAACGGCCATGATGGCCTTCAGCCGTTGCAGTTTCTCAGTCTGGAGTACCCAGGCGCACAGTGGCAAATCCATCGTAAAAAGCACAGTATGTATCGGGGCCGCCCAGTTGGATCGATTAGCCTTTAATTGGATTGCTCTTGCCTCACACAGTTTATAGCCGCGTGGTCACTGATTGTATCGTATGAACTGGGCTTCCTAACAGCTTATTTTGTTCCGGCGTGTGTATGAATACGGGTGTCCTGTGATTTAGAAGGCCTGTCGAGCACATGGAATATTGATCATTACTCCTCTTTCCCTTCGCCATCAACCCTCGCGGCGATATTCTGAGATCATTCCTCGAAGAGGCTTGCGGTGAACTGATGTGGAGGTGTTTGGTGAAGGCTGTGGCCTGGGGTTCGCGTGGACTTTGAGGGGTTGAATGAGTGAGAAAAGGCACAAGTCCACACGTGACAATGAATGGCTATTGCTTCGCTCGCGTGGCAACTTAATTGAATTGGCTTCAATGCAAGCCCAGTCCTGAAAGGTGATCCAGCGACCCACGCGCGGGTTCGTTCATTTTCTGCTTTCAAGAGCAAAGATCGGCGGGCACCGCTCTGCTGTCCCATTTCCCCCTAGTGGCCCCCTCTCCGAACCCGCCCCTCGCAGCAGTTCGAGCGCTCTCCATCATCCTTTTTTGTCTCGATTCCTGAATTGACCCTTGTATACAGTCTGTCTCTCGCCTGCATTCGGAAACCTTGACTGTGTTTACTGACCGCTTCCCACCTAGCCGTAGTAAGTACAGAATCGACCTTTGGTTTCACTGGCTTTTTTCCCTCCCTTACATAAAGTCTCATCCGCTGTTTTGAGTGTAGTCTCACACTCAAACTGATGTCTGCAACCATGTTCGCATCTCCCCCCTGGACGCTGGCGTCTTCATCCACATATCCTACGCCATCAACTGCCAGCTTCACATCCAGCTCAATCCTACCGTGTTCAGTGGCTGCCACTCGCAGGAGGAGTGTGGATACAGGCGGCTTGGCATTGTCTTTGCACTGTCACGACTCCGGAAGCGGGTGGGGCGGTTGGGACGAAGACGAACAAACTCCTATTCCGTGCGTGAACCTACTTTTAAATCGTTTTATGACTGTCGGCTGAGCTTTGTTCCACGTAGTTACGCCGAATTCCTTTCCACCATGTATTTGCAAACGGCGTGTAGTGCCCCTTATTCCTCCAAAACTATCACTTCGTCCTTAAGATCTTCTCTAATCGAAAGGATTAGTCAATGGGCATTCAATCCCCATGAATTGACTGAGGACCAAGTTTTGGCCTGTGTTTTTTATCTCTTTGAACTCCTGTTTACTATCGAGGGGATGGGAGAGGATCTGGGACTAGAAGCGGAGAGTCTCACATCCTTTCTTCTTGCGACAAAGTCGATATACAATCGGGAAAACGCCTATCACAACTTTCGACATGCGCTCGACGTGCTGCAATCGATGTACATTTTCCTCAACGAAGGTGGCTGCGTCCCACATATTTCTATTTTATTAACCCCTTCTGCGAGAAGATGGACCAGAAATGGGTCGTCACGAGGACACCTGCAAGGCATGTTATCAAATGTTGACGTCTTTACATTGTTCGTGGCCGCCTTAGGCCATGATGTGGGACACCCTGGCGTTAACAACGCGTTTATGGTATGGCGTTCCACCTTGATGAATTAGCTGATGTAGCTCACCCTGCCTTTGTTCAGAAAAATGCCTCAACACCAGTTTCTGTCATATATGACCATAATTCCGCTCTCGAACAAATGCATTGCGCATTACTATTACAGTTAATGAGGAATACGGGCCTAGGTCATCTCATAACGTCGTTCTTGCCACCAACCAATGGTCAGGAGACCGTCAATATCCGAGACCTCCTCGTTGGGACGATTTTGGCAACAGATATGGGAATTCATGGCGATTGGATGCGTCGCTTCCGGGAACACATTGAAGGTCCGACCAAGTGCAACAAGCTGCTGGTTTGCCAGGCATTACTAAAATGTGCAGACATCAGCAATCCGGTACGATGAATTCATATGCGAATAATTTCATTTTGACTAAATTGTGATGTTGATTGGACAGTCTCGTCCACATGAAATATCCGAAGTTTGGTCAACATCGCTTATGTATGAATGGTCTAAACAGGCCGAACTGGAGAGGTCTCTTGCTCTCCCTGTATCTGTACCTCCGAATCTCCCTCCCTCGCACCAGCTAACCCTCCGTATTTCTGAGCTTTCATCGTCCTCGAAAAAGCAAAGGCTGCACATCAGCAATTTAGCCTCCTTGTCTCCCTCCGATGTTCAAGCCGCAGTTCATCAGGCGAAAGGACAGCTCTTCTTCATTAACGGGTTTTCTTCCCCACTGTTCACTTTAGTGTCCGCATACATCCCCGAGATTCGTACGTTTTCTGACTGTTGTCTCGACAATAAGGCGCTATGGGAGCAACGTCTTAAAGAACTGGATGAGCACGCGAAAACAATTGCATCAAGATCATCCGCCACCAACAATGCACCATTGCTCTCCACCTTTACTTTCCCCTCACGCTCTCACTCAACCCAAGGTTATTCTAATGCATCCACACCTAGACATCAATACCCTCACAAACCGACTTCACTCGTGTCGCTCTCCCCGCTTTATCTGCCCTCTGTGTCCAGGTCCAGCCGCCCTTCGTCCATCTCATCCCTATCTACGACGTCGTCTACATCCTCATATCATTCTGCGCTTTCTGCCCTTGATGGAGTTTCCAGGCCGTGCTCACCACGACCACGACCACGGAATGAGTCATGGTCTACCGCCATGTCCCTCATGGTAATTCCCGGCGATCCCTTCCTGAATATCGACGGTGACAGTTGGCGAGCGTCTTCTATCAAGCGATCTCATTCGACAAATCGGGTGTACCCGAACAAAGATGACTTGGATTTGGATAGCGAAGATCGAATGAATGATATCAGGCGGATCGGGAAGGGCCTCGAAGCGATGCGTGCTGCCTATCGATCGAGTTGCAGGAAGAAGCCGGGGAAGGGTCTTGTTGCAATTGGAGCGACTATGGATGACGGGAGATTTAGGAGGCGTTGGTCCGTTGCCTGGCCTACCCCAGACCGTGATAGCCCTCATGTCTGTGGAGACTTTTCGATGTCCTTGACGGAGATCGGAGCAAGGTGACGACCATTGGGGCCTTAGATGCACCGAGTTTACCCCTGTTTTGCGTCAACAATTCCCCTCATGGTCGTCTCAGTTTTTGGGGATCTCGATGATTTTTTTTTTGGAATGAGCAATATGATTTCCATGCTTGTCACCATGTACAAACTTATCAATGTAGCATGCTCAGGTTGTCCAAGCTAGCTGCGTCGACGGAGGTTGTCACCTGTAATTCGTCAGACGAGTATGTACTTCACTGTAGCGAATCTAGAGCCCCTGATTGAATGGGAAAAATGACAAGGTCCTCTGAAAATGCATTGAACGGTAACCTAGGGTCCTTTACCCCCCTACATATACGGGGCCTAACCTAGCTGTTTCTCTCACCGCTCCTTCTCCCCACAGCAATCATGCCTACTACTTTGAACGGTCTTGGATGTAATGTCCATACGGAACCGAATGAATTTTCAGCGCTGTTGAGTAGCGGGTTCTGCCGCCTCAGGCGGCGTCCACCAGTTATACCAATGGAATAAATGGAATCACCTAAGTCATCTGTGACTGGAAAACAATAATGCGGGCCCGCACTATAGGGATTCTAGTTTCATGCGCGCCTTTTCCTTAAGGCGTATGCATAGGCTTATTGTTCGCACACGACATAAGCCGCGCACCTAAGGCCCTTCCCCTCCGCAAGGAGAAGTGAATAGAAATATCAAGATGTGAATTCTACGGCTAGGCTTTACTTAAAGCTACGCAGGAGCCCACTACTTGTTTCAGGTTCTCTCCTTTCTTGACTTGTCTGTCATCGAGATATCGATGCTCGACCTTCCACAGCCACTTGTACCACTTGATCATGATGTCGGGCGATGCAGGTCAAATTGACCGCCACAAGTTTCCAGTCTGGTGTCGCGATGTCGCGATTCACTGGTTCACTGGCACCAATATCCTATTCCCACCCACTGAAAGGGAAGGTCACCTGTTACCACGCTAGTTCAAGGAGGAAGGTCAACGGTCAACGGCCCGATTGTCTACTTAGTGGCTCTAGCTCTAGCACATTATGACCACAATTATCGCAACCTCGTTCTCTCCGCTCCCAGTTTTTCGATAGTCGCATTGTCGATGCAAGAACCACCTTCCTTTTGTCTCCCAAGATTAGCCAAATTTGCTCTCTACGGCCAAAGCTTCTTGCTACGGTGATGCCTGAATTATTCGGTAGTCTGGAGTTTAAAATGTTACTACGCATCCCCCAGCAAAATATTGTGCGAAACGTCAACCATAAGTAACCCCTCGCGTGAAATTCTATGGCAAACAAGGTCACAGCGGCGCAGTGACCTTTCCAGCGTTCGTCGCTCAAAAATGTCCGAGTTTGATTCAGTCGCAGCACCGCCACTGGTGCACCGAGGCCGAGAGGCCTCAATTCATTCGCGAAAAGTTCAGCACTCTCTTCAACACACCCTCTACCACAGGGCCGTCAAGTTCCCAACCACGTCGATCATCATTTTCAAACTCTGGCAAGGCGCAATGGCATCTGCCGCGTCCACATCCTCTGCTCCCATCAATCCTACTACCAAAAAATCTCTCGGCGACATCTTAGACTCTGTTGTCGATGACACCGATAGTCCGGAGCTACGCACCTCGGACGACTCTGAAGAAAAGGATGACGAGGCTGAGAATTTACCCCCTAGAGATGGATACTGTGTGGAATGCGAAGGTGCGCGGAAAGCGATGGGTCAGGACGTGAATCACCGGTTTTGGCTCATCTTATCGCGCCTAACAGACCAAGCTGCTGACCTCCACTGCGAGACGTGTGGGGACTCATTCTGTGAGGTATGCTTTACGTCTCAGCACCGGAAAGGATCGAGGTGCGCTATACTTCAGCCTTATTGATTCCCGGTCTTAAAACGTGGTGAACGGCAGGAAACACCATAAGACACGACCACTTGAGTCATTACAAACAAGAGTGAATGGGAATACTGTGAATAACGATAATGGGCATATAGAAGACGAAGAGGTGAGCATGATCCGATCATTCACTTGTCCAGTAGGACTTATGAGGCGTCTGCAGATGGACTCAGCCGATGAAGAGGCTCAGGCTCCGTCAGGAAATATTACCGCTGCCTCCTTACTAGGCGCGCAGCCCTCCATCGGGGAGTCTGTAGGCGAGTGGTACGTGGAGCGTTCTAAATACACTCCTCTACGTCTCACGATGGAAGAGCGAAAACTCCTTCGGCTTCTGGAAGCCGCTCTAGGTGGGTGTCCGTCATATTTATCCTCACAAAACTGAGCATATAATTACTATAGAGGTATCCGAGTACACTGATCGCATAGGTACATATTTCACAAACCATAAAAGCCCTCGATTTGCTTTTCTAACTTTTCACCGACGTCGGCATTCCAAACAGACATTTTGACATATTCCAATAAACCAAAACGAATTGTTCACCAAATAAAAGAACTCTGTTCCATTCTTTCCGGTCTCGTAATTGCGTCGAACTATAAACTTGGACAGGAACTATTCGCGAATCGAGATTTTGCCGCTAACGAGGAGTACTTTCAGACGATATTCGAGTTAGGGAGGCGTCATAAGGTACGATAACATGGCAGATCACTCAAGATCTCCCTTTCACGAATGATCTGTAGATTCTCAACCCTGACAGGTCTCGAACTACCTATGGAAAACTCATGTACATTCTGATGGATGCCCAGGATCCCACGGTCAGTGAGATGCTTGGCTTTTCCCTCGTTTCCCCCATCAAGAATGTATACGACCTTCTAAATGAGCACAATGCCCTCGCGCTCCTCCGCGATGACCGGATCTCCATCGCCACACGCGAAATCATAGCCGATGGTCGTCCACGTTATGAAATCCAGCGGGAAATAAAAGCCAAGGAACGTGCCATTGAGACACTGGCGTCGAAGTATGCGAGAAACGGATTGGATCCCGAGACCATTCGGCAGTGCTTGTACAGCATTGGAGATAACCATGCGTTCCTCAGGGTGAATCGGGATCCGTGTGACGGAATGATCGTTCTGTTAAAAAAGTACTTCAATCCTGATTCGCCTGGGCCAACTCCCGCAGAATCGTTGGCGATCCGATATGGGAAGGGAGGAGCACGGTTGAGGTATGCGAAATGGCCTCTGCGTTATCG
The DNA here is from genome assembly GCF_015039405.1 of Cantharellus anzutake. Lineage (NCBI taxonomy): Eukaryota > Fungi > Basidiomycota > Agaricomycetes > Cantharellales > Hydnaceae > Cantharellus > Cantharellus anzutake. The sequence continues at coordinate 9,244 of NW_024066973.1, forward strand.
TCGTCCATCAATTGATCAGCTCCTTCATAGTCATGATCATCGGAAGCAATACCAGTATGTTTTGCAGAGTCTGACTCTCTGGCGAGAGGTCCTCCATGGCATGTGCAGTTATATATCATCGCTTATCCGGCCATTGATGATATCATTCCGCCTTTCTAGATATGTTCCGCCTGTGGTCTCTTGCAGAGACGGATCTACTCAGTCCTTCCAACGGATATCGGTTACGCGATACTGGGCAAGGGCTGAATCGGATGCAGCATGCACCCAAGACGGCGAGGATGATGCAACTTGTTCTCCAACGTGCCCAGAAGAGCATTGGTTTCTGGGTAGGCTCGAGGTTCGTTTGTCTGCCATACTTGTTTGGTTCGTTCCTAACGACATTTTTGGTGTACTACAACAGCGTGATACACATGGGAGATCACAACGTGCCAAATGCCCTCATGTTCATCGACAAGTATAGTCAAATATATCGGATTCTTCTTCCCATTTGCAATATCATATCTCAAATCCCGGAGTTGATGAAGAAACCACAGTTAAAGAAATATGTTGATACTGAATTTGGCGGTGTGGATGGTTGTATTCGCGAGATTTTGGGTGACTTCTTTCGTCATGGTGAGGTGGTTCGACCCTCGTCACAGTTGACGTTGAAGCTAATGCATGTCCACCAGGATTCGATGGCTCGGGGGCTGATAGCTTCTATGATGCTGGTTCATGTATAGATGGTCGGCTTACGAGCGCTTGGAATTGGTGTTCCTTACTGGAGAAGAAACGATACTTCCCCGTTTTCCTTCTTTGCGGCTTCACGAGTTTTGACGGCCATTGGTGAGGCCGACTGCACAGATCAACATTTCTTTCCCATCGCTTCTCCTGCCCATCAAACATATACTAATTCCCTAATATATATATTTCTGCAATACATACATAGTTGACATCCCATACAGCCTGGATAGCGACATTACGTCGAATGACAATCATTATGATGAGAGGGAAATGAATCTATCCTATCGTTTCAGGGACGAGCGTGGTGAGTAACTGGCGCGCGCTCCCAGAAACTACGAGGACATTCGTCGAGGTTTGAGATAGGACCCACTGCAGGTGCCACCCTCACGGATACCTCTTGGATTGTGGAAGGATAGGGGAGCGGGGAGAGAGGAGGTTTTGCAGTAGATGGTAATGGGTGCACACTGCATGGGCCTTGAGCACCACATTGACATGCGAAACGCACAAAAGAAGGATTTATATCCTACAGAGAGCCTGCGAACCAATTGCCTGAAAGCTTAACTGGTGACAGATGAACATCGAGTAAGTAGAGTTCGACTAGACTCTCTTTTGGCTGGTGGACCGATAGGTGGACCCCTGCATCTCTCTATGATTGATCCACGCAGATTGAAGCCCAAGCGACAAGTGGAATTGAGGCATTGGACAGCACCTAACGCAGACTGCTAGGCCTCTATCGTGCCCACCAGCCGCTTTGTGTCCGGGCTTCTGGCTCAGACAACCACACGCACCTACATACCTCACTGCAGAAGGCATATGGTGAATGGTCAGTGGACTCGCATGTCCTACCGGGTGTTCCAGCGACAGTATAAGGGCTTCCTCAAGCAGCGCTGTGCCACCGCCTCCTCTGAGATGAACTAGGGATCGGGGAGATCGATATATACCAGAATAACGGCTAATTCCGATCAAGGGTCCAGACCTTGTGATCAGGTTGCAAGACGGATAAAGCAGGAGCAAACCTCATCAATCAACCGCGACCACAGACGTCACAATTCCTCTTCTCCCATTCTCTCTGGATCCGAATGGGAAAAGGCCATATATATATGCGAGCCCTCTAATCATTCCAATCCGCTTGTCTACGTCTAAGAAAGGCGGGGTCAATATGGGAGACTCTCTTCTACGGTCATCATGGCGCCGTTGAGAGCATCATTGAGGCTGGCAAGGCGCGTCGACGTAAGCTCCGCGAAATGATTAAGGCTTTTCTAGATGGCAAAGTCCCAATCGGCATGCCGCCCGGGGTCGACCCCGATGCAGTGAAAAACTCGCCCTTTATCGGATGAAATCCTGGGAGTTAGGCTTCCACAACAACTTACCAACAATCGTTGATACGCCCAAGAGCTCCGAGGAAGGGTTTCCAACAAGAGCAACTGCTTCGAGGCTGTGCTGATACACAGAAATTGTAATTACAAAACAACTCCTTAGCGTGCTTCTTCTGCCACAGCTTCTGAAGACTGTACTTGTACGACGATCAACCCTTAATCGATTGAATGTGTAAGCCAGGTCCCACAGTGACACCGGAGTTGACGCTGCCCTAATCATAGCCTTTTTTTTATCAGGGACAAACATGCTCAATAACTGGGCGGCGCGCATGTCGCTGCGTGTAGAATATTGTTTCGAGCAGACCTTAGAGGGTAATGAACGCTGTGTGCGCTTGACTTGGACCTGCCATGGTAGGGTCACTTGATTGTGATTGCTACTATTAATGCAATGCCTCTTAAGTTGTGTACCCACTATGGCTCGCCTGAGTCGTCAAAGCGGGCTGCTAAGGAAACAGCCAGCTGTGCAGCGTGTCGGGATTTAGGGATCTCGGATCCCCCACCACCTTACACCCCTTGATCGAACGGAATGGATGAAGCAGGCGCGAATTTGTTGCTCTTCCCTCTCTGTGCCTTCTATCTGGCACTTTCGGTTTCGATCTTTCTCATGTACATTACTACACCTGGTCTCCTTCTCAATCAAAGAAAAAGCCCGTGGACCTGGAGCATGCGTGGTCGCCGCCATGTCCAGTGCGCGATGGTCAGCGCGTGCTAGATGTTCTCTGCATACATAGGGTACAATAAAATGACTACTAGTAACCTACGAAACAATGAGTTTCGAAGCTTCCTTCTGTCGGAATTCCCAGTATCTGAGAATAGCGATCAGGGTGTGCAGCGCGTTTTCAGCAACAATACGCACCTTTGGCGCATCGTATCATACTCGGTTGCTAGACTCTTATACAACTGCTCAGAGAGGTTGGTAAGACTTTGTCATTCGTGAGACGACAGCGGTTTACCTCGTTGGCTTGGTCCACAAACGATCTCACCAGCTCCTTCTCATCCCCTGCTGCCGCCTTTTCCTCCAAAATATCAGCCACAAACTCGATGGCTTGGGGACAAGGCAATTGTGACTGCGGAGATGGCAACGGGTTCTCCAAGTCAACGTCAACAACTGGCGCCTCTGAACTTGCCGTCGGCAACGTGGATCGGTCAAGTGGGCGACTGTACGGGATAACAAAGCCTTCCAATGTTGAAAATGGAGTTCCAGTACGCTCAAGTACCCTAGGAAGCCATAAGTATGTTGATCAGCTCACGATGAGGCAAGTTAGAGGATTCACCCTCGCAGGAAGTTCCAGGCTGACGCGTTATTCGGGGCCATTGATAATTTCTCCTTGGTGAAACTAGTGCCAGAAGGCTCGAGTCGCGAGGCTCCGTACCGTGATTGCTGCTGGCTTACCTCAACTCGCGTTTCAGGACGACTTCCCGATCTTCGTCACCAGTTCGGACACCGGAATCGAACACAACGAAGAATCTGTGGTGCCATGCAGAGTTGTTCCTCAAATCCTCGGATAGCATCTTCTCAACAAATGCTAATTCTCCAGCCCATAAATCGTCGTCATTGAATTCAGCCAAAATCCACTGCCTATATGCCCACGTATGGTAATTCTTCGCGTCCTCTTGCAATGCGTTCGCTATGAAGACGAGCTCTGGCCGGGGTTTTCTTAAGTGGGTGAGTAAGAGGCGGCGATGATGCCAAACTTGATATGTTTTCAAGTGCTTGGATGCGATATCATTCATCATGTCCAGCTCTGCATCCAAGTCGGACTTCACAGCTAGAAGAGTGTCATAACGGTATTGCCTTCTCTCGCAATAATGAGTCACAACCTATCCTCAAGACTCTCCTCAATTGCTCACCACACAGTGTAATGGGATGGATTCATTCGTATGATGTGCTCCGTCAAGTCCAGGACACGTTTCGATTGCTCGCCTTTCTTGAGAATGGCTCGGAAGTAGTTTGTGGCATCCTTGTCTAAGATTCGATCAGTATTATCAGAAGCCGACGAGCAACAGCTCCGCCTACACTCATCGCCGTATATGATCGGCGCCATGGGGACAAATGACCCTTCATCTTGGGGCACTGGGGAAATATCGCTCCATTCTGGCTTCTCGCCATAAGGTTCGTGGTCTTCTGGAGCTTGAGACTAAAGCGTCGTCAGTAATTCCGTCGGTGTAGCAGCCGGGCTGAGAATTACACACCATCGATGACGACGTTGGGTTACTCCAACCACACGATCGAGGATTGGTTGTGACGAATTTATGCGGCCCAGTTAACGCCGCTGAATACTTGAAATCGTTTGGGAGTCCGACAGGATACGTGCACACTACCTACAGGGTCGCTAAGCTCATTGAAAATGACTAGTCGTCTGCAACCAGCAATTAAGACGCGAAAGGCGGCAATTGCTAGATTAAGGGATAGATCATGTGATAGCGACGTTCGCGACGACTTAGACGTTTCAATTCTTTCACGTTGGCGCTTAGCTGCTATGGCGGATTCCCAGGTTCCTAACGTGGCAGAAGGTGCCAATGAACCTCTTCCAAGACCAAGATTGTCGACGGAGTCCAATGGCGAATCAAATGGACCTCAGAGTCCGTCCACAGCAGCGACTTCACCTTCTATGCACAACGAGCACGCATCCAAGGGATCAATTTCCAGTGAAACAGCAAAGATAGCTCTGTTACAGGCAGAACTGGGTCGGATGCGCGCTGAAAGGGACACCCTTGACGCGAATTATCGTAGCTTGCTGGAAAAGATAACGGCAATGCGAAACACCCTTGGAAACAAGCTGAGGCAAGATGCTGTGAGTTCTGCGATCTTGTATGATAAAAATAATGTGGATCTGAAGAATAATAAAGGAAGAACTTGATAGGCGAGAGCAATTGATTCAATCGTTGACTGCGCAAAACGAAGATTTGCAAGTGTCAGTTGACACGTTGAACACGGAACTCGTCTCATCCAACGAAGAGGCAGAACGATTATCTCGGGAGCTCGATGCACTCAGGAATCGGGCGCTTCAAGACAATGCCTATGAATCTTCCCTGCGCGAAAGGGACGCTGCTGAACTTGAACATGTTCGGCAGGATAGAGACGAATGGGAACGAGTGGCAATCGAGGAACGCGTTCGAGGCGAATCCTTGAGCATGGAGGTTATTGCTCTTCAACGGCAGCTGCAGACCAAGTCTGACGAGCTCGAGGTAATGGCGAAGGAGTTCGAGCAGGAGAAGGGGACCAGTGTTAATTTGCAGTCAGTGCTTGAAGATTTTCAGTCGGGTGGGTCGACATCATTGGTGGGCTTGTTTCTCTTGCTGACTGCGACCCCATTGTCTAAATCTATAGTCAAAGAGCTTGAGCTGAAACAAGCCCTCGCTGGGCACGAGGCCCAGCTTCACAGGGTGACCACTCAGCTCGCCGAATTCAAGCATCGTGCCTTCACCGCCGAGGTAGTGCCTAATTGACGCTGATACTCAAATCGCGCTGATTCGTTCATATCAAGGATAGCTTGTCTTCCACGTCACGCAATGCGCAAAAGACAGAGCAGCTTGAGCAAGAACTCAGAGAGAAGAATCTCCTTATCGGGAAACTGAGGCATGAAGGTACTTTCACCATCTGAATGGCGTCCCTTCTGCTCAAAGTCCCTCTTAGCTGTGATCGCTAACGAGCATCTCACTGAGGCGCTGCGGAGACTCCGAAAGTCTTCACCAGAGAGCAATGTGGATAGGCGATTAGTGACGAACATCCTATTACAGTTCCTTGGGACACCGCGGGCGGACCCTAAACGATTCGAAATGCTCACCTTGTTATCGTCAATACTATCCTGGGATGACAATGAACGAGAACGTGCAGGCCTGCAGAGAGCTGGAGTGGCCTTCGGAGCAGGGGCCGCTGGGGTAGGACGGAGGATCGTTTCAAGTGGATCCATCAAGGCGACCGAGAAAGGCGACGAATCCGAAGTACGATATCCCTCTCAGATGTCTGCCATGCACTGATGGACGACCCTCGTCTCGTTTATAGTCATTTTCGAAAATGTGGGTTGAGTTCTTACTTAAAGAGTCCACATCGTCCACGACTCTACATTCGCCGAGCGCCGCTCCTCTAGCATTAACACCTGCAGCGTCTCAACAACAGTTTAACATCAATGGGTTCACAGTGACAACATCGCCTCCTCATTCACCTCATTCGCCAACATCGTCTTTGGGAGGCGAGCGACGGTCACCGTATACAGGTCCAAGGACGTTAAGAATGCAATCCCTTGGATCGCCTCGGCCAACACCTGCTACGACGAGTTCACCGAATCTCCTCTCTTCACTTGCCCTAAACGGCTCTGGAGCGGGACTTGGGCATGGGTCAGCTGCAGACAGCGAAACTTCCTCCCAATCAGAACCATCGGGTTTATGACCAATTTCGTCTCCCTGCATCAGACATCTCTGTACAATTAATCATTTGCGCTCCTGGACGCTGGCACTATTGATCATGCACGCCTTAAAAACACTGTATTCGACCAAATCTAATTATCATCCCATGTTTATTCCTAAGTAAATGCGTATCTCCCAACTCGTTACGGCGCCAGGGCGTTTTTTGTAGCCACCCCATATGGAGATTCTTCAGTGTACGATATTCGACTGGATAGGCATGATTCGTAGCCGCAAGAAATGCCGCGATCGAATGGCAGACATTCAGAGGATATGAGAGATGTTCAGCTTGTGCAAAGTCGGGAAACGAGGATCGAAGACTAGGGTCGAAGTTTAGCGTGGCTCAGGAACGGTCGTCATTATAAACGTACTCTTGAGGATCCAACCTTTCACTGGGCCCAACTAGTTTGTACAAGACTTTCGCGCCTTGTATGATCCCTTCTTGTGGTATACCGTGGGTCCTTGTCAGGGCGTAAGATAGCTTGATGGACGGTTTGAATAGCCACATCTTAGAACATACGTAAGCGTATGTCAAGCAGCAGCATTTGAGATAACATACGAGCAACCTTATTTTGTCTCCTTCCTCGTCATGTATGACAAAGCGATAATTAGCATGAGCATTAATAAACTCCATCATGTCCGAGAGGATGAAGGCAGTCAGCGGGTGGCGTAAAGGTCTACGAAACATTGTGAGCATGTGTCACGTTGGCTAAGTAGGTGCACACGAACAGGATCGAAGGACGGTGAGGCAAAACGGCATACTTTGCAAAGCGGTATACAATGGTTATGACAGTCCGCGCCGGCGAAGCGTACTGGGCCTGAGCATGACCAACGGGAGACCCACACAAACATTTTTCTACCTGCCATTCAGTCCCACCCTATTGCAAGGCCAAAACTCAGATTCGAACGCTAGGGGACAGAAATGAAATTGAAACGCAAGAATATGTCCATAGTAGTAGCCTCGTATCGATGGAACTCCTCAGATCGAAGTTGTTTACCAGGGACTGATCAAAGACCTTAATATTGGACATATGGTATCAGCCGTGAAGCATACTGCTTGTCTTCAGCCTCCTTTCACTACGCTCCCCGTGGACTCGGCAATGGCGATGTGCCAGCCTTTCGCACTGGAGACGCGCGGGGCAGGGGGGAAAACCACCGGTGATATGTAGCCGGTGACGACCTTCTTTTTGTCCGAAGAAATAGGATGTGGTGCCAGGGGATTCCTCCCATTTCGAACCTCCAGGCACTTCCGACTGCCCAGTGGAAGTAACGATAGGATCCTCCCCCAAACGAAAGAAAAAGATGAGACAAAGGCCAACTCACCGAACTGGAAGAGCTTAAATTTTCCTCATGCACCAAGCGCTGGTGGCACAGCATATGACTGCCGCCCACAAGGATCTTCGAAGTGGATGGCTCAACCCCTTGTCTTCCGCGCTTCGTGTACGATTCGGACAGATGCAAGTCTTTGTGACACATCCACGACTCTATGAATTCTGCCCAGTGATCAGAAGGAAGGTCAGAATACGACACGGATCTTGAAGACTCCTCAGGTACCGCGGTTTTCACCAAAGGCAAGGAACAAGAGGCACAAATAAATGAGGTAGGTTGCAAAGAGGTGAGAGCAGCAGCGTCATGGATGGGAGAAAAATCGGAATCAGGGGCCAGATCTTTGTGAAGGGGGATCTTTGCTTCCAAGTGATTCTGAACTCGGCGGATTCCCACCGGCCCTAAATAAGCATTTGCTGGCAGGGAGACAAAAAATTTCTCGGATGGACCACCCCGAATTAAGACCGTACTGGAGCAGCTCTCCCCCGAGCCCCGCGAGATCACTTCAGCAGTCCATGCTGTCTGAGGAGAAAGTGGCACGTCCACAAGGAGTTGCACGGTTCTGAGATTTTCTTGAAGCTCAGCCACATAGGAATAATGTTCTACAAAGAACTAAGTCACAACCTAGAGGCCCCGTGAAAGCGCTCGCGACAAACCCTCCGTCTTCCTGAGGGTATATGATTGTTTTTTTCCCTGAGCCGAAAGCCGCTTCTCCACAATTAGCGGAGCAGAGTTACTCCTACCCCTCCCCCCAAAAACCCCCTTCACGAGAACCGAGGGGGCATTGTTGTTCTCAACGGCTATGAGAAATGCTGAGAAGACAAAGGCTAACAACAGGAGACTCCAAAACGCGAGGACGTACATCCGGGCGCGGTTCTTGTCGAGAACGTTGCATCCTGGGAGTGTAATCGCCCTTGGCTCCCATATTTCATCAAACTATCCACGAACTGTTCTTGCTGCATAGGAGGTGAGCAACATCTCATGGGAGCGATGGGTGATCGACCGACTTGTAAAGACTCCCTCGGCCGTGCAGTGGTCTGCTTTCCGTTCCTCCAGATATCGCGCATTTCGTCAGTGGGGCTGACGCACTGATTCGATATCCGCATATCGTGTGATCGTCCGATCAGTTCAATCAAGTGGTCAAGGTCGTCATCAAGCTCTATCGCACGTCCTTTTCCTTTCGTGGCATCGTAACCCGATGTTATAATTGGGGAAACGACGCTGACACGCTGGCGATTCAAACGACGTTCTGCCATACGATCCAAGTCTCCGAACAGTCGAGCCAACTCCATTTCTTTTTGCTTGGCAGGCCATAATTCGACCCTTTGAGAGTGAATCTGTGGTGCCACTGTATTCAGACGATCAATAGCCTGAGCCACCGCCTCGAATTCTAGTTTTAATTTATTGTCTTGTGCAGAGGCATTGGACGATGCAGACAAGATGGAGAGCCTGTGAAGGTCGGGGCTGGTATGCGCATGACGAAGTGAGGATTTGTGGTCAACAGAAAATGGGTCATATCGAGGTGGTTCCATTTCGTAATGAGGTGGGTGATCCCAGTCCAAGGGTGGTGGAAGCGAAAGGGCAGCATCATTTTGATCGAAGAGTTCTCCAACTTCTTCTGCACGACCCTCAAGGCTCCTCCACAACATAGTTTGCTCCGTCCGAGAAGGGGAAGACCCATCATGAGGTATAAATTTCATGCTCAGAGATCTTAAAGTGCGCAGGGCCTCTGTCAACAATGCAGAGGGATCTGTCGTGTTGGTCTCAATTTGAGCAGGTTTGGATGTCCCCAAAGTGGTCGAGCTTGGAGGAAGGATATCAAGTAATTTGTCCAAATGTTCTATGAGGAGTACGAGTGATGTTGCAAGAGCACCATGATGAGTCTCCATCTCACCCAAGTGCGTCTGTTTGCGGATATTGTCGATGATACGCTTAGGCAGTTCTAATTCGGAAATCGAGAATGCCAACGACGGCGACTTTGACAAAGAAGACATTATGGTGCGCAAACTTGGGGCAGTGGGGGGAAAGGAAGAGGCTGGTCCGGGGAGTGGGAAATGGACTGGAGCATCATGGTAGTATTCACCACCAAGAGGTAATGTGCCTTGCGTAATAAAATGTGCCAAAATGGCCAAGAAGGATTGCCGGAGTCCCTTTAGGGTCTCCTCAACTGCACCGCCGCTCATTGCTTCTCGCGTTTCGGGTTGACTTTTATCAGCATCTTTCGATTTCGATGCGTCGAATCCGGGATTCGAGGATCGACGCGAAAGGACCGTATGATTTGCAGAACGCACCGTTGATTCCGAAATTCCTAGTGCGAGGCAATGTACTGGGAATGGGGAAGGCAAGGCGCCGCCGACGCGTTCCTCTCGTGCCTCTGAGGATGACACTTCCGTTTTTCCGCGTGTCAAAGTTGTCATTGCAAAGTTAAGAGCAGATGTTTTCATTTGTTGACTTCGGGTACATCCCAACTTGCAAGTGTCGTCTCAAGGGTATTAATTTTCCGTTTCCCTTCTCCTTTATCTGTTTCTGGGCTTTGGGGTCGAGAAGACGTGCTGTCATTAAGAGCTTTCTTTGTTAACTGATTAATTGCGCCGAGCGCATACTTCTCAACCATGTCATCATTTCCATCGGTTCACGATGCCGCAGTACGTCCCACTCACCCATGATCGACATTCACGTTGAAAGTAGTGGCTCCAAGGCGCAAAACACTTCTTCCCTCTCACCTCGTTCTAATGCGTCTCCAGCGGTTCCAACCACTCCTTCCAATATAGACATCGAAGCCGTGATTCAGGCGGCAACATCCTCAAGCAACGCTCAAGCTCCCGCCCGTGACACTCGAACCCAGCTGTTCGTTGGCAATGTGAGGCCCTTGTTTTCCACTTTCTGAATCCTGACACCAGATGGACTTAATTTTCCCTCCAGTTGCCATGGAAGGTCCGGTGGCAGGATCTTAAGGACCTATTTCGCAGAGCTGGTACTGTCCTCCGCGCGGATGTTAGCCTGGGTCCAGACAGTAGAAGCAGAGGATACGGGGCCGTCCTTCTCGCGAGCGCAGAAGATGCCGCAAAGGCTATTGGTATGCACTTCCCTTTGTATGACGTATGCGGTAGAAAATCTAATGATTGAGCTGATTGGAAAGAGATGTATAATGGATATTCGTGGCACGCAAGGACGCTAGAAGTCAGGGCGGATCGAATTCCTCCTGATTTAGACTTATCCAACCCCATGAACACCTTGACGTTTCCAAAGGGTCACTCTTCAAATATGCACCCTGTACCATTCATCCCACCTATCAATGGAGCTTTCGTGCAGTATCAGGATCCCGCGCTTGCCATGCTTCAAGCTAAAATGGCGGAGTCGCAGAGTAACCTAGGATTGCCAGCTCCTCCACCTATGGGTATGCGAAGTACTTCTCTCTCTCCCCAACTGAACATTTCGTCTAATGCTCAAGGGAGAAATTTATTCGTTGGGAACGTGCGCAAGGTTCCGGTTTTGAATTTCTCTCGTTTCTGATGAGAACACCTTAGCTTCCATTCCAATGTCAGTGGCAGGATTTAAAAGATCTGTTCCGTTCGGCTGGCCAAATAGTGCGGGCGGACGTAGCTTTAGGTGCTGATGGACGCTCAAGAGGATTTGGGACGGTGCTATTTGCAAACGATGCTGATGCGAATACTGCTGTGGCTATGTTCAATGGGTGAGAGTAGCACCCATGGCAAGGTTGGGCTGGTTCTAATTTCTTTCAAAAGTTATGAGTATAATGGAAGGACGCTGAAGGTTCACCATGACCGATTCACTCAATTCGAGAGCCCCCAGCTACCATCCGCAAACCATCAATATCCAGGTTCACCCGGAAGCCCCCATTTAATGCACCCTACGCATCTGCCCCCAATGATTCAGTCTCCCCTTCCTCCTTATTCTCAGCCGACGATGCTTCAATCGCCTTATTTTGGTTATGGATCACAGCCTGGTACACCATTCAACCAATATCTTCCGCATCTTGGTGGACCTCAGAACATAACGGGGTTCACCGCAACTCCTGGGCAACATCCTTTACATCCACACCAACACCATCAGTATCTGCAACACTTGCAGGAGACGATTGCTACACCCCCGACCCTCCAGGCTCCTCCCACTCGAGCAGCGATGGTAGGTAGTAATACTGCCCTTGACGAAACATGTAGTGCTAGGGGCAGTGAGGGTCAATCGCATGTAGCCCCCGGTGCCGTGTCTTCAAATGCTGCAGGGCCGGCATCCGCAGCCCCAGGAGCCGAGCGTCCCGCTTCTCAAAGCAATCCTCAATCCTCAAAGTTCTCTGCATCATCTACGAGTCGAGCTCCCCCTGGCACGCTCTCTCTTCCCACGCAGACTTTCACTGTGCCGAACCCCATGTCTCCTCGCTTAACCAGAGGGCTGCATCCAGTGACCCCGTCGATGCCAGCCTTCACATTCCACGCACCCCCGGTAAGTTTTTATGTGCTTTTCGGCTATCATGTGATTAATTCAGAGCTTTCATTGACACAAGGCGCCGACGCCACCCGTTGCACCTCATTTCTTATCCCCTGGTCTTGGGCCTTTCTCGCCGCCCATCACGTTCTTCAACCCTTTACTCAACCCAGCGCCAGGAGCTCCCCTTCATCAACAACCGTCGGTGGCACATCCATCATACAACGGACTGGCACACCAAGGATTTGGCATACCAACCCCTCAACCACGGCTCTCCCCACAATACTTCAACGCTCCTGGGACTCCACAAATGGGGATAAATGATCACGGCTACTTCCCACCTGTTCTTACCGGGCCAGAGCCACAGGACTACTTTGCTGGTGTCACTGACACTACGTCTCTCCGTCAAGTTAGCAGGGAAAGTGTGACAACGTCGAGTCAGTCCGGGAGAACGCTCCTAAGTTCGGGTGATTCTTCGCCACAACACACGGGAGATACGATGCTAAGCTCACGCGGGACTTCAATTCTAGCGGAGGGTGACGAAGGATTGAAACCATCACCGAATTCTATGGGCCTATCCGATTTCGAGCGTTTTTCTATATCCACTGCAGGAGATACACATCGAGCAAAGAGCTCATCGTCAGCAGATGCCGATCCAACAAGGATCCCTGACGCTGTCAAGCACACGCCAGCCACTGAGCTCCTGCGTAACGGGGACTCGCAGCGGAGAGCCAGCTGGACAGATCTTGGAGGCCTTCGACGTACAGTCGCGGGAATGTCACTTGGAGACACTAAATAATGAATTGAATGGACGGTCGGTCAGTATTTCGAATATCTTGCTTGTCCCAAGCAGCCAGTTGTTTCATTAGTTGTGACAAACATATGTGCATGTAGTCATATTTGGGTAGTCGATATATGGTTATTTGACAGCTTGTGCATACTCTAGAGTATGGCGATGTTGGGATCCTGTTTTTATATTCGCTATTGTGGATGCAATTGCAGGGCTTTATTTATTTTGTGGTGACAAGGTCCAAAAATTGCCGTTTATCCCGTTCATGAAGCACGGCAGCACCGACAGCTGGAACCTCGGATTCAAGACGGCCAACATAGCAGAGGTTAATGTCTTTCCAGTTCAGCGCATCCCATAGAGATGTCAATCTGGGAGCCACATAGCTATACGCTCCTTGGTTCCGGGCTTCTTCCTGCACCCATAGGATTTCGGGCAAGGGATCCGCGTGCCGGACAACAGATTCCAAACTCTCCTTAAGACTCGAGAATGGGAACGGCGAGATCTCTTCCAGTCGCACAACCGCGATTCCTTGCGAACCACGTTGTTCGATCTCTTTCATCACGTCATAATAGACTTTCCCGGACAGTAGGATTATCTTTTGTAGTTGCCCAGGCGCTGGTCTCACAAGGACGGGTTTGAACTTGCTTCCAGGCCCAAACTCATCGATAGAGGAAGCTGAAACCTTGAAGGAAATTATTTGACTTGTCACTTACATAAATCACCAATAAAGGAGACTTACGGGTGAGCGCAATAGGCCCTTTGGAGAGGCGACAACCAAAGGCTTCCGATGATTTCGGAGCATTTGACGGCGAAGAAGATCTTTACACGGTGATGTCAACGAAACATCGCTATCCGCGAAACCATCACTCACGGAAGTACTGAGCAGGTGTAGTAGGGTTTGTGACGTGGAGGTTGACGTCTCGAATACCCTCATGGTACTCATATGGATCATTGGTGAGCTGTGCGTTATATCAGCTAAACCCCCAGTGATGCACATGCTATGGATGCGGACCTGCAACATCCTCTCAATACGAGCAGAAGAATGTTCTGGTCCGGCCCCGTCTAAGCCATGCGGGAGCAAGATCACTAGGCCACTCTGACGCAACCATTTGGCTACAGATAACCAAATAATGATCAGAAGGACAGGGCATATCACTTTGTGACTCACTCTGAGCTGAAGAGACAAATGTATCAATGATGACTTGTGAGCCGTTCAAGAAATCCCCAAACTGAGCCTCCCATATCGTTAGTAGGTCGGGGTTCTCCCAGCTCATTCCATATTCAAACTGACGTTGCTGCATTGGCAACCCCGAAAAGGTCCGGAGGAACGATACTCACACCTAGAATGGCCATCTCGCTCAAAGAGCTGTTCGCAAGTTCAAGCTTGTGATCAGGGGATAACACGTTGAGGGGAACGAAGACTTCTTCGGTTCGCTGGTTCACCAACATAGCGTGCCTGTTTATGTGAGGTGGTAGTTGGATGGCAATCTAGTGAGGTCATACCTATGACTGAAAGTGCCCCGACCTACATCTTGCCCACTGATTCGCACGTCATACCCATCCAGTAACAGGGACCCCCAGGCCATAGCCTACAGTGACGTCAACGAAATGTAAAATCCAACGTATCGGTGAAACCATCTCACCTCAGCAGTCCCCCAATCAATCTGAGCACCAGTTTCAAGGCTATTTATCCGGGACTGAACATGCCTCTGCAATCGGGGATGGATTTCCTGAGAGAAAAGTCATATCCAATTTAACATCAATATGGGGGCTTGCAAATTGGCACCGACTTACAAATCCAGGAGGGACTTGCACGCTGGCGAGTCCAACGCTCCGCAAAGTCTCTAGCTGGACTCCCGTTTCTGGATTTTTCCCAGAAAGACCCTCCTTGCTTCCGGGCCACGTGTATGAGGCCCAGCGGGTGCTTGGTTTCTCTACTGTTGGGGAAAATGTATCTGTAGCTTTTAACTGATCATCAAGATGTTTGCGATACATAGCTCTTCCGCTAGCTGCATCTTGCTCTGAAAGCGCTCCTTCCGACTGCATAAATTTAATCATTAGTATAAAGCAGGCGTGGTGGTCACCTCTTACGATGAGTCTGTCTTCATAAAGCTGTGTCACACTTTTCCGGCTTCTGATCTTATGATACATCTTGGGCTGAGTGAACGAAGGCTCATCAAGTTCGTTGTGTCCCCTAAATGAGGAGTTCAATAGGGGGAAGTAAGGCGCCGCATCAACGCACCATCTTCGATAAGTGATCAAATCGATGATCACGTCCTGAGAATTTAGTCAGGGCATATGCGGATGGGCGCAGCGGAACGGATGAGCCTACCTTGCGGAAGAAGTTACGGTAGCTGAAAGCTATCTGAACTGCCCTCACCACGTCTGAAGGGACATCAGTCGAATTATTGAAAAAACCGTTTCACGCACCTTCTGGGTGATCACCGTTGACGTGTAGGACAGGTGCGTTAATCATCTTCCCAATATCGGAGCAATAGAGTGAGGACCGAGCACTGGACGCCGGCGTCGTATAACCAATGCTATTAAGGCCCACATTAACTGCTCATTCCAACTACCTGTTGTTCAAGTACGAACTTATTGCTGAAACGTACGATATCGATATTAGTCTGAGGGTATGAAGGATATGGTATCTTACTTCACTACCACATGTACGCTGCCTCCACTTGTGTAGTGTGGAAGGTTGCCTGCGGACAAAAGATAAGGAATCCCTCATGATCACGCGTAATTGACTCACTCATTCCAAATCCCTCCATAAGAACTCCCTGTCCCGTGAATGCAGCATCGCCATGCAGTTGAATACAAATCACTTTGTCTCCTAATTTGCAATCAGGGTCTGCATCCTTAACCAGTGAGAGTTGCTTCGCTCTTGTTTTTCCAAGTGCAATTGGATTCACCGCCTCTGACATGGCCGGAGTCAGGCTCTGAAAGGAGAACACAAACTGAATACTCACCCAAATGGGATGGATTGTGGAGTAATGATACATGAATATCCTTTCCGTCGTATGACAAAGTCGGTGAAGCAGCTATAAACACGAAATTTCAACCATGAGCGGCGATAGACGCAACTCGACAAACCTATGTGACTGATCACATCCCCTGTCGCGTCAATACCTTGGGGTATCTCCGAGTTTCCGCGTATCTTATAGAATAATGCGGTTGGCGGGTATTGCAACAGGTCGGTAAGCAGCGAAAGGCGTCCTTCATTTTCAATTGAGCATAGTCACAACACCGCTGCGAACATAAATCTACCTCGATGTGGCATGCAAAGTACAATGTTCTCTACGCCGGCTACAAAAAGTTCATTCAGGTCCGAAATTGTACTGTATCCCCTCTCACCTCGAGAAGCTGCCTGAAAGAGCGAATCCAAAGTGGGAAGCATAGACTCTGCTCCTTCCAAACCATAACGTTTTAAATTGGGGAACTTGGCCTGTAGAAACCTATCGAATACTTCGCTATGCATCATGAGATTCCATATTCTGCTCTTCTCATCATGGCTCAACAGTTGAGGCTCTTTGGCTGATTCAAGAAGGTGAGACCACCATAGACGCTCATTCTTGATCGGAGAGTGCATGTACTCAAACGCGATCCGACCAACATACACAGAGCGTAAATGCTGGTCAATCTCTGAGAGTGAGAGGAGCGTTTCAACCTTTCCAGCAGTGCGCTCCTCCACGCTATTCAGCCAAACTATGCCATTTATATCGTACAGCTTGTCACGATCTGTCAGGCCATAGCGTGTTGGATCTAGAGCAGCAACTTCTTCCCTCTCCATTAGATCCAGTGGGTCGATCGACGCAGCTCGATGGCCTGAATCGGATGGCTCACTGAGATGCCGTGGTCGCAAGTCTAGAAACATGATGAAGCTTACCATGCATCCGCACGGAGTCGACGAATCGCAACAACGGGGCATTTTCAGCTCGATTTTTCAGTTGCTCTGGAGTATCTGCATGCACAATCGCATGAACGTTTCCCCATGCACCTTAGCCACATTTGATATCGCTTACAGTCCGGAAGGATATAAGGCCGTGCGACACGATGCCCAAACACAGTTGTATTTTCATAATACGTCCTAGTTACTGTTTTCGCGCTCAGCTTTTTGAGAGCGACCCTTAGATGCGTATGTTTTTGCACTCTGAACATATTCGCATCAGTTAGTCAAACGTTGAGTGGGAATGGTACCGGCGGGGAAGCGACATCCAATTACGGAAGCTGCCCGTGGTTCGACTGAATTATTTCTTTGGTCACAAGATCTTCAAAAAATCGCGCTCTTTCAACCTGCAGTCATGCGTAGGGTATGTTTACAGCAACCGTCAAAAAAATCTGCGCGTCAAATCTTGATGAATATATCAGGCAAAACATGTGATTTGCGATTTAGGAAAAAAATCACCGTGTCCCAATGGCACCACCAAAAAAAGATATTATTACTCACCGCTCTACATAGTGGGCAAACACCTCAGTAAACCTAACAACCCCCCTTAGTAGAACGGATAAAAGTCACATGCACAGGCACGTGCGCTGAAAAATTTCTCGAAAATCATAAAATTAGTTCCGCAAATCTGATTCCAGATTTTCCATATTTGTAATGTTTCAAGAAGCATATTTACAAATTAAGTCCAGGGATAGCATTAGCGGTGTCTCGGCCTAATGGCTAATTCATGGTTAGCCTCCATTCTTGGCTCAGTTGGGTGCCAGTTCGATTCACGGCTATTTGTGCCCTCTTTTTTTTCTTTCTCTCTTACTCCCCCGGGGCACTGGGCGGGGGTTTGGGCCTAATTGGGTTGGTGGGTTGGGAATTGGGTTGGGGGTTGGGCATTTGGGTTGGGGGTTGGGCATTTGGGTCGGGGGTTGGGCATTTGGGTCGGGGGTTGGGCATTGGGTCGGGAAGTTGGGTTGGGGTTGGTGGCTGTGTATTGGGTATGTGTCTATTTTTTTCAAAATGAGTTCGGTTGGGTTGGGTTGCTCATTTCAGAGTCGAGCAATTCAGATTACCACACCTTGATCATTTATTTATGATAAATATAATATTCACGACATGTATCTCTAGTTGGTTTTAAAATATATTTCCTTATTTACGTAGTTGTGCACGTGGCTTTTGTCCGTTCTACTAAGGGGGGTTATTAGGTTTAGTCAAACACCTCAAACCCGCAGTCAAGGATCTAATCATCACGATGCCTGACTCGATGAGTACACATGAAATTTCAGCAGTAACCCAGCTGTCTGCATGCACCATCCACGAGGATCTGTTGGAATCCGCAAGTGACCGGAACCTGCTGGAATACTGTACTCACACGACCAACAACTGCATGGTTCTTGAGCGTGACACCGGACGTCCAACCGGAAAGCCTGAACGATGCGTGACAGCCAACCGGTTGAGGCCAGAAGGGCGTGACAAGAGCCCCCCCCTGGAAGTGCCCGGGTGTTGATGGACTTTCGATGTTATATCCGAGAAAATTTGAAAATGATAATTGAATTTAAACAATCTCGTGTTTCATTTCTGCTTCATTGTCAGGGCTCGGTCCTCAATCAGGGACAGCCCGACCTCGGTCCTAGGTGTGTGTGGTGTTCCGGGTGCTTGGGCGCTAGACCCCATCCTCAGCTCCTCAAACTCACTGAAGGGACTAAGCGGGGATTGAGTTGTCATGTATTACAGAGGGTAACTACAACTTGCCTAAGCGGGGATTGAGTTGAGAAGAAGGGTAAGTTTCCCTATTCCCCGCTTGGCTACTATAAAAGGAAGTGTACTGTACAGTTCGTAACGTGATTCCGGGTAGAAGCCGAGCATGTTCCCGCGACTCGGAAGAGGTGTCACATGGGTTAAGGCGAGTTGCTCGCCTTAACCCACGTGACTTTTCCCGCGGGCTCACATGCGGGTTGAAGTTGTGAGAGGTATGTAGGGATGGGGAGGTCTGGGAAGGTGGTTCTGGGGTGTGGTTGGGTGCCCTGACAGCGGGGTCAGGGGCCGATCCCTGACATTCATACTATGGACGGATTTTCGCCTGCCCGCCGCATTGCTGCTTGTACTGGGGAAGCTATCACATATAAGAATCTTCCTACTCTTCTCATCGGACCCTACTTTCCTCACGAAACCCTGTCCATCAGGGAATTCATTGCATTCCAACTTCCTCCCATTCTGGTCCACACAAAAAGCCCCAATGCGTGCCTCAGCCATAAACCACCATCTACAAAAATATTCTCGGAGAATGATGTTCACGTATTGGATTGCCCTAGCCGACTTGATGTCGAAGGGCTCATCACAGAGTTGGATATGGATGATGAAAACCCTCTTACCTCAGTCGAGATTGGTTCTAGTTGTATCCCGATAATCATTCTAGAAATTTGGAGGATTCATTTTCAGTTGTGGGATCTTCAAAACCTGTGGAAGGACTCGCTTAAACAGACAGAAGATTTAATAAAGAAGGACCCTGGTCAGCAATTTGCGATACAGGCAGCTCAACGTAGACTTACTTTGTGCCGGTGGAATGAGGAAATCCAAGGGTTTTCAAGCATAGGACAGAGTGCCATTGGTGCCTTGATGTGTTATCTTTCCATCTCATGCCTGGTCACGACTGACATTTTTCACCATATCGAAATTTTACAAAGCAAAGTGGAAATGATGAACCCGATGGTTCGGCTCATATCCCCACTTGACTCGCAACTTCTTGCTGGAAGTGCTTCTCAACGAAATGCAGGCCTGGTCAAATACAAACATCTTCCCACATACAAAGGGCTCCGTCAACTTGGGAATGAACTTGTATCTGGGGCTGCAACTCACCTTGGCGGAATCCTACATGTCAACCAAAACCATTGGGTTCCTTTTGTAATCAACTCGAAAGAGTCCGTTGTTCTTCTTGCAGACTCTCTTCACAAAGCTGGTACTAGCACATCAAGAGCAACAGCGGAGGCGATGGAAATCATTCAATGGTGGTTGGATGTGTCCTATTTGGGATCAAATACGCAAGCAGTATCATTCAGAGTCGCTTCACTCCCAATAGCATACCAGAATGACGTTACGTCTTGTGGTTTTTTTGCACTGAATGCATTAGCACATCATTTCATCCCAACTCAGTACAGACTTCACATAGGTGGTAACTCAACTCCCCTAAGAGTCGGTTTTCTAAATATTATCCTTGATCATCACAAAAAGACTGTGAGTAAATGAACAACCCAAAGAGAAATTAATCATGCATACCAATTTGTCACCTAGCATGCACCTTGCATTATGCCGACACCAAAGGAATCATCTCAAATTGCATTCAGGGCCTCGAAGGATTCTTGTTTTGGGCCTCCAACTTTCAGTCGTAAGGTGGTGGGGAAAAATCACCAGCAGGACACTTCCCAACCGGAAGAGTCTGGACTGCTCCGGTACTTCAGCCACGTAACCCCTGAAGAATATCATGTACAAGTGTCAGCAGGGTTTAAAAGATTACAAGAGAAATGTGAAGATAAGCAGCAGGCCATGCAACTCAAGGCAATGAGGCAAGATCAGAGGCATCGAGAGTTGGCCACTGCAAGACAGCAGCGACTCTGGGCCAAGATCGCAGCAGAGAAAGTAGACAGGATTGATGTATGTATCCACAACTTACATTCAGAGAAAGATACCTAACGCTTGTGAGTTGATAGATCATGAAACTCCGAGACCGAATGGCACCAGTCATGGAGATGTCGAGACCAAAACGATCAATTCAGCAATGGCTAAAGGAACAAAAGCAGCGGAAACCAACATACCAATCATCTGTGACTATACGAGCATGTAGACGAAGGGTACATAGGTTAGCATCATTGACAAATTGGTTCCAACCAATTTTCTGGACGATCATAAGCGAAGCAGTGGAGAAAGTTGGCTGGAAGATGAGCCTGACAGAAATAGTGAAAGAGTGCCAATGAAGATCTGGGAAGTTATTCCATTTGTTGAGGGCAGATGTAGTTGGGAAGTGGATAGATCGGAGCGGGTCGCAGCCATGTTGGTCAGCTGTGGTCTTGGCAAAGGTTGCGAAGGGGAGTTGCCCAGGCGGTGGAATTACTGGAAAGGGGGTACTAGTGAGTGAACAATTGGCATTAACATCAGTTTTAACTCACACAAGTAATGTAGGCATCTTACCCAGAGACAATCGAGGAGATCAAGCAGATGCTATTGAGTATTCGAAAAGCAGGCGCCGCTCTTGATGTGCACCAGATCCGTGGAGTGATTGTTGCACATATCCAGCACACTCGCCCCGAAATATTCAGGACAATAGTCAACAGAGATGGGAGTGCCTTCGCTGCAAGCTCACAGTGGATCCGGAACTTTCTCGCAACAGAACTGAACTGGAGCTTACGATGGGCAACATGTGCTGCCCAGAAGCTCCCTGCCAATGCTGATTATCAGCTTTACGCCTCACTCCTCTGTCATGCCTACTCCATTCACCACTATTACATTCCCAGCAACCTGCAAGTGAATTCCGATCAAACGCAGGTCATTTACCAACAAAGTTCAAATTTGACATACGAAAGGAAAGGCTCGTGTCAGGTTTCCACTCTTGGCCGAGATGAGAAGCGCGCGTTCACCCTCAACATAGCTATCTCAGCAAGTGGAATTCTTCTACCCTTCCAGGCAATATTCAAAGGAAAAACTTCTGCGAGTCTTCCTGCTGTGAACTCCCCTTCCCACGATGAAGTGGATCGACTTGGCTTTGTCTTTGAGCTCTCTGGTACCGACAACTACTGGGCAAATTTAAACACAATGAAATCATTCGTCACAAACATTCTTGTTCCATACTTTAATGCTGAAAAGGGGCGTCTGTCACTTGATCCAGTTCAAGAATGCATTTGGCAACTTGATGTCTGGTCTGTTCATGCGTCATTTGAGTTCCGGACTTGGATTTTTGACAATTATCCCTGGATCATCCTTGACTATGTTCCTGGAGGGTGCACGGGTCTTTGGCAACCCTGCGATGTCGGTATTCAACGCTTACTCAAGCTCGCGGTAAAGCAATCTCAGCAAACTACTATTGTGCACGACATCCACTCCCACATCAGCAAAAGTCCGTTATGCTCCGGAGCATCAGGAGTGGCTGGAGCATGTGGGAGACAAAACAGCAGATTGGGCACTCCTGGAGCCAATAGTGTTCTCCTGGGAGGGGGTTCAGGAGCAGCTGGGAGTGGTGAGGAGTATGCAATGTGCCAGGAGCAGTGGGAGGAAAATTTTAGTCTCTAAAAAGTTGAAAAAAAAAAATTTAGGGAAAAAAATCAAAAAAATTCAGGAACTATAGTGCCTTTAAAGTGCTTTCAGGACATATAATTATTTGCGAAATTGAGGAAGAAATGATGGAGAAAAATGGAAAATACTTTCGGAGACCCGAGAAGTAATGAGAACTGAATTGATGGGAAAGTCTGAAAATTGAATAGGAAAGTGAGGGGAAGCCTTGTAGCATTGTTATTTTCTGCTGTTGTGATTTTTCCTGATTGTTCTTGGTCTCACTCCCAGCTGCTCCTGGACCCTCCCAGGAACTTTCAGGAGCTTCCAGGAGTATTGAGGAGCAGCTGGGAATGAGACCAAGAACAATCAGGAAAAATCACAACAGCAGAAAATAACAATGCTACAAGGCTTCCCCTCACTTTCCTATTCAATTTTCAGACTTTCCCATCAATTCAGTTCTCATTATTTCTCGGGTCTTCGAAAGTATTCTCCATCATTTCTTCCTCAATTTCGCAAATAATTATATATCCTGAAAGCACTTCAAAGGCACTACAGTTCCTGAATTTTTTTTGATTTTTTCCCTAATTATTTTTTCAACTTTTTAGAAGTCCCTATTTTTCAAATTTTCCTCATTTCCCTCTGTATTCCCCCCCCTCATTTCCCCCCTCATTTCCCCCCTCATTTCCCCCCTCATTTCCCCCCTCATTTCCCCCTCATTTCCCCCCTCATTTCCCCCCTCATTTCCCCCTCATTTCCCCCCTCATTTCCCCCCTCATTTCCCCCCTCATTTCCCCCCTCATTTCTCCCCTCATTTCCCCCCTCATTCTCCCCCATTTCCCCTTCCTCCATATTCTGCAAGTCCGAAAGTGATTAAGTTGCCATATTGATCATATATCAGGCCATAAATTTTGACTGTGTATTGGTGAGTCTCAGTGTCCTTGATGTATAGTATAGTGTTTGACCTAAATGTTAAGTAGTGTCTTGTTGTGTTAGTCTTGTGGTAGGAGGAGGTATTCATGGGGAGTCTTCCCTCTTTTTTTTTCCTTTTCATTTTCAAATGCTCCAGGAGCTCCCAGAAGCTTCTCACCCCTATACATTTTGAAGCATTAAATTGTATTTACTGGATATGTTTGTGCACAAAGCAATGCTCCATGCCCTCCTGGGAGTGCCCTGGAGTACCTGACCAACTCCGGAGGAAATGAGCTGTTCCTGGACTGGCCAATCTCCTCCTGATTCTCCCAGTGCTCCCCATACTCCAGAGCACTCAGGAGCATAACAATTTTTTGCTGATGCAGTTGCAGCAAGGTACTGGCCCATCCGATATTTCACTTGATACAAGGCTTGGCACGCTAAGGGATCGCATCCCTGCTACTCTGGTTGATGCATACCACTCAATTAACAACCTTCAGCCTGACATCGCAGTTATATCTAAAAAGTATTACATAGGCTTTTGAATTGTGCCGCTCCGGCGAGTTCAATCTATCTCATTCTAGCCTCACATCCCCTTCACTACGAGCCATCCTCAACAATCTTCCACATCAAGATCCCACTCTTGCTCAAGCCATAACCGCTCCATGCAAGTTTCCCACTGATGATAGGGGAATTCATCTGAGTTCTGCTGCATTAGTTCATGAGCAACCATTCTCCGAGGTTGCTGAAGACAGTGTAGAGGTAATGTTGGAGGAGGTTTATGACCATCTCGATGGAGAAGCACTACCTGACGGGCTTGCTGAGGTAGATGGTGGTCTTCAGCTGGATGTGATGGCTGCCGAAGACCATGACCCCGAATCTATTGGAGGGGTTAGTGTGGTGGTTGGGACCAAGGTTGATAGTGATGGGTTGGGACGGGGTAAACGAATCAGACGTACAAGAAACCTAGAAAAAGAGATGGATATGTACCGCTTTTAATGTTAGTGCATTACCAAATTAGGATAATTGAATTGAAAGCTACACAGCCACTGGGAGCCCACCCAAACAGCATGACACCGGACATGGCAACCGCAAAACCTATGTGACGTGTGACAAACTTGTGCGTGGGCGAAGGCGCAATGGATAGCATGGCGACGGCCCCGACAAGATGTCAAAGCCTCTTGATTTGAAGCGAGCCAGTAGATACAAAAATTGTTGGAATTTGCACGTGGTCTTTTAGGGAAACCTAAAAGTTGGACATACTGGGAATCGAACTCCAGTCTTCTGGATCGCGAACTCAGTGTGCACAGCCATTACACCATACGCCCCGTTAGGCTGAGGTGGTTATTTCAACAAAAATCCCCCCCAAAAAAAAGGAGGTGAAGGGGCAGGTGGAGGGTAACGATGAAGACAGACAGAGAGTAGCAGCAAGAAGCGCCAACAAAAGAGAAGAAGTGAAGTTACAAGAAACAAGGCATGAGCCGAAAAATGAAAGACACCGTAAACATCCGGGATCCAACTTGCAAAGGGTAACCAAGGCTAACTGCCTTATCCAATGCAAGACTGAATATTCAACACCAACCAACCACCCTAACCAGAACTAATAAGAGAATTGGTCAGAAAAATACGTCAGAGTCATAGAAAAAGGAAATAAACTCCAGCGTGTGCGGACGCAAGAGGAGGTAAAAGACTGTAGAACAACAGCGTGCAGCGGACGCGAGAGGTGGTGGCTGAGAAGCCAAAGCGTACCGCGGACGCAGAAGAGAAGGCACGGAGGCCGAAGCGCTCAGTGGGCGCACATAAAGGAAAGAAGGCACGGAGGCCGAAGTGTACAGCGGACGCGTGTAAAGAGGAAGAAAATCCACCGACGTACCGATCAAGCAGCAGAGTATCAGAAACATGGACACAATTGCATACCAGACAACTGAGAAAAACTGAACATCGCGGATGAACAGTCTAAAGGCATAAGGCAATGAAAATTGCGTACAGACGAGGACTTGACCTAGCAAGGGGGCACGGCGGATACCCAGAAGAAACTGAGGCGCTGAGGCCGGCGCACACAAGTCATATTTAATCTCGTGCCTCCATTAAATTTAAACTTTTCAAAAGTACCGACCGGAAGGCCTGCGTGACGCGTGACCGGTTGTTGGTCGTGTGAGTACAGTATTCTGGATTGTTGTGGGAACTCCCCAGGTAATTCCAGGACATTCATGCTTGCATATGCGCTTGCGCAGTTCCTTATTTTGCGTATATTCACATTGTAATACATTTCGTGTGTGTATAATTATATACGCACAGACGTGCGTTGACAAGAAAGTTTCTAGCTTACTTCTGCGAGTTGAGTAGCGAATTGCCTTATCAGGAATCCCCTGACCACCTTTGCTGAGACCCGTGGCCGACGACACTCTTAGTATTCATGCTATATCATGCCTCACATGAATACGGAAGAGGCTCTTAGACCCCGGCACCACGAGCGCTAAATGCCGAGTGTATTGACACTCTGATTTCCGACCATTTTTGGACAAGCACGAGATCCGACTGGGGTCATGCATCCAAATCTGACGCGCAGATTTTTTTGACGGTTGCTGTAAAAGTGACCCAAACGCAACAATCCCATACCAAGCTTTCGAAATAGGCTACAAAGACTCAAACCATGGAAATTGGACCTCGAGAACGGAGAGGGCAGAATTCTGCTGAACTGCTTCACTGGTCTGTCCTTTGCGTTTGGGACATTTTAAAATATTTATATGTACACCCTACGCACATAACATACATGACTACTTCAGCACTTTCCAACGCAGATTGAATCATGGAGATTGGTTAAGAACTGGGTGAGTAATGACGCAAGCTCTGAAGCGCAATTTTTTTGAATTACGGAGTTTTTTTGAGAACGGCAATAAAATCGTTATCATTGCATAACGATTAGATGGATGCTTAGGATGGCATCTAAGGGAGGTGCTCTACCTGGTGATCGTGGTGGACTTCGCGATAAGGGAATGCATTATTTAAGAAACACATTTCACATCCTTTCTAGTGGCATCAAACTGAGCAATCTCATTGCCGCGCCTAGGACCTCCTTCGCACTCAAGAATAACCAGAGCCGGGCGCTTGCCCGACTCCGGTCAGTGTCACCTTTAACTGAAAGCGTCTCCCACGCGCTGCTGATAGCATGCGACAATCTGAAGCAGAACGTCACCACACCACTGGGCTCATATTTCTCCATCGCCGTCTTAACGACGTCAGGATATGACGCAAGTAACATCAAGATCTCGCGAACTTTGGGCTCTGTGAGTGAATCAGTATCGATGTCGATAGAAGATTTTGGGTCGGATGGATCGGCTGTGCGGAGCGGAAGAAGTTCCGGGTTTTTGCGGGCCATTGATGCCAGTCGAACGTGTGCATACTGGAGGTATGGGCCCGTGTCCCCCTCAAACGAAAGCATCCGAGACCAATTGAAGTTGTAGTTGTTTATCCTGAACGCAGGGACCAACGCGAGAACAGGGTATGTGAGAAAACGATGCACCAAAATGATTAGAGATGTTTGGGTAGTGGTTCAAATTAGCAAGGCGTATAAAAAGGCAGTATCAACGAACACGATTCTCCACGGCCGAAAAGATCCAACAATACTTACCGCTTTGCCGCCATGTCCTGTATCTTGACCGCCGTGATACCTATCTCACGACTAGTGCCTTCGGGATCTTCGACAGCGCTATATTTATCTGGGTTCTTTTTCATCTGTTCGTGCATAATTTCGGATGCCTCCCGGATGATGTCGTCGAGGAAGACAGCGGTTCCTTTCCGAGTGCTCATGCCCAGAACGAGACCGTAATTGACATGCTGCAGGCGGCCAGCCCAGGGATACTCTAATAGGCTTAGTATCTTGAAGAACTGGGCAACATGCAAGTCCTGCTGTGACGCGACGACATAAATCATCTTGTCGAATTTGTACTTCTCGTATCGCTCAATGGCCGCACCAATATCTCGTGTGAGGTAGATCGATGTTCCGTCTAACATGGGAAACAGTAAGCGTACCGGGCATCGGCGGAGGCAAAAAGGCACCTTTCTTTCGAACTACGGCCTTCTCCAGCTTCCATTGCGTAAGATCCACCAACTTTGCACCTTTCTCTTCGGAAATCAGACCCATTTTCTCCAAGCGCTCTAGTGGCGCCGATTGGGATTCCAAGGAGACTTGACTTTCGCCAGAATACACATCAAAGGAAACGTTGAGTCGCCCATATTCTTCCCGGTATTTTTCGATGGAGTAGTCTCTCCATATCCGCCACTGTTTGAGGGCTGACTCGCCACCTGAATATTATATGTTGGGTGGAAGCTGGACGTGAGGCATATCAAAAAAGAGGCTCACCGTCTTCCATCTGCCTGAAATGTTCACGGGCTTTGTCTAGAACGGACTCATCCGTCGACGCGTCGTTATTTATTTTCACATAAACATCATAAAGATGCTTAATGGCGTCCTTTTCCAGCTCCTCTTGTGACCCATACTTCTCGAAGCCAACGGCAATGAGACCAAACTAAACGTAAGGCCACAGCATTAGTGAAGTTACCCGCCATTTCGAGATAACGCTAACCTGTCTTCCCCAGTCACCCAAGTAGTTCATGGATAATGTCTCCCATCCATTGGCCTTATGTAAGTTAATCAGAAATTGCCCAATAATGGTGGATCGTAAATGCCCAATGTGGAATTGTTTGGCGATATTGGGAGAACTGTACTCGATCAAGACTTTCTTCCCCTTCCCACTATCGTTGGTCCCGTACCGGGGCACACCATCCAGCGTTCGAAAGGTTTCTCGATCGATGGTACGCAAAACGATCCGTGCAAACGTACTCAATCTGGCATTGAAGTACAAGAAAGGGCCCACAGCTTTGACGGTTTCTATGTATTCGTCTGGTTGGAATGAAGATGCCACGGTAGCTGCTGATACATCCGGTTTTACACCGGGGAGCCGGAATCGAGGCATCGCTACTGAGAAGTCCCCTTCTTTCTTCAGAATGTCGACACCATCGAAGATTTTCTCAAGTGAGAGCTCTGGTATGACACGATTAATGTGTATGGCCACAGCTGTTCTAAAAAGATCGAGAGGTGCCCTTTCAGGATAAGTCCCAGGCAAAACTGGAAGAGTGCTTGAGAAGGTGGAGGGTGTCGCCGATGTCGTCGGTGAGCTAGCCATTCGTAGAGCGCGGGGAGATGGTAGAAGAGCCGAGTGTTTGGGAAATGGGGATGATTGCTTCAGGAAGAGATCTGACTCGATCGAGCCTACACAGCGCACGGAACCTGTCCAATTTTTCCAACTTGTCGCGAACGCTGCTCGTGACTTGGGTGAGAACATTTTTGTTGGCATGTGTTTTGTCCGGCGCCAACCACGACGCCAAACACGTCGACGCGAGTTCAAGTTTACCACGTTCCTGCTTTCTCCTTGCAGTCCAATTTGGCTTGGGAAAAGCATTGACCCTGGTGAGTGGATCAGATGCCATGCGGCCCGCTTCGGTCATCGTGGGTGCTTGATTGTGGAGCATTCGCCAACTTTGGCAAACCATCCATTGCAGTACATACACACAAAGTTCACAGGGTATGTTACGATCTAGGCATCGGTCCTAGTTTTTGTCTTTCAAGGGCCTCTTGGTTCTTACACGTAATTCTGAAGGGTTCTTACGCCGTGCGCTGAATTTTTTTCTCATGCGTTCGACATGACCTTCCGTTCACTTGCGCGACGATGCCCTGACTTCGGCTACTAGACTGAACGACGAGAGCACCAACGTAATTGCGCTGCGATCTGCCATGCAGATAGAGAGCGCTCTGCGCCGAGGGTTTGGCCCAGCCGCCAGCACGCAGCATGGCCAATCAATTGTATCAGCCAAGATTGCACAGGTATTGGCAGCTGAAGTCAGATGCCTACGTATTTCTGGTCATCTGAGATGAAGCGCTGGTGTCTTGTCGAATGATCTGTGTGTCGTCTTGGAGCAACTCATGGCATCTAGATGATCATTCGACCCAGCGTGCAGCTTCTGACGCCACTTCCTGACCAGCTGATGCCTTGAATAATCTCACCCATGAGCGCGTATAACCGCACAGCTTTCCGTGACACCCGGTCACCGCTACTGCCTAAATGGTCGGAGTATAACCGTTATCCCTTGAGCAGCATTATTCAAAACTAGACTGACGTGTTTATGCTGCGCGCAGCAGCTAGGGTCATCATCCGCACTATCAATAAGTGAAGCTGAAGCATCACTCATTCTTTCAAGGTACAAGAATGGACATACTATGCTGGAATGATTCGTCTGGTTCTGCCTCTCCATGTGAGGAAATGCCGTGTCTCACACGAACAAGTGGGAGGTTTGTTCCGTGCCAGAGTGTCGAAGGCCTGATGTTAGTTTAAGCACGACTTCAAAACATCCACGAAAAAAGTGGCATTCTGTTTGCTCATAATTTGACGACGAGTACTCGAAACGGTCAGATTATACGGAATCAAATTTTCTCTTTCTTCGCTGTTCTGCCTCGCGTGCTTGCTGTCTGGAGCGGCCCGCCCGTGCCGGGCGGGCCGTCATGGTGTTCAACGTTTGCTTCGGACCGACCACATGCACACTGGCGGCAGCGCTCAACAATCGAGACTATTGCTTTAGCGCCACTCGGGCGAGCACAAGTAACTATGGGAGCAAAAGCTCTTGAAAGCACCGAATTGTGGCTGGCCCGAAGTCCTTCGTAATGTGCTCAGCACCAACCACATGTGCCGGCCGCCTGAACCAATTTTCGCTCCTCCAAGTTTTACCACCAAGCGCCCAAAAGCGCCGTAATTGCTATTTTTCATCCGCTTAATCATAATGCTCCTTGCTCGGGAGAATTGGGAGCGGACACGTGCCCAATCGGTTCGAGCTGGGAGTTGTCCCACCGTCCCGCTAAACCTCTCAATTCCTACTGTATCCAATTCAGTCGGTCAACCAACCTCGCGACCGGTGACGGCATGATTGGTTAGTTATGAATCATTCGTACTATTCCCTCCACTTTTCAACAAAAGAAAACCACTGATTGGTCTCGGCCGCA
Organism: Cantharellus anzutake; assembly: GCF_015039405.1. Taxonomy (NCBI): domain Eukaryota; kingdom Fungi; phylum Basidiomycota; class Agaricomycetes; order Cantharellales; family Hydnaceae; genus Cantharellus; species Cantharellus anzutake. The sequence continues at coordinate 39,462 of NW_024066973.1, forward strand.
CCAGTCAATACTACATGAGAAACTACTCGAAATCAGTGCTACCGAGCAAGGCACGGCAATGACGGCACACACGAGACGATGAATTATTCTGATCGGAGATATTTCCCAAGTCCCTCAACCGTGCTCAGTCAGCGCGCCGTTGAGCTCTTTCCATCGAGATCCTAAGATCTATTCTGATCTATTTGCTGTTGACGTTTTGTACAGACCTGCATCCCATATGTAAGAGTGATCACTATCTCGTCCATATCAAGGGCTTTCCCTTGAATCATTCGGCGGCGTTTCCCGCGGACCAAGGCAGCGGTAGCCGTGGGCCAATCATCGTATCGACAGCCGTACATGCGGGCAGTGACACGGGCGGGTTTATTGGCCGAGACCCCCCTCCACCTTGTCTAAGAACGTTCGGTTGGGAGCTATCGGTTGGCTCCATGTCCGTTAATATTTCACATCCTAATGATCGTGTTGTATATCAACGGTCTGACTCTCATATGGAAACAATCGCAAAAATGACACTGCACACAAGCATGGCCTGTACCAGGAGGGAGAAGTTTCCAGTACCTTGCCATTGATATATGCATACATTTGCGAAATTATGAGAATATCCGTTCTTCTCGGGCCGTCAAAGACATGGCCCTATCGACCCATCCAACCTCCGTCAACTGAAACACGAGCAAAGAAGTCAGCAAGGCGAGAACAATTGCATGGACCGTACGCCCAGGCAAGCAAAGAGGAAGTAAAGAATGATGCGAGGGTTGCTCGCTTCGACACCATTCTCGATGTTTCCAAACGGAGAGGAAGCCCGGGTGTGCAGGCGCAAGAAATGGCTGGACCACATTCGCAACAACCGGTGGGCCTCCAGAGTCGCGGCGGACTGCGGAGCAGGCGAAAAGAGGCAGAAGAGAAAAACAAAAATTACCACAAGCAGGGGTGGAGTAGTGTGCTCCTGTGCTGACTAAAGAAATAGTCGAAGAACGCAACGTCACCCTCTCCCCCTTGGGAGGCCTCGGTTGCTGGTGCGATCGGTAGACTACGCGCGCTGTATGACAAAATTTCACGCTGGGCCTGGCGGAGGTGCCCGATCGGCCGGCATGTGGGCGAATTAGGGAAAAATCTCTCCCCGCAAAATGATAGCGGGTAATCATGAAAGTACCCGGTCAACCAGAAACCGGGGAAAGTGGGGGCGCGAGCAAAGGGCATGGTAACTGATGAGAGGCGAAAGAGAAAAAACGTACCAACGAGCAATTCCCCGCTCACGTAAGCGCTCGCATCACTGGCAAGGAAAACAACTGGACCGGCAAAATCCTTGGGGTCACCCCATCGACCAGCGGGTATGCGCTCCGAAATCTGTCGATAACGGACCGGATCAGCGATCAGACGCTCGTTCCTAACGAAAAGTTCCAGACAGAACAGCATTAGTTCATGAGTTCATCGAGGAAAATCACAGGACTGGGGAAAATGACCAGAAGCAATTGAATGGAGATATCCGATTGGAGAAAGGAAAAACGATAAGATGCGATTCAACGAAGAATTTCCAGAGGAGAATTGCTTCATAATGGGTTGAATGAAAATTTTAGGATGGATATTCAACTCCGCTCTGGGCCCATTGTTAGCAAGGCACAAGATCATTATCATCACATTGAAATTGATCGACGCAGCAGCTGCAATGAGGATCGCGTTGGAACAGTTTCTGGCTGATCCCTCGAACGTAGTGAAGCGTATACATGACATGCAAAAAGCAGAAGCTGAGGACGTCATCTGACGGAAAGAGATCGTCGCTGATACCCGCCCGGCAACTTGCAAATAAGCGGAAAGCCCAAAATGGAGCGAGGTCACCGGCCACGCCCGGGCCACATCGGAAAGACACAGTGCCAGTTTTCAGCCACTCATTCTCGTGAACCAGATCCCGAATCGACGCGTAGAGTAGCAGAAGTCAAAGGGCGTAGTTCCGAGGCTGACCGCAGCAGCAGCCACCACTTATGCCTTCAGAACGTTCGTCGCTTCGACGAAAGCAGGTGGGATAACGGCCCAAAAATCACCTTCTCGATCAAGCGACAAACACGGGGGTGCTCCGATTGCCGCGTAAGACATTTGCTCCAATCGATCTTTCAATCCTAGAGTCACCAGGTCAAAAAAAGGTTCCGCTCTGACAAAGTTGTCGCCAAAGCCCGAAGTGGTGCAAGGAGCAGCAGCAGCAATAGAAAGGAAATGCCCACGCGCTCCTGTGTGCACGCATATGTGGATCAGCACATATACATGCCCGCAGACTGAACAAAAGATGATTGGGGCGGCATGCATGTGTGTATGTGTGCTCGTGTGCTCAAGTTGGGTGAATCAGGTCAAGTTCCCCGTTCAGGGGTGCAAGCCGTGGAACGACGACTTGCCAAATTGTCAACGTCCATATGAAATCGCAGAGATCGGAACGCACCCCACCCACGTTGACATGCGTTTGAGACCATATACATAAATGCCCGCCGGGCATAACAATGCCAAGCCGCACATGATGGCAATAGAGAGGAATATGTCCTCGGAAGTCTCCAGTGCAGGGTCGCAAGTGGCGGAAAAAGCGAATCGTTAAACTCCGCGGCCAGGGTCAAGCCAAGACTATGCGATTCGAGGACGAGATAAATTTCCATCATTCCCAGTGGCTCCAGACAGAATGTCAGAGTGAAGAAAAGAATGAATCAGGTTACCGAACAGGGGGATCAGACGCAACACCGGGAGTCCGACAGGAAAAAAAAAAGCAATCGGGTAGGATGCGAGAGAAGTAAGGGCGCTACTCACATATCCGTAGCAACATATCCAGGACAGATCGCGTTCACCTGGATATTATGTTGCGCCCATTCATTGCTCAACGCCTTAGTCAACTGTCCGAGTCCACCCTTAGCAGCCGCATACGCAGGAACGGTAATTCCTCCTTGGAAATTAAGAAGTGATCCGAAATTGATAATCTTCCCTCGGCGAAGTGGAATCATGTGTCGGCCCGCGGCACGGGAGAGAAGGAAGATGGATTTGAGGTTCGTATTGAGGACCTGTTGGAGAAATTGCGGAAAGTTCGTTAGCCTCAGGGTGTAAGGAAGCGAGGGCATTAATGCGGTTGGGAATAGAGTGAACAATCATAAGTCTTTCGAATGTGTGGCGCAACGGATGTGTGTTGGTGCGAGATAAGAGGGTTAACCAAAGAAGTCAAAAGTGAATCAGAATCGAAGTCAGAGGCACCCAGAGCCGCAGTCAAGGGGGTGGGAAGGACAGAGGTAGGAATTAAATGATGGATGGTCCAGTTATCACACGAAGCGGGAAAGGCGGCAGATCCACACCAACTATAGCGGTGGGTACGAATGGTGGTTCTCTTCGTTCGCTCGTTGTGAGGCGGCCCGACTTCGATGTGAGTAGGTTCAGGAAGAGGGAAGGCATACTAATGAGAGAGCCATCGTTCTGTATTCCATGAAGGGTCCTCACCATAAAATCAAAAGCGAGGCAAACTATTAATAAATATCGGAGAGCTTGCAAATTATGCGTGGCAGCCGAGGAGGTCGGGCGGGAATTCCTTAATTCCTTAACAATGAAAAAAGTCGCCGTTGCCAAATGGCATGGGCGTTGCTCAGGGATTTTCTTTTCAGCGGCTCAGCGCTCCAAAAACCCGATGACGCGTACAAGAATACGCAGGAGGGAGGAATGATGGATGAGAGGTGGCGGAAAAGCGGCAGCTGAGTGAATATGGCGATCCCCTCGCTAGTTTGAGGGAAAGGATGGCTTCGTTCTACAGTAGGCTTGGCTAGCTGACCAGTCGCTACATATTACCGCCTGCTCGCGCCGGTGCTGCAGATGTGTGGGTAGTCGCAAAGAACCACCAATGGTGAAATTCGTATGTGCTTGGGAAAGGGGTTGATCACACAAAGACAAAAAAAGAAGGAAGAGGTTGATAACCAGTAAAGGTGAGAAGAAGTCGAGCAATTCACTGTTTCTATTTCCCCCCTAGTCTTTTGCACTGGTTTGCCTTGAGCCAACCAGGGGAATGATAAAGAAGAGCACTCAGGAACAAAGCCCACAATGGCTAAACACAAATAAAACAAACCCCGAGGCGAAACAAAGGGAAGGACTTACGTCGTCCCAATCCTTCTCACTAAACTCGACAGCAGGAGCCCTCCTCTGTATTCCCGCACAATTCACCAAAATATGAATCTCACCCTTCACCTCCGGTTTTTCCAATGTACGATCGAATAACGTTTGGACCGAATCTAGGTCCGACATATCGCACTCTATCACCGTGTGTTCTTGGCGGTTGTGCTGTTGTTGATTCTTAGGGAGGGAACGAAGAGTGTCGATCGTTGTGGTGGACGTGGAGCCCGGACGAACAACAAGACAGACCGTTGCGCCTGCTTCAGCGAGGGCTATTGCACATGCCGCACCAATGCCTTCAGAAAGGGAAGTCATTATGGATGCATTAGTGAATAAATTGTCAATAAAGCAGAAAAAGAAAAAGAAAAAGAAAATGGAAGGAAAGCAAAAATGCAGGGATAATATGTTCGTCCCAATAATGGATCCATGGGGATAATGATGACTAACGCATATATTCTTAATCGCCCCGTGCTTTCATTTGCGTGCTTGGCTGCTGCAAACAGCACACAGGGGAGGAAGCGTCCTCCAAAAGGGAAGACAAAAGAATCATCCCTCAGAAGCGAAGTAGATCCAGAGTTAGCGCTCATCCAAAGACTCATGGTTGATGACGAGCCATACATGGCGATCTTCATCATCAGCATCATCAGCACGCCACTGGTACCGCATGCTCGCGCACGCACGCACCACGGAGCTACCAGATACGGTTTTGACCGTGTAACTACCCTCCTGGGGGGCAGGAGTGCAGCAGAAAACCGAAAAACAACTCTGCACCGGAAAAAAATGAAACAAAAGGGCATGCCAATCCGAGGTCCGTGCGGGTGCTAATGCACCTGCCAAAAACTGGCACCAAAGCGAGATAGACCACCATGATGTGCCCACGATGCGAAATAAGAACAGAATGAAACATACGACTGCAAGATATACATGCATGCCTGGCATGATTGGTATGATGCACACACCATCGGCCATTCCCCCGGCCATCATCGTGCCATCATTGGTTTCGCCCGCCGGCAACAAACGCGGTCCTTCTCCCTCTTTCTAAACCGAAAGAAAGAAAGCCACAGTATGAGACAATAAAAGCGAGGGGAACCACGCGAAATTAGGTTGGGAGGGACGGAAGGCATCTTCTTCCGCCACGTTAGTGAGGGCTCAAGGTAAATAAGCCCGGCTGACCAGTTTGGTAAAGCTTCTTTCTGCGAATCCCCCACAATATACACATGCGTCTCCCTGCCATCAAAACAAGCATGACGAGTGAACGGGTAAGGTGGGGCTGAGGGGAGGCTTTGTAAAAGGGATGGATAATAGATAAGCACTGTGATTCCGTACTCATCCACCGGAAACGAATCCGGTTTTCTGCATTCTGCAACCCGTCCCGTTCGATCCGTTAGATAGCAAACGGGTGGGCGCATGGACGCATGGATGATGAGGTGCAGAAATTCCGTTTCCATCAAAGCCTCGGAGCTGGGGGAACCCGAGAACATGCGGAAGAAGCAAATGATCAAATGATAATAAAGAAAAAGAAAAAACCAGCAAAACAAGCGCTCAAGCATTGTCGAAACGTGGAGCTGGGTAGGCTGGCCTCGCCGTAAATAGCATATTCCCGGATCGCCATGGAAGATACCGAGATATGAAAGTTGTCTGAAAAAAAAAAAACGCGTCGTTGACGCGTTTTACGCCTGCTTGTCTGATGCAGGTCGCGCGGAGGAGGAAAGAGAATATATGGCCAGCCGAATAGGATATTCGGCGATTCCGGAGACATTTCGGGTGTCGGGTGGTGACATTCCGAGCTAATGCGCCGGAACGAGGACCGGTAGGACAGGCTAAAGTCGTGTCCTCATATTCGCGAATGGATTTTTTTCTTTTGGGGGAGGGGCTCTTGTGCGCGTGCATCAGATAAGAAACGGAAATATGAGGGTGCGGAAGTAATAGAAGGAACAACAAAACGATAGCCGAAATGATAAAGAATAAAGGAACCAGGCACGGAGATTATGCATAAAGGACGTACCCCTCGTAGCACCGGTAATAAGTACATTCTTACCACTCAAATCAAACAATTTGAGAGAAGGTACGTTCGGCGTCGAACCCGCGGCGGCAGCGGTAGAAGGGCTTGTCGTTAATGTAGACATTCCTTTGACTTTAAGTTGAATCCGGATAATATTTCTCTTTTTGGTTTAGTTGCAGTCGTTCGGGTTCGAGGTGTGGTCGTATACTACCTGCTTTTTGGCGTGTTTCAGTCCAGTTCCAAATTTTCTATCAGTGGTGCAAGTGTGTGTGTGCGTGAGAGATAGAGATACAACGATCGTGAGCAGCGGGAGGCAAGTCTTGACAAGCGTGGACCGTGGGAAAAATGGATCGATCCCGTACTTACCTGGAATCGGACTCGGAGAGAAACCGTATTTGTCTAAAAACTTGTGATAAGTGAAAGGATTGTTTTGGATGCACCGATCTGGTGGTACCTGGGGCTTCGATTGTTGCGGTTCGGATACGGGGATGGACTCGGACTTCAAAGGGGCGATCGCAGCGTGACCGTGAAGGTCCTTGATGGTACGAGTTTGCGTTTTCAGCGAGCTGCGAAGGTTCGAAGTGGGAATTGGGGGTTTACAATATCGCGTGAGGTACTTAGTACGTGCGCGTACGGCAAGTGGGTGGCGTTGCAGTGGCAGTCGGCACGTACTATACAAGGATGGCACGTGTAGACGTGGCCCGGTTTGTAATCGATCGATCCGAGCTGTATGGGTGGAACGCTGTATCAGCTTGTGTTATGAGTTGTGGATGATTGGTTGGATTTATCAGGTGTGGAAATGAAAGAAGGGGGGGGGGGGGAGGAGAGAAGAAGCTGGTCGGGTACTTTCTTTTTTGGTACGGAAGCGTTCGCGGGGATCGGGACGGATGTATATAGGCATGCGCTAATAGGGGGAACAAGGGGATACGCGTGGAATACGGGGAATGTAGGATTTGATGGCGAAGAACGTACTGGGCTGGGCTGAACATATCGCGCCACAATGTATTGTAAAGCATACGTATATCCTGAAACTTCGTACACGGAATATGTTGTGAAAGCTAGAAATATTACAGTGATGGGGAATAAGGATTGATTGATGGGAAATAGGTATGCACATGTGCTCAAATGACTTACTAGAATTATAGTACCATGGCCATGAGCTGCGTGAGCCAGCCGGTCAGGCCTAGGTCATTAATGAACGATGATCATAGTGACTGATATATAAACCTACCTTTTTATGTAGTATGTCCATTCTCAGTTGTCTGTGCGCTCATACCATATGTGATAATTCAACCCAGCACTAGTAGTACTTGCAGCTGCTACCGGTATTTACCGTCGGCCTGGATTAATCGAAGAGGGATTGGGTCGTTGTTAACTAATTCGTGCATCTTGCGCGTACATGCATTGTGATCCCAGTGTGACGACAGGGAATGGTCATTGGTATTACACTGCAGTCGATTCCATCTCGATATAGCCTAGCTATTTTGACCTGGACTGACGTATCTTCAGTCCCACCGCTTGAAGGCCGGGGGAGTACGAGCGGCCGCTCCGGTTGTTACTACGGTCCACAATTCCAAATTATAATTAAGCCGTATATGGAGTTTGTTCTGCGCTGATCGTATTGTGCATATATGGTTAGGAGGAGCGTCCCACCCTGGCCGTATGGGGACGTTGGCATGCGTGTGCGCTTTAGGGCATATGTGGTCCGGTAAGTTGCGAGTCAGATGCAAGGAAAACGAAATCGGCAATTTGTTGAATGGCGCCAGTTAGTACGGTACTTGGCGACCCTGGCTCATGTACTGTCCATATCGATGGATATACGTAGGTACAAGTTGGGTCCTCAGACGTTCGTTATTGCCTACCTGTCCGCTATCTATCTAGTACCTAGCTACACCGATTGGTACGTAATTAAATTGGTGTTTCCCCCTAGATTGGCATGGAATGAGGGGATAAGTGAGTGTTCCTCATTGATTGTGAAGAGCCTGGGGTGAAGAAGCACCGGGAGAAGGGGGAGAAAGTGGGGACCCAGGCATTTCCTGGATCCGCATCGATATCGATATCGAAGCCTCATATACGCATATATCGTGATGCAATGCATACGACGCTGTGCTTTGTCTGTTGTTTCTCCCCGGCCCGACGAGCGACACAGGAGAGAGGTGACAGTAGATATGAACCCACAACTCAACCAAGATCTTGGCTTTGATCTTGTGGTCAAATGAAAGGTTTGAGATCGGGATAATATTGGTGACTCTGAAATTGGCACCGTTTGGGTTTGGTTCAAATATTAATGGCTTTTCTCGGACCGTGAGACCGGGTCAAGTTGACCTTTCTTAAGAGCTGGGTGATATATGTCGCACCCGGGATTGTCAGACAGGCCCGTTTGGCAAGGGGAGGACATGAGTGTGGCGCGGGAGTAGCCGAGAACGAAGATCTGAGATATATGTCCTACTGTATGCTGGATGAGATGAGGAAGAACGATTACAGTGGTATTACTAAGTGAACACGAGTTGGGGGTTAGTTGTATGCGCAGCTAGCTAGTGTGCGGGTTCCATTTGATGCGCGCGCAACTACCAGTAATAGTGGCCAGGACAAGGTCGATCATAGGTATGCGTGTGAATGACGTGCGCCAGCGGAGCAGGACCAGCTCGACTCGGCAACACATTGTACAGCTAGGAATAGCAACGACGTTGCTGGTATGATGTGTATGCGGTGCGTTGCGGGTGCTAGATTGGAAGAAGGAAGCTAATATAACGGGAAGTTGGCAATTGAAGCAACCAGGACAATGTGTGGTTGGCGCTGACTAGAGACTGACGGGTAACCAAGTGAAAAACGATAAGGAAATAATTATGGTAATGGTTGTTTTGCTTGTTGGTGCCTTGTGCGTCCGCCTGCAATGTTCCAGTTGGGCTGGAATAGAGAGCAAATAAAGATAATTCCGAAGGGTATGTGGGACCCCCTCGGTCCGGCCACTTTTCCCAAAAATGAAATTATATGTATTTGTAATACACTAGGAAATATATATCACAGGAGAAAAATAATCGAATAGAAGAATTTTAATAGTTGATCAATTCAATGAAGGAAAGCGAGATATCCCGAAATGGGAGAAGGCAAATAGCGATGCACTGAATTGGATCAAATTAAGTTGAAAGTTGTTTTAATCGACGAATGAAATTGAAATTGAATGGAATTGAATGAGAATTGAATGGGCGCTCGTTTTTGTCTCAAACTCACCTTCATCCATTCATCCACTACACATTTCCTTCCTCCGACATCGTCCTCCTCGTTCCCAACTTCACCTCTTTCTTCCCTTCAATCCCCCCTCATCTAGCGCGCAACCGCCCGACCGACGAGATGGAAGAAGAACGAGGCTACAGAATGTGTCGTCAATCAATTCATCCACAAGCGCTGCTACCCCGGACTCCTTCACTCGATGGGGGGAACGAAAAGTAAAAAGAAAAAATCAAAAAAGGGGAAATAAAGGAAGCAGGTTGGTATTTCGTCACGAGATTTTACAAAATTATTATTTCCTGCATTATCTCCCTCATCCAAGGTATAAATACCCTCTCATCTCATTGCCCTTTCCCTTCTTTCCCTTTACCTTTGCAACTCCCATCAGTCGCTGACGCCTGCTACTTATCACTTGTACCTACCAGGGACATTCGTCTGCAGCGATCAGTTATCACTCGGATCATCTCGTCGTCGCGCATCCTCATCTCGACTCCAGATTGTCATCGTTCAATCCAACCCAGATATCGCCCACCACTCCACACACCCATCTTCCAACTTTATCTTTCCCGCACGAGACAATACCGACAATGCCAGCGACCGGTTTTCATTCCGCAATCGTCCTGCACGGTCCAAAGGACCTCCGGGTCGAACGTCGTCAACGGAGACCGCCTTCCGATGGTCAAGTTCAGGTCTCCATCCAAGCTACCGGTCTTTGTGGAAGCGATCGTGCGTCATTCTTGATTACCTTGTTCAGGCACGACAAGTGTTACTGATGACTGTATCCTTTTTGTGTTTGTTCTCGGCGGCTTCCTTTGAATGATGAACGCGCTGGCTTTTGGCGCGTTGTTATCACGTCGTCGCGTTCACCGCGTCGTTTCCTATCGCCTGGTCGTTGCAATTGGGGCCCCGCGGATGCGGATGAATTGGACCCGGGATCTGCTCTAACTCCGATTTTTTCCATTCAATACCAATCATCGCGGCTGCCTTACCTCACCTCAACTCGCCTCATCGCCTCACTAATTTGCCCCATTCGATCAATCCATTCATCCACTCATCCACTCCTACAATCTATCAACCGCTTCACCATAATTAAACGAATCAAAACGAATCAGTCCACTACTACATTCACGGTAAAAATGGCGACTTTGCCGTCAAGTCTCCCCTAGTCCTAGGCCACGAAGCAGCAGGCATCATCACGCACATTGGTCCTAACGTCCCTCCACACTTGAATTTGCGTGTAGGCGATCGAGTGGCCATTGAGCCCGGTGCTCCTTGTGGTCGTTGTTCCTCTCCTACTGTCACTCATCGTCAACTTGGGAAGCATGGCCTAAGCACACGGGAGAAGGAAGGGGAACATGTCAGTTTATCGAGTGTTAGGAATTCCACCGTTGTCAGTGATGGTGCTGGTGGAGCAGATGATACAGATGAGGAAGGGACAGCCGTTAATCCCAACAGTGATGTCGATTCGTCATCAGATTCTTCTTCCGATATCATTTCCGCCTCCTTGCCTTCCTCTCCTACTCATTTCACTTCTCAACACGCCCACACTGTAGACGAAGATGAGGACGAAGATGACATCCAAGAAGAATCCGACGACGAGGACGGAGGATGCGAATTTTGTGAAATGGGAAGGTACAATTTGTGTGAGCGGATGAGGTTCTGTTCGTCTGCAAAGTCGTTCCCTCATTTGGATGGGACGTTACAAACGTGTATGAATCATCCAGCTAGGTTGTTGCATAAGTGCGTATGATTTCATCTCTCTCCTCCCTTCGGCGTTCTAGCTTAGATAACATTTACTGACCGGGTTTTTGTTTTTGTTTTTGTTTTTTTCCTCCTTTCCTCCCCGCGATGGATTCCTTAATGATAATGGTAACGATCGGCTTTACCGTTCCCGGTCGGTTCATTATCGCAAATTACCCTTGCATGTCCCAACTCGCCCTGGAATGGATCTTGGTCCCTTGTTTTGATCTGTTCCATGATCGTGAATCGTAACGTAAACCCCAACTGGAAATTCCCACTCACTTCGGATCGGGTTTTGAATTCGAACTCTCGCGTGGTCTGCTTTTGTGCTGTTGGATTGGATTTGGATTGTGGTTGGGGTATATTTTTTTCTCAATTCTTGGGCGTCAACGATTACCGGATATCATGATGACGGTTCATCCTTCGGCTTATGCTGGATTTCCTATTATCTATTTGCTTTGGCTCATGTGAACTCGTGAACTCGGTGTGGTTCCACGTTCGAACCTGTTCTCTGGGTCTTACTTGCTTATCTCGGGCTTTGGCTCTTCGTGACGCGCGAAATCCTGACCTCTCTCGCGCATTTGAATATGTCGTTCATTGACTCGCTTATGGTGTTACCCTTGGGGATCGCCACTCACTTTGGATCGGTTGGTCCGCGTGATTTTTTTCGGTCCGGCTGGTTACATGTGGATGCGTGGGTTCGGACTCGTTCATGCGTATTCTCGGCTTCTCACCTTACGAAACGGATGGCAAAAACAACTTGTTTTGGTTCATATGGGAAACCGCCTATCTCCCTGCGTGGCACAATCTCTGCACGCTTTGTTTTCCTCGAACACTCTCCGGTTTCTCACATCCATCCTGATCTGGGATTCTGGTGCTCAATTTCGTGTGCCTGCGCGTGCGGATGGATTTATTTTGATGGTTTCTGCCACATAAATCAACTTGACCCTGGATCATTTCTTGAACTCAAACAAAAACCTCAATTAGATTGCCGGATTCTTGTTCATTTGAGCAAGCTGCACTAGCAGAACCACTCTCTGTCGTCTTACACGCTGCTCGTAGGATAGGACTGGTTTCCAATCTTACCCACAACGACAATACGACTGCCACGACCCCTGTCCACGCCTCTTCCACACCTCGGCTTCGTCCTAAGCGTGTACTCATCATCGGAGCAGGAGCGGTCGGGTTTTTAGCCGCCGCGTTAGTTCGCACACTTTCGGCGTTGGGAGAGTCCACAGCTCCCGTGTCTTTTATTGCCGCCATGGATTTGGATAAAGGCAAGCTGGACACGCTGATGGATGCAGGGTATGCGGATGCGATTTATCATGTTACATCGCCTGTGGTGTCTCAGCGGGCAGGAGGCAAGGTGGGAGGGATGACGAGGGAGGAGGGTTTATTGAGGAGTAGGAAATTAGCGAAGGAGGCGCTTGCTGCGCTTAGTGTTGATGATAGAGGGGCTATCAAAGGTTACGACGTTGTTTTTGAGTGCACAGGCGTGGAGAGTTGTATTCAAACTGCTATTCTCGTGAGTTAGGCACTTTGGACTGTTTTCTTTCCTCTCCTCTTATACCTTGTTTTGCTTTCACTCTTAGATGGCCCGTACGGGGGGCAAGGTTGCCCTTGTAGGGATGGGATACCCTAATCCATATCTCCCCCTCTCAAGTGCTATGCTCCGGGAAGTGGATTTGGTAGGAGTGTTCAGGTACGCGAATACGTGGCCCGATGCGTTGAGGTTGTTGGCGAGTAAGACGATGCTTGGGATCGAGGATGTAATGGTGACGCAGAGGTTTGCGCTTGAGGAGACGGGGCAGGCGTTTAAGATCCTTGCAGGTGGGAGTGGAAGTGGGAGGGGGACGGGCGAGACGGTAATCAAGATCATGGTTGGGCCTAATTATGGGAGTGGGATGAAAGGACGTGTGGGCGTCGTTGCGTCCCCATGAGGGGACTAAGGTGCGGGCCGGGACACTCGAGCAAAGGGTCGGGCACTCGACGAGTTGAACTTGGCGCGTCTGTCTTTCCGGTTCGTTATCCTTTGGCGAGGGAGGACAGGCGGAACGTAACATGCTATCCGGACAATGTTGATCGAATTTGGATTATGTCAGTCCCAACTTAACCGTGTCGTCGTCGTCCATGCGGTCGTGGGTGATCGGTTCAGGATTCCCCATGTTGATCGATAATGGATGGCTGGGTCGCATGAGTGGAAGGACAAAGGCGCGACAAGACGGATGTGAGAGCAAACTTGAAATGGGTTCAGATTCTTTTGGAGTTGTTCTTGCCTCCTTTGGGTTGACTTGACTTGTTGAACTTCTTCGGAGTCTGGCCGACGATCGAGTTTGTTCCGAGTTTGTTCGTCCCTTGGATCAGCCCGCTCCGTTTCTTGGGCAGACCGAACGTCGCTTCCTTGGTGCTTCGTTACTTTCTTTGGGTCGCTTCTCCGTGTTGGTGCCGCCCTTGTCCTCAGCCCCCATTTTCACCCCGTCTCCGCCCTCTTTCTAATCGATGCCCGAATTTGACCCGGTCGAAATTCTCGTTTTCTCATTACCTTCCCAATTCCACCGCTCGATTGTATATGGTTATCGCCTCGACCCACTTTTCAGTCTCGTTGTATGCCTACCCTTGCTGCGCTTCCCCTTCTTGGGACCCCTGTCTATCATACGTATGACACAGAGTGATCAGCATCAGGGCAAGCCCCCGTTATCAATTCTCTCCCACGTTATCATGCACGTCAACAAGACCTCCCTTCTGACTCGACCCTTTCTTCAACCCTGTCTCTTGACACGCGTGCGTATTGCTTGCTATCTCTTCTCCCCCCTGATCGATGGACCCTTCTTGCAAAGTTACTAATTATCTTAAGTTCCCCTTGCCTTTGCACTCCTACTGCCTCATCCCCCATCCCCATAACCCATACCTTTCGATCCGTTACTTTTTTCGACCTTTCAACCCTCTGCTCAGTTCACCAGCTCGTCTGCGCGATGCCGGCTGTGTTCTTCCGTCGAGTGGTCGCTAGTTGTTTTTCGACTCCCTTAAGTTTTTTCTTTTTCGACTTTATCTCCGCTCGCGAACCTCATGCTGCTAAGTTCCAAAAACGTTTTCCCCTTTCTTCGATCCTGTTTCGTCCCATGAATTTCTCAAATCGTCGATCGGTTGTGTATATGGTGATGCTTTCGGAGATTGACAACCAGTCTTTTTTTTTCCTGACCCGAACCCCATTGTTCCTTGCATTGTATACGTGTTAGCCCCATTCGCACTTTTGTTTTCTATTTTGATGTCCCACAAGTTTCGCTCTCGTCATTGTTGACATTGTACCCTTGCATGTTGTTTTCTTTGTCGAACATGTTGATTGACGTTTGCTTGATCTTCGTTTCTGTTTTGCTTTCCTTTTCTAACTGCACGATGTTTATCTCCTCTTTTGATCCTCGTCGTCATTATAATATTAATATGCAGTCATGTCCCCTTAAACGACGCAACTGTCATTCCATCCAAGGAAACATGACATAAGTTGTGTGCCGAACGTACATTCGAACTTTCTATTATTAGTTCTACTGGGTTGTTTGTTTAGTGTGAGTTTTTCGCATGTTGAATTCTTCTGGGGCACCGGCCGCCGAGAGGGCGCATAGACTCGTTATCAAGTTAACGGTTGGCACCTTCCCCTAACCATCACTTTGGTGTGTGAAAAGTCCGTAGATCTGGGGACCTCTTTAAGGTCCTAGTCGCGGCTGCGCATGCATGCTGCGCAAGGACTATACTAGTGTGTGAGTGCGCTATTGGCACGCATTCATCCAGATCCACTTGCGCCCGCCCGCGGTATATAATTGGTGATTGGTGTGTTATCGACTGCAATCTTTATTTGTTTGTTTTGTTGTTATGTTTTTTCTTCGGTTGGGTATTAGTTTTGCGTGGTACTGGTCTCACGATACTACACGTACGCCCGTACATCGTTGTATGAGTGTGTTTTCTAGATTTTGGTTGTTTTACACGAGACGTTCGGTTATTGGAAGGGGGGGGCGTGACTACGTGCATACGGTGGATGATGGAGCTCTGAGAAGCTGAAGCGGTCTGATTTTGTGTCGCTTGCGGTAGTGGGCGGTAGTAGGGCCGAAGGGGCATTGATGTATCGATGCAGCATATGCACCTCTGTCGTAAGTTGAACCATAGCCCTGGACCTGGGTCCAAAGTCACCGTGGTAGTGGGTCAATGGTATGCTCCAGGGTACCGGTGCGATTCGGGCTTACACACGGAATTACAAACTTGGTAGGGGTTGGCTTGCTTGGTACCATCTGTGACCAATTCATCACGATCGATACACACATGGAGACCGAGACACTCGCTTATCAATATGAATTCGGCATTTATCTCCGCCCCCCCCTCCACTTTTCTCATTGTTATAGGGTATGTCGGGGTTACGCCGTCGGTGCCCAATCGCAAGTGTACACACGCACGCATGTCCCTGAGTTTTTAAAAAGTTGTTGTGCATATAGATCTAATTCAGCACGCTAGTGAGGAAATTTCAGAGAGATCAGGGCTCCTGATCAAGTTGGTCTGAGGGAAAATGACGGGGGGATAAACAGTTTCCTGTGTGTGCGTACAACACTGGAAAAGAGCCCCGCCCTTGCCATGCCGCGTGTTAACTAACTCTGCCGTGTAACGACACCCATGACGTGAAAGGTGATAGTGAAATCCCACTCAACGAAACTAGCTAAGGGATGGGTCCGAGGATCGGAGCCAGGTAAATTATGATATCGAACGTTCCTTGGAAGGCCGTCCAGTTCATGGTGAGAGAGAACCTTGTAAAACCGTTGCCTTTCAACAAGTAGTACATTCGTCATCGACTTTCCAACCACTCATGTGGGACAGAGTTGGACTCCGATAAAGATAATGAGGATACGGGGACCAGAGTCGCATCCGGTCATGACTACAAACTCGGAAAACAGTAAGAATCGCGCCAAGTAAGGGGAGGTAAGGGTCGACAGAATGAAGTTCGTCGGGTAAACCTAGCCTGTGAAAAGCACTACGCACGAAATCAATTGCGGCGGTTATTGTCTAGACATGCATTGCCAGACAGTATTACTTTGCCTGGCAGTTTGGAACCAGTTGGCATTGGGGCCATCTTTCCGGATCCAATCGCCTAATCAGCCGACCGTTGGCAATTTCAGAGAATGGAAGCTGACGTTGTGCAGCGACTGAAATTAAATCGTGCAATTAAACTGTCCATCTCGATCAGATTTTGAACTCTCATTTTCAAACAAAAAGGGATCGGGCAGACAAATGCACGCGCTCGGTGATCACGCCACCTCATTCTCCAAGTCGGACAAAGGTCCGGATCGACCACAAACAAACTGAAGTGCCACAACTGCGCCACTGCTGAATGCGATCAATGACCAATAGTACTATGACTGATCGATCCCACATGACGCTCGACTCGCGCACATAGCCGTTCGCCTAGGAGATGAATGAGCTACGTGCCGAACACCGCACTGCCGTCTGGCGCAAGCAAGAAACAGAACCACAGAGATTGCATGTCTACTTTGGTAGAAGGAGCGGACTGAGATAATGTCTTCGTTGGCCAGACACGACACAAGGGTTGCCGTGTGGCTGGGGCAGATGACGGGACGCTGCAAGTGGGGAGCTTCGGCAGGCAATGGTAAGTCGCCGCCCAAGCCGCACTTCCAAAGGAAGCTGGAGGGGGCAGGGAGCGAGAGTAACTCAGTGGCAGGATGCTCCAAAGTATATGCACGCGATTGGCAACAACAAATATGATGCTCCAATTAGCCATCCGGAGCGCCGTCATGCGGTGGTAAGGACTATCAAGTCGGGGAAATAGCGGATCGTATATTGTAAATTCCTTTCTGATCGCCCTGAGGCGCTCATGGATGAGGTAAAGGAGAGTTCACTAGCCAAAACAAGAGAAACCAGCACCTGTTCAGACAGCATAAGCGAGAGATGAGGGAAGCTGGCGAAAAAGCTCATCAGAATCACGGCTCGAAACGGGCCGTTTGAATGAAGCCTGTTGTAATCCAGCGCAATCCATTAGGAATTTTTTTGGGGGGGCCTCGAATGAGGGATGAGAATCCAGAAGCCTCACCATGAAGCTTCGCCTAGGGGTTCTGGATGGAATACGCCTTGCCACGAACCAACCTTCACCTCATGTATGAACACCGGTATTGATTGCCATGTTCCTTGAAAATTGCAAGTGCTGGGCATGGGACCATTGAGTAGATGAGAATGGCGAATCACCACGAGACCCGAAAGGAAATCGTTTTTTATCAGAGCATCGAGGCCCCTGGCAAGTGCCGTACCACGGAAAGTCCCCAAATGTTTTCCATAGAGGGGTGGTCGGCGAAGTGGTCAAGGCGAATAAAGCCTGGGACAACCCGAAGTTGTTCCTTCTCCCATCAATGCAGCCACATGGGTGGAACCGGGTTCGATACTATTACCGCAAGGAGTCAAGGTTTGAAGTCAACCTTCAGCACCAGAACCATCACATATGATTTGAAAGCATAAATAGAGCTTTTTTCGTGTGGCTCGCAGGGGATCCTAGATTGCGGGGCCCAGTGACGGGCTAACTAGCACATTTAGGGCCATCGGAATGAATAATCACGAATTCGCGTATCCTCTATACAGAGGCTGGAGTCGTTGTCTTCATCACCATGGAAGTTCGTTTCTAGATGTATTCCTTGAGACAACAGCACCTGGCAAAAAAACCATAGACGTATTGTCGAAGGCCAGGAACAACGACTCAGCGGTTTCCTAGTGCGATCTACCTCAAGGAGTCTAAGAACTGAATCTGATCACGTGTGAGACTGTAGCAATACATGGTTGACCTTAGCTGTATGGTAGCGGAGTTGTCCGAATTTATTGTTATATTGTTATATTCAAGTCCCGAAGTAGCGACGATGCAGATGCCAGCTTACATACCGAGCTGAGTGGGAATATATGCTTCATCGTCAGAGATCGCAGAAATTAGATATCAATTATGACTGCATTCCGAAAAATCTTGCTGCACTGGCGGAATTCTCATTATAGCGCCAGCCTTGCCTTCGGGATGAGAAGCCGTTGTACCGGTCTACCAGTTTTCCCAAATTGTCGATAGGTATATACAACCCCACGCTCCTTGAAATACCCCCTCAGGAATGTTATTAGATGAAATATCGAGGCCCATTTCTGTTGGGGCTTGTAGTTGGCAGAAAAGGGTGCAAGCGAGATCCAACTTGTTGCGCTGGGGCAATACTGAATGGGTAACACGACCTGCATGAGAAAGCAGGTTACGCAAATGAACAGCTGAGCGTAGACCTGCGGTGCGTTGTCAACGCTGGCCATGACGGAGCTGGGTGAGTTCATGAACAGAGATGATACATTCTCGTCAGAACGCAATACATTCGGGACCAGAGCAATCGGATTGCCGTTACAGGACACTCTGCACAAGACTCTATCGTGTTCAAGTAGCTTTGGCTTTGGGCTGAACACCTCGCAATACAGGATTGGGAGTACGCCGGCAGCGACGCGGACGCATGCGTCATTGAAACGTAGGCGAAATTAATGCTTAAGATGGGGAACTATTCAGGAGGGATACTTACGAGCACTTCGTCGCCAACAGTTCGAATTACGATATCGATACTATCCATTTTATTCCCTCGGATTTGTTCCTTGTGTTGCTCAGTGGTTAAGTCCCAATTGTATGAAACCCCTATCGCCATGGCCTTCCCATCCCCACTGAATGCAAGAGATGAGATCCCAGTTCCGAACGAAGGATACTGCCGAAGTCGCTTTTTGGCAGAATGATCCCAAATTGATACTGTGCCATCCGAACCTCCAGTAGCGAACGTATTATACCTGTGATAAATCGGGGCGATCAACGATAGCAAGGATAACAATTTCAAGTCAGCCCGGATGATGTGCATAAGGGGTACTGCGCAACCCAAATTAAGGGGAAAGGAATATACATACGTTGGATGGAAAGCCAGCGCATTCACTGGGTAAACGAACTCCCCTTCCGGATGGGCAAGTCGGTGACATTTAAACGCATATTTGCGCGAATGAGCCTCAGAGGAATTATCAAAGTACTCAACAGCGACTCGACCCTCAACTGATGCGACAGCATATCCTATGCGCGAGAAATGGGCGAAGGATAGAAAAATTCCGGTCAGATCCGGCGAACATCCAATTAACGGAGTGATAGCAGAATTCGTACCAGTTCCATCGGTCATGCACGCAATAGCCGATGTACCGAATTTGAGCGAGCTTTCCCGTTCATCCCGAGGTTTCGACATATCACGAATATCCCATATTTGTATTCTTCTGCCTGCGGTAGCCACAACAAGTGTGCTTCCCATTAAATCCATCGCATACACGCGTTCCGGCTGTTTGTGGGTGCTAACGAGCGATTTCGGATTCCCCATGCGTGGATCCCATACTCTAACGGTCTGATCCCATGAACCGGTATAAATCGAATCTGGAACAAATTTTCGCGTCAAAATTCAGACATACCGGTACACCCGGCACGAGGGTGGGTAAAAAGTATATAGAAGAATCCAAAGACTTACTCGTGTCTTTTGAATGTACCACGGATGCGACGCTGCTATCGTGGGCACCAAGAACCAGTATTTTTTCGGAATTGAGGTCCAATCTGATTGAAGGGACCATTCAGTTATTCCCAGGAAGTAGGATGAAAACTTCCTCACGTACTTTCTCACCCAAGTGTCTAGGCCGCCACTAAACCCAAATTGTCCTGTGGAATCGAAAGCGCAACTCAACACTGCAGCCCTGTGCGTGAATGACGTTTTGACCTCCGATCTGGGCACATCATAGAGTCTCACAAGCTAATTAAAAGATGAGAAATGCACTACTAGAAAGTCCCTCATGCAGAAGTACTTGCACTATCCCAAGAAGAGACTAAGAGGTGGTCAGAGGTCACGGGAGAGAAGCGCAGGGATGAGATCCCGTCACTAGGCGGCGAATCAAGTACTACTTAGGCTTTTGCATCAGAAAAATACGCGGCTATATTGGAAGACCAGGCGCGTACTGGAGTCAGCCATCGAGGCGGAATTTGCTTGAACAGGGATAAAGTTGGCAAGAAATTTGTCACGGGATCAGTTCCACACTGCCTCAGAGTCAGTGCGTAAACGAATCTCTGTAGGCGGGTGACGTGACCAGCCTCTCTTTAACGGGAAGAGAATCTTGGACGGGAGCAGAGATTTGCGCGCAAGAGATATCGGTCATCCCATATCCTATCATTAATACAAGATGTCTTTGCCGCCGCGGTATGATGTTGGCAGCGTTTGTAACTTCCCTTTCGATATTCCTCAGATACGAATAAAGAATAAAGGCGCTGCCGCCGTGTATACTGCTGGTGCAATTGTAAGTCTCCTTCAAAGTGCCTTATCTCCCTCATTGGGATCCTCGACTGTTGATCCTGTTGGCCTTGTTTTACTGGGTTCTCCTGCCATTTCTGGTCACCAGATAACTCATGCATTTACCTTAGTTCGCCATCGCCAATTGGTTCTTTTTGGACGCCGCCATACTTAGTGCTCATACGAAACCGCCGAGAGATGCGCCCTATGACCTCGTGATTCATGTTTCCTTCGTGGATTGGATTCCGGGGATCTGCAGCATAATCGGTCTCTTGATCGTCAACTTGGTCAACAAGGCGAACTTGAGAGGCGAGGAAACCTCCTTTAGTGGGAGCGAGACCAATTTGGTTTGGAGAGCCAGGCTATTTTTGTTTATGGGCTTTGCGTTTTTGGCTGGTGGTCTTGCTGGGAGTGTTGTAAGTTTCTGACAAGACTTGGGGAGTATTTGATCTTGCAGCTGACGGGAGGCCTTACAGACAGTCCTAGTCCTCAAATACATACTTTCGTACTATCCAGAGTACCAGTACTTTGGGATAGCCAACGTCGTTCAGAATGCTGGTATTATGCTCTCAGGTGTTGTGTTGTGGTGGTCTGCGCTCCTCGGCGGTGATGATGATTATCCCCTTCCACTTTGATTTACTCTCGCGGAACACAGCAACAGTGTATGTATTGGCCGGACCTGATTTGTATCGCACAGCACCGTTGAGCCATTTCTGAATGATAACCGCCAAAGTTACATTAGCAGTCTGAAGGCGAATGTGGATATGAAGAGAAGTAATAATGATACGAAAAGGTTGCAAGATGGAAATGTAGATAAGAGCCTACAGCTTTCCACCATGGAGCGGAGTGCACGCAAACTCGGATAATGATACTGACACAGCGTGTTACTGAGCAGCCAGCACCTGGAAGTACGCTTCATATTCCTCCGGTGTCATAAGGTCATGATGGTCGTCAGTGACGTCATTAAGATCCATCGGTTCCCCGGCAACTGCGAGTTATGTTAAGAAACCGCAAAGCAATCCACACACAAGGTGGCGGATGAAAACCCGTTGTACATACCGTACACAATGACGCCACGCTTTCCCTCATCACCTCCACTCTCGCCACGAGACGTTTCAATTCCTTCATCTTCATCTCGCAGACGTTTTTTAGACGCCACATTTGGCAAATACAGTCCACCCACACTCGGCTCGCCCCCAACTTCTTCTTGTTGCCGCTTTTCTTCCAGTTGGGCATAGTATCGCGAATAATCTGCATGCAGATAATTCAATTCAACTGCTTTGTTAAGAAAAATAAGATCAAAACTTTAGAAACCCACATTCAGCCTTGTCAACATCAGTCGCCAAACCAAATGTCGGCTTGACATCTTTCTTTTCTTCTTCGTCCTCCATGCTCATCAGAGGGGATAATGCCGATGGTGCAGGCTGAACAGTTTCCTTCAGACCCAAAGCCGTGACTTCCCCAGAAACAGTGGAATGGGTATGCCAGGCTGGCATCGCATTCTGTTGCCTAAGAGCAGTGAAAAACCGAAATTCGCTTCATCTAAAAAACCTCGGTGATTGCAATAGATTACGAACCTCGTAGCCAACGCAGCAGCCTCCAGTGCCTTCTTTCGCTCTTCGCTATCCTTCTCATCAATTATCTCCACACTAACTTTCTGAGTATGCGGTGCTCCTGTCCCATGTGCACCAGCAATAGCCAGTCCATCGCCTGGTTTCCCCATGGCGGAAGTGCCCAAAGCACCCCCGGCACCACTTGGTAGCGCATTAGCGGCCATGTGCGCGGCGACGTTATGCGCGTGCACCCATTGGGCAATATCAAAGCTGCGCAAAGTACCGCATGAAAATGACCTCATGCCACTCGAGAAACGTCGTCGTACCTTGGGAACTTGATCTCATCCGTCTTCTTCAATAAACTTTGAATTGTCTCAGTCCCCTTGTTGAATCTCTGCATCCTATCCTCCCTTCCCGCCGCACTGCCACTCTCCCCCATCCCAACACCGTCAGTGTTATCCACCACTTCCGTCCCACAGAGGTCGCAAAAGAACAAACCCCCTCGGAATGGATCCGCAAGCTGATACGCATCCAGCATGGCAAATGTTTTCTTACAATTCGGACAGATGTATCCCTTGTCCGCAAGTTCCTAAGGATAAGATACGTGTGGCCAGAGTTAGAAAAGGTGAGTCTCCATTAACAAAAATTGTGACCATCGAATGGTTGTTGGTGGGGTGAACCTGCAGAAGACTTATGCTAAACATATTCGCCATATGGCGTTGATGCCGCATCTTCGGAATAAGCTACGAATCGGAACAAGATAAGGGCCAGGGAGGGTGCGCCCTCTCGGAAAAAAAGAAGAAAACGGAAACAATGTGGATTAGTACTCACGTTCCGCAGTTTCTCATCAATAACCCTATGCATATCGGCAATCCCAAACTTCACCAAATTACAAAAAAGTGGGTAGTCGATATAATAGTACCGCCGAACGCTACTTCGATTGGAGGCAGGATCTTTCTGCTCATTCTGTGTATGACTTGGAGGGAAATGGCAGGCCATAACGTAAGCAAGTAAAAGAAACCGGGATGGTCAGGAACGATGGGAAGAACAATTTGACGAACAGAAATGAGATGGATACGGGGGGTTGTCGGGTGGAGGAGGGGGAACAAGAAAGGAAGGTGTCAATTAATCAATTGACGTCGTTCCCCCAGATACGCACCACTTGCCCCAATGTGATCAAGCGAATAAAGAATGGTGGGATGAATAACATGAATTGAATCTCACCTCGAAACCAGCCTGGCACTCATAAGCTTTGCAAGACGTTTTGCCGTATCTTTGGCATTCGTTCCTATGCGACCCGCAAGGTCCTCGTCTTTGAGGCTTCATTTTCGGGTTGAGATTTTGCGTCATTTTTGGGGTGAAGATGGGAAATAACGTGGATCAAGAGGAGATTTTTGGGTGGGGAGGCCGGACAAAGGAAAGGCGGACAATTTGATGCGAAGAGTCCGGTGGGATCCGTTAACCGTGAAACGTTATGCAGAACGAGATAAGAATAATGGAAGCAGTGAGGAAGTACAGCGTACGGAAAGTGACGTGGGATACGAAAGGGAGGAATTCGTTGATCGATTGGTAGTCGTGGGGTCATGAGTGAACCGGGGCGGCGTGAAGAAGTGCAGGTTGTGAGAGAAGCACATGGATGGAGGACGGAGGGCACCGAAATGAAGTGATAGAAAATTCATCCGCAAAAGTCAAATGCAAGACCAACGCGTGCGACCGTAGGGTCGGCGAACAGAAACACCGGTCCGTAAAGAGCGATTTGACAATGGCACATGTGACAGGATGCAGAAGCGATTGCATAAGCCACCATTGTTTCAGCATTTGTGACATGGGAAGAGACGGACGTCCAAGCCAGACCGGTGGAGATTTGCGTCCGTCATTGATTGCAAAGTGCCCGTTATCAGGTCAATGCGGCGGTTTTAATCCCCGCGAATCGTCAATCGCACAAGTTGGATGAGCGAAGAGAGGGAGTGGGGACACAGAGAAGCGTAGCATACCATGAGGGTATATTGTCGCCACGAACACGGAACGTGTTTAGTTGGCACGGGAAGGTCACAATGTGGCGTTATCCGGTTCAGCGAGGCCGTGAAAGTCCCCATTACGAAAGAGTGACGGGGGGAGAAGTGCGAGAATTATGAAGATATGAAAGAAGCGGTAGTACCAGTTCGTGGCGAAGGGTGAAATGGAAAGAAATTAGTCAGTTAACATCAAACGAGCGGATTGAAGGCGAAGACTGCGGGGTCTGGATAAGGCGGAAGGTTTGATGAGAGGAAAAATTACAGCTCCAATCCAAAGCCGTGGCATGGTTCCAAGGTGAAAGGTATTGGACCCGGACTCCTGGAAGCCAGATAATTGGAACTAAGAACAAAATCGGGAATGTGGAGATGGGAACGAAGAGCCACAAAAGGCTCGATGAAAGGGGGTAGATAAAACATTGTAACCATGATTAAGTTAAATTGTTCTTATCGCACTCACACATCGTGTTTAGCCAACTGATCCAAAACGACCACTTGATCGACATCATAAAACTTTCTCGCGACATGTTGAACCAACAATCGTAACGTTCTCTTCTCTTCATCGTTCAGAGTGGACGTGGGACCAGATGGTGCAACAGGTGACGCGCCATTCGTTCCTCCGGCAGCTGATGCACCTGCAACCCTAGTTGTATTGAGACCCGTCGCAGTGGGCGGATTTCTGATAACGTCCGTTATCGTTATGTTGCTTTTGTCCATTCAGTGGTAAGGTAGCAGCGGAATGAAGTGGAGCCACTGGAAAACAATATTAGCCGGGTAGCAGTCGCCAAACACCCTAATTGCAAGTGGGCGATCCGTCCCTTTCACTAAAATGTCGACTGGCGTGTTCAAGCCAACTGTTGTTAATTTGTTATTGTAATAGTGGACGATCTCGGGCTGATCGCACGCGTCCCTGCAGATGAGCTCGAATGGGCCAGCTGAGAATTGTACTTGAATGGATTTCCTAGTCTGCAAGCTCTGCAGGCTCTGGATGTAAAAATGATCGATGAAAAGTGGCTAGGCCACGCGAATGCCCCTTGTCACGTTTCCTGTGATGCCGCGCGTGACGGTTCCGCATGCACAACATCGGCGCGATCGGAATGAAATGGCAGAGTAACCGTTGGCAATCCTTCCCCTGCTGGACGGATCAGAAACCAGGGGATGTTATTCCACGATTCTCATGATCTCCAAGTTAGTGAAGCCTGAGACATCCCTTGGCTTTTTTCTTTGAAGGGACCCAGTTGTCGTCCGGAACAGGGACATCGTCACCATCAACACATGTGGGGAAATGATTCCCTTAGTCAGGTAATTGCATTTCAGGTCCGTCCTGTCGCAGGTCATAAAACTTGATCCATGTCTTGGAGACAATGCATAGTTGCATGATCGAGTTGATCATCGGTCAATACAACCGGCGACACGCGAACATTTGCACGCGTTGTGCCGGTTGCACATTCTGCCAAACTGGAAGGGCCCCGTTCAATGTGGCAAGCTCCATGGCGAGTCACTGCCCGAGCTAGTGGGGAC
Organism: Cantharellus anzutake; assembly: GCF_015039405.1. NCBI lineage: Eukaryota > Fungi > Basidiomycota > Agaricomycetes > Cantharellales > Hydnaceae > Cantharellus > Cantharellus anzutake. Next base: position 64,978 of record NW_024066973.1, read on the forward strand.
TATATATATAGGTCATAAGGTATTTACGCACCATGCAAACGGAAAATAGCAATTATGGGCGCTACTCAAGTAAGTCAAGGTGGTGTTAACGTTATATCGATGTGCCTCAAATCGTGGTGCGCAGAAGATAGGCGCTCATGTGGTCGTACAGCACTCGTGCGGCCCGCATTTTGTGACCGACGGAGCCCGCAGCCTAATGGCAGCATTGCACGGAAAAGTAGGCCGGTGTTTCCGTGATACGCGCTGTGTGAATTATGGGCATTTTTTCGGCTAGTTAGTATCTCACCGCCTGGAGACCCCGTGGAAATGGGCTGGGCCTGTGGGGAAGTGAATATTGGAGCGTAAATTCTCTGATAACATTCGAGGTAGTCATGTTGTATAGTTCCGAACCCCTGTTGACTTTGTTCTGGACTTGTGGAGGCCATGGAGCAAGACACGAGTTGGAGTCTAGTTTCAAGGTAGGTTAATAACCCATTTCAATGCTGTTTTATATCTATCAGCTGGATTTCCTATTCCAATACTCATCAACTTTCCTTTACTGCAGGACAGCAATCCAGACTCAGGTTTCCAGACTCATGTTTTCAATTATTATTCGAAACCCTTGATTCTGAATAAATCAACTCGGCCAGAATTCCAGACCGAATTTGATCTGCATGGCACAAATCAAGCAACATGACAACTGCTCAATCACCATTCAATCCACTCTCATCTTTAAAACCAACGATGGCCCGGAAATACTTTCCCTTTGCTCTTTGCCCCAGCTCAAGTTCACCATCAACCTTCATCGTTGACTGCTAGTGCCATCTCTTCCATTCGTCGTCCCCCAGCCGTGTAAGTCCCCTACCAATCATTGCCATCCGACACCCAATTCTATGCCGAGCCCGCTCCCATCGATCTCACCTCGGAAAACACCCTGTTTAGCCTTCTTCTCTAGCTGTCAAACCTCGCTCGACTTATCGGTCGGACCAACACCTTTTGCGAGAACTTACAACGATGGCATCCCCTCACATGCTCGAGTTCCTTCTGAACCTCCCCCTATGTGCGTCCTTCATTTTCATCTGTGCGCGCGTCTTTTGCCAGTATCACTAATCTACCCCCCTCCCAATCTAAACTTATGCGCATGATTAGCTGTGTATGCTTTCAATCAACCCGTCAAATCTCGTCAATTACTCTACTCTTGCCCTTCATCATCACCCTCAGCCCCACCTTATTCTGTCATCTGTGCGCCGGCCGCATCATCCCGAGGACCATCTTACCTCGTCTCATTCTCCTGTCCATCATATCCCTCACCAGATTCAGGCCCAGGGGTAGCGAAGATTGAGGTCTTCACCGTGGAGATTAGAAAAGATTATTGGGGGAGATTTCCCGCTGTAGATTGGCTCAGTTTGGTCGTCGACGGAGCCCAGAAATGCAAATCTTTTGAGTACCCTTGATGGGGGCGTGGAGCTGGAGGGGGATGGATCTGTAGCTGGGACTACGGTGTGGGTATGCCTTCGTTGTCGTTTTCGCCTATTGCCACCGCCGACACCTCTCTGGTGAGGATGGGCGAAGGAGGCGCGGTGACAGGTGTGGCCTATGTTTGTGTGGTTATGATGCCAGGTGCGGGCGCCTCAAGCAGAATGTGCAGCACGGGATGGGGGACGGTACACGCCCAGGATCTGATGGCCTAATAACCGTGTCTTTCTGGAACTGGCGAGTGAGCGAGCTCCGACATCGAACTCAATCCATTCATGCCGAGTTGGTCCTACGCTCTCTTTTTGCTTCGGTGACATGTTGTAGGCGCTATCCGGTTGTTCTTGTGTGCAGAAATGCGTTGTTGTCCTTGTTCGTGCCATCCCTCGCTTCTATTCAGGGGTTGTCAGCTCTTCCCATTCACTGCGGCGAACCCTCTTTTCTTCGGGCAGATGGACCCGAATGGATGCCGCAGCGCGATGCTGATCTGATCTAGATTCTGTATCCTGAATGCCAAAGATTGCTTAACCGCCAGCTTCATCGTATCGTCCACGCTTCGTCTGTGCTATTCCTGGGATTCGTCCTCCGGCCCATTAACACTAACAATATCCATTCGAATCCGGGTTCTTCGTCCCACCCCTCCACGTTCGCGGCTTCCTTCCCCCCCCCTGCAACTTGACATCTCTTTTCTCCCCTTCCTTTCTCCATCTTCCATCTGATCGAACACCCAATTTCTATTCCTTATGCTTAGCCGCTCATCCTCAGAGTGCCCAATCCGGTCACACACACCAACCCGCACTTCCACAGCCCCCCAACCGGCCCTTGTGCACATCGTTGAATTAATCCCGCCGCCAAATGAATGAAGATTATTTCCCAATCTGGCTCCCTACCGACCTTCGACCTTCGCATCTAGACCCCATCACTAGTGCGGATCATCACCATATGGTAGAGCACACCATCAACGTCGCACTCTACTGTCGAGCCCATCCCCTCTCCTCATCTCCTCCAGCACACGTTTTACGGTATACCAAGTAGTTCACTCTCATGTTCTCGTCTTGCGCAACTCTCAACTATGAATTCAGAAATTAATAATACTATACCCATCCTTCCTCCACTCCCTGTTCAACTCCAATTGTCTTCGTGTCGAGCAAATTATCGACAAGATTTGCGTTGTAGGATCCGGCGTTGCAGTCTTGCCTCTCCAAGTTGGTCATTTGTTCATGTTCGTTCGCGCTTCGCCATGGACACGAATTGGAATCTAGTTCGTGAAGTGCACTCGAAGGAAAGCCCTCCTCATATGGCTTGACGATAGGTGTGGTGACTTTGGTCAGTAATGAGGGGGGGCAGTGGTGACGTTTTGCCTTAAAGCCAAAGTTGGGATGGAATCAGAGTAATGCTCAGGCATGTAGCGGGGAAACGTTGCCCGGCCTACTCGACCTACCAGCTTTGTGTACCTCTTTCTTTCCTTGTGTCTCTCACCTTTCCCTTCCCTACCCCTCAGCGTATTGGGGTCTCGACTCGACCTTAGGTTCGAAGCGATTCACGAATTTCACGAGCTAAACTAACTGGGAATCGTAAGGAGCATCAGCGTCAAGCCACCTTTTCTCCACTGAGGCGTTGATTTTCCTTCCACCCTGCTCTGGATCGTAATCGCCGGGATTCACCAAATTACTATCGCCTTCTGTTGCGCCATTTGATTCTTCGCCTTCTCTGTACACACATCCCTTACTGCTCTTTGATGCAGAATCGTGCCAGCCCATACTTCCGGCCGTTATGGAAATATCCACAACGCCACTGTTAAACCGATGGGAACACGCATCGTCTTCCGTACATATCAATCACACCTTGTTTCGACAGTCGGCTGGTTCGATCGATCGGAATCTCTTTTCAGCTTCGGCTCTAGCTTTGACAGTTGCGCGCTCCGGGGCCTGGGATGCACTCGGAGCCAAATGATTAAATCGGATGCTGGGGTGCATTCCCATGGCCTATGCAATTTTGCCCTAGCTAGGGTTGATGTATGCGTGAGCCCCTTTTTTTTTTGCCTCTGGTCTGGTCTTACCCTTCTGGTTTCTTTCCTTCTTGCTATTCCTGATCCACTTGTTTTATTCGTTTCGTCTTGGCATTCCAGCTCGTTGTTCCAACCTGCTTACATTATAACCCTCACCGTGTCTGCCTCGCTCTTCGTTGTCTTTAGCCCCACTGGCTTGCATTCTGCATTCTTTCACCTGCAGTCCCTATTTTGTTCTCCATTACCTTATATCACCGTGTTTGTTGTCTCTCTTGCATCCAACATGTGCTTTCATATAATCACTCAAGTAAGGGCGTCCATCCACTACGTCACCAGTTCAACTCTGTCCGTTATCATAGCTCACATCGTCACAATACATTCTGCATTAACTTTGCTATCGTCCACTTCCCTAGCGGGTTTCGGGCCGTTCGCGGTTTAACGGGCATCCACGTTATCGGGCTAATGATGCCCCTTGAGACATTTCCCCACCGATTTATCGATTTATCCTGGATCAATCACCGCATTTGGTCACTACTTTTATTTCTTGCATCAACCTTTCGCCAGACACGCAATATGATGATGGGTGCTAGGTGATAAGTGGTAACTCGTATGGACTTAGCGTTTCTTCTGCGGGGGTGTATGTGCTCATGCGCCATGGTGTCACATCTGGGTCTAGGTCGGCTGATTCGCGGTTGTGAAGGATATCGCGTCTCTGGTCATCGTATCCTTGAGCCTTATTCCCAAATTTATCTTGACTCTTTGTCACTACCCATCGACTCCCCGCCACATGGGCAACACCGAGGTGGACATGTGTTACATCTGGGATTCTATCTCATGCGTGAGGCACCGTACGACAAGAACCTGACTTGAGAAATAAATCTGATCCGATTAATCCCCCTCCCGTATCTTCAGCTCCATGCGGCTGGCCTTTCTGTGCTTTATTGGACTTCGTGGGATCCGGTAATTCTCCGGTTTTGGTTCAGCGCTCATGGCCTCAGATTTCTACTCTTTACAAACGTTAGAATACACCTTGTCTAGCCTTGAAGCACCTTTTTTTGCACTAGTGCCTTTCACCTTTTCTTTTTTTCCTTCGCGATTTTCTTCAACGCCTTTCTGGAAGTTGGTGCCACTCTATTCTTCCCCATGTTTATCCTATCACTGTTCCCTCAACTGCCCACATAGCGCTCCCATTCATCGCCCCTCTACTATATATTACATTATCCCCATTCGGGGGGAAAAATCCCCCGCCGCATCAGGAATTCCACCACTTGTCACAGATTCAGTTTGGACGCCATGCATGGCCGGCCTCGGATTATTGCTAGACGACGTGCATGGATGTTCGAGCCAAGGCTAGGTTGGAGACGGAATCTCAAACTTTCATTAGGTATGTGTGCTGGAATACCAGTGCAATTGGGTTATATCACATAACAATGAAGCGATAACCAAAAGTGCTCATTATTCGACTATGTATGCATGCCGCTTGTAATGGCCTGACGCTGACTGCTTCTCTTATGCACGGATTCTCGAGCGATCTGGAAGCCGTAATGATATGTGCGCCCAGTAGCCCAGAAGTGAGGGAATTTCATGAGGGGAGATCGCAGGGATCAGTTATATTGCATCCAGGTCGTTTTCGGATTGAATTTCAGAGTCGTACATCGGACGCGTTCTGAATCCAGACTCCTGACCAATAAGCCGCGGGTTCTTCAGGAGGTCAGGTTCGGACAGGGTTATGACATCGAGATCATAACACGCCGCATCGATAAGAGAGTCTTTGACTGCAGGACAAAAGGTATTGGTGGCTATTAGTCGTCTTCTGCTTGAACCACTGAACGGCGGTAGTGGTTACTCGGGCAAGAAGACAGTGCCAGACGTCCTTGTGGCAGGGTCTGCCAGTAGTGCACTCACCAAACGCTGAAATACATCGTGTAAGAGAAGTCAAGAACGACGGATTCGGAAGAAGTTAGTTGTGGCAGATCCCTCCCATAAACAAAGAAACAGTACGTCATGCCCATAACGCTCCCCCGCCCCGTGTGCTCCGAGGGCCTGAGCAATGTAGTGGACCGAGGACATTGATTGTGAGCCGCAGACTTCAAGTGCAGAACAGATCCATTAGGGGCTTCACAGTGTTGAAGTGTACCTAAAAGCACGTACAAGGCCACCATATAACACGTAAGCTCTTTTGGTCAATACGAGGCCTATTGAGCAAAGAAAGTGCATCTATAACCAGTTGTACCATCACCAGGATGGAGACACCTGAAAGCTAGAGCTCAGGGTCGAGAGAAGTCAAGCCACACCCAAGAGTCGACCCTATTGAAGCAGTTTTCGACCAGATGAGAATGCTCGAACTGATAAACTGATAGGGAGGTTGCTGAGAAAGTGCAGCGAGAGCGGCGACCTTTGATGGGAGGCGACCTTAACGTAACTCTCTCAACCCAAGATACTTGATGCGGAGAAGTCGATCCCACATGCCTCGTGGTGCCACTGTCACACATTTGATTAGAGCCTAATTAGAAGTAAACTCACACTTCATTCCCATCCTAAGGTAACGAAAATGATGCTAGACACCCAATGTAGAACAATCAACCCTGATGACCAAATGAGTCCATGAGCGACGAGTCAGCTGAGGGCAGTGGATAACTGAATCCAACACGGCCGGTGGTCAGGAAAAATATGTCTGGTAAATCGGGAGGCGACCAAGATAATACCAGGACCTCCACGAGAATGCCGGCAACATATCATATACATATAACGTTACCTGATATCCGCTGTCACGTAATGGATTTAAAAAAATCCATGGGCACCCGCGCATTACCTAGGCCATATCGGCCGAGACCCAGCACTTCCCAGCACCACGTACTCTTGTCGGTTCCAACATGTAGTGAAATCACCTGCTCATAGTAGAGCACAGGGCTCTTAGATCCTGTAATACAACACGGCCCAAGCCAATCTAGACGTGCCATAGCCTCTCAGAGAGGTCGAACGCGCCTATGATAGTACTCCAAGTTTGAGTGGCCGAAGAAGACACCACGTCAGGAATTGCGGTCATGAGGCATCATACCTTTGGACTGCATAAACTAGGAGCTTGGGGAACACCGAATGAGGACGGCCAGCGCTGCACGAAGCTGCCAGCAACACTCCAAGCCTGTCGACTTCTGGAGTTAAACCGCCAACTGCTTGAGAGCATGTCTAGCTCCGGAACAACGTGTCATCTCACAGGACCCTAACGGATTGTACGAGGGAAATGCAGCCGAATGGATGGATTTTATTCCCCGTAAATGCTCTCTCAGGAAACGTTGCGCAGAGGAAAGAACTGGCCCTGCATGCCCGCTCGAAGCAGGTGCCTTTGTGGGGGGCGGACAAGAGCACAATAGATCCTGCCACCAATGAGTACTCCCCTGAGTTAATGTGGCCCCACGAAACATCATGAGACCATAATATGACCAAGTTGTCAGGCAGGTGCGGATTCACACTGGTCATACAGGAAAAAATTACTTAGAGGAGGCGTGTAATCAATACAAAACTCCAAGCGTGCCTACGCTTTACCGCGATCTTGACGTGCTGGTTGTCAACTACCATCGCTCAGTGCCTGGGATGACCACCTTCTTGATGCGCGTACATCGAAAAGACGCCGGAGAAATAAGGTCACGGTCTGTGACCGTGACAGGTCCTGAAACTGGTGCTCGTGCTCCCTAATCGACTTTGACGTTGGTGCCAACCAGGCGCTTGTCTGCTATCCATTCCACTCTCAGATTGGCCATCACATCACTTCAGCTGTATCAGCTCCTCGGGCCGCTAGCAATACTTTCCGTACTTCAACTTCCAGAAGTTTTCCGGTAACGCATCTGAACCCGACTCAACTTGCACAAGGTCGAGATCCTCACAAGCTATCCCTTTTATCAAAAAATTAGGATTCAGTGTTAAGGGAACTCCTATTGACGCTGCATAACTTCGAGCAAGAAAGAAATAATGTCACAACCTCCTCAAAATCACTCATCTGCCTCAGCGTGAGCCCTTTTGCCCAATCAAATTAAACGTTAAGCTGGAATTTATGCCAATTTCTATTGCCGTATGCTGCGATTGTCTCTACAGCGACTGGAAAGCTGGGCTCAAGGCTCCACCGAAAGATAGCAGGCCGCAAACGGAAGTATGTGGCTGGCTCTAAGCGTGCAAAATCGAGTCAGCTTATTCTCTCCATCCTTGCCCAGGATGTGACTGCGACACGCGGTCTAGAATGGGAACAAATGAACCTCCGTCGTGAACTACTCATGGGCATCTTCGAAGCTGGATTTGAGAACCCTTCCCCTATACAAGAAGAAGCTATTCCCATCGCTCTCACTCGTCGTGACATCCTTGCACGCGCGAAGAATGGGACAGGCAAGACGGGCGCTTTCGTCATTCCCTGTCTCCAGCACATCGACACTACGATGCTAAAAATTCAAGCACTTCTCTTGACCCCCACTCGAGAACTCGCGCTTCAAACTGCTCAAGTTGCCAAGACGCTGGGGAAACACATGGGTGTAAATGTAATGGTGACAACTGGCGGCACAACCCTCAAGGATGACATCCTCCGTCTGGCTGATCCCGTCCACATCCTTGTTGGGACTCCCGGGCGCATTTTGGATTTGGCAAGCAAAGAGGTCGCCGATTTGAGCTCCTGTGGGGTATATGTCATGGACGAAGCAGACAAGCTATTGAGCCCCGAGTTTACCCCTGTGATGGTGGAGTTGCTGGAATTCTGCCCTCCTCAGAGGCAGGTGATGTTGTTCAGTGCTACTTTTCCTGTGATCGTGAAGGATTTCAAGGTGAGTATGGAATGCCTAGTCATCTTGAAGCGTTTTAACGTTTCTGTAGGGCATTCATATGCGTGACCCTTATGAGATCAATCTCATGGATGAGCTTACATTACGCGGCGTGACCCAATATTATGCATATGTTGAAGAGCGCCAGAAAGTCCATTGTCTCAATACCCTGTTCGGCAAGGTACAGACAACGGCTACCCTGTTGTTGAGCACGCATTTAGTTGATAATTTTCACAGCTTCAAATCAACCAATCAATCATCTTCTGCAATTCCACAAGCCGAGTCGAGCTACTGGCAAAGAAGATCACCGAGCTAGGATACTCATGCTTCTACTCACATGCCAAAATGCTTCAAGCCCACCGTAACCGCGTTTTCCACGACTTCCGCAATGGCGTCTGCCGAAATCTTGTCTGCTCGGACCTTCTTACGCGTGGCATTGATATCCAGGCTGTCAATGTTGTCATCAACTTCGATTTCCCCAAAAGCTCCGAGACATATCTCCACCGTATCGGCCGCAGTGGACGCTTTGGACACCTCGGCCTTGCCATCAACCTAATAACGTACGACGATAGGTTTAATCTCTATAGAATAGAACAGGAGTTGGGAACAGAAATCCAGCCGATTCCCCACACCATTGACCATGCATTGTATGTGGCACCAGGTACTGGAGGTGACGATCGTCAGGCCGCCGCCCAGAGGGCTCAACTGCTGCAACAACAGGTGAGAGCACAGCAGCAGACCCGGCAGGCGGCCAGACTCCAGCAGCAACAGCAAGCCGCTAGGGCATTACAACAGCAATGGGCAAATGGTCCGATGCAAGGACAAGTCTACCCTCAGAACCAAATTCCGAGGGGACCACCAGTTTATGTCCCACAGCCACAAAGTGGTCCTCATAGGGGTGTTGCGCCACCCAACGGTGCACATTGACGAATTCCTTCATAGAGTGCGCTATTTTCGTTTGTTTCGGCGACTCAACTTCTCGACTGACACCCAATACTCTCAGTCATCTCGATTCCCCTGCTCGGCACACTATTGGTCACGCTCACTCTAACGACCATTTTCCAACGGGAGGCTGGCGTCTCTAACGCTCTTTGTACCACTTTGTTCAGTGTCACTCCTTGCGTTTTCTATTTCTGCTCTATTTATATTACCTTGGTGAGGATCGCTTTAATCATTACTTTGCGTCTCTCCGATCCGGTCCTTACTGCCCAAGGTTGGAAGTACAAAGATGCGTCGGAATATCGCGACTTAATATCCCCTTCTCTCTTCGTTGTCTCTTCGTCTGCCGCTTGCCCAGAAAGCGGTTGGTAATGGTCTGATGGTGCTGAGGCGCAGAACGTTGTGTTAGCGAGCTTCGTAATCATGCTTTGATGCATTCTGCTGCTGCTGGTGACTGGGGTGGCATTGTTGTAGTTAGACATGGATTTGGCTCCACGAACTGTGACATGAAAGCTTTCTCCCTCCCTAACCAATGTCGTGAAGGACAACATATATAGGGAAATACCATCTACGTAAGCGAAGTATCAGTTGTATCTGTTCAGGTATGAAACCAACGCCCGAGCCACCGAATTTACAGTCTTCGCAACGCGAAGATTAAGAACAGCAGGAAACCAGCGTAGGTGATCCATTTGATTTTAACCGCATTTCTCCTTCCAATGAACAACTCGAAGCTGATCCAAAATGGATCCAGAGTCTTCTCTAATTGAGAGATTTCTTTCCCCAAGAGCGGACGCCTCCGCTTCTGCTGTGAGGCGCTCTGACGCGCCATGAACGCGACCCACCACGCGGTAGAAACCCCAGCGCCAAACAAAGGGATTTTGAAGTTCCACCATGGCGAAGGCTCGTCAGCCAATTTCGGGAGGCCTGTCTCGGTGTCGATTGAGACGGTCTTATCTGGGTAACTCGCAGGATCGATTATTAACCAAGGAAGGTAGGGGTACGGGACTGAGGGTCGAGCGAGAGCCACAAAGTCTGCGTGTCCTGAAGTAATTGTCTCCATCATAATTTTGACGGAACGCTTTTCAGTGAAGTTAAGAATTAGAACAAGGATTAAGATGAGAATTATATGAACAAACCACTCACAATAGAACCGGTAAGTATAATTTTAGGTGCATTGGGGATGTCCCGAATAGAAGAGAGAGCCTTCCTAGAGAAAGCGGAGAAGAGAGCCTGGCGGGTGGAAGTTAAAAAACCTGTGCTGAAGTCCATCAACCCATGTCAGAAAAAAAGAACCTAGACGAACGAGGATTCTCGTAAGTTCCCCCACTGATTTCAATCAGGTCCACAGGATAGCCTTCTTGCGCCCATCCAGCAATGTCTTTTATGTGCTCTAACGCAGTTTCTTCCGTCAGCCCTCCTTGCACATAGTCCGCTGCGTTGAGTTTGATGGCAACCACAAAATCTGAAGGCATGGCCTTTCGAATGCGTTGCACCAGTTGTTTCAAAATGTATAAAGAGGCGGGTCCATATGGAGGGGTACGCTTGTTGGTCTGTGGTGGTTCTAGCCTCAGTCCTCCCTCCCAAACAAGCGAGATGAAGGCATCACCTTTGGAGAAACCGTACATGCTAGGAGGTCTGTGAAGAATGGTATCAATGACATATTCAGCGCTCGGCCCATCACAGAACCTACAGCCGTGAGCACCATGCAGTTGTACACCATCAAACTAAAAAAGTCTTGAGACGACTGAACATTCCGTATCAAGCATCGATATTACCTTGCATTTGTGAGCAAGACGCGCTGCGAAAACAAAACGGTCCAGGATCTTGTCGAGTTCCGCGTCGCTTGGCGAGGTGGGATGTTTGAACAACAACCGAAAGAACAACCTCCCGAACCAGTGATCCGGCGGAGCAAGTGGGACATCACTGACACAAACAGGAGGCGCAAATATACGTCCCCCTACTAGTTGGGGTGACTGCCGTGTAGCATGAGAGACCTGAAGGAGGGCCAAGGGTTTCTCATGTGGTTCTGTCGCTTTCCCAGGCCCATGGATTGCTTCAGCCAACCTTTCATAAGGTTCGCACGATTCTTCACTAAAATCCTCGGGGACGACGATGTCTCGTCCCAACGTAAGATGGTCATTTGCCACTTGCGCATTACCTGTTCCGACGTCACGTTCCGACGACAATATTCGGGCAATGATGGGTTTGCCACTTGCCTGTCAAGATGATACCCCAGCCACCCTTGCCCCATAACTCGTACATCCCCTCGTGATCATGGTTCGGCAAACCACCCCACCAATCCGCCAGAGCTTCATACATAGAGGCCTAACCTTCAACAGATGAGAAACGACGCGTGCAGTTCCGGCCTATGAACTGACCTTCACGAATCTATTTGGTGCGATGCGCCCGCATGGGAGCATTACAGGAGAGTTAAGCACCTCCCCTGTTGAGGTCATGTTCACAATAGCCCAATCCGGGTTGTACAACCAGCCGAAGCTGCTGTAATTCTGCTTCGGTCCCGACACCAACTTCGCCGATCAATATATTGACAGGCCTAGGACGAAATCCCTGTCATGCGTCACCGGTGGGGGGTGTCCATTATGTATATCTTGGATTGTACGGAACGGCATCGATCATCGAACATTGTGAAAAAAAGCTTGCACACAATTGATGGCTGTAATTCACACTTTCTAACATGAATTTATGTAACAGAAGCTATGAAACAATCGAAAATTCGTCTATCTATCTTACAGCGTGATCGAGTCCATCATAGAGCCGAATGATGGAAAAGGAACAAACCTGCTAACTCCATCCACCAGCGTTGTCTTCCATCGGCAACTCATTACATCCAAACGTTTCGACAAAGATGATGGGCATTGGGTACCAGAACGTTCCTTGCCCGACCAAACGCAAATGGCCTCTAGAGCCCAAGCCCCAAAGGCTGTCGGAGGCTGTCAAAGGTATAGTCCTATCTCAGTGGCTGGGTAACGGCATGGACCCCTTTCGTTTATGCTGAATGCCTCGCTAATTTGGGGTGAACAATCCAGATGTGTTCAGCAACCTGTTAAATCAGGATTTTCCAGGTTGACCGGTAATATGAGTCGTACATCCAATAGCGGCATCATAGTACCAATAATACCACCCTTGGCGACAGTGGCGAGGGGATCCAATCTGGAGTTCCCGTAACGTGACTAGAGAGCCGGGTGGCTGATATGGGGGAGTATCATGGCTCCAGGAGAGATTACGGCCGGACGGTTGACCCGGAATGCTCTGTTCAGAAAGTAACTATGAGAAGCATTTCGGTCCGTGCTAGCGAGGTCAGATCGATGGAAATTGTCAGGAAAAACCTACTGCTCGTTCGAGGACCGTACCTATCGTACGAAAAAGAGCAACAAAGACGAGAAGCGCTGATAGCGCGATGAGGCAAGAAGTTCCCACAGTGGTCAAGTCAGCTGATTCAGATCTTGACGATGCCAGACCCATTGCCCGCTGAGGATATGCCGCGTAGGGACACTCCTTTTGATGTGGGGATCCACTCCTCTACTGCGTGGGCCAAGCATCTGGGGAATTCGAGTGCTCAACCGTCCAACAATTTCCAACAGAGTATCGAGTCCGACCCGGAGGAGGAAGGTTTTCCAGCCAGAGTAATTCAAAACTTTAATGGGGATATTGACAACAGCGAACTGTGGGGATTTATCTGATGTTTGACGCGTAAAAAGGTTTCTCTTACCGTGAATACACCAGTTCAGTTACTGCGGGGGACACTATTGTCGTCCTTCTAGAAGATGTGATGGAGGGATGGAGTTTAGCCCGGAAAGCGGAACAGAGTGCCATTGCCCAACGCCCTTTAGCTTCGGAGCCTTCAGGCGTTTCAATGGGTCTAATTCCCCGCGACCATTATGTCGCGACACTCGAACTTGGAACACCCGCAGACCTGGTTTCCCTTAAGCGAGGATCGTATTTTGCTGGAGGAAAACTCTCCCCGATTGATGCAGATATATCCTCAAGTCTGATAGAAGCTGAATCTCAGGTGGTGCCTCTTGAGGCTCAGTCCACAGGAGCCATTGGGATCGCGGAACTAAGGGCGAAATTGCTTGGAGGAAAAAGCATTAATCGCTTTTCTAGCTTTGTCTCTTCTGGAGCGGAGGATTGGATATTAAATGGAGAGGTAAACTTGCCTCTGGGAACCTCTACTGGAGAAGTTTCGGTTGCGGCCGCTGATAGCTTCAACGTTATGGCAAGTGGGCCTCGGGCTGAGGCGATTGAGATTGACTGTGGCTTATACAGAGTCCACCGGCATGGAAAGAAACTACACCTTTCTTCAGTGTCCTTGTACATTCACCAGCCAAACAACTGTCGCCTTTTTCTGGAGCGTACATCAGATATTCAGTGTCCTCGATCTTCCCCCCAGAATTCGAAACAGACATTTCTTCATCTACGCACCGTGTTACAGTATTCAGACGATTCTCTCAATTTTCCTTTTTGAGTTCGGCATTGTCACGCAAGCTACCTGCCGTCGTCCTTCCACCACTTCCCGAGAAGCAGTATGCTGGACGGTTCAACAATGATTTTGTTGAAGCTCGGAGGGGAGACCTGGAGCGCTGGATCAATGCGGTGGCTCGCCATCCGCTAGCCAGGACCACTGAAGTCTTGTCGTTTTTCTTGACATGTGTAGAGGAAGAGGTTGGTGAAAGTGCTTCAAGTCATCACGTACCCACGAGATGGAATTTCATCTAGGAATGGAACACACAGCTTCCCAGATATTTGGCGGGTCCGCCTGCAGCCGGACCTTCTTTTTTCTCCCGTGTCTTCTACCCTAATTTCAACGTGGACGCGGAAGACGCGGAACGGTTAGTTAATCGTTTCGAAAAACATACAAAGCTTGCCGCGAAGGGTATCGACAACATCCGAACTACATTCAGTAGACTTCGAGAACGGGGCTTAGGTTCGTCGTGTGACGGTTCCCAGCCAGTGTTTTTACTCAGATGCGCCCGATATTCAAGAGACATCAATGTCTCTCAGGGCATTTTCTTATAGTCTGTTGGAATTAATTACATCGACCCTTCCCGGAACCCGCGATGTTCAGACCGAAATGGATGAGCTCGAGGCGGCAAAATTGACGGGCGCTAGCGTGACCAACGCGAGAGAACAACATCCCCTTCCCCTCAGGAGGGTCTGATGACAGCCGACGGCGCATGGTGTTGGAAGGACGATTGTGATGGTAGGTTGTAATGGTATGCAGGACTATACATGCATCTAAACCTATTTTACGTCAGAATGTCTCGACACTACTAAAGGTTTGCAAAAACTCGTGGATACACTTCAAATTGTCGCCGATCTGCACGAAGACCATGTACGCGCATTTATGAATTGTTTTCGCGCTCGTGCCTCGCTAATTCGGTCCTACTACAGGCGAGACGGACGCAGCTGGCGACACTTGAACTATTGAAAACAATGGCTCACCCAGTTGAGTTGTACGCTGTATGTGATGTTGTCGACATTTCTTCCCCTTCTGATAAGACAGTAACTCAGCCGACCGTGGATATCCATCGATCAGCTCTTGCTAAATACCTTGAGGTCTCCGATGTACATTCAGCCCTTCACATTCCTTCCCAAGTGGATCTTAATAATCGGAATTACACAGGAGCAACACAGCAAACCTATTATTCATAATACAGACCCTGTTGTAGCTTCACGTTGCGAGGCTGTCCTCAACGCCACTATGGCTGAGCTCGAGACATACCATCAGCATAAGAACGAAGATTTTAGACAGCTATCAAAGGACTACTTGGATGGAGAGATTGAATTTATGGAACAGGTCTGTTGCCCTCCTGCTGCGCTAAATCAAACGTCCTACAACGGTTCTTTGCAATCATTCAAGGTCCTAACGCGCTTTCGTACCGCCCGTCGAGCTTTCGATGCTCCCCCCGATCCAAAAGTTCTCTTTCCTGGCCCCCGGCGTCCCTCGATCCATGAGAAGGACCTTTCCTTACCGCCATCGAAGAGGAGGGAAGTAAAACCGTTGACACAGCCCACACCCCATATGTTCGATTCATCTGGAGGAGCTTTGAAACCCGTGGCCAAAGTGTTGCAAGAAGTTGGGTTATTATTTCGAGTGGGTGGAAGCTCGGGTGTATATCAGTAAGCCGGATTGGGTGATGATGCCAGTAGCCGGAAGAGAAAGAAGACGGTGGAAGCTCTCCTTGTCGGTTTGTGCGCAAATTTTGATGGCTGTTAGTAAACATTTCCCGGCTTGCACACGCTGCAAAATTTCATCTCTTTCCGCCGCAGTAAGGCCTGTAATTTCATGTTGTATATATGACCAATTGTGAATACCGGGTGATTGTCGAAACATCATGGCTTTGGCCAGCAGAAATGAATCATACTTAGCTAGGTTGTGCGCTGTGCTCACAAGCTCTTCTCCTATTTTCAACCATGCATGGGTAACAAGGGCCACCAGGCGGATATCTACGAGTGTGATGCTCCCTCCGACAGTTGGTCTAGGCCTACGGCGGCGGAATATCGGCAACTGGACTTCTGGCAAGGATGACCCTGCGGCTTAGGCGAGATCGGTCGAAAATCACATCAACCAGCCATCAAGTCGCTCATTGCCAGCCGCGAACATCCCAAATAATACCCTACGGTCGCGCTCCGATCGCGAAGCAGTGTCTAGGGTATCTGTCGGCCAGCCGAAGATGGTCAAAACGCCCGCTTGGGCCACAACCGAGAAGAGAAACATATGTACATAACATGATCGGATGTTCGAAATACATGACCAAAGCAATTGATCCGCCTTCTGACGTATGTCAGAGATCTGAAGAGCCCTTCTAGATGAATGTTCGATTTTGGACTAAGCCGCACACGCGGGATTAGTACAAGTGGCCCGGATTCGGTCCAGAGATGCTTCTGTGGTTCTTAAAGTATGGCGGCGAGTTCGGTGAACGTTGGGATGGCGGCTGTATAAGGCGCCCATGACCAAACCCTTCCCACATCTCGGTGCGCAAACGACCTTCAACTTGCGGTGTCTGGTGCCGGTGTCCCTGCTACGGTATCCTGTCTGCATTCGTGCGCTCATGTAAAACTAACCGCTGCTGCTAAACCGGATAGCCACTGAATAATCCAGCATCATGATTCATGACATGGATGCCCGTTCCTACACCATTGCCTGATTGGTACGGTTGTGGCTGGGGCTCTAGATCTCTGACGACATGACCGCCCCGGTTACCAGCGTTCTCATGCCCACCTCCATTGGAACGGCGTAGTGGGATTGGGAATGGTGGAAGAACGAACAGACCATTCCAAGCGTCCACAGGCTCGGGGTACTTGGGGCCGCCTTGGAAATGGATACCCGTCGCTCCTAGGACCAGCCGATTTCGGCAGTAGAACCTTTTCCCAACAACCGCAAAACGTTGTCGGCGTAAAGTCGATATTCCATGCAGTACACGAGGACCACGGCTCTTGTTCTATTAATCAAGAGCCTACTGGAACAAACAATATTGATCGGTGGCGATGATGTATCTACGGGACAACAGATCCCAGCCCAGCACTAGAGTGACAACTGGTGGAGACTGGAACATATCCTCGCCGCACAACGTGCGCTTGTTGTTTGCATTTGGGTATTCTATCAATGATTGCGACGAGCTGCCGGGCCACAAACACACCGGATTCGTGTCACTTTTTAATTTTTTTCCCCTCCTTCAAAACTCGGGGGCGGGGGAGACCCGGACTTGGGTGGAACGAGTAAACCTACGGGTTGGTGGCTGTGTATTGGGTATGTCATGTGTATATATATGTATGACACAGTACATGTGCGTGGGGTCTTATTGAGGCGAATCGGCTATGCCTGTCGGCCGGCCTCCACCAGCCTTGCGGTTTGTTGGAGCCAACAACTTATATTGCCACATGGTCCAAATAATATATATACCTGACAGTCAACGGCATCAGCAACCGGAAAATGGTACCGATAAAACGTGTGGAAGCAACCTTCGCACCACCTTCACCTGTTTTGCCTGCTTCCAGATCATCCAGTGGCACCTTCATCACAGCTGTGAACAACGATGAAGCCTACGGCATTCGTCCTGCCCCGCGTTATGCTTCTATTTGCCTTGGTTCCGCTCATATTCGCACATGCTACTCCCGGGAGCGGAACACTCGATGGTCTCGATGCTGCTGCCGTCCGAGCCTACGCCAGACTGTTGAAACTCAAACGTGATTCAGCCCCCGCCACTGCTCCTTCGGGGAACTATGCACCTAGCAATTCGTCTTGCCCGCCACAGCTCATCCGTAGCATCAACAACACCGTCTCCGTTGCTCCAGGAGAATATTCTTATGTCCAAGCTCGAAAATCAGCCATCGTATCGAACTGGGCGACGTACCTCAACAACTCTGCCGTAAACCTTCAAGGGTTCGACATAAATGGTTTCTTGAGCAATACGAGTAATTTGCCTATAGTGGCGATCGCTGCAAGTGGCGGAGGCTACCGGGCAATGCTACATGCGTCTGGAGTGTTCAACGCGTGGGACGCGAGGAATAGCACGTCTGTGGCTCAAGGGACAGGAGGCATAGTCCAGCTGAGTACCTACATGGCCGGACTGTCAGGTGGAAGCTGGTTTGTTGGCACGTTGGCTGTGAACAGCATGCCAATGATTCAACAGCTCCTTGAGGTTTGGGATTTGGAGAAGGATCTGGTGAGTTGGAATTGGTATATTCTCTCATTCATCTGCGTGGTTTCCTACTGCAGCATTGTCATTCAATCGCTTCGACTTGATTTCATGAGCCATCTTGCGTTTTAGGTTAACCCCGGCCTCAGCGAGCTTCTAAGCTACTACCTTGATATCAATTCCGAAGTGCAGGAGAAAAAGGCGAAGGGGTTTGACTGTTCGCTTACCGACTACTGGGGCCGTGCGTCACGCTCAATTTCATGTCTTCGCCTGCTTAGTCTGTCTTCTACGTCGGGTCAGACGCATTGTCGAGGCATCTTGTGAACTCCACGAACAAGGGTATCGCAACCACATGGTCATCAGTTCAAAACGTGTCAGCATTCAATGATCATTCGATGCCATTTCCAATCATCATTGCGTAAGTTTGACGTACCGTTCGATGCTCTTAAAGAGTGGGAATGTGAAAGTTCACATTCTGTTTCTCTTTCCAAATTCTGTCTTATCTCTTTTGCTTGAATGAATTCATCTCCAGAGATGGAAGGGCGCCAGGAGAGGCAAGTCTTCCGTCCCCCAACTCCTTACCCATTTCGAAACTCACCCACGTCCGCGTGCCTTCTTCCTTCTTTTGGATTCGCTGATCCTATTGGCCTGCGTCTCCTTATCTAACGCAAATAACCACTCACGCGTGAATGAATTTGTGTGGCGCAATCGCACCGCCATACATACCTATGCTACCGGTTTCTTTCCATGAATGCGCATCCCTTCGTAGACTGTGGTCAGCACTAACACAACCATCTGGGAATTTACGCCGTATGAGTTTGGATCATGGGATCCTAGCTTGAGATCCTTCATCCCGGTAGGCTGGCATTCTATGGTGGCTTTGTATCTCAAGGAGACAGCATACTGAGAACCCTTACGACATACGATTCCTGAAATTTGGGGTGGCGTGTGGATTTGCACACCGACCTCGTTCCTTTCACAATCACCCCTTTGCTCACATAGACTGAGCATATCGGGACCGCCGCGCGTAATGGCACGCCTAGCGTAACGAATGTGTGCGTACGAGGATTCGATAACGCAGGTATGTATTAGCTATATCTTCTCATTCTTTCGGTGTCCTGCCCTCTGCTCTATATCTGTCCTGCCCTTGCTCTATGCCTGCACTACCAGTATTATTTCTTACCCGAATAATGAAATAACTTTCAGGTTTTGTCATGGGCACATCCGCCTCGCTATTCAACGCCGCCATCGCCCACGTAATGAACAGTAGCAGCACGGTTCTCCAGGCTCTTGGAGACCTCCTCAAGGAAATCCTTACTGATCATAACAATGATATCGCACCCTATCCGAACACCTTCAATGGGATCAACGCTGGAGGTTTTCCCGCTTCAGGATCTGCGGAACTAAACCTTGTTGATGGTGCGACAGATAACGAGAACATCCCTCTTTGGCCACTTCTGCAGCCAGAGAGACATGTGGACGTTATTCTTGCCCTAGATGCCAGTTTTGATACGACTTATCGTTGGCCGAATGGGAGGTGAGTGGTGCATCTCTTTGACTTCTTGGCGGTAAACTAACTGCGCTTGTCTGTCATGTCTTAAGTTCCCTCGTTCAGACGAGGAACAGGGTGATGACTGATACTTTCAAGAACGTTCCCTATCCTCGTGTTCCATCGAGTACGAACACATTCGTTAATCGAGGTTTGAACAATCGTACCACATTCTTTGGATGTAATGAGACAGCTACGCCTCTTATCGTCTATGGTGAGTGTTGTAACTCCTGCTCTTGCGGACGTAAGTGTAATGTTTGGCACCATGCCGCACCAGTCCCCAATCACCCCTACACATCATACACCAATTTTTCGACTTTTCAACTCAATTATAAACCAATTGAAGCTCAAGAGTTCCTCACCAACGCCCTGCATGAGGCAACAGGCAACGGAACGAATTTGCCGACCTGTATGGCCTGTGCTCTCATCCAACGTGCCCTCCTCAGGCAGGGTAAACAGCTGACGCCACAATGTCAATCTTGCTTCAACCAGTATTGCTGGGATGGAGTAGAAGATGAGAGTCTGCCGAAGGGAGAGTATGATCCGAGCATCCCAGGGGTTGGAGCGGCGCAGGACGCTGGTGGAGCGGGAACTGGCGAGAAGCCGACGCCTCTTAGTGGAAGTGGTGTGGGGTTGAATAGAGGCTTGATACAGAGCCTAGGCACGGCCGTCGTGGCTTGTTTAATATGTGTGGCTTTGGGTGGGACTATGAGTTTGGTATGATGACCCATACGTAGCGGTGGATGGAGTGTTCGCCTTTGGTTTGGGAGGCATTGATTCATCGCACCTCTCTCATTGACTTGATGATCATGATTTTTCGACCAGTATTGTCTTTAGTTACTGTACTCCATGACCTAATGTCATTGCGTCCTAGTTTAGCGGGGCTGAGAACGTGTAGTTTGAGGATTGCATGACATAGAAAGGAGATGAGATGCCATAACTACATGGTGTGCTGCACGTTGTGTGATTCAGAAACTGCTTGTCCCCGTCAAATGGCAAAAAGATGATGGTGATACAAGAACATGCCACTAGAGTCCAAACCATCCGCACTGCATCGCGCAAAAAAATTTCATAGACTAGGATGCGATGAGTGTGCTAGCAGTAGCGGCATCATACTTGAACGTTGGTGGGAGTTTCTGAGTCCTCTTGTAGTAGCGAGCAAGACGATGGATGCGGGATTCAACGAGAATAAGTCGGTATTTGCCATCCTTGTCTCTGCGGTTGAATTCAAGATTCTTGCGGATAGTGACAGCTTTCTTAATCAAGTGCCACAAGTCCTCAGGGATGGAAGGAGCAAGACCTTGTTATGGCCGCAAGGAAACAGAAATCGAAATAAATAAATGAGCGCTTCATGTCAAGGTAGTGGTTTGTGGGAATATTGTGGCCCATACCTTCTGATCTGAGAATACGAAGAATCTTGTTACCAGTGACAAATCTGACTTGTGGAATACCGTGCGAGTCACGAAGAATGGCACCGATTTGCGATGGGGTTATGCCTTTACGAGCCAATTTGGTGATGTGCTGGACAATGTCATTTGGGGTTGTCTTTAACCAGCTTGGGGCACTACGACGATAGGGAAGGCAGGACTGTGCTATTGGGTCGTCATAGAAAAAAGAGGAATATCGGTTGAGTCTCGATTTCACAGTTTCCTTAAGCATGGAGATTGGTACGAACAAATGCCCTTTCCGGAGCTGTGCATACGACCCATTTTGATTCTGGATACGTAGGTAAGCGTCCCAAACTTTGTGATTGCGGCATTTTTGATGAACTTACTACTCTTGAGGTGCAAAGGTCAAAAGCTTGATGAGCGAGACGAAGAAATCGGAGTGTGCCGAAGGCAACTGTACAGTCACTGCCACAACTGCTCAGCACCCCTTCCATTCAAGTCTGTTTTCATCGGCCTCGACGCCTGACGGTGCCGTTCTTCTTCCAGGTTGGTTGGCAATTTTCTATGAGGGCGTTGCAGCTGAATGCAGGCCCCCCTTCTTTTACTTGCTTTCAACTTCGCGTTTGTCATTTGCATGCTTGCATTGCATCCTCCACCGACATAGGCCCAGTATGAAATTCAACATTGCCAGTGCGTTGAGTTTAATTGGTATAATATGCTTCCTGTGTACTCATACGTCGCCCTCTGCTGCAGATCCGGCTACAGGCCAACAAAAATTGCTCGACATTGATGATGAAAATCGCTTGTATGGCTGGCCAGTTACTTGGACTTTACGATCTCGACACTCATAGCTACTGTTTAGTCGTATCTTTTACGATAGGCGTATGGGTCAGGAAATCCCCGCCGACTCTCTGGGCGATGAATGGAAGGGATACATCGTGCGAATTACTGGTGGTAACGACAAGCAAGGTTTCCCTATGAAGCAAGGTGTTCTCTTGCCTCATCGTGTCCGCCTGCTCCTCAGCGAGGGTCACTCGTGCTACCGCCCTCGCCGTGATGGTGAGCGTCGGCGCAAATCCGTTCGTGGATGCATCGTCGCCTCCGACATTGCTGTCCTCTCCTTGGTTATTGTCCGGAAAGGTGAAGAAGATATCCCTGGGCTGACCAACCAGGTTCTGCCCAAGCGGTTGGGTCCTAAGCGAGCGAGCAAGATTCGTAAATTCTTCAACTTGAGCAAGGAGGATGATGTTCGCAAGTACGTTATTCGTCGCGAGGTCAAGTCTCAAAAGAATCCCGATGCCAAGCCCTACTTCAAGTCGTGAGTGATCCCCTCTTGCGCTCATACTCAACTTCACTTTTGGTATTAATTCGCCTTTGCCACAAGCCCTAAAATTCAACGCCTTGTCACACCTGTCCGCCTTCAACGCCGAAGACGTCTCCTGGCCCTCAAGCGTAGGAAAATTCATAGTCATTCGCAGCAGAAGGCGGAGTACGATGCCCTCGTTGCCAAACGTATCGCAGAGAAGAAAGTGAGCTTGGATGCTCGTCAGGAGAAGAAGCGGGTGAAGAAGGCTCAACGTGAGGCAATTTATGGCCCCGCACGAAAGGGTGGGGATAAGAGTAAGAAAGGACGAGGAGATAGAAAGTCCCAGCCCAGATGGGGACCACGAGCGTACGTCACTCGTTTCTCGTCCAAAGCGCATTCGCTCAGATTCTATTGCTTGATTAGTTCTGAACCTACGTCCGCCTCTGCCCCTCAGGCTGCTCCTGCTGAAGCTGTTTAGGCATCTCAAATCTGATTTTCTGTATTCTCAAATATTAGGAAGTCCGTTTGAATCTTCATGCTGTTTTGTTTATGATGCTTCGTATGAACAAATATTATGCATGATATTTTCTCTATCTGATCCACTGACGTAAGAATGAGTTACGTAAGTAACAATGTGCAGAAGGAAGTTGTCATTGATTTTTTACGGCACTCTCCGTTTTATTCAGCGCTCATCAACAGCTGGGAGCTGAGCGCTTAGAATCAGCGAAAACTTCTCTCAAGTCTCACTTTCTTTGCCTCATCATGGCGGACGTTGCATCAAGAAGACGAGGAGGATTTACTGGTGGCCGTGGACGGGCGTCACGCCCTGCACCATACTCTGTTAGTTTGACCACACTTGGGCAGCTCCTGTCTCTTTCTGAACAGTCGTGTAACCCTGTTCCGGACTCTAGGCCGGTTCCAAGCCTTCTGGTTCTTGGAAGCGCGAAGTGGTTGGCAATCCGCGAGGCGCTGATATGTCATCTGAGCGACTTGTCATCACTAATTTACATTACGAAGTCATGCCCTCAGACCTGAAGGTATGTGTCGTTCCTCTCCTGTAATGGACTTGACTGATTCATGTGATAGGGGATATTTGAGTCGATTGGCAATTTGGCTCGTGAGCCCACCATTAAAGTACGATAACAACCCTCCACCTTCGCTCGCAATGCAGAATTGGGAAAATGGGATGCTTCATAATGCTTTCCTAATTATGCCTTTGACCCGTTCTGCCACGCTCTTGAATGTTTAAACTCGAGAATGATTGGTTCATTTATATGGTTCCACCTTTACTTGGCCTTCAGTATGATCGTAGTGGACGTTCAACGGGGACAGCTTGGATACACTTCGTCAACCCGAATGATGCCGCCTTGGCGAAAGCTAGATTGGACGGAGTTTCTGCTAAAGGCATGGATTCAGTTTCAGGAGGCTTCTCACCCATGATGTGTGCATGCGCTGACTGCTTGATGCTTTTTTTTTTTCACAGGACAACCAATGAAAATCGAAATTGAAGCTGCAAGACCTGCAAGAGATGCGCCAATTGGCCCTAAGGGACCGCGGGGGAAACTCATTAGCAGAATTGGATCTCTTCCTCTTCTAGACCGTATGGCGAGGTTAGTACGACTCACGGGGCCTTGCCACGGGACCCGGGTGCCATTGAATATTATTTCAGTTCAACTAGCAACATCCCGAAACTGACGCGTCGTCTGGATCGCGGCGACCGCCCTAAAGGTGGCAGCATTCGTACGAATACAACGTTCAGAACTCCGAAAACACGCGATTCCCCTAAAACTGCCGAGGAACTGGATCGAGAGCTGGATGCCTACTTGAATGATGATGATTCTGGCGCTAAGGGTGCGACAAGTACTGGGCGTGTGGCCAGTGGGGAGGATGTTAACATGCAGTGATGGTTGTATTTGCGAAAGAATTCTCGCCATGTTGGGATTCGCGTGCGGTTGTATTTTACATGTTATTCCTCCCCGTCTAATGCTTCATGCTGATCCAGCAGGGTTGATCTTGCTATGAACGCACAGTCTGATTCATTTTTGCACGGCGTTTGTCGGAATAGTCACGCGTCTGTCTCTGAATCGTTTTTGCACACAGTTGAACCCAAAAGCATGCTAGGGCGATATGGAACTGCCTTATCTGTCCTAGTCTGGCCATGTATACGGGTTCTGTTTGGCAATAATTGATTGGTATCATAGAGGTTCGATCTAGAGCCTAGGCGTCAGCATCATTCTGCCTACAAGGACCAAATCAGGATGTTTCTAGCCGAAGCTTCCCTTTCTCACCTACCCTCCTTCAGGGTGAATATGCTCACTTGCGTGTGGTATTGACAATACTAGCCCCCATCTGTGCGACCCTGGTGCTGGGTGCCACGGATACCAGGCTCTCGGCGGTTCTGGCTCATCAGCTCCGCGTTGAATGCGGTCCATTGTTCTAGGTTCTTGGGTGGTGCCCATGCCGTACAAATTTGCCAATTTTAAGCTTTTTTGACTTGATGCCTGATTGGGTCGGGATCCAGAGGGTCCCTTGTCAAACGTGTGGGTATCGTGACTCCCTTTTTCTCTCGTCAAATGACTATCGCATTAAGGGTAATGGATTTGTTCCCAGCGATTACAACTTCTTTCCTGCTTCAACTTGAGCAGATGCACCTGCGTACTTCACATTGCATAAGACCTAGAATGTGACTGCTCCGAAGACTATGCATTGGGGAAGACCTAGGCACTTCAATTCATCTTTCTAGAAACGGCACTTTCGCCCCAAGAGCTCGTTTCCGTCCATCTGTTGAGCCCGTCGATCCCACAACGCTTGTGAGCTGAACGGTCGGTCTCAAACTTCAACCACTCAATCACGATCCACTACGCGAATACGCACGGATCGGCTCTGGGGCTTCATTCTTTATTCATTCCGATCATGCGGCAAGATCTTCAATAATGAACTCAACTAAGTGCCTAAACTCAGGATGACCTTCTCAAGCTGGAATTCCCACTACAACTCGCCCGTATTATTGTGACGATTCCTTCCCGATTCGATAGCAAGCGGCTCCACAATTGTTATTCTGTCATCGTGTTCTTCCGTGTTCCTGGAAGCAACTGGGATAATATTAGGCCTTGCTCTCCTACATATACTAGTTCTGGATCCAAGTTCTGACCCTCTCACACCCCATGACATCCATCTCCCAACCAACTAGGACGAACCTGGGTAGCTACTAATCTTGCCACTTGGAGGCCCTCGAGCAGCTTGTCTTACCTTGTCTTTCATCTCCCAGGCATTCGCAGCGCCTCGGACGCCTTTACGCTCTTCGAGGCTGTCAGGCAGGGCATCTTGCCTCTCCGAAGACATCGACTATCGCAGGCTGAAAGAGACAATCTCGCGTCAGGTCAGGTTTTTGTTTGGATCGAATCTTCGGAGGCCGATGGATTGGAGCGATGGACTGATGGACGAAAGTGGTACGGTGGTCCTTGAGCCATGTGTTTCCTCGAAATTATGCCAACCTATTTTGATTTTCATAGGTCCCCGTCAAGAACTCGGGACGTTTTTCTGGTTTATGAAGAACGTGATGAACCCTCCGTCGATGAAAACCTGGAGAAGGCGAGTCGAAGGTCGGCAAGCAGCTGTGCGTTCTTACCAGATGTTCGCATATTAATACTCACTGCGTAGGATAAACACGTATTTCTCAGGCCCCACAGGACAGGGCTCTGAGGAGCTCTTCGGCATTTTCGCCTTTCCGAAAGAGCGGCCGCCCAAACCTGATGGACTAATGAAGCAAACCTTTTCGGCCTGGGTGTTGACTTCGTCCACGGGGCAGAGAGTAAAGTGGCACATGTCGGTGAGTATAATTCACTCTCCGGTATCGTCAGGCTTTGTTGGCTAACATGATGGCGTCATTCAGGCGTACCTCTCGAGAACCAAAGGCGCGGAACTACCCACAGTCCAAGATGACCCACTTCTGCAGAGTATCCAAGTACCCGCTGGTATTTTCGAATGCTGCACAGGGCCACGAAAGCATCGGAAGCCATTTGCCACATTCCACGAGGGTGGGGAGTCGCCTTCCAGCAGCCCCATTCCCGTCCAACAAATGTCTAATCGTGCTTCCACACCCAAACGCCACAGCGTACCCTTGGGAATCGATTCGGATGCCCTGTCCCGCTCATCTTTGATGCGTGGCAGAAAGTGCAGCACCTCGTCCAGAACCTCGACCTTCTCCTCTTCTAGTCTCCCTTCACCGCCATCGTCCCCAACGTGGAACATGAAGCCACTCCCTTCGGGTCAGGAGGATCTTTCTCACCGGATTGTTCACATAAACCCGCGCACGCCATCAACTCCTCATGCGGCTCATTCTCTTTTGACACCACGCTTATCACATCTACCTAAGGAACCAGTGAAACCAGCGTCTTGGATGGCGGAGCAACTCACGCCCATATCGACCCCCCGCCCTAGTGTTCCGCCAGACAGTCGCGATGGTCTCTCCTACGAGATGTGCCCCCGCACTCCTTCATATGGCCACTTGCAGAGCAGCGCCAGTCACACGCAATCCTCCAATCACACGAGAGAATACCGTATCGCCAGCGTGTCCAATGATTTCCTTCCCGTCATAAATGATTTCCAAACCCGCTCTTTCACACCTCAACATTATCATACACCTCAACAGAATCTCACGTATCCCTTGCATGGGCCTTCTCCAATTTCGGCATCGGACCCAGGCCCCATTTCGTATGCTCCTCGCACAGCTGCAGATCGTGAAGCACTGGCTTCATTCGGACAAATATTCTAGCATATCCTACACAAATATGCTGTTGTCCCATCCTCTAAATGGTTACCTGTATGAGACGCTGTATCTTGGTTATCTCTTGGACCAGCATCGCTTTCAAATCCCCATACAATTCTCCGCTTTAGCGACCAGTTACTTAAACGCTCTTTCCCACTCAGTTATGATAAGCTACCAATTTTGCTTCCGCTTCCCCTTCAGTCATACACAAACGAGAAAGTGGAAACTCCTCAACACGAATGGGATACATTAACGTATAATTGACATTCCGGCATATTTACGTTCTTGGATCTCATTGCCTTTGCCTCATTGTTGTGTTCCTATGAAATACCGCCGCTACCCTACTACCTCAGCCGAATTCGGATGCATGGCCTCATGCGCATTTCTATTCCCGACACGCATATCTATTCCGGGAAAGAGTAATCTAAATGGTGCTCCAACCGCCATTGAACATGGCCTAAGTAGGGTGGATAATCCAGTGGACGGATCCGTAGTTCCCTTAGCACACTCTCTAAGACGCCCAAAATTAGCAATAAGTTTATTTGCTGTGCTCTGTTCCGCGCGCCTTTCCAACAAGCAATAATGTGAACAATATGGTTGAACCGAACCCCCCTCTGTCGCCCCCTGCCACAGAAAATGCCTCCAAGCAGTGTGTCGCTGACGGACTTGAGCGGTAAGGAGTGCTCATCTCTAAGAAGTCTGCCTTTACTGACCATAGGTTGGTGTTCTTAGCCATCCATGCAAGCCCGATCGATGCACAGGGTCCGCCGAGTCGGCCATACCTAGAGGTGCAAACTTCAGGGCTACCACCACGGACGGGGACAAGTGATCGTGTTGCAGATTATGGTAGGCCGTTGCAACATATCTATGTAATCGGCATTCTTTTGATGAGGATCAAGAAAAACCTCCAATTAAGAGACGACAGACTACCATGTCCCTGGCCGATACGGACACTCCTGATAACAGTAAATACAAGGTTATCCCTGGATAGTTCTCGAGCTTACATTGGTGATGTAGTTGCTCATGAGAGACATGTGAAGAAGAAGGGCGTAGCAAAGTTCGAAGAGTTCGAAAAGTAGGTCAATACGTTGTCTAATCCAATGATATCACCCTCATTCGTGCATGCTATTGATGAGTTTCGGAGAGACTTTAGACATGAGCATGAGGAAGCTTGTTCATGTGATTCGCCAGGTCGATTTCAGCAATGAAGTCCCTGCCCGCGCATTCGAGGCCTGTGTGGAGCTCCACCAATTGTTGCATTTATTTCGTGAGAATGCATCATACATATACGAGCCAATTGAGCGACGCGTTCAACACCCCATCCGACGCCCCCGCCGGTTCGAACGTCAAAATACATTTGATACCTGGAGAACCCTGGAGGTTGAATCGAACATTATCTTGGTTTCAGACCTCCACGCAATTCCTGAGCGGTTGGTGGAATTCGGAAACGCCATACGGCGACTACTTGAGGTACGCCACCGAATATTTGTGACCTCCAGCGGTATGGAGTGAAAGTTATTCACCATTGAACAAGGCGATGTGTTCTATCCCTGAATTTGATGGGGAAGGCTTGGATAGCCCCATCTTAGCATTTTGTCAAGATCTAGGAAGTTGGGCAAATAGCCTACATAGCTTCGAACCAGGTAGCCGCCAATGCCGCAATTTGACGATTTCTCACTTATCTTGCAATAGATCAATTCAAGACCCTTGCCATTCAGAGATATGTTCACCAGCTGACTGATGAGCTTTCCAAGCATTTCTTCCGCTTGTCGAAGGCGGTGAATTTCTTCATCGAGTTTGGTAAGACCTGGCACTTCCTCTAATGTTACTTTCTGACCACTTGAGTCATCAGATGTGGAGGCAATCAGGTTCGCGCGTATTGGTCCAATGATACATATGATGCATTAACCAAAGCTGCACGGCTTCCAGGTCTACCCAGAAAGCTCTTTCGGCTAGATACCAAAATTTATCCACTGTTTCTACTTTCTTTTGCGCTGTAGCTGCCACTTCGTTACAGTATTCTACGTCTTTGAACCACCGGAAGCTTGGAAACATGGTTAATCAGCTCTGGGTTCTAGCTCTCGTGTTCTCCCTGGCAGCGACGATAAATAGCCAACTGCAGTACCATTGGCGGCTACCATCTTCATTTTGGGCAAAACCGAAGGCCACGCAGTGGAGCGCACAGACGTCGGTGGTGTTCCTCATATCAGCTGTTGCAACGTACCTGGCAGGCCTAGTGTGCTATACGTTTGCTCAGTTCCCAACGACATTTATCCCTGCTATATCAACCGCTTCCGTTTCCGTTTCTCTCTTGGCACTGCTGCCCATATGGTCTTATGTTTTTAGCAGGAATGCTAGAGCGGGTACATCACTTGCCATACCCGAACTTCACATGATGGAGCCACTAGAGCTTGAAGCAGACCACACCTACCTGCAGCCCGATGACGATCAGACTGATGCCGAAAAGGGGCGACCCGACGGCGATATCCCTCTAGAACCACGGACTACAAGACCTATCTCAAGGTTCAGGGATATTGCAAATAAGGTGATGACGATGAACAAAGTCTCTCGAGCGTTCTCTATTCAGGACGCACAAACAGTCTTACCCGCCCATAGGCGCGGATCCCTTCTGACCGCCATGCGTGCCCTCCCAGAGTTTCGTACTATTAGGCATCTTCGCCAGGAAGGAAATCGGATTAGGCACGTCAGGTTTAGTCCGGATGGTCAAACTATTGTTTCATGTGGTGACATTTCTGCGACGCTTTGGAACGTGGAAACCGGGAACGAAACCCATGAACTGGTCCATGACGCGCAAGAAACTATTCTCCAGTTGTTGTGGTCTCCGTCCGGAGACTATCTACTTACGCGAACAGCACGGAAACTATATCTTTGGGATCCGAACGTACGTAAATTGCACATTCTCTACTACAGCATTCAGTTCAGGATGATTAAAGGCGGGCACATTGAGAAAAAAAATTGATCGCGAGGTCATGATACATTCCGTCTCCTGGATGCCTCGGGTGAATGCGTTCGTCTCTGTCGAGGGAGTCCAAGTACATATTGTGGTAAGTTTCGTAGTAAAGTTCGTTGCCCTCGATCGAATTCTCTCACGCCTTACCGGTAGAATCTAGATGGAAAAATAACTTCAAGCTTGCGTATTGACGGAGGTTACACTGTGAAGGATGTTGCTGTTACTCATGACGAAGAAAAGTGCATCTGAATGCCGTTGAATCCTTGTCATCAACTAACCGAACACTTCATAAGGCTCCTTGCGGTGGCTGTTGGGGGGTACCCCAAGGGCACTAGCACAAGATCTGCTGGCAACTTAACGTCAAGTGTCTGTGCTATAAGTAAGCAGTACTGCTCAAATGTTCTGCTTCTATATAACAGGCGTTGAAACCTTGAGCCCCCCCCCCCCACTGTAGTCAGTCTCGCGGGAAATACGCTCAAACGAGTCGAGACGTCGTACGTCGGTGTTCGTGTGCTTGAAATTGCCGCAATGACGAGCCCTCCAACAGAATACACGGTTTAATGCACGAGCCAAAAGAAATTACATTGTCTGAAGACTCGAAATATGTCATGATAAACTATACCAGGGTGAGTAAATGTATTTTGTATCGTCTGCAGCACAGTCGACCTATATAAGACAGAGCCCAACACAGTTATTCGCTCTTGGCCGGAAAGACAAAGGATGGTGCCTGGACTTCAAATGTAACTACGTGTTGGAATCCCATGAACGTCTAGCATCCCCTAGTCAGTTTGGTACTTGCAATCACGAAGGGACCAAACATGACGTTGTTTTTGGGATAAGTCGAACTGAGCAGACATCAAGACAGAGTGAGTGGACGGGCGGATGCCAACAGTTGGCTCGGTATGCTAACCCCCCCGCAGGGCCAAACGTTTATATGTGGGATCGTGATACCGGCCGTAAGATGTACTGCCAGCACCCGCATGGGATTGACGATTTTAGTGGAATCACGTTCAACCCCTCGGGGAAGTTCTCTTTCGCCACGATTTCCTATGCAGACGAGGGTCACATACGAGTATGGGAGGCCTACTCAGGATCCCCCCTGGTGACACCAATAGCTCAAAGTCCCTCGCCCGTCCCTTCGCGCCCATGATGATCATTACGGGGATTATCTACACTCTTCGCTTCATGACTCTAACAACTGACGGACTGGTGACTTGAATAGCCCAAGAGGGTGTCTTCAAGGATTGGCTGGGACATGAACATTAGTATGCATAAAAGGACGTGTACATCTTTAAATGGGCACTGGACATGTACACTGATATGTAGATGGGACATTGACTGGTCCCTGTTTGCTTCATAATATATCGCGCGGCTGAGTGCCTGCAGCAGACAATGCAGAGCTAGCTGTCGGATGAGCAGTCTATCACAGTCACCTCGTCCTGACTGAGAATCTCGATACTGTCTGATTGAGGTTACGTAATTATTGGAAATCACGAAGCGGTCTCGTGATCGGTGCCAAGACCAGCATCAATATTATTCCTCGCAACCAGCACTCTGGCCACCACTGGTCATGCCCTCTCTCCATGGGGCGTTCCAGGATTCCCGGATTGAGATTCTAGTGCCATCGGAGCGATTGCGACCTATCTCCATTGATACTTCGTCAAGCACTTGGTGGGCTGATCTTCATCGGGTACCACAACGTACATTTGCGTTCTTCGGTCAGCCCCAAGCTGCTTGCAACGTTAGGTCTTCATCCTAATGGTGCGATGCCCGTTTAGATGAAAAACTGTATATTCTACTCGTCCTGAAGCTTTCAGAAAACGCGGACGTGTTGTATCCATTGCTTCGACGACTGCAGGTTGCCCTTGAGGCATCCTATATATCACCTTTCATCCCTTCTACGCAGACTGGGCGTAAGCCGCCACCACCAAACATTTTAACTTTTGGTACCGAGTCTCGAAGTAACACTGCATTTTTCCCACCAGCGACTCCCAATCCGATTCCTGCGACTTCCACACCCGACCACCCTTACGCGAACGCTGACCCAGGTATCAATCTATACACGTCTGTGTGGGGAGAAAAGATGAGAGGCGGCGCCAGGGATGAGTGTCCCGAGGATGATTTTGCAATTGCGTGGTCCAAGCAAGAGAACACATGGGTTGCGATATATGAGATGAACGTTCCCGTGGGTTAGTTGGGTATCATCTCCTAGGATTCAGTAATAAGAGTTTTGTCTTCATGGTGCTCAGCGTTCTTGCAATCGCGCGTATCTAGGCCGCTTCTGTGCCTCACAACTTTGGTCACATTAAGGGACAAAGCTCTTTCAGATACACCTCAGCGCCGTCAACTCACGGAAAAAATTGCACAAGCCGGTATCAACGTATCTATGCCAGAGCTGGAGCGATCCGATGAAATTGACGAAGGCGACACAATCGTACAAAGCATGTCTGAGGTGAATTTACTCGGATCTTTGAATCAGGGTGCGTGTTGATACGATTAATGGGTTTATTTCTAATTGTTCCGAATCAAGGTGTTACCTTTCACTCCGAGACTGATCCCCTCTTTCTGACTTCTGCCCGCCTTGGGCCTTCCGTCTGTCAACAAGCTTTCGGAATATTTCCGTTTGCGTCTCGGGACCCAAGTGATGCTGAAGCAACGTCATCACATAAGACGACACTGCGTAAATCATTCCGCAAGACGCTCCCCGCGTTAGAGGGGATTAAAGTTCGCATGCGGAATTGCTTCGTCCCGTATTCTCCAATCCATGGGAAAGGGAAACTGGGGGAGGATGATGATGAACAAGACATTGGGACTCACGAGAGGACCGTCATCCTCAGCGTAGAGATCGAAAACTCGGAAGATTCTGGTATGTGCTTCCAAGTGGAGAATGTCCATGTTGAGGTGAGCGGGGAACGCTCCATTACTCGCTTCATTGGTTGGGGTGGAAAAACGGTGGAAGAGCTTCTTCCTCTTGATTTAGCGTCGAATGACCAGATCAATCTTATATATGCTGTCGCTTTGGCATCCCCTTCAAGCGTTTCTGGGCCGCGTCCATCGGGACGTATCAACGTTAGTTCAGGTATGTATGAGGATGGTCTGGATGACACCAATGGACGGCAATATGTCTCCATATCTGTAATTGGTCATCCTTTTGGTCACGATGCCGGTGGGGCGCATTCATTGCGTCTTCCGACTTTTGCTTCGAAGTGGAACTGTATCCTGGATCTCAAAGCTTCTCAACTAGCGGATCCCCTCACCTGGTATAATAAGCCTGCTTCTCCCTTAACGGCGGAGGACGCCCTTTCAACACCCCCCTCCCCATATACTGGTTCATTCCCGCGTAATGTGGGCGCGTTCTTTCCAAGCAGCCGTCAGGGGAAAGGCTCTTTAACTGGACATCGTCCGCAAGGTTTACAACCCTTCCCCGCTGGGAGCTCGCTGCCAAATGCGCCTAAGTTTGTCCCTACTCCTCCTTCAGCCGTGGTGGCCTCTTTCAATCTGAACAGAGCTGCAACAGAGGCTGCTGAGGATCATTCCCTCACCCCAAGATTGAGCGGGTTCTACTCCAAAGCAATCAATGCTTTGCACTCCCCGCTTCGTACTCCAGCTTTTCCATCGTTGCAAAGCCCACCTCCACCTTCACCCCTCTCGCAGTTTCCTGCAGGGACATCATCTCATGATGGTGTCTCCGTCCTCGAAAGTCGCCGTGACACAACCAACTTGGCCAATCTCCCCGCTGCAGACAGTGATCATACGTTGGCCATTGGCCGCGACTTGACACACAATGTGCTGGTTTCAGTAACCTTACTACCTCCAGAAAAACCATCCAACCCCAAATCACCCAAATTAATCTATCCTCATGATGTGTTCTCATTAGAAATTCTCGTTCTGAATCTCTCCGACGAGGTGCGGCGCTGCGAAGTTGGTTATTCAGATAGCCGTCGATTAGCCAATAGGGGCGTGTCGAAGTTATCCGCTGCGTCGCCCCTTAGCTTGATGCCATTGGATAATAAAATCAGAGTCGGGTAAGTCGAGTTTCTGTTTTGAGTAGCCCAGAAGCTCAGTGCAATGCTTGGTAGGCCCCTGCTCCCAGGTGGATGTCAGTCTGTGCGGATGCACATCTTGGCGCTTGAACCCGGCATCCATTTAATTGATTCTCTCACACTGACCGATGTTTTTCACCGTTATACAGTCAAACTACGGTCCGTCGTACCTTCGCCTGATGGCTGGGCTTTATTCTGAATGTGTTTACCTAGATCGGTTATGAACGTGGTGGTTGAACAATCGTATTGAAGCCTCAAGCTAGGCATTATGTGCTGTAGTGCCCGATTTGCCATGCGGGTACTTCAGTATTCAGCAAGTCAGCTCGTCAACAAATATGTGGAACCTCCTCCCCTGTGCCCACTTTCTGGCCTAGATCTCTCCCCACCGTCCTCTCGAATAGTTCCGTCATCATTCCGAAAAGATTCCTTGTCAAAGCCGCATCCCATCTACCCTTTGAAGATTCATCACGAATGAAGGCATGCTGTGCCTGAATTTCGATGAACTATGCGTATCCCGTTAGTAGGTGTATCCGATTCAGTGAAGCCAGCCTGCGCACAGACGAGATCGCATTGCTGTCCTCCAGAGTTGTTCGGATGAGATCCCGTCCAGCACGAGGAACGTGCGTGTCCTGTGGGAACATGCAGGGGGCCTAACGGCATATTACGAGATGCGTTCTCACCTGTTTGCCAAATATCATCTACTCAGCAGGGTTAATCGGTTGTCAGGCGGATCGACCTGGGATATACAAAGCAAAGATGCCCACCATGATTTCCCCACGTATTTCGCCTTTCTTGGCCCGTTGGAGGGAATCATCGTGTTTCCCTTTGCCCAGGGATGCCGAATGGATATCTGTGGCGAAGAAGCAAACTGTGGACAGAACTCTTGGATCGAATGCAGCCTAGATGGGTAAATGGACCGGTCTCGATCCGGTTGGACTTGCCCAGTGAATGAGGGAAATATCCAAGGATCTACGTACCCGAAATGCCTATAGGAACCAGACCTTAGTCCGGATTACGACACAGCAGAAGCCCTACGCGCATACACACCAAATGCCCCCCGAGACACATCCCCGTCGCTGAACGCAACACTCAGAATGTTTACATGCTCCTGGTTAGATACAAACCTGCGATGCGCCCGTTGCAGTTTGGCAGCGAACTTAGTAAATCGATCGTGATAGTTGCATCCTTTGTGCTCGAATTATGGATCAGAGAACGAAGTCATTCGCGTATCACGGACCTCGTCATATGCCGCGAGTTCCTTCTCCACCTGCATTGTAGGGAGCGTCGACGATGCCTAAAACGATAATACTATTTTACAACTCACCTTATACCTGTTTCCGCGATCGGTCCCTCCACCGAGACGTAAGCACGCTTCAAACCCGTAGTATTTGTGTGTCCCAATTACCTTCAGTGCTATATGATATCGTTGGGGAATATTAGCTAACCGTTGGCGGCTAATGTGTTGTCCTTACTCGTATGAGATCGGCTCAGGACCTTCAAATTCATGGTAACTGGATGGGCATGCTATTTGAACATTATAGCAGTGACTTATCAGTCGCTAGGGTTATATATGTAGAAATCGGATGCGTATGCACCGACAACGTATCCATGAGAAGCAATCTGGCCTGCGAATCGCTCAACGGGGCCAGTTACTTGATAAATCTCAGAAAACACCACAACTCCCGGAAACTTAGCATTGGGATATCCATCGATCTTGGGCGAAATGATAAAAATACGTATGGGTGCCCCATTGGGGGACGATTTGACAGGAATATCGTGATAAGTTTCAGTGACGAGCATTGCTCAAGGTTGTTTGTGGGTGTCGACTCGACGTAAACATCCGTTTGTCATGCATGTTGTGCAACTTGCTTCCATCACTTCGAAACATCGACCCCAAAAGGTGTTGATTTCTTCCAGCGTGGTGCACGCACTAGAGTGACAGCAAATGGGAGCAAATATTGCATTGCACGACACAAACAGAATTGGTGCCGATGAGTCAGTGTAGCGCGTAGAAGGTGATTGTAAGTCAGTAGGGCCCTGTCAGCACTGGCCTGCGCGTGCATCAAAAGGATGCTAAGAGAGTAAGGTGATTCCCACGTTCAGCTACTGACCGATTTCAAACCTATGGACGAAGCATCCACAATATTCCCTGAAAGCTCGGAGAATGGCATACTGCTGTTCAAGATACCTATACACGGGTTAAACACGAAAACGCAACTCTGCGTGACGCCCCAACAATGATAAGCCAGAATGGATATATTGTATGTCGTCACTTATGCTTTGTTAAGCTTTGTTCTCCTTTTTCCAGACTTCCTGGAGCATTTTGCACTGACCCTTGTGACGGGCTTTCCAATCCACCTTCTACAAAATGCCAGGGATCAATTGAGATGATGCGGTGAGGGCCAGCAAATCCATACCTGACAATTGACGCTGCAATAATGCGGCAGCTGCAGGGCGGTTATATGAGAGTTTCATGAAAAAACATGATCGCTTACTCCACATCCCCCACAATGTTTAAGCTGGTTCCTGGCGAAGAGCTGCCCGGGACACTTGTCTCAGAAAGTGAGACCGAGGATATAGATAGAAATTAAAGATAGGGCTCTAACCTTGTAATTCGAACAGCAAAGTTGACCAAGAGCGATTCCGCGTACCCTTACGTCTCTAGCCTCCTGGACTTTCCCCATAGATTGCAGCGTTTGGGCCAGGTTCTCCCTCGTCACGGCAGCATCAAACTCTTGTCCCTGCGCCACCTCTCGGATGGCTAAGCTCTCCTTTAGGACTTCGTACGCCTCGTTATATTTCCCCTGGTCGTACAAAGCCTCCCCAAGGCCATTTTTTGAGAGTGCGATTCCTATCGCGTCCCCAGGGGCATTCTTCTGTTTGAGTTTCAGGGTCTCCCGGTGGAGGCGCTCTGCAGCCGCATGATCGCCACTTCGCGACGCTTGGACAGCCGAATTCGAGAGACCCCAGGCCTGCTGAAGGTCCATGGCCATTGAATCGGAGGTGATTGGATGCAAGGATATGTTCATGGTGGTCGACGATCGATGTAACAGTATCGAAATCGAATCAAGGAGACACAACTGAGCTCATGATAGGGCGGCAGTGTCCGCATTTGGCACATTCCCGCATTAGCCTTTCACCCTCTCAGCACCACTGCAAAACCGCAAATTATGGAAATCATGTATTTCCGCGTGTTTTTGCCGACAATTTTGTCTTCTAGCAGCCCACACGCCATAGCTCGACGCCTGCATGCACTAAGGTAAGGCGACCCCAGTGGACTGAATCGATTATTCCATTTTTGGAGAGTCACGTGCACATGATTCAATTAGAAGGTTTCCGGTTGAGGCCGCCTATACCAAAGGATCGGCAAGAAGCGAACCAATCACGGCGTGACCAGCTAAGCAAGGTCGGCAAAAAAGGCGGCGTGGGAAAAGACCTGATCAAAATGTGGGTTGGAGAGCTAGACAATTAGTTTCCAGTGAGTGTAAGCGTGGCCGAGCTAAGAGGGGGGTTGCGGCAAACAGCGCTAGCTGCCAAATCGTGAAGGGGTGCAGTTATTCCCTGTTGCAGTGTATCAACAAATATGGCTCCTTGGTATATAACACTGTGTTAGATTCAGCGTGAGTCAAAAAAAACCACATCCTCCCCAGATCGTGGAATGGGCATTGAACTCCCTTTTGTGACTCTTGATGTCTTCACTGACATCAGGTATCTCGGTAACCCCCTAGCCATCGTGCACATGAACCAGGGGGTTATACTCAGTACTGACCAGAAGCAAAAGATTGCGAGGGAATTTAACCTTTCCGAGACAGTCTTCGTGGATGACAGCAGCGATGAGACAGACGAAGTCAAGATCCACATTTATACGACGACTCAAGAGCTACGCTTTGCCGGACATCCCACCATAGGCACTGGCGCCCACCTCTTAGGCTCTCGTCCGAGC
The DNA here is from genome assembly GCF_015039405.1 of Cantharellus anzutake. Lineage (NCBI taxonomy): Eukaryota > Fungi > Basidiomycota > Agaricomycetes > Cantharellales > Hydnaceae > Cantharellus > Cantharellus anzutake. The sequence goes on from NW_024066973.1 coordinate 102,804, forward strand.
TCTTCTGACGGGAGCGACCAGGAACTTACCCTGATCACACTGGCCGGGAAAATTCCGGTTACCTACTCAGCTTCCGGTGGCCTAACGCGACTGGAAGTTCCCCATGACATTACTCTCCATCCTAACCCAATCTCACGCCACGTTGTTGCCAGAGCCGTGGGCCTTCAACAAAACGTCGAATCCATCATCCCAAATATACCCTTTTCAGATCACCGGGATGGAGTAGTCGCGGTGTCCATTGTGAAAGGATTGACGTTTGCATTGGTGAAACTCGACTCGCTTCATGCGCTTTCCGCAGCTAAGCCAACTGGAACGCAACTTACACAAGATGAACTCGAGAGAGAGGATTCCAACGCTTTTTTGGGTATATACCTGTACTGTGTAACGGAGGAAAGTGATGTTGATGACGGCAGTGCCGTGACGAAGAAGCTTGGCATTCATACGAGAATGATAGCAGGATCCTTGGAGGATCCAGCAACTGGCAGTGCTGCATCGTGTTTGTCATCGTTTCTTACCTTGATGAGCGATGCAGAAGGAATCCACCGCTTCATCATCATCCAAGGGGTAGAAATGGGGCGAAAGAGTAACATCTTAGGTCTGTCACATAGTCAGGTCAATATGTACCGTATCTCACACGCCCCTCAATCAGTCGATGTGCTTCCGAAACTGGATTCAAGCAAGGGTCGAGCCATTGATAAGATCTGGCTTAGCGGGCGCGCAGTACAAGTCATGAAAGGTACTGTGACTGTCTGATGAAAGAGTTTTCGATATCGGGGAATGAAATCATGTAATAATCAATCGGTTGGAATGACTGTGCCGACATATTTCGATACGGACTACTTCGCCCAAGCAACCTTGGGCTTCGGTGGTTGTGGGGGCGCCGCAGGTATTGGCTCAACAGTGGTCAACGTAGATTTGGAGATGGGAAGGGGGCTGCTCCGGAGATGATCGAAAATGCGTTGTGCGTATTCTGTATTTTTGATAAAAAGACTAGCATATCGCCGTCCGATGGTTGACTCTACGATATGAACCATGTTCTGGCATGGCAGATTATAAGAACGCATTCCATAGTTAGACAACGATTTGTGCCCTACCTCGTTAATGGCGAAGTCTAAGTCACTCGTAGAAATCATTTCTCCATCAAGAAGGCGACCCCCATCAAGGCCTGCACGCCCAATACTTCGACTCGCTTGCTTTAAGACCATCATCTGTTGCACAATTTCTTCCTCGTTGGCATCGAGGAAGTTGGCAAGCTTCTTAGCATCAAGAGAGCTATAAAGTTTCAAGAAGCTCCTCAATGTGGGAACCGAGAGTTTTGCGCGGACGTCCGTCATAAAGAGGGCCAGATGCCTTTGAGGGGCATCGACGGGCGGGTCCTTAATGTACAGGGCTAGAAGGTCGGGGTCCTCATAAGGCGGTGATACTGAGGTAATGAATTTGGGGCAGGCGTATAAGAATAACTCCTCGAAAGCAGAAAGACCTTCTTCCCTGGTTCGGAGATTGGGTGTTAAAATCGGGTGACCGAGTGGTGAACTGATATACTTACCCTCTCTGCATCTTTGCGTATTGATCGCCACATCGCTCTTTCAAACCGATCATTGTGTTCTCGTCTAAACGAGTCGGAGAGAGGGAGATACCGATTGTTAACAGGGCATACATGCGGTCTGCCGTTTTATTTATCTAAATATATCAAAGCGAAGATGTCATTAGGAGGCACGACTGAGGTGAGGACTTGCTAGCCTGGTCATACTGATAGCTCCGGGTATGATAAGGCCGCATCCGCGAAATGAAATTCAGAACGTTCACAAGTGTTCTGTTTGCATCGGGATATCGCCGCAAAGCAAGATAGCAAAAGGCCACGTAATAGTAGGTTGCGACATGACATGCAGTAACACGCATGAAGAAAGCCTGGATAAATATTGATTGGCATTTGTTTAAATGCTGAGCGCAGGTAGCTTACTTTTGGGTTTAATTCAATGTTGTCCATCACTTTCACAGCTAGCGTGTAATCCCCAAGGAGTGTGTGGACACGAAGCAAACCAATCAAACTGAAGTATCCTAGCGTTCGATATAGTGGCCGAACACCGAATTCACCGACAATTCCTCTGCGGCGAGAATTGAGGAACGAGTCATTTTAGCGTCGAGCAAAAAAAAGTACACACGCAATCTCTTCCGCTGAAGCGCCGCGGTGTGCAGCAGCTAGGTTTTCATTTATCTTCGACTTTTGGATGAGCGAGTATAGGACGTTAAGCACACTATAGGTGCTCCATATCTTTAAGGTATCATTGAGTGTAAGAATGAAGTTTACAGAAAATATTATTTACCTGGGAACCGTCCGCAAGCATAGCCTTTTCCTCGTCATTTTTGTTCTTTACTTTAGAGCGCCAAACGCAGAAGCTTTGATACTGATATATGAATTCATCGATAATGTCCCACAGCCATTGATCAGGCAGTTCCAGGGGAACGGGTCCATCAGAATCTGGGTTGGATGAATCAGATAAGGAGAAGACGAAGAGTTTACTGCTTACTCAAGACGTAGTTGAACAGTTCACAAGAGTTCTCGTAGGAATGGAAGCGGTCATCGATATTAGGGGAGAGGCGGGAATAAACGTGACTACGCGCAAAACATCATGACAGAGACTGGGCCCTCAGCTGGCAGAACCTACCGATAGTATAATTCACGGTATAAGGTAAGGAAGACTTGATCTAAAATATGGTAAGCCAACTCTATATGACATGGATAGCGGAAGAAATTGAGCACACCATCGTTGACCAAGGGGGCGAAGAGTTCGGCATCAGGCCACTCGGATTTTGCGTAGTACTTTTCTGTTAGTTTGTTCCAACCACTTTCATATGCGGCGCTGATTTCAGAAACATTTCCATCAAGTATTGACTGGTGGAAGTGCAAGATGAACTAGTATTGGAGAGTGAAAAAAGCGTATCATCTTCTTTCATATTCTGCACTAACCCGTTTCACAGCATCCGGGATTTGTGCAAAAGCCGCTTGTTGAGCCATTTTTTGTTGCATGGCGACCAATGTCGCCTCGTCAATCATTGCTGGTTGAGCTATAAGAGAACAGTCAGTCACAAACACACTGAACAGAGCATTTGAAGGCATACCTTCATCATATACAGGCCTATACTGGCCAATCGAAATGTCAAGGTCATTGTCTTCTTCTACAAGCTCTTGTCCATAGTAGTTTGTGCGGTACTCAGCAGTCGCCATTGCTTGCGAGGAGAGCTCCGGAAGAAATTTCGCAAAACGGGGACCCGGCATCAACAAATAGCAATATTCAAAGTCAGTGCACCCATGGATCGCCCTATTACGAAGTCATAGAGGCTGGAGTCCTGCTTAGGATCGCCCCAAACAACGTACCTCGTTGACTCTAGGGCAACACATTACGGCACCCCCAGAGTCTGAGGATGGGGAATCGAAGTGGAACTTCAGTGACTCAAGTGCAGTTAAGCTGGCGAGGGCCGGTGCAAAGAACCCCGACGAGACAGGAATCGTTACATGGCCAGGAATGAATCTCTGATCATTTCAGGCCATCATTTGGAATGTGTTGCAGCATTGCGCTCAGCAGCAACTTCCTGACATCTCTCCCAGAAAGTTTTCGACTGCTCATCGGTTGCGATACTTAAATTTGCGGCAAAACTCGTTTGAGAACTTCCTGAACATAGCCGGTCCTCCTTCCCTTTGTTCCGATCCTGTAGTGTTAACAGGCTCGAATGCTCGCATCAGCTTATGCTTTCATCCCTGTAAACATTCGGCGATCGTCGAAACCAAATTACGGCTTTACCATTGTCTCCTGGAAATCTTATAGATTTGAACATCGATTGGCGATTATTACTGAAACCCATCGCTTAATATCATGATCAGATCCTTTCACTGGAGAGAAATCAATTAATAGCACTACTTGTCTACGAGTTTCAAAATCTGGGCGTTTCAAAGTTGGATTATGACCCCATTGTGTGGCCTCCTGATGGGCTGTGCCCTCCTCGATGATTAAGGGGTCAGATTCTGGCTGGCAAATTTACAGTCGTGGATAGCGACTCATGCGGCCGAGATACCACTTTCAGGGACGCAGAGTATGCTCCTCTATCTGCGCTTGGTTGGGTTTGTCTACTGATTGTATTTCAGTGATAGTGACGTTGTCGTAGGCCCCTCACAGCTGGCGCAAGATGATGATGCTAGCAGGGTAGTCACCCAATCTAGCTAGGGAATATGAAAATGTCCAAAAACACATTTCCAGTGCCAACCAGCTGAATTGGTCGACATTCGTAACGCCTGTTCGCAATTCGTACATACCAGCCACACGCGATAGATAGATGTATTGTAATAATCGCGGCATCGCAGCCCGACATATATCGATCCTAAACATGATCTGAGCACATACATTAATCTGTGTGGCGCAAGGGAACAAAGCTTCCCATAATAACCACAACAACGATGGGCATGGAATGCCACGTCAACATGTCTTCCCCTTGGATAGCTCTGTATAAATACAAGTCCCCGATCATTCATTTTTCGTGGAGTCGTAAACTGATAATCTATAGACACAACCGGTCATCATCTAACACGTTATACCCAAGGTTTTCCATATCGCCCTTGTGATTGCACCAACTCCATCATCCTCCTGTGTCGCTCGATGCCTAGCCTCACGGACCGTTGGTGCATCCAAGACACCAGACTTCTCTCGAGCATCGATGATTTTCTGCACCATGTCAGACACGAACTCAGGATGGCCTTGCACACACAGAATATGCACGTCTTCAAAATTGTTGACGTCCCGACTCTCATACGGCAGTAGCATACCCTGTACATCACATTTAGGGGTGGAGCCTAAGAGCAAGAAATTGGGTGGCAGGGAAGGGACGTGATCGCGATGCATTTCTTGAATTCGCTGAGTGAAATTATAAAAGCTGTTAATAAGTCAAAAGCACCCGTGATCTCATTACTTACAAGAGTATCTTTCTGAAACAAACGCCGACCAAGATCAGTGAGATCGACCTCGTAAACTCCAATCTCCCATCCGCGTTCGTTACGAACACAATCCCCGCCAAGTGCTCTAGCAACGACTTGCTGCCCAAAGCATATGCCAATAATTTTCACCATCGGATGTTGAATAGTTACCCGCGAGATGAAGTCAAGAAGTGGATCGATCCAAGGCAACGGGGAATATGCAGATGCACCTATCGCACGAGTTTTCAGGATATGTGAGAGTTCGAAACGTCAACGCGAACAGACCGCTGCCTGAAATCAGAATGCCATCCATGTTTGAGAGGTCTTCAGATGTCGGAAACTTCCCTTGGACCACATCGTAGCCCGTCAGGGCAAAAGATGGACATGGACCATCAATGTAAGCCAATGACGACTCAAGCAGCGTGTGAAAGATAGACAGATAGTCGCCGTAGGTTGAGACCACGGTCGGTAGAGGTGTGTCGCATATCAATAAACCGATCCGCACATGCTTGGACATATCAGCTAAAGTTTGTGGGGGGACTTATAGTTCACACGCCAGTGAACCTCGGCAGACGCCAGACAGAGTGAAACGCGCGTACAACATTGTGGAGTTTATGTAAGAGGACAAACAAAGCAAGGAGATGGGAGACAGCGTTGAACGGAATGAGGACACGTGGATAAATTATATATGTTCCACAAGGGCAATGACGATGTATACGTCATTCGAGACACTTGGGCACCAACGTACTGGTCAGGCTTCCTAGGCCAAAATTAGGGAGGAATCCAAGAAGGCTATCAAGGACGCTTTCCAACGCGAGAAAGATCTCATCTTCTTTGACCGTCATTTTTTGAAACGCGTTCCAGAGTCATCGACTGCACCCCTTCTGCCATGCCACAGATAAGCACACCGAAGAGCTCAATGGCCTCAACCTTCTATCCTTCAGGCCCCGGCCCAGAGGAACCTGGGTCGATCAAGCCTCGCTGGCAGTCAAACGCCAACGTCCAGCCCTGAAGTTTTCTCTACTTCTACCCAAAAAAGAATCCATTACCGTGATGTTCTCAAAGGAGTTTCTAAATCCTATGAAAAGTTGCGTTCTGGGCATAACATGTTCCAAACTCTCCATGATTGTGGCACGCTAGGTATCTATATCTGCTTGTTCGCTCTTCCCCAAACCGGTTATTTTATTCGTTAGATTCGGAATTGATGTCAAGGTACAATTTCGTGCACGGGGATATTAACATAGGCAACTTGTTCTGGAGCAACGGGTCTGGGGTTGGCCAACAAGGTGATCTGGAGTATATGAGGCATGCAGATAAATTGGAGGAGAGTAGTGTCAAGAGCACAAACGATTTCCCCAGATTGGTTTATTTGACCGTCTCCACATAGGGCATTTGGTTGGGGGGACACCTCAATTCATGTCGGTGGAGATGGTCGAACGGGTACCGTTGTGTGTCTCAGGCCTCGTTATGGATGGGTTGGATGCCGTTGGGGTTCAGGGGGACCGTCTCCACAACCCCCAGGATGGAGGATCAGAATCAGGAGTTTCTCCTCCCCCCAATTCAATATCCACACAACCGAGAGGACCGGGCTTTCATGATCCAGAGTCCATGTGATGGGTCGTCACTTGGACTGTGATCAATCGCATCCCCGAGTTCGCCCTGAACAGGACATTTAATGGAAAACTTGAGGAAAGAGTGAAAAAAAATGCGAGCTCTGTCATCAGAAATGTTCCCCCATTCAGCCTGACATTGACCGCAACAATTTCAAGTTGGGGAGGTTTCTTCCAGCAGCCAAATCTTGCATAAACGATGGTTTATCAAAATTGTGCGTGGATTCATGGGCGTCATAATCATCCTCCTCCTCCTCCTCACACCAAAGGAGAGCCGTTCAGCATTTTTCCCACCACGGATGACGTCCAGCCTTTCATCCATCGTGCGCGAGTACGTGTCACAAATCTATTCGCAGCTTAACCTGCTCATCCATTGGAATCGTGGTTCAGTCAACTGTAGTATAACATTGGTAGCGAATGTCAGTTCCCCAGCCAAGAGAACCACGGGGGAACAGCAGTAGGTACTGGAGGGGTTCATATAGGAGATTTAGAATGTGAATCTGGCGTGTGGCCGCCTCAGCTGCTCGTTGAACGTACACAGTTCGGTGGGAACATTGACCGGTGTGGTACAATGCTGCGATGTCATTATTGGGATTCTCATGCGCGAGTGCCATGCATGTACACATCTTCACGTTCGGGATGGATGGTGGCGAAATTGCGATAGTGATCGTAGCACGGTTTGTATTCTTGGATGTCGTCACGGACAGCATTGTATATGTACATTGGGATGTTCAGTGCTCTTGTCCTTCGAGATCATATAGGAACCAATGAGCCACACAGTGACCAGAGCGATGGAGAGGAAGAGTGCAGTGGTAAGTTCGACCTTGGAGAACGAGCCAGTAAGGTCCCCCTACGTTTATAATGTATGTAGACAAGTCATTAGTTTGAGAACGCTCTGTTTTATCTGTCGTTGATGACATTGACGCTCGTGGTTTGGGAAGAAAAGAGAGAAGTGGCAAAAAGGAAAACTAAAAAGGAAAACTGCAGCACTCAGGATTCCCATGTAGTCCCCTACCATGGTACTAACTAAGCGGTACTCGGCTTAACTTCGCAGATCAGACGGGATGCGGTGCTTCCCGAGTCCTATGGCCGCAGATGGCATAGTCCGTATTCCCGCGTCTGATGAATATCTAATTGTTGGGGTTGATGGACAAAGGCAAGTGGATTGAAAAGCATGTATATATAGGTTCTCTCTCTCCCCAGCTGCTCGTTCGAATTCTAACTTTCCTTCGTTTCAGCTTTCCCGAGGACGCTCCATTAACGACGGACTGGTAGAGATATTCATCAGACGCGGGAATACGGGTTATGCCATCTGCGGCCATAGGACTCGGGAAGCACCGCATCCCGTCTGATCTGCGAAGTTAAGCCGAGTACCGCTTAGTTAGTACCATGGTAGGGGACTACATGGGAATCCTGAGTGCTGCAGTTCTTTCGTTTTAGTTTTCCCTTCTGCCACTTCTCTCTTTTCTTCCCAAACTACGAGCGTCAATGTCGTCAACGACAGATAAAACAGAGCGTTTTCAACTTAACGACTTGTGCCCACACACCCCGCTGACACAATGCAGCCTCCCGTGAATATTGTGAACTTGGACATCACTGGAATCGTCTCCGCGATCGGAGATCGATTCTTCTAGTAACTGGATCCTTCCATCCTGCTGTATGTCCCATTACCTCGCGCAAGTATTCTCCTGAACAGTATCACAGTCTTGTGAAGTCCGAGCGCCAGATATCTCAAGCTAGACCCTCCGGCGTACGTTGCTCAAACCCAACTCCCCCGTAAACGTGGTCTGTGACTTTGAACGGCCACTCGGAGCCCCTGCAGCAATGGCACATTGTGCACATCAATCGTGTTCTAACTTCTACACCTAGTTTAGGTTCTCATGCAAGCAATTTGATTGACAATGCTTTCCCCCACTGTTTCACATTATCTTCACTCGCTTCACTCAGGCCCGGTGGCGTCTATGTACTACACAACCAAGTATCACCGTATGTTCGCTTTGAGCTGTACATGCAAAGCCAGTTCTTGAAATGCAATCTGTTCTTCAATGCATGCATGCAGTGCAGTTTATCAATCTATTTTGAATGAGCTTGTTCTCGGTGGTGATCAAGCTTCCATTGTGCAGTTGGCATTCACGATCGTTTGTGTTGATGACCGATGTGTCCAGTTCAATTTCATTATAATTATTAGGGAACTACATTCCACCGCTGGAATGCCATACATCAGAGCAACGTCCAGAGGTCAAAGTCCGGGGTCGGAATGGAAGTGAAGGATGGATGGAAACCCGGGGGCCTGCCACTTGGACTTACAGTGGTCTCAAACGGTGAGAGGTGCAGTTGCAGAAGTCGTTGTTGAGAGTGTCCCATTGGACATGGAATGAGCCAATCAACTAACCTGATTTATTTTCTATTTCATGTTGCAACCCAACCCCGTTCAACACTGTAAACCTGTGGCTCTCAAGTCTCCGTGAAAGTGCGAATGATTCAATTGAACCTCCTGACCATCCGAGTAAGATAGAAACCGGCCGCCCGCGAAAGCTACCGAAGGTTCCACCAAAAAAAAGATAGACACCAGCAAGCGGCAATGAAGATTAAGTGAGTGACAGCATTCGAGCACGGTACAAGAGGTAGTATTTTTTAGACGCAAACACTTAGTTACATTGATTTCGTGATGAGTAATAGGCAAAGTGGATGTTGAGGATGGCACTGACGCGTGGCCGTCCAATAGGTAGATGCGGCCGATGTGTAGGCAGCCTGCAAGATTTGCGTCCGACGTGGTATCAGTACGATGTCAAGCCGTCAAAGTCCACCCTAAGGCCAGCGAATGAGGTGGACGCAGCGCTCGCAGCGAGAAGCATTACACCACGGATGTGAGGCAAGTGAACGCAATCGGAATGTCGCTGGGCGCGCGGTAAGCCAATGAGAAAGTGAGCGACCAACCTGAGCGTTTCAATGTAACTTTGCACATTGAACGGTTCAAGAGTGTGCAGTGCGTGTGCCGTTGCAACGGAAACGATTTGCTTCCCTGCGGACGTCAGAACGACGTCAGGCCCTCAAAGTCTGTCCCAAAGCCAGCGAATGAGGAGGCCCAAAAAAAGTGGGAGAAAGGCGAGGCCGTAACTCTCCCCAGCTTATAGTATATGTAGATGACACCACAGTGCAAATAACCGGGGTACTTGCCGGGGTGTTATGAGCACCTTTCCCAATAAGACTTGCAATGCAGCGCGGACACAGGGGTCTAGACGTCAAAATGGTTCAAGCGGAACGCTAGACCGGACATGACTGACATACGTCAATGACCAGAGAATTTGCGTGCGGTGGACGCAGTGTACGCGATTTACCCTAAGCCAGATATGGCTGATGAGCGCGGCTATTCAGCAGTCCGGCGGACGCGGTATGAGGGCGACCGCGTGCAACAGATGTAAGACATGAATAATGAAAAGGCAGGCTCGTATGCGAGCTTTTGTTGAATCTCGAGCCTCCAATGAACTCAACCAGTCATCAACTAACACGCTAAGCCCAAGGTCTTCCATATCGCCCCCGCCCCACGTTCACAAGAAGACAAGTAAGACAAACAAGACATCACGATGCCTGCGTGCCAACACCTGGGTCAACCGGACGGCCGTGAGTTATTAATGGTTCCAGACGTCACTTGAATGGATTGGATGTATGCGCTGTCGATGGCAGTAGGGTGCATCCATGAGATGCTGTCAATAAAACCAGGCAAGAAGAAAACGATCAGGCGTTCATCCATTTTCCACTCAGAACCGCATCAAAAGGTAAGTGGCGAAAGCTGAGGGCTGAGAGCTGGCGGTTCAACTGAGCTCACAAGCAGCGTAATGCCGCCATACGTGGATAACCTCGGGGCCCATAGTTTCCATCATGCGATGGGTTACGTCATTGAGTGGAGGTGGCAAGCCCGAGCACTCATCTATATCGATCGCTTATCGTCAAGCTCAGGCACCCAGTCAGGTGGGGAAGCAGGAGGTTGGATCGGCTTACATTGACTGATGTACGAGACGGAGGAGAGTGGCTCTCATGTGTCGACCACTGCAGTGAGCTGAACAAGTCTTATGATACTGATGCCTTCAAGACTGTAGCAGAGATGATGTACCGCATGTTGTAGTACCAGCTCAGCAGTGCGGCATGGAGATTGCCAAGTGATGGCGGTTAAACTCTGAAGGAAAACAAACGCATGGTCGAGCCCTGGAGGTTTGTTGATGAGTTGTGACGAGGAGCTAGCTCTTGACAGAAAAACAAATCCTCAACGGAGTATTATCATTAGCATATGCCAATACCATGGAATGTGGGCTCGTGCAAGTAACAACTACCCGTCTCACGCCAGAAGCTTAGCGAGCCAACAAATGCTCTGAAATGACCTGATTGACTCTCGGATCGACATTCCCCAGTATTTCAACAGTCTCCGTCTTCAAGCAAATAAAAAAAAAAGACGCACGTCATCGAACTTGTTGCGTGAAAATTACCAGAGCCGAAGATGCACATACCCACAAACGTCTCGAGATCTCCTGGCCCTCTTCGCTCAAAGAATAGTCACTCTCCTCAGCAACCTCGCAGCAGGAAATGTATCGTCCGTGCCTGAGTCTTTCGCTTGGTTCCACGGCAGGATGCACAAGGGTGCGACTCCCCACCTCGGTCGTGCGCGCAAACAGCGCCTTGAACAGACGCACTCCAATGCTCGTGACCAGATTGCTCTCAACGGAGCGCGTGAGGCGGGAGTGGCAAAAACCCGGGTTGATTGCCGACACAGCAACAGGCGTTGGATTCGTTAATCGAGAAGCGAGCTCGCGAACAAACATGAGTTCTAACACTTGATTTTTTTTGTGGGGTCAGCATCATGACCTTGAATTTGAAAAATTAATCTTACGCTTTGAGAGGTTATAGCGGTTTCTCATGACGCTATGCGAGCGGATTGGGGTCAGTCGGGGATTCATGTGTGGTACCGGACACTCACGAAGCTGTACAATATTCCTCGTCATTCAACTTCCCAAGGATGCTGGGCCAGCTGCTGGCACCCGTGAGCTTATTGGCCATGAAGTGGGCTTCGCTCGAAACGATGACCAGCCTTGAAGCATTGGTTGGCGTCGTCGTTTTGATGAGGTGGGGGAGCATCAAAATGCTAAGCAGAGCCGTCGATAGATAATTCACTTGCAGCCTGACATATGGACAAAGAGTCAGTGCGGGGGTACCGCTTTACATGCATGCCTGGGACGAACGTGATCTCCCATCCATCTTGCGTCTTCGCGTAGGTCGGGGTCGCTACGCCTGCATTGGCAATAAGGGCATTTATCGGGAAGTCCTCCGACTCGACCCTATCAGCAAACCTGCGAACAGAGTCGAAAGAGCCCAGCTCTAGTGGCCAGGCCTCGACATTCTTGTTCATGCTTCGCTGTTCGACATCTATAGGGAAGTCAGCGATGGTGTAGGACAACGGACAGATCTTATACCTTGCTTGGCTCGCATAGCTTTGGCCTCATCGCGAGTGGCGAGAAGGAGTCGCTTGGGTTTGAGTTTTGCAAGATGAACGGCCGCTTCGAAGCCAAGGCCAACATTTGCGCCGGTGACGACTATCGATTTGTCGCTGATATCGGCATTCGGGGTGGGGATCGACGCCCACTGCCCACGGAGAAAAGAGCGGATGGTGAGTTTTCCCATTCCAACTGTGACCTTTGAGAGACACTGTCGAGGCACGCCAAGTGCAATAAACAAGTCACAGCGGCATGATGATTGCGTGTGTCTCGTGTTGTCATTGGCCGAGCTTGAAAGATACCGGTGTTTGCCGATTCCTCATTTGGCCGCCTTGCACACAGTGGCGATACGCAGTCAGAGTGTGCATGCGCATTTATCTTGCCAACGCAACACGCTGGCTTCATTCCAACACCGCAAACCTCAACTTCAGACTCAGACTCAGAAGGTTCTATTTCTCTCCCTGCCCCTCCGCTTTTCCATTCCTCGAACAGATGCAGGCTCCAGAACTGCCGGAACCGCGGCGTCCCGAACGCACCAAGAAGAAGAAGCGGACTAGAAAATCGGATCGAGTTGAAGAAAAGGCCTATCATGCAAGACTTGAGGATGATGTTACCTATTTTCTGGAGGCAAGTGCTGAAGAGGGATCGTATCAGCACGTCTGACTCGTCCCGGTAGGCTGCGAGAACGAGGGAGGATGCAGCGGCAATAAGGGCGCGGTTTATTTCGATAATGGATGAGTTGCTTCCCAAAGCGGTTCCTGACGTCCGACTTCACATCGTGGATCACTGGTATCGACGTTGCACCACGGACATCCAACATCAATCTTGGACGTTTTGCCTCGAGGTGATTTGCGAGCCTTGTCCCGTTCTACTAATGGCTGAAATTCAGCCAGGATTATGATAGACCATACGGCCTAGCTAGTGAAGAGATACATAATAACGCAATCCCTGCCGTGTATGGCACAAGGTAAGCGCGGGGACCGCAATGTTACCTGCATGGGTGCTAACTTCCGTGTAGTCTTGCTCAGGATACTACTTTACCGAATCATTATCACGATTCGGTTTTCGAAGCTTTGCAGGGGTTCTCGAAGACCCAGCCTCCAAGCATCTACCTACCCAACCCACTCAACGAAAGACGCGTAGATATATTTCAGTGCTACGCATCTATTCGCCCAGAAATAAGGGCTGTCATGACTCTAATACTTATGTGGAATCGCTCACATGGTTTTGATATCGACCAAATGTCACCTTTTGCCATCGCGGGCATGCTCATTTCCTGGATGCAGGTATGAGATGAGGCAAATTGAAGAAGGCCCATATTGACCCCTTGCTTAGTCAGGAAATTTATTGCCGAATCTCCAGGATCCAAACATCTTAAGTCCTAGCGATCCAAGGATTACCATAAACCACGTTTCTGCAATTCCTGGGGGCATCCGCGTCGAACCTATTGACACCACGTTTAAAGATCCGAAGGGGCGGACGCCGGATCCTTCTCCCCACCTTCCCCCTGGCGCCTTATTTGTTGATTACTTGCAGTAAGCCAGCTTTTGAGCGTGATGTTGTCTCCAGCCAATGGGACCTGGCAGGTTTTTGGGCGGATTGGACACAAAATCAAAAATGTTTTCAATGCGTAATGGGGGGCTCCTCGAGAGAGTAGGCGCGAACAGTGCGGCCAATCCCGATGCCCGAATTCTCCTCGATGGTAGCGGTTGATTGTTTCGTGGTGATCTGTAACTGAGTCTTTGTATCTCTCAAGGATCCGATTGGGTAGCCCCTGATTCTTGGTCTCAGAATTTCGTTGTGGTCCAGGATCCATTCATGCCAAATGAAGTGAAGTACCAGGTCTGGCGACCACGAGCTACATCTCATGACTTGATAGAATCTTACTTCCAACCTGTCCAAATCCCAATGGACTGAATATAGAAATCTGGCAAAAACATTCAGCCATTTCCTCAGGTCGAAACCTCTGTGGCTCGCGTTCGGACCTGACCACCTGTTCCCCCAACCCCAACCACCCCCAGATCCTATGATCGATCGTCACATTGAATCCTTCTACCTTGTAAGTCTCCCTGCCATTGGCGCATGTACGGATAAATAGCTTCCTTTGCCCCTCACCAGGGATCTAGACCCTCCAAAGAGGTGACGGCATCGCGGATGCGTACCATTCAAATTATCGAAAAGATCATTCAGCAGACATTCGGGGCGTCATATACGGTGCAACCGTTCGGTAGCACGGTATATGGCGTAGACTCCCCATCAACAGATCTAGATCTCGTCATAGTCGTAAGAGTACTTTCGTAGAGTTTGGTCGGTACTAAGGGAGATATATATCAAGGACGTAGATCATGCAAACGGTTTTGCTCCAAATGTTGATATACAACGCCTCCCAGGTGAGTACGTTAGGTGCTACGGGCCTTTTCTTGGTGACTCACCAGAACGCAAGCTGTGTACAACATGCGGTATGCCGTCTCGCTTCGTTAGAACCTTGCTTGATGAGCCGACCTATATCCAGTAAACTAGCCGCTGCCCTTCGGCGAGCTGAATTCATCGGTATTAGAGCAATACCTGGGGCATCCACTCCCATCGTCAAAGCAACCCATCCCACCAATAGGATCCAGGTCGACATTAATGCTAATGAGCAACTGGGTCTCTACAATACAGTACTGATTGGCTCCTACTGCCAAATCTATCCGATGCTTCGACGGCTCATCTTTTTCATTAAGCAATGGGCGAAGTCCCATGCCCTCAGTGATCCATCAGGTGCCCATGGACCCAAGAGTATGAGCAGCTATTGCTATACTCTCATGATAATTTCATGGCTGCAAGTAAGTCGTGTACATTCAGCCTCAACCGAGCTCCCAGCCAACGCAAGTTCACTCTTAGACAATCAATGTCTTGCCCAATTTGCAGGCTGACCTCCCTCCCGCCGGGGATGGAGAAGGATTTTGGATACGAGCAAAAGCAGGCCGTGTGTGGTGTGATAATCGATTTGAGCGACGCCTTCCACCAAAGCGGAGTCGCCGATATTTCGACATTGGCGAATTGCTTCTGGGTTGGTTTGAGTAAGGGAATTCTGTGCCCCCTTATGTTAGATTTTTTTTTACTCAATCTCGGGATATTAGTTACTGGGGCACTAGACATCAGTATGCCACTCAAGGAATGAGCATCCGCCATGGCGGGCGAATAATGCGCCAAAACCCTGTTGCTGTGTCGAGCGGCGCCATACCTTTTCAGCCGACCCACTTCAGTGAAGGCCAACCAGTCGCCGCCTATCGATTCAACCATTTGTATTCTCACTTGGCGGATGATACCCTCAAAAAGAACCAGGAGCCTTCCGGATCTTATCAATCAGGCAATCGAAAGGCAAGAGGCACCAGAACAACAACAGAAGAGGTACCGTTTCGGCCGAAGTCGGCTCGCTAAATTACTTACATCACTGCAGAGCATGTCAGTGGATGAAGTAGGAATCACCGAGGAGAATTTCCGTGGCATGGAAATGCTTGGGGAGGGAAACCCAACGCAGTCACCGAAGTCAAATTCTGTACTGGCTGAAAAGGTATGTCTCCCGTTTGGAACTGGCGATGATCTGGTAACGCCAAGAATCCACAGGCTGAGGTAGGCGATGCTAGCGAAGGATACAAAGGCACCGAGGAGGATGCAGAAGACGCAGAAGACGCAGAAGACTTGGACGTGAATCCTTCTGATGGGGAACCTCCACAATGGAAGAATAGCTTATTGCTTGTCGCTGATCCATTCATTTCCGCCAAGGTATCTGGTTTCATTCAGTTATCAGCCGCAAGAGATTTGGATTCCTGATGCCCTCTCTTCAGAACGCAGCTGGGGGTATACGACCTGAAGTCATAGCAAGATTTCGATCGGAATGTGTTCGCTCTGCACAAGTGATTACTGGTGGAAGACCCATTCAGGAGACATTTGGGTCCTCGGAAGCCATTGAGGCTCTCAAACAAGTTTTGGCTCGACGGGGAGAACAGTTATCCTCCTTCCCGCCCGCAGATGATCCTATGTTGCATTACCGATCGATTGAAGAGAAACGAAGGGAGGAGGAACAGGAGAAACAGAAGGGGAAACAAAGGGAGAAACAAGGGGAAGAGAAACAAAAAGGGGGGAAAAGGCGATGGGAACCGAGGTTCGTACGAACACGCTTTTTAGACATGTTAAAGAAGACCCAAGTGACACTGGTGCTGTAACACCATAAGGAATAAGCAACGAAAGAACGCGGCTTCAAAAGCGCAGAAATCAACCACACCAACCATTAAGACGTAACACTGCCAAATTGCTCGGCAAGATGTTCGTTAGCTGGATTGTAAGTGAATCCACGGAACTGGTCCTGCACAGTCTCGGACAGGTTTGAGTCGGTGACGAGACTGTCCGCTGCTACTTCCGATGTGAATTCTGGATCGAAATTTCTGTGTTGTTGTTAGTGAACGAGCGAATTGATTTACAACACGATATCTTACGACACGTCAATCAGTCCGGTCTAAGGAGCATAGTAAGAACAAACGACTGAAAAGATGAAATGATATCAACTCACGACACTAGGTTTGAAAGGTGGCTGAATCTTTTTGGCAAGCAACCTACCCAACGAAATTCAGCAGGATCACATAATGAAGCACCATAACATGCTCACTTGTGCCAATCTATTTTGGAGAAGAATGGCTGCTTCTTTATCTCGTTTGATCCGTTCACACCCAATCTCTGAGTTGGGTCACGCTTCAGAAGCGCTGCAATGATACTTCTCGCTTCTGTAGACATATCATCTGGAAAGCGGAGAGTGTCATGTAGGATTCTCTGATACATTTTGTTCACGTCCTGATCGTAGAAAGGGGGCAATCCGGTCTTTGTTGGATTGACGATGAGAACGGGCTGGTCTGGTCTGAAGCAGTGAGGAATCGAACATACCAGCATTTCAAAAATTAAGACGCCCAAAGTCCACCAGTCGACGGTTTTTGTATACCCTTTGCTTTCGAGGAGTTCAGGTGCAATATATTCGGGGGTACCACAGAAAGCTGGCAAAGCAATGGTAAGCTCCTTGGGGACCATCATAAAGGCAGACATACTGTTCGTTTTCGAGTCCTCCGACATATTGAGCTTGCATAAACCGAAATCACATAGCGCTATGTGACCTGTGAAGTCGAGAAGGATGTTTTCCGGTTTCAAATCCCTGTTGAATATGATTGGTTATAGCGCCAGCTTCGGAAGGTATGGAGGATGTACCGATAAACAACATTGAAAGAGTGCAAATGCTCGAGAGCACAGAGTAGCTCCGCAGCGTAGAATCGACTGCGGGACTGATCGAAACGACCTTCCCTTTGTAGGTGATAGAACAGTTCCCCCCCATTCACTGATATGAGGATGAGAGGGAGTGTCAAGAACAGCTATTTCACACCTACCAAAGGACATGACAAGGTATAATTTGTCCGGAGTTTGGAATGAAAACTTGAGAGGGACGATAAAAGGATTGTTGACCAGCGCCAGCACTGTTCTTTCGGCTAGAATGTGGGTGATTTCCCCAGGTCGAGATGCAATATGAGCTGCGAGATTCGAAAAAAGTGAATAATGGAATTGTTTGAATCCAAGTCTACAAACGAAAAGCTACCTTTTCTGATTGTTTTCAGTGCATATATACGGCCCGTGTCCTTTTTTCGAACTTGCATAACCTATGAAAGCATAAATCCGGAACCGACCTCCCAAGGGAACTCTAAAGTGGAGGCTTCACCTTTCCGAAACTTCCTTTCCCAATGAGACTCAATAAATCAAAGGAGTCTATAGTCAACGTTTCATTCTAAAGTTGATAAGATAAGATCAGCCCTAGCAGCAAGCGCCGATCATCTCACTGACATGTATTGGTTTGAACGACAGGTGCAGGCGGAACTCTCCAGTACCCCAGGTAGCACGATACCACTGATCAGACACCTGATAGGTCTCGTTAATGTAGTGGTAGAAGAACGATTATGTGAAGGGGCGAACGGCATTTGCTTCCAATGCGGGGCTGAGGTCGAGACGAGAGAGAAGTATGTCGTTCCCCATATCTGGTTGGCTGAGTCCGGAAATCACGGGCTGAGTCCGGAGATAGGCTGAGATCGTGATGTCCGAAGTACGGGATACGTCACTGTCGGTATGGAAACACCGAAGAATGAGCCGGATTAACGGGGTTGATGGTGACGGCAAACACGCACAAATCAGCCTGCGAGTACCAGTTCGGGGACGATAGCTGTCCACCCAGGGCGTCAATCATGATTTCGTTTTTGTCGTACTCAAGAACACAATAGGGGATCCACCACATCCTGCGGCGTTGAATGCTCTCACGAGCATTTGAGGGCTTTCGTTGATGCGCTGGCTGATTTTTGACGGCCTCTTCAACCGAGGGAGGGATTGATACATCTGGAGGGAGAGTAATGCCTCTGCCTAAATTAACACTCAGATCGCGTCTAATTCTTCAGCACTCCGGGGGGGGGCCAGCAAGTGTCACCTTCAAGCACACGAATTGTAAGCAATCCAGTTCTTTCTCCAGAGCTCGATGTTCGCGGGCTTAGATATTGTGCTGGTGGCTGAGGTGTAGTCGAACGAGAAGGAACGGGTGTGTGGGAACGCGACGGCGTGAGCACGTCCTTCGCTTCTGTGCCAGATTGGTAGCACAATGGCGGTGTCAGTGAAGACGACGGGCAATTGTCATGAGGATCGGGGCAGCAGAAGTGTAGGGATACGAGCGCTCACTCTTTCCAAGCCAGCCAGACATGGATCGTGATGAGATGAGGTGATGCGGAGGGAAGAGAAACAGCCCGGGCGTGGATATGATGTTCGAGGCGGTGCAACACCTGCGGACGGTCTCGTGACACCTCCAAGCTCTCAAACGATATCCTTCAAGCATTGGCACGGAGAGAGCAGAGTCGTTTCCCTGTTAATGAGCCTCAAATGGAGTTTCTGGGGGACATAGGGGTTGTTCGTCATGCTCTGTTAGTTGCTCCTGCGGACGATAATGGACCAGGAGCCGGAAATGCGCTCAATCCTTCAATTCTAATTTCTGCTGGCGTCGCCACTTTCGCCGCCACAGTCATCTCTGTTATCAGTATTATACTGCAGCTCAAGGTGTGCCCTAACTAGATTACTGTTCGAAAGTCCGGCGGTCCAATGTGATGTTTTGTGTGATTCTAGAATTATCGAAAACCAATATTGCAGCGGTAAGAAGAGCTGGAAAGCCTTTTCCTTCAGGGAGTAATTTCCGTTTTAGAATGACGGTTCGCATCATGGTCATGGTGCCCCTGTGCGTAATGTTGTACCATTGCTTGTTATCCTATTCAGCTGAGCTCCTTCCAGATACGCTATATCATCCCTCATATCATTATTTTCCCTGGACGCCGCATTCGCAATAGACGCTATCCGAGACGTCTACGAGGTATGGAGTCGCTTTACCCTTCCACAGAGTGTATAATGACTTGATCATCCCCAGGCATTCGTCATTTACGCCTTCTTCCAATTAATGATCAACTACCTTGGCGGAGAGAGGAGTTTGTTGATTCTACTTCACGGAAGACCGCCCAAGCACCACGTTTTACCCGTTAGCCTCTTTGTTCAAGAGCTTGATGCCTCAGACCCCTTCACCTTTCTGTTCTTAAAGCGTGGCATTTTACGTGCGTTCCCCCGTTCTTATCTGCGTTTAGACTGGGATTCCCATATCAACAACAGAGTACGTTCAAGTAAAGCCAATACTTGCTATTGCTACCCTCATTCTGAAAGCCACTGGAGCATACAAAGAAGGAAAGCTCAGCTGGTCTTCCGGGTACCTGTACGTCAGTTTCATTTACAACATTTCTATTTGTCTCAGGTAAGCTTGAACTCGTGTCGCATATGAGTATTCCCCGCTAACCTCCTACTTTTCCCTTAGCCTGTACTGTCTTGCAATGTTCTGGCTCTGCGTGAACGCCGATATCAAACCATTTCGGTAGGTATAGGATCCGCCATCTACTGCTGCAAGGCTCTCATATGATTCTGCAAGTTCAATGCCTAAATTCTTTTGCGTTAAAGGAATTCTCTTCTTCTCGTTTTGGCAAGCCCTAGGGATTTCTACCTTGGTTGCGGTTGGTGCAATCCAAAAAAGTATGTATCCCCATGAGGGACTTAATATGTAGACTTATCGTCGACATTACCGATAGTTGGGCCATATACTGATGAAGAGCACATTTCACTTGCAATCACCGACACCTTGATTTGCCTCGAAATGCCGTTCTTCGCATTCGCCCATTGGTTTGCTTTCTCCCATACCGATTACATCGACGAGCACCTTAAGTATGCAGCACGCATGCCCTTCTACTTTGCATTCCGCGACGCATTTGGGTTTCTCGATGTCTTAGAAGACAGCCGTGCCACACTTCGCGGAGGTGTTTCGTACCGGGCTTTTGAGCCAGTCGAGGGAGGCATGCACCAAGGGATCGGACGTGATCGGCGCATCAGGGCTGGGCTCCGCTACTCCAAAGGTGGACAAAAGAAATATTGGATTCCGATGCCCCACGAAAATGCTGGTCCACGTGCTGGCCCTGTCCAAACGGCGATAGGGGATCTCAACCGTGACCATCGTGGCTATGCTCTACTCCTGAATGATCAGGATCATGAGCAATTTCATGAAGCACGAACACCCCCTGACACTGATTATAATGAAGCCGCCGATGGTGCCGTCATTGATGATTGGGCGCACCAGCTCGAGTTCGAGGGCCCAGATCCAGAGATCGAAAAACTGTTTGAGGAAAGCCGGGGATTTATTTTTGGCGACTACAATTACCCTTGCATTGATGTTAGTGGGGAGGAAGCTAGACGACGTATGTGGGATGAGGAGGAGCGGATTTTGAAGGACCAACGCGCAGCTTTTTCGCTTGCCAGAGATGCTTCACAATCCCTTCTAAGGACGAACATTCCGGGGGTTGGTCGATACGGGGCTACTTTTGGGTCAGATCTGCGCGTGCACAGTGATCCAGATTCACAGGCTGCGCGCTCGGCCTTGAAACAGCACAAGGGGAAGAACATAGACTTAGACCAGCGTCCCGGCGTCTACGGTGCTTGGGCTGACGCGACACCCGTACCTACAGATAACTCACGTCGAGCCCGGAGCAGTCCAATAGTACCAAAGGTTGGAGAATCCATAATCGATCTTACGCCCCATGAGCCCGTGCCCGGCGCTGATCCTGCTGAAGGTGATATAACGATGATATACACGAAGTCGAGGAAAAAGAATGCGTCAACTACCCGAAAACTTCCCAGATCAGACCAAGCATCGGCTGTCCCCCATCCCTCCTCCATCAACCCTTCCACGGCCTTGCCATCCCCAGCATCCCCAGCGAACCGTCGCCCCACCGTCAAGCACACCCAGCCAGAGACCCGGACACCTAGTAGTAGCTCGCCCCGTCCCGATGCCATTGATCTCGTCGTAGAGGATAAAGAGGCCGCCGAGGAAGCAAAGACGCGCCAAAGGCGCAAAGGAGAACCTGCTGTTCGGCAGAGGGGAGAGCGAAAGGTATATCGGCGCACGTATGTCATCCAGGAACCGAGCGGGGTGGAGGACCATCAGATCCAGGCAGAGCAGGAAGGAAGTGATCCAAGCCCATCCAAAGGAGACGAGTTACGAGTGGAAGGCGCCGAGGTTCAGACTATAAACAGCCAGAAAGAGTTGCCCAGTCTGCAACAAACTCGGGAGCAAGGGAATACAGTGGATCCGAGCGTTAACCCCCATGCCACTAACGTGGTAACACCGTTCGAACTGACTCGGTCGGTCACGCCTCCTCGTGTCGAAGTACACCCTCCCTCTCTCTCATACCTCCGGGATGAAGATGTTGAAAGTAACCCTTGGGCATGATGTTTATGTATACTATATATTGTATTTTGTCACTCTTACCGATCTTCACACTTACGTTTAATGCACATATTTTCCCTGACTCGTCGTTGTTTGTACGGAAGGGGGTTGATGATCATTTCTACCCTCGAACCTACGATTGGAAGATAACCTTTGCATGCGCGCCCACGGCCTTCCGTACTGTGTGACGCTCCTGGCTGGTTAACGAGAGGTAGGGCGGCTCTCCCTTTGCCCTGCCTTCACCTGTGCAATATTATTGTAGAAGCGCGTTTCCTTCGGTTGCTGTTGTGAGCGCTGTTGCTATGGTGAGAGTGACTGTCTGAACGGAGACATATCTCTGCTTCCGTATTCGGGGCGCTTACAATTTGGAAATTAATAGCTCTTGCCTGTGTGTGAGCACGCAAATACCTCGGAGGACGTTCAATGTTCTGAACCAACAGTGTTCTCCTCCCACGGTTGTGAATTTCAAAGGCCACACCATGCGTAGATTTGTCGCAACACACCGCAAAAACTTTATCCGTGATGGCACCAACCCACTCAATCGATTTTAATTTTATCTTTATACACACAGGACCCAACACAAAAATGTCATTCAACACTGCTTATTGGTATGTCTGTGACGTTCAAGGTTGGGTGCTAACCGACCTGCCATGTGCACTGACACAGCCTATGGGATGAATTGAATGCTGCACAAGGAGTTGCGCTTGCGAAGGTACGGCACACAACTCCCAGTCCCAGATTTGCATTGAATATATATGTTAGGGGCCGAGGTCTAGATTATCTGTAGGGAATACAAATAGTCCGTCCCTGCGTTCTAGACAAACTTGACAGTGCCTATTCGTGCGATGGCAGAGCATGATGCCAGCTCAGCAATGGTGCTCCGTGCAGGGCTACGACAGAACGCTTCCGCAACCGCTCCGAGGTCCGCGCCTTGATGGTTTTTGCAAGTCCGTATATGTAGATATGTATATTCTGGCGAACTCCCATACAGCTGATCTTCTTTTTCTCTGAAGAATCCCTCAATCCTTTTCCATACCTTTATATGAGTTGACAGTCCAGAGAACCATACTTGATTTCATTAGTAATTTACGCGCTCATCTAAGCGCTGATGGAATGGATGCTTCGGAGACCCCTTACGTTTGGCCTTCGTCATTTCATTCATGTCTCACTAATATCTGATGACTAGCTACTCGCCCCATAGTTACAGGTCTAAAATGCACTTCAGGCACGCCGTTAGCCACAACCCAAGTGTTCGCCGGAGATATCCTCACATACTAAGTTGGACAAGGCCATTTTTGCGCGTCTTTTTACGCCCAGACCGTTCGCCGGAAATCCGGCTGTTGAAACCTATCCCTTTCCGAATTTGCAAACTGCCGACCCAGTGCAACGCGTACCGCCTTCTGTAAGGATCCCTGCGCTTCTAGTATCTTCTTTTTGTGCAACCCTCTGTCCTCTTGAGGCATATGGACTAAGGTCGGCGTTCTCCATATCTCTCTTTCTGTTTGCCCAGCACGTATGGGAGACGCGTTAGCGGCTCGTATCCGGTACATCGAAGATATTACAGGGATCCTCACATCGACGATTCTGCGGGATGCTGGGACAAAGGAGATCTACCTAGCAGTTGCACCGTTGCTCAATCTTCCCGAACATAAAGCCATCGTCCAGATTAAAAGGGGTCACATCACTCTCATGGTGATCGATTTCTCGGCCTCCCTCACCGGATGGGGAACAGTCACCTTTTCTTCCGTCGGCTCAGTGTTCAGCAGGATCGAAGAGTATCTTCCCCACATCCAGCCGAGAAGATCCAAGTAAGAACTCCTCAGAAATGCTCCGTGCACACTCGTATTCTGACCGTTTCACATGTCCCGTAAAGTGACGCCTCCGCTCAATCAAGGGCATTCACAACAAGAAACGGCGATGAGTATATCTGGACTACTTTTCGGCACGACGTGCAAACGTTTGTCAGTGAAATCCACTCCTTCCACCTATGATCTCAGGTAACCATCGCGTCTTTCATTCTGTCTGCAAAGACTTTCGAGTGCGTTACGGCGAGAAATGGCACATTCGTGGCTCGTTATTATCCCGTTCCGGTGAGTAGGCTTTTCACCAATTTCACGCCGCTTCCCCTGGCTGTACGCATATTCAAACGCCACTTCTTTCGCCCCCCATCAGCTTACTCATGGCAATAACGGGCCTGCCGCCATGCTGGAAGTCGGAGAGGAACACATGAACTCCTTGCAAGGTGCGACACTCTGATGACGAAGATGGAGGGAGTTTTCAATTAATCCTCACATCTTTTGACAGAGCTCGTAGCGACCCTCATCATCCTTCGTTACATTGCAAAGTATTCTACGGGCTCGCCCTTCAGGGGCGGTCGACTTTGAGCTTGCAAGGATGAGTTCACAACTCCACGGTAAGTGATCCTGTAGGTTCGCTGGTCCCCGATTTGCATTTGAGTAATAAGATCTCCATCATTTGCTAAATCCCCTCACTACAAGGCCTTCAGCCACCCGTTCTAGCACAAATCTCCTTCATAAGACCCTCCCCCGATCATCGCAATCGTCCATTATCAATCGTCAGCCCACATCAAAGGAAATGCGTTTCTTTTACCTTATAATGTACGCTATGGTGCGGCACTGTCGTCGTGTGTGCCTGGCACATTCATGATGCTCGCAAATCATAATCACTAATGAACGCGATATGCTGCGAGAACAATCCCTCTTCCGTTGGGCATTTGGGGGTGGTCACCCTCACGGAAGGAGGGACGGCTTGTTCGTGTCAATATCTAGACGTGATCCGCCTTATCCGACATTTTCCGTATTCCCATATCGAGGCACAATGTTCGATCTACAAGGTGCGCAGAGCATGTGCTTTGTCACTGATCCGGGGGAGGGAAGACAACATGTTGAAATTGATTTGCCTGCTGGCACGTTAATATCATCCGTCGTTCCCCGCGGTGGGGCAACGGCACCGTGGCAGCCAACTAGAACATCCTCTCTGTCTTTGGTCCTACTGTTTATCTTGTTTCCTTGGGGACGCGCACAACTAGCGACATCAATATTTAGGACGCTGAGATCACTGGGATCACTCGATGACACGCGCTTTGCTTCGTACTGCATTTACTGGACGGCACTACTAACAAGTAAGCCTGCGGCTAAACCTGTGTGCATTATCTATCCCTCGCCTGAGCACTGATCTTTCCATGAATTCAAACTGCACAGCTTGAGAATTTGCAACGTTATAAAACACCGTGTGGCTTGCTCTTCTGTCAGTTTCCCTTCGAATGGAATGAAGGAAGTCAGTCAGCTAGCATGTACAGGTGTCGAAGCCCGAGCACATGCATATGCCCGCCGCCACCGCAACCACTAGCCCCATGATTCAGAAAATCATTATACCACTACTCAACCTAACGCATCCCACTTGGCGAGGTTGGCCAGATGTCCTCAAGTATGATTCGCCAGCCCCATTCAATCGCTCCTCACCCCCGACCATTACATATTCATTTCCGGACTAAGACGACTTTGATCGACAATGACAGGGGGAGCAAGAAGTTCCCACGGCTGGGGAACGATCCAACTTTCGCAATCGATATGCCGCTGCCAAGGGGGAGGATTATAAATCAGCGGGCAGTATCTTCCGTCTTTGTCTCCGATGCGATGGTTCTTCTAGATGTTCGAGGCCATAAGGCACAGATCGAAACAGTTGATACCGTGGCCCTGGGCCCAGACTATGCTGTGTGGCGGCATGGATGTCCATTAGCCGTGCGCCGCCTTCAGGTAGTAGGTGGGGTTTTGTTTGAGTGAACTATTCAGAGGAGTGTATAGCAAGAAACTAGTGCCGATTCCTGTAGCTTCGCAGAGCGAATTCCACCTGGACAAATTGCGCGGCCTGCCAAAGGTCGACTCAAGAAGCAGCATGCTAGAAGCATTATCGACACCGTCCGTGGTGTGAAGGTTAAATTTTTCACTTTTTTTGGGAGGTCAACATGCACATTCCGTAACATTGATCAAGCAGAGTTGAACACCTTCGGGCCTTCGACAGTTAGGGAAGTCGCACTTGTGATCGCGCTCTACACATACATTGTCCTCACCCCCGCCTCAATTCTTACCAAGACGGCATGCATGTTGAAATTAATTAATGGCGTACAGTGATAATAGCCCGATGTAAAAAAAGTAATATAGATGAAGTCATTTCACTCGTCCGTTCCCAGCTTCCGTTTCTTTCGTTGTCCATACCCTGCATCCCTGACCATTGGTTCCGAAAAACGTTTTCTTGACGGCCCGACCTGGGTCGTCCCAGAGTTTCCCGAGCCCCATGATGGTCGTCGTGCGTCTTCGAAGTTTCCCTGTCCTCCATTCTGCATTCGCTCCTTTTTACCACGTCGAGCCTTCTTTGTCGACACATTAAGCGTGGGCTTCCAGGTTTCCTTTGCCTTTTCTGGACGCTGCAGCATCTCGTCGTTCTTGGGCGCTTTCCCCCAACCATCGTCGCCCCATCGGTCGCGAAGTTTGTCCCGTAGCGCCCACACCTTAGTTCTGGCATCGTCAACCCAATACCTCTTTCGATATGGTGCGAACACCTCCGGTGGGGCGATTTCATTGAGCTCATCATCGCGAGCCATCAAGATATCGGCGGAGTTAAGGCCAAAATCTCTTTTCTGTACTGGAATATATTTGAAGCGGGTATTGATATTACCACCGATCTACGAGGAAAAAGATGTCACCTAGTTTGGGTGGAGGAAAGAATAAGTTTGACGCCGCACTCACAATATCATTAAATTCCAACCCATATATCTCGTCCAAGTATTCAGCTACCAAGCGCTGACGCATCTCTTCAGTACCATCCCACTCTTTTGAGACGGTAGCGATATCTGCGTCCATTTTTTCGACGTCTACCCCTAGGCCTTGCTCGGCAACGGCAGCAGCAGCTTTTGCTTTGCGTTGGGCTTCCTTTTTCAGTTGCTTTTTTGACTTCCCCGACTTTTGTAGTTCCAACGGAGCGACTCCAGGGACATCTATGTCATCCTCCCAAACTGGCTTCTCCAAGCCCTGTAGAGCACAGCTTGTAAATGACCATCCTCTGCCATGGTGAATTCGCCTACCTCTTCACCTTCATCGTCTCCATCAGCCTGTAGTCTGGCCATCTGCTCGTCATGCTTCGCCGGGTCCCAGTCCCCTTCAAGATCTAGTCCTTGGAAATCTGCGGCAGTGATAGGAGATGATAAATTCCGGGTTGGGGTCTTGACAGTATCATCTCACCTTCATCTGCAAACCCATTTGCTTGACTCAGAGTCTCCAATTTCCTCTTCAGTTCCTTCATCTTGAGTTGCTTGACACGCCGAATTTCTTCCCTTTTCTTCGTTATCGCTTCAGCCTTCTTGGCCTTCTTACGCTCGTGGGCCGCCTTCTTCCTCTCGGCTTTTGGGTCTCGGCGCACACTTATAATGTTACGGGGATAAGTCGGGATCTTTGTGCCACCGCTATGGGAGTGTCAAAAACGCGTCAAGTGAGGAACAACGATTTTACCGACGCACGGTTCTTCAAATCTGAAGTTGTAGGTACTTTCGAAATGATCGGCGAGGTCTTCAAATTCCTCCAGCTCGTCCGAATCCGGGTCAGCCTCTCCAGTACCAGTCGTTTTTTGTCCCTTGGCCTCCGAACGCTCATTAGAGTTCTTCTGCACCTTTGACGATTCATCGCGAGTTCGGGATTCGCGGTCGATCCAGCCACGGTTAGCGATGAAGCTAGGATTCGTCGGGACAAAATTGTGAGAACCACATGGAGTTTCTGGGCAGCGCAACCACGTACTTGATTAAGAACTCGTCATGACGTTTTTCTTCCTTTTCCCTTTCGGTGGCCGCGATTTTCTTGACGTCACCATTCTCCCTTTCGGTAGCCGTCATTTTATTAACGCTACCATCCACCTTTTTGCGGTAGTCCCCATATTTTTTTCTCTCTTTCTCCAGTTCCTCTGCAGTCTTTTCGCGAAGCGTGAGAACACCCGCTCCAAGTCCCTCTTCATCTGCGTCTCCTGAAACAGCTGCGTGGAACGCAGAGATGGTTTCCGACCGCAATTTGGCCTGTTCTTCTACGTAGGTCGGTGCGGATGGTGGTGGCTGATGATTGTAATCCCAGGGTATAGATTTCGACTCTTTGGCTGCCTCCACTGTAAGCTGGGTAAGCGTTTATCCTCTATCGACGAGTGGAATACGAGCATGCCTTGGAAGACATTCGTTTTGCTATCGTAAATGGAAGGGTCCTTTTGTCGTATTTTTGACAACGTCCGGAGTAGGGCCGCCTCAGCGCCAGGGATCTCTTCGTCCTCTCCCTCGTCCTCGGGTCCGTCTGATTCAGAGCCCTCATAATCAGATTCCTCGTTGCTTTCCTTGACTAGAGCGTAGCTTAGAATATTTGGATAGTGAATGACTTTATGCACTGACGCTTTGCTAACTCCTCCCGTTCTTTCTTGTAAAGCAACGTTTTCTCATAATGTTCCTCAATCGTCAGGCGATGGCGAGACCCCGAGTGCTTAGCCCCAGGCGGCCCCATCCAACGTCGGCGTCTACTGTGAAGAGGTTTTAAATTAAATAGAACCGTCGGCACATGTTATCGATTCGATTATGTAATACATACTGGTTTTCCCTAAGCGCCAAACGTTGTTACTACACTAATGATTGCAACAATATCATTTTAACAAGATACAGGCATTGCCGTATGGGCTGGAGCCGAGGGGAGCTAGATATTGCAACGTCTACTAAAACGGACCAAAAAATCACTCAAGTGGAGAAGAACGCATTGCCCAAGTGAATCAAGATGAGAGCAGACGGGAGCCCCACAGGGCATCGGATTGTCTGGTCTGAGAACTATTTGCTCCATACGCAGACACAGAAACTATACGGGGGCTCGCAATAAGCTGTTGGAGAAACATTCTTAGGTCCATTTTTTACTCACTGGTTTTGCACATGTTGATGACTTGAAGCCGTCCAGTGAACTCTTTGGTGATGAACGAGGGATCGGCTGCGACATTGACTCCTTATGATACGGTTAGCCTTCGAATACTGACAAAAGGAGAATAGCTACAACGCACCTTGAACAACACCATCACAAATGCGGTTCGCTGTTGACGCTGCGCTCTCCCCTTTCGATCTCCAGGTTCGAATGGCATTATCCAAGGTGTCGATCCATGTCCTGAATGCAATGATGGCGGTGTATGACTCCGGCGCACATCCTGTATATTCAAAGGCCAAATTCGTCACAGCGCCCACAATAATGGCAATCTCTTCCTGTGCGATTCCAAAGGGCACTTCAAGGTCGGGGTAGTGAGGTTTCAGAATTTCTAAGACGGGACGGTAAGCAAAGCCGTCCCCGGGAGTTGACGTTGCTAGCCAGCGGGAGCATTCCTGGATGGCCTTATAAAGATCTTCACGAAGGACGGAGGGTGCAGCGGTGGTTCCCTTCGCCTTAGGGTCTTCCCTTGTCGTGGAACCATTGCCAGATTGCGCATTTGACGAGTAAGAGCTGGATGAGCCGAGGAATGCTTTAGCAAGTTGTTCAAACATTAACTGCAAGGACGTGTAGGTCGAACTGATAGTTAGTAATAGTCGTACGAGCAGTGCCTCAAGGGCGCCAGCTCAGTTCACACGCTCTGAGTCAGTTGCACAGCGGAACCCCGGACTCGTGTGAGCAGTTATAGGCATCAGGGTTGGTCAAATCGGTCAGGGCTCTGATCAGTGATCTTTTATTGACCCATCTGGGACGCGTTACCATTGAGGCACACCAATTAGTCCATTCGCCTTTCTCGCACTCTCGATGACTCGACTTCTCACAATTTTGGCTCATTGGCTGGCTCTTGAGCGGACTCTGGCCTCTTGATGTCCGGAGGGAAGCAAATCGTTGACTGGAACAACGACTGTTGTAACTGCGCATGTAGCCATATCTATCTTGCATTCGACCCCATTGTTAAAAGAAGATGGAGGCCTTCCATGTGAAGGACCTAATCTTCAGAGGACTTCTTCGCTCTCATTAATTCAAGTACCGCGCCAAATTATGATCTGCCTCTCAAAGAAGGCGCAACTTGTAGCCTGATGCGTAACCTCTGTGTCATTACAGGGCTGGTAAAAATCAACGAGTGTTGATCGCCAAATTGCTACCGGACGCGTTGGGGTCAATCCAGCACATGTACCATTCAATTTCTTCCATTATCTGTTTCTTGTCATGGCAGCCAGGAGCAATTATATGCGTATTTACATAGTCATTCCAACCCATTGTTTGCTTTCCTACTCTCAAAGTGACCATAAACACTCGATTAAACAACACTGATCTTCAGCTTCCGCCCCCTGGCTCAACTTGGCAATCCGCAGAAAACAGCTCCTACTCAGATTGACTTACGTCACAACTTTCAACACTTGTCAAGGCCTCACATTCGATCGTGTAGTTATCGATGGTCGAAACGACGTGTTTGCTCATGGTCAACTGCACACGGTCTTCTCAAGAGTGCGAACACGGAGAGATGCAACGCTGCTCATTCAAGATAAACCATCAGTAACGAACGTCGTGTTCTCACGCTTATTTCCTACCACTCCAGCGGGGTTCCACATGGATTACCAAAAGTCGAAAGTCCGCTGAGCCTGATATGTACATGATCAAAGGAATCACTAGCTGAGGACCGCAGGCACCCACGCCTTGCTCGTCTTGAGAAAGAATTGCAGTCTTTTGGCAGTCCTGAGTAGATCCTGCTGATTAAAACATGCAGAGATAGTTGGCACTCTGGACTCACAGTGACTTTATTCTGCGCGACTTCACCCTTTCTTCCATTTGTTCGGAACGGTGTCGAGCGGAATTAAGCACGTTACATGGTAAACCGGCCAGTTCTGCACATTCAATCCCAAAGGATCTGTGCGCGATCCCTGGAGTTAGTTTGTATAGAAAACTAATTGAACGGGAGCCATCTGTCGGATTCGAGCTTGAGAATATAGACCATAAAGAACGATGGCGGACATTACCTTCTCGTTTGCGTTCAATGAAGCCCATATGCCCATTGCTTACGTCGGCTAGCTGGGAGACCACACTGTCTGAGAGCGGATGAATGATCATTCCAAACACAGATCATACCTTTCCCATTTCCGAAGCGAGGAGCGGATAGTGTGTGATAAACAGTGTCTTGCACTTAACCGACTCTATCAAGTGAAGTAAAACACTGAATGCGATGGCCATCTGGAGAAGGCGTCAGACTATCGTTTGATTTAACGGAGGCAGATATACTCCATCAAATGTCGAAGTGCCCCTTCCGACTAATAAGGGGTCGTCAGCAATGTATCTGTCGATGGAACAAAGGGACGAACGCTCATCCAGGATGACCAGCGATCTTGGGGAAGCAGTTCTGATAATGTTGCTAGTTTCAGACATCTCCACCATGAAGGTCGATCTGCCCTTCGTCAACTCATCCATCGCTTCAGACCTGTGAGTTGTGTCGCAGAGGAAGTTGACCATACTAACCTCCCATTCGGGTCATGACAGCATCATGGATGCCAAGCTTTGCACTGCTGGCTGGAACATGGCTTCCGATTTGAGCCATAACTGGGCGAATAGGTAGGAATGCTTGTTAGTGCGTCCGTAAATCTCTGGATGGTGCAATCGTACTTATGATGAGGGCGGTCATTCTATCTAAATCAAGTTAATACATGCGCAATGACTGAGGAGAATGCCCTTGACCTAACGCATGAGCTTTTGCCTCCCTGACGTTAGAAAATAAGTGTCAAGAAAGTGACAAGAAATAGGCATCACTTTTACCCACCATGTTGGGGCCTAGAATGGAAGGACAATCAAGTACTGCTCGCGTAGACCACACCAGACCATACCTGTAATTATTTGATGTCTAGGGTAAGCCTAGGGCACAGATCAGTAAACTGGACCACGCTTTTCACACCAATTACTCACTCCACCCAGCGCAATACTATTGGGGACGAAGGGATCCATTCGCAGTTTCTCTATCATTGGGTGACGCCCTCCTTCGATGTCTAATCCATCTGGCGCATCATCATCGAAGAACTGTGGCTTAACGTAACCAGGAGCTGCACTGATTTCTGCCAAACTGTTAAGGCAGTCTAAGTGGATGATCAATCGCTAAGCAATCACTCAGAGGTGTTGACTTGCCAAATGTTGCGAGTTTGCTTATACAGTCTCTCAAGACACCATAGACAGTCACAACCTCCTCCAAGAATTTCCGGAAAGCTCTGTCGCATTCTTGAAGCATCTGGTATTAATCCAACGGGACCGTACAACTGGCAATCGCCTACCAGCAACTTTTGATTCCTTCATCCTCTCGCGTTCCTCAAGTAGCTTTTTGACTTCAGGGGTTTGGAATCGAACTGCGGACTTCGTCCTGCTGGCTGAGTCAAACAGGAGCAATAAGAGGTGATGGGGACACGCACGATGACTTCCTAATCCAAGATGCCGGGACTTCTTTAGTAGAATTTCTCGGCACTTCAACTAGATACTACGAGGAACCAATCAATAAATCTCCCCAAGTAATTGCGAAAAGACTTGCTTCATCCTTTGCCACATGTTTCCAATGGAGGCTAGGTCGATGGAGAAGTTTGCGAACTGCGCATTGAGTCATTGAGCCGGAAAAAAGTCATCTAAAGTGAAAAATGCTAACTCCTCTTTAGTTCTTCAGCCAGATCACTTTCAACGGCCATGATGCCCTGACATTACCAAGTCAACGATGATTTAGAGTGTGATATCGCAGACATTGATGGACTCTCGTACAAGGGTAAAGTTTTCGATATCGGGGAACTTATCTTCATTTCTCCATAAACTGTCCATGTTGTTTTCTCGAGCTTCGGCGAGCTTAATATCAGATAATAATTTGTCCACATGGGTCCGTATAGTCGGCAAGGCGCATATAATTGACTTCAGCATAGGGGATGAGACCTCGATTCTATTTAGGGCGTCAGGGTCGAAGACATGGGCAACGCGATCGAACGCCTCTAAGAGAATAGAAAGTTCTTTGGGTGTACACTGAAAGCCGTTACAATAGCTGAGTATCAGTGAGGTCGAAATAAAATGGCAAACCAAACATACCTTGCCATACTGCACACGACACAAGCCTTTGGCAAGGTCTGGCATCCCTTGAATCAGTTGTCTTAGCTTCACAATCGATGATGATGTGGACTTTTTAATTTCTTCGACGGCCTCGATACGTTCCTGCAGCATCAAACGGTCGATGAGGGGTCGCCCCATCCATTCTCGGAGGAGCCTTGCTCCAAATTTGGTCTTAGTTCGGTCGAGAACCTCCAGCAACGATCCTTTTTCCGAGAAATCGGTCTGATTACGATAGATTTCACTACAGCAAAAGCATTGGGGGGCTCAGTAATGATGAAAGAAGATCGTGTGCGAATACCCACAGATTTGAAAGTGTATCGGCACTCAGTAGCATGTGCGTCCGTGCTGTGAACTTGATGAGTTTGTTGTCCTGAGTGAAGATGTTACCAAGCGAGAAAGCCTTGAGGCATTGAATAGTATGTGCTAAAGCAATGGTCACCAACTGAGGCAAGCCAATGACCTCCGCAACTGATTGATCTGCGCTGCCGAACCTTAGTCCATCAGACTTCTGCTGGTTCAAGTGGACCCACTAGAGAAGGACGCCTCGGGGACGTCTTGAGACCGGTAGATGTCCGTAACATAATCAAGAGCATCCAGGTAGTTCATTTGCTCCTTAAAATATTCCGTGCGGAGTTTCATATTTCCTACGAAGCTCGAGGCTGACGGTCTGTTCGAGAGCCCTTCATCATCGGAATCAGGCTCATAAAGGGGAGGGACTCACGACCTATCGATAAAAT
This sequence comes from Cantharellus anzutake, assembly GCF_015039405.1. NCBI lineage: Eukaryota > Fungi > Basidiomycota > Agaricomycetes > Cantharellales > Hydnaceae > Cantharellus > Cantharellus anzutake. The sequence continues at coordinate 136,558 of NW_024066973.1, forward strand.
GGGAAAGCACTCGGCCAGTGACAGAACTTAATCCGCATTTCGGCAGTAACAGTTCAACTGGTCGCAAATGCGCCATCCGAGTCTGAGATGTTGTAAAGCCAAAGGGAGCTGATAGACCTGAGCTAACGACACACCTCTAATTCTGTCCTCATGTAGGAGTCTTTCCACATTTCAGTACGAATGTCGAGTTAAGTGTTCGCAAGAACGGGTGGTTACCTTGAAATTCATCATAGATTATTTCACCTGTTGTGGTAGTGACAGCAATTACCCCAATCTTTGCCTTTTCATCACTTTGCCCTTGGACCTGATGTTCGAGAATGAGGATCCCATTACAGGTTTCGGCTCGAGTTGAAACTTACCTCTTCTATGACACACAACAAGGATCTTGACGCCGAACGTGACATGGCCTCGTCCTCGCCTATAAATTGCATTTCATCGACGAAACTGATGAAAATTGATTAGCAACGGGTGTTCTCCAAACACCAGAATATTTCACCTTGCCGAAGTGTACAGGTTTGACAGTGTGCGCGCAAACAGCTTGTTCGGGTTTTTAGAGACTTTTTTTAATGCAGCGGTTTCAGCTTGCCCAATCACCCCAACCTGTGAATGTCACCAATAGTCGGAAATTTTCTTGCGGTTGTTTTCACCTTGTATCCCTGAGAAACAAGTCTTGCACATGTCAGCTACCACGATATCATTGGAAACCGCTTTGATCGCTTACTTCTTGATATGAACCATCCCACGATGTATGGGTATGCTTGCAGAAAGGAAATTCCTCATCAGGAAGCAAGCTTGACACTGCGTTAGCTTAGGAGTCACGTTCATTCAGCGTCAAAGCCAATCGTACCAATGCCTAGCTCTTTCGAGGCAACCTAATTGAGGATGATTACTAAGTTCTCGAACATCATTAGATGTTTTCCACCTACTCGTGCGTCTTCTCCGTAAAAACTGTGACGAGTTCACTTTGAGTATCCTGACCATCAAGCATATGAAACCCATACCGATACTTGTACCCAACTTCCACCAAGAGCAGGACATCTTTATACTGCTCCTTGAGAGATATGATCTAATCTAATTGTGAGGGCTGTGGTTGCTATAGGCATACCATTCCATTACCTGCTTCTCAAGCGGGGTGTACGTGAGACCAGACGGGCCCAAATATTTTGACTTTTTTGAGCCAGATGCTGAGCTCAGAGACGCAACCCCGGCGCCTCCCTTAGCAGTCTCCCCATGAGGGTGTGCTCCATCATGGAAATCTTCGTCGTGAGAAGGGTCCAGCAAGTCCATATCATCTTCATCTTCTTCATGGCCTGCATCGGTGAGTGACACACTTTGAGGATCATCCATCTCTGGCTGTAGGCTTCGCTTCCGCGTGGGTGTTTCAGATAATTTTTGAGTAAATGCTTGTCGACGGGCGCGTTTGGTTTCGGCGTCGAGCCGAAATGCCTCAGTATCTATCTCTGCAGTATGTGGCTGAGACCTAGACCTATAGGCCCATCGTTCTATGGCCCTTCCGTTGGTGGCACTGCTTGTTTGAGTTGGGAGTTTGGCCTTCTTTAGGTTTTGGGAAGACATTATCATCAGTGTCTAGAGAAGACATGGCCATAAGTTACCTTAGTGGCATGTGAAGACTGTTCGGCTGTGGAAAGCGTCCGCTGCCGCTTGGCAGGACGTGGAGTGGCCTCCTCGGACGAATTGGAATCCTCATTGAAGGTCAGGTCAATTGGCGAGCAAGATCTCTTGGTGGTGCTTTCTCCAACAGCCGGTTTAACTGGAACTCTTGGGAAGAAATGAGAAATTGTCGCTTGTTGAGAATGGGATGGCATGCCAATCAGACTGTCCAATTCGCAGATGTCATTTATGGCACGGGAACGATCACATGCCATGTGGGAACATGAATCCAGTGGCAGTACCTCGTTCATTCCCTTGCCGGGGAAATTCTAAGCCGATGGATCCCTTTGAAGTGCGCATGCAGTTCCTGACATTATTGCGACGGCTGAACGCGTAAGTGTCTTGCGCAATTGTCTTGAGAAGTTTCCCCATTAATAGCCTCTCTATTTAGCTCTCAGCAGTCGATACAGAAAATAGTTGGCTACGCTTTAAAATACTTCAGCCGATGCGGCGATGACCTTTGGGAATGCGTATTTGAAGAATGTCAGAAGGTACGGACAAACCAATTGTCCAACCTGTCATGTAGCACATATACCAAATGGGAAAAGCCTCTTCGCCTGTCCTTACGATTGCTTTATGTAGGGCTCGCTCAATATGCGCATCAACATCTTATATCTGCTGGACAACCTGTGTGAAGCATCACTGATGCACCAACCTCAAATAGCGGGGACTGGCACCTCTCCTCAAGGGCAGGCGATGTCTTACGTAGAATACGTTTCTCGAGACTTGATGAGGATAGTGGAATTAGTTGTCCCTGACAATCGCGACGGGCTCGTGAATCTGATGAGCACACGCCAGGTAATTAGTTTTCCAAAATCATTAACGTGCTAGCAAGGACTGACTCCAACTTGGTGTTCTCTTTTGAAAGATCTTGGACAGCTGGCGTTCCAAAAGACTCTTGGACCCTTCCGTGGTCGACGATGTTGTCCAAACACTAGATCGTCGAACACAAGGCCTTCAACTCGGTGTCCAATCCGCTGATAAGTCGGAATTACAGACATCCAGTATTTCTAAGGAGGACATCCTAAAACGCTTTGAAGAAGACCGTGAACGAGTTGAGTACCCTTCGTCAGCTTGCCTCCTCTCCCGCGCCCCTGCTGATCTCTTGTATGATGGGAATTAGCATAAAATCTTAAGGCAAAAACGTTGGCATGTTCCCGTTCCATCCAAAACACAAACCCCCCATCAAACCAACGCCATTCTGCCACGACTATCTTCCGCCCTCACCCTTCCGCCTTATACACCATCCTCCGCTGCTGTACCAACACCTGTACCAGAGTCCGCTCTAGACATTGAGTTTGAAAATGCGTGGGAGGCAACATCCGACTGGAACGAAGACGACGATGAAGCGTGCAACGAAGAGAACGTCCTATGCTTCGGGCGTGACGGCCCACCAGGAGGTCCAAACCCACACGAAGGCCTAGACGTCTATTCAGCCGCAGCCCCTTCATCATACCCTCCACCATCTCTAGACCCACCACACCAACCCCGCCCAGCATACTCGTCCTATCCACACCCTCATGAAACCGCCAACAACCGTCCCCCAACCCACAGCGCCACACCACCTCTCCGCACCTTCCCTAACAGCACCTCAGCCATTTCATCCGCACAATCTAATTCTGGAATGGCGGTGTACCCGTACGATCACGACGAAGAAGCCTCATCATACCCCAATAGGAATCATTCGAACACATCTCCAGGCTATACGAGCCAAAGCAATGGGCCGTCGTATGGGTACTCATCAACAAGCGAACCACCTTATCCATCTTCGTCATCTTCCAGTGCCTACGCACAACCGGCACACCCAGCGCAATCCTATGGGAATTATCAAAATCGGTCGAACTCCCCTTGGATCCCGACTTATCGTACTGGACTGCGAAACGGGAGTAGCTCTTATCAGGGTCATTCCCAAGCTGGTTATGGATCAAGTTCGCACAATTGGAAATCGAATCGCGGTTATTAACACCCCTCGTTAGTACGGTACATTCTGTGTTGAACGATAGTAGGGAAATGGAAGAGATGAGGGCAAGAGATGAATAGCTACATTATACGAGGAACAGACAGTAATTAAGGGAAGGAGTCGCAATAAGCAGGTCCATGCGAATAGGCCGAAAACGTCGTAAGCCGTGAGAAATCGTAAAGAGGACAAAAGCAGACGTAAGGACATTGCTGAAAGTAGAAAAGAGAGGGCAAGCAATAAAAAATCGAAGAGAAAAGAAAAAGTCCCGAAAGACAACCAAACGTTTATTAATTCCCAAACTGACAAGGTCCACAGCTCCCAGTCGTCGCGTTCTGCCCGTTCAACCAAGCTGAGTTCGCCTGAAATCACAACTCTTCAAAACTGTGCTACTGCACACACCACTAGGTACACTTCCCGTCAAGCCATTGTTCCCTTCCAGCGTAAGTGTCTGGAGCGAGGCGGGAACGACGAGGGGATGGACGTTAATTGGTTATTATCTAAATGGAGCTCGACGAGGTTGTTGAACGAGTTGAGGGACGGTATGGAGCCCGTGATGGAGTTGGTTGATAAGGAAAGGGTATGCAATGAGTTGGAGAGTGTGGGAGAGGAGGAAATAGGTGCAAGAGACATTGTAAGAGATTGGGAGGTGACGATTCTAGAAACCAAGACATCAGCAACGATCATGAAAGATGAGAAAAAACAGGCTCACAAAGAAGATAATGACAAGTTGAAAAGACTCGAAGGCAGCGATTGTCCCAGCTTCCCGTTTGAGGCTAACGTTAGCGTCGTCAAATTCGAAGACGTGGAAAATAGGTTGTCTGGCATAGGGCCTGTGAGGCCGGTCGATTGTAAGGTAATAGACTGTAGCGAGGGCAAAGAAAGTACGCCGGTTTGTACTTGACCACTGGGTATATTCGAATCACCCGTGATCGACAGGGTCTGCAGGCCTATCAGTGAGGATAGGGTACCTGGCAATGTAGCAGGTACGCCAGGAAAAACAAGTGTCCTGTAAGATACCAACGTAAGTAATCGGTCTGAACCAGGCCTTATCTCATGCACTTACATAGAATTGACTCGACCTGCAGAGTCACAGCTCAATCCACTCCACGAGCAAAATTTAGTATCCTTCAGCCAACCGACATTTTGAAGCGTGTTATTGGACGTGGCGGCAACGAGATCACTGAGAGCACAGAACTGCAAAACGTTCCCCTGCCCCGTTACTGGAGGGTTCTTTACGCTAGGTATCAGGTCATTAGGGATTCCACCAAGGACCGGAGCACAAGATGAGCAAGGATAGGAAGTGGGATTGTTCCCAGCATTCAACTTGAACTGGGATAAGCAGTCAAGCACTTGTTGGGAGACACTCGTAGACGTAGGTGCAGCGGTGGAAGTCGGGGTAGGAGAAACGGTCGTTGTTGGAGTAGGCGGTTGCACATTGAGAACGCGTATGTTCAAAAAGACAGAGTTTCCGAGGAGGAAAATAATGATAATAATGAGGATTATTATCCAACATCTCCCGCTGCTTTTCTGCTCCTTATGAGCATGTTTTTCCTGGCGGGGAGGAACCCTATAGGGGACGTTCAAATGATCCCACTGACGTAGGACTATCGGGGATAACGGAGAGTCTTAAGTGGACCCACAAAGTCAGACAACTCTCAAACATGAAAAGGAGTTAGCCACATACGATCGGGATGCGCTGACGTTGACCGCCAGAAAGAGAATCTCGATTTCCATGGTCGTCGATTTGACTCGCGTTCTGGCACGCCACGCTCAATGTCAACAGCTGAGCCACTCTTGGCCCAATTGCTCTTAATCGGTGGCGGTGTATTGACGATTTGAACAGGTCGAACTGGGGGCTCAGGATCCTCTGGTGGTGGGGAAGTCGAAACAGAGCTGACAGAGAATTGAGATTTCAAGTGCGCATTGTTGTTCGGGCGATGGTCAGTGGAGATAAATGAAAGGTGTTCTCGGAACTTGGTGGCACGCTGCCACGACGTAGAAGCCATCGCAGATGGTTGTTGGGGACGAAGGGAAGGTGATAGCGATATGAAGGAAACCAGCAAGAAGAAGGGTGAGTGAACCAGCACTAGAAAAAACCGAGTATAAAAGAGCGCTTAATGTCTGCCACTTACATAGTGGCCATGATAATATAATTCTTTTATGTAGTTGAAGCCCGCGCCTTGCTTGTTGCCACAAAGACGCGGTTTGTTCGGTCGTATTGTTGCCCGTGGGAACCCATTTGCTTCCGGTAGACCCAGCTGATTTTGAAATGCGCCTTTGTTCGGACTCTCCTGTCACTTCTCTCCTCCTCCTGACCGTCACGTCCATGAATTTTCCGGAGAAAGGTTCCTCTTGATGGCCATCGTGCTTTCATTAGATGAAGAAACTACTGCAACATGCCAGAAATGGAACAAAAGCGAAACCACTAAATGTCTCAAGCCGACTGCATAGCCACACTCTCAGACCAAGACTGCTCGATCGCTCGCATGGCACCAGCCACATTCCTGGGTGGCAAAGTTCAGGGGGACTATTGGGATAAGCCATGGGCTGCGAACTTACTTATGAAATCTATGCTCAGGAACGTTCTGTGGAACCATGCCAGCCCTGCGAAATGCTTCAAGATGTTTTTGCTTCAGGTGCGCGAAGTGAACCTGAACATCTCTGTTCTGCAATGCATTTTGGCTCCCCATCAGTCCGACCGGATCTATCTGCTTAGGACCCGAAGGCAAACATACCTTATACGTCCCCGTCAACTGCAAGAATATTTGTACGGCCCTAATTGGACAATTATCGTCTTGGCGCCTCTCAGTTGGGAGTGACCTACGATGCATCGATCTTCTCTACGTCAGACATGTGGAAGACAACTGCACGGGCTTCTTCTCTTCGTATGGGATCTGACGGATGAGCTTTTCGGGGGCCATACAACTCCAATCTCCTGAGTCTTTCTTTCAGTTGACCGGTGTTTGCTGAATTAAAAATCACCTAGCATCAAACCTCCATCGCGCGGGTCAGTATGACGCACCAAAATCTAAATCATCCTTCAATTTCACAATCAGAACACCGGGGGTCTCGGTATGGTTCTCTTCATCCTCTTCAATGGGTTTCCATCTATCTGTGTCTGGCACACGACCCTGAACGTAACGGAGTGAACATCAAAAATGCATTCGAGTCAAATTAACCCTATCGCCACTCACGAGAATCTTTATATGGGTTCTTGAAGACCGCTTCACAATTATTAACAAGGATGAGGTAACGCTAACGATTATCCCAACTTCAACGCTCCATATGACTGTAAATGCGAACGTCAAGAGCATCATGGCTAAATCAGTCCAGGCCGACATCCTGGACGTAGGCAGGAATTAAGCAATCCATTAAAACCAGAACTGTTTTGCGCGCTCTTACCCCCAGAAATACAGGACATCATGTCGTATCTCAGTTAGGATATTGGTCGCCACCAAGGCAATGCTGAAACACCTCCACTTTAGTCCAATCCGAAAAGAGAGCCAAAAGAAGAAAAAATACGCCAGACTTACATTGCACCTAGAACGCACTTCGGCAAATATACTAATGCGGGCAAAAGGAAGAATACCGCCAAAATGACCAGCATCGAACAAATAACAGATGCCATTTGTGTCCTGCCTCCAGAGTCGGCATTGATCCTCGATCGAGTAATTCCACCATACGCAGGGAGCGTTCCAGGGAAGAATGATGAGACAAGATTACCAGCACCTAAGGAACCCTATGTCTAGCAGCGGATAACGTCGATTTCGACACTTACCAATAGCGACGAGCTCACGGTTCGGGGAGATAGAATATCCGAATCTGTCGCTGTTTTGTTTTGCACCTAATATGCTGTCTAAGTAGCCGGCAATGGAAATGAGACTTGTGAGATGTCAGTTAAGGGTACAGATTTGTGATTGGGGATCGGGGATCAGGGCATACATGGCAGTTGATGTGGTTTTCTTGAGGTACTTGACTGTATGCGTCTTGAGCGGCCAATCGACGAGTGTGCCGAAGTTCACCTTTACACGACCGAGAACGGTGACACCGTCCGCTGGCCAATCATACACATCGGAAAAAACTAGGCAGATGGAGCAATGCTCAGAGTTGGGGTCAACTTCGGTGTCTTGCATTGCGTACTTGTCGTCACAACAACGAGGATGAAAACCTCTGGTATATTAGCTGCCCATTTCCATTTGCCCCCAACGCTAGCCATCCTCCTCTTTACTGCTCTGGCAATGAACAAGATGAAAAAGCTTGTGAAACTAATTGCCGCAGTGAGACCTTTGCCGGGGGTGAATGCGTTGTCGATAAGGAAGGCAATTTTTTCTAGTGTTGTCCCTGGCGGATGTGAGACTTCGTGTTGAATGACTTCAAGCCCAACATCGGGATTAATTGCTCGACCATAATGACAACAGCCTATCGGAGACTCAGTTCGGGGGAGTCATCAATTCAAATTCAACTGACGACAGCTGTAATGAATCCACGCAAAAGCGCTCGACTCAGTATCACGTCCATGAAACCTAAGCATCATCAGCCCAAGAGAGTTTGGTTGAAAAAATGAAATACCTTACCAAGGCGCAATAGTCCCAAAAGGAATGATATGAGCCCAACCTTGGAATTTGAGTACTCATAAGCGAATATATTGCATCGAAATCCCTGGGGAGACGCACTTGAAATGTGATCATGGTTGATACCGCAGTAGCAACAAACAATCCGTGCCCACTATGTGGATCACCGCGAACAATGCTTGAAACAGCTTGGCCCACAAGCAGTGTAAGCGCAGCCTCAGGCCCAACATTCAAATGGGCACAAGTGCCGAAAATTCCATACACAAGACCGGGGATTGAAGCGGCCAAGAGACCAGAGGATGCATCCACATGAGCAAGGGAGGTGGCGTAGGACATCGATTGGGGAATGATGACTGAGGCCACAGACACGCCTGCCGCAATGTCTCCAGTAAGCCTACGAATAAAATTGAGAAATACCTGAATTATGGGAGGGATATACCTTGTAGCGTGCATTACTGACGAGGATGAAGAATACGAGGGGATCCATTTCAGGCCAGGCATGTAATATTTGCTGCGTTGCAAGAATGTGGCCCATCTTGTCTTCGCAGGCGATGGCTCTCGAGAATTCCCTGCAGACAGTCATTTCGCAAAACAGATACTAGTGCGCTTAGAATGGGCTTACTCTTCTTACTGTCCGGTGTTGTAGAAGGCAAAGGCAAATGGTGGCGCCGAATCGTTGTACGAGTTGGTTCGTGCGCGGACATCAATGGGGTTTCTTCACTGAGTGGAGCAGCACCACTTTCCGACACAGGGGCGTGAAGCGAATCTCGAAAACTCTCCAGGTCGAATGAATTCTGTCGTGTGAGAACAGGAGTTCCAAGTGCCTCATGGATAGGAGACTTTGCTGAGGTAGGAGAGGCCATTTTGACCGGGGAACGAAAGGGATTGCGCAGACGCTTGCTAAATCCCCACAGAATAGGCGAAGGGTCAAAACGGGAGAAGCAACAGACGCAGGAGACGACCTTGGATAGTCTCGTGAATGCTCAGGGACATCGCGCTGAAACCTTGCATCCGGAGGAGCCGAAGAGCCGAAGAGAATACAATTCCTAGTCACCTGTCTACAGTTGTTTAGACACTAGCCTCGCGTCTGGTTTTTGCTAACGTGAAGGCAGCTTTTTTGTCAGTACTAACAATCTGTCAATATTATGACCTCTGCAATCGCACATGGCATCAAGCAACTCGCCGTCTTAAGTGGTGTCTTTCCCTCAATCGAACGATTCAGGTGGAGCTCCTCGCTAAGAAAAGAGCTTCAAGAGAGGCTCAGATGACCTGCTTCCCGGGTACGGTACGAGCCTAGACTCTTGGCTTACAATTTGTCATTGGCCTCATCAACGACCCAGGTGACCGGTAGGATTACCGGAACAAGGTCTTCTCCTGCCCTTGACGAGGGTAGGTCTAGTCGGATACGCTTCCCTGATCCCAGACAGTATAGCGGGCGCGCAACTAGGCGTGCGAGCGTAGCCGACACTTTAAGAACCCCCGAGTTTCATAGGACCAGGCGGCAGGGCTCACAGCAATGTCTGTGAAGTGACCACCCAAACAAGTTACCCGTTTCACCCAGAGCTTGGCAATGCTCCCTGGGTTACTTGGCTCTTGCTTGAACACTGCGAGCCCTCACAGGCTCATTCGTATTCTCTGCCATCCGCATGGTGTGGGTGTTCGGGCTCGTGGGTGGTGGGGTCTCCGGGGCGGCTGGAGGGCCTTTTTATGCGATTCAAGGGTAAGGGACCTTGGTCCAGGGGATTCTTTGGTCTCCGCTTGCAGTCTGGCTCGCGATGTGTCTGATCCTGCCAACCTGACTCCCAAGTATCAGTCCGACGTGTAGTGAACAGTGTCTAGCCATGTTTTGAATTTGGGTTAGCACATTTCCAGGATATCCGGGCTTGTCTTATCGTTTTTGTTATCATTCTGTACATCTTTTATTTTCTGATCTTATGCTGCGCTCGTTTCATGTTTCTCGATGCCCTCAGCTCTTTTTGCGTTGTTCGCTCGAGATTGAGTAACCGGCCACCGTTAGCTCACTCAGTCTACTTTATCGAATGAGAAAGAGAAGGGGCCAAACCAAAAAGGTCCAGTCGCGTTGGGCCTAAGGGTAAAAGAGAGTAAGTCGAGAGCATATTGACCTGGGTCGTATCAGAAAGCGATGAAAGTTTGAGGAGTCCCTGTCGTATTACATGTTCCATGTTCAGAGAATGGAATAACTACAATGGGAGAGCGGCGCGGTGAAACCGTCAGTCAATCAATCACCAGATTAAAACCCTGAGTCCAAAAAATTCCGAAACAAAGGCGAAACCATCTTGAAACGTCGCTGTCCAAGAAATCAAGGAAACAAACATTCACAAATCCTCGCCAGAAAATCGCCGCTCCCAGTAGCAAACAACCCATCCGCAGGACTGAGTATGAGTTGCGCCTGCGCATCCTTCGGATTCCAAAACCGAATGCCACGATCTTTCGAGCCTGAAGCCACCCATGCTCCGACAGGTGATATCGCCGCAGAGGACGTAGTATCGATCAATGCGGAATCACCGACAGAGTAAGGCTTGTGGCCCCTGAACACAACTGTACAAGGACTTCGCCCGTCTCCACCACCATTTTCCATGTCGGACGGAACTCCCACAGAATTACTCGGGATCCTCGCATTCTGCCGCAGCGCCTGCACATCACGCCTTCCTACCCTCGGCACGATCTTCCCCAACTCGTTCAGATCCCAATACTTCACCCGGCTCCCCACCTCTCCCGTCGGGCGAAAATGCCACCGGATAAACAAGATCTTTATGCCTCAGCCTCTCCACCAACGCTCCGCTGGCAACGTCCCATATGCGCACAATCATATCTATCAGCAGCCACGAATCGTCCATCGGGCGAAATCGCAACAGACATCACTCCAGCATCAGTCGACTCAGGATCGATGATCGTCAGGAACAGTCCCCTGTATCCATATTCCAAATACGCGAGGTCTGGTCTCCCGATCTCGAGACCAGTAGCCTTCCATCGCGTGAGAAATCAAGCGAGTAAACATGACCTCCGAAGCGGTGCCAAATCGCTCGACGTTCAATGTCCCATATCTGAATAAGCCCGAGGAGACATGCGGGAAGTGTCAAAGAGCCAGATACAGCAAGAAGGTGGCGTACCCGAATAAGTTTATCGTCACCTCCGGCGGCAAGGAACTTCCTGTTCGGACTGAAGTACACACTTCGGATATAAAAATCCCCTGGTTCGTTGACTACTTTATCAGACAACACACTAGGTTGAAACAACGTTGACACCGGGGGAAAGGTCGATCGCAACGCCGAAACCAAAACGAAGGGAAAGAAAGCAAGAATCGGCGTTGGATATGTACCATATCCGAAAATAGTAACGAAAATAGAATTGGTGACTAAGTGTCGGGACATTCTGAATTTTGGACATTACAACTGGCAAAACGTCCCCCGCGGTGCGTCTGACTAGGGCCAGAGCGGCCAGACAATGATCTACGCCAAAATGTGCACGGACACGTTGAGCGAAATACCCGAGGCGAACAAAAAAAAGGCAATAAGAGAAGTTCGTATGCGCGCGCACACTAGAAGCATAGCGCTCGCTTCGGTCGTCCCAAAGTTCGGCCCGGCATGGCTCCGCTGGTCGTCCCAAATGTCCATGGGGAGACCTAGAATGGGATCTAACGCCGTGGTAATTCATAGTGCGTGTGTGTGATTCTGGATATTTTCCGCCCCACTCTAGCCCTTGACACACTCTGATGTAAGGACTACGCGCCAATTAATAGTACCTCTCAGTGCCCCGGGCCGTATGCCCGAGTGTTGGAGTATTTAAGCCTTCACCCGCTCCACAGGTGACACGTCAATAAATTATCAGATACGCTGTCGGCACGCGCGCTGCGGTTGTCGCGTGCCGACGTAGTCGTTCAGTTACGGCTTGACTAGCGGCTATTTCCCATTTAATCGACCTATTTCTCCACGCCGAGCATCATCTTGGTTCCGTGAATCATACCGTCTTCGTCGTGATGTTCTGGTACTTTTCATTGAAGTCGAGCCATACGCCGGAACGCGGGAAGAAACAGATGATCAGATGCGACGAAAGTAGCGACGAGCTCTCGTCGCTGTTTTGCATATAATATACTACCTAAGTAGCCAGCAATAAAAGACTTGAGTCAGGGACACAAATTTGTGGGGATCAGAGCATAACATGGCAGTTGACGTGGTTTTCTTGGGGCACTTGACAGTATGCTCCTTGAGCGGCCAATCGACGAGTCTGCCAAACTTCACCCTTACATGACCGAGGACAGTGACACCGTCCACTGGCTGATCATACTTACACATCGGGCAGAACTGAGCAGATGAAGCAATGCTCAGGGTTGCATTCAGCCTCGCATTGCGCACTTGTCGTCACGACAACGAGGATGGTATGTTAGCCGCCCATTTCCATCTGCTCCCAATGCTAACCACCCTCCTCTTCACTGCCGTGGCAATGAACAAGATGTGAAACTAATTGCTGTAGTGAATGCGTTGTCGATAAGGAAGGCAATTCTTTCCAGTGTTGTCCCTAGCAGATGTGCCACTTCGTGTTGAAGACTTTCAAGCTCTAACACCGGGACCAATTAATTGCTCGACCATAATGACAACAACCAATCAGAGAGTCAGTTTAGGAACATTGGGTAACGTCACCAATTTAAGAATCAACTGACCATGGATGTAATAAATCCACGCAGAAGCGCCCGAACTCAGTACCACGGATCCTGAGCAACATCAGCGCAAGGGGGTTGCTCGAAAAATTACCAAGGCGTAATAGTCCCAAAAGAAATGACATGGCCCAACCTTAGGATTTGAATACTCATGGGCGGATATATTGCATCGAAGGCCCTGAGAGACGCACTTGGATATGATAATGGTCGATACCGCAGTAGCAACATACAATACATGCCCACTATGTGGGTCGCCCCGGACAATGCTTGAAATAGCTTATCAAACGAGCAGTGATAGCGCAGCCACGGGTCCATTCAAATGGGAATAAGCACCGAGCACTCCGTATACAAGACCAGGTATGTATTGAAGCGGTCAAGAGACCAGAGGTTCATCCAGGCGAAAGGAAAATGGTGGCGCTGAGTCGTTGTACGGCATGGTTCGTGTGACGTAGTTTCTTCATTGAGCAAGTACCAGGAGTCCCTCATGGATATGAGACTTTGCTGAGACAGGAGAGGTCATTTTGACCGGAGGACGAAAGAAATTGCGCAGACGCTTGCCAAATCCCCACAGAAAGGCGAAACAGAAGAAGGAAGCCAACGAGCGCATGAGACGATCCTGAGTGATAATGTGGATACATCTCCCTGAATTTTGCATCCGGAGGAGCCAATGAGTCGAAGAAACACCGGTCTGGCGTCCGCAAGGCAGTTCGAATGTCCCGAAATCCGTTTATGTAAAGATCTTTGTCATTGTGTTGCATGAACGCGCTTGGGCGTCGTCGCTTGACCCGCCGCACGTGAAGACGGCTTCTACCGGGTCAGGACATTTTGTCAATCCCATTATGGCTTCTGCAATCGCTCATGGCATTAAACAACTCGCCGTCTTAGGTAGGTAAAATAACCACAAATCCTAGCGATCTTTCTCCAAATCGGATGATTTTTCAAGGTGGAGGACAAATGGGCCTGGGGATCGCCTATGTCGCCGCCACTCGTGCGAAAGTACCCGTTCTTCTCTACGACAAGTCTAAAGATCAAATTGGTCGGAGTCTTTCCCTTGCGGACAAGTTTTTTGATAAGGATGTCAAGAAGGGAAAGCTTCAAGAGAGCGAGGCTCTGGAGGCTCGGGATCGTATGACCGTTGTGAACAACCTGGAGGCCTTTAGGGATGCAGATATGTGTATTGAGGCTAGTTGTATTTGTATGAATGACAACTATCCATTACCCATTTTTTTTTTTTTTGCTCATTGTGATCCAGGCTGTGTCTGAATCCTTCCAACTCAAGCGCTCTTTATTCTCCACACTATCCGACGAAATGCGTCCGGATGCCATCCTGGCTTCGAATACATCATCAATTAGTATTACCAAGATTGCTGCTTCTGCAATGGGTCCGGAAGTTTCTCCTACTAGCGAGGAAGGGCTACGTTCGTCCGCTCGGGTAGTCGGTAAGGGCTCGATTGTTCTATGAAGTACATCAAACTAAGTCATGTCATCAGGAATTCACTTCTTTAATCCTGTACCCGTCATGGTGCGCATATTCGTATGTTTACATTACCATAGGCTGATTTAACTTCCTTGACCGAACACGCATGATAATCGGTAACCCACGAACAATAGCCATTGGTGGAACTCATAGCAGGTCTGCAAACTTCTCCCGAGGTGCTTGAACGATCGAGACAGTTCGCTATTGCCTGTGGGAAAGGTCAGCTTCCACGCACCTTGGGGACAAAGTTTGATTATTGATGTTATGCGACAGAGGTGACAGTGTCGAAAGATGTACCAGGCTTCGTTTCGAACGCATTATTAATGCCATTCTTAAACGAGGTCCGCGGCTAAATGTTTATCGTTGAAATATAAGGTACTCATCTGACTGTCCAGGCAATCATGGCCTTAGAGAAGGTAACTGGCATCAGGGTTTCGTTTCTCCAGGCTGACACGGCCAACCATAGGGCGTTGCTACTAAGCAAGACATCGATAAAACCCTACGTTTAGGAATGGGGCATCCCATGGGACCTTTGACATTGGCTGACTTGTGCGTTCATCGTTTCGTCGTTGCGATTTTCAAGGTAGTTTACATTCCATGTACAGCATCGGCCTTGACACTTGCCTAGCTATCCAGCGTACGTTACTCGAAGGAACTGGAGACTCGAAATACCGACCAGCAGTTCTCTTGGAGCGTATGGTAGATGCTGGCTGGCTTGGAAAGAAAACTGGGAAGGGATTCTACACATACGACAATGATGGTAAGGCTGTTGAATAATGGTGCCGGATCGAGCTGGGATGGCGAAATGAGACACATTGAATAAACGAATAAACGAATAAATTCGGCAATAGCCCAACACCACAACCACGTGCCACTGTCCACAAGACGTCTGTTATATCGGAGTGTAGGCTTTGATGTTGAGGAATCATATTGCATAACAAGGTTGAAGAGTGACGTCCGCTCTTGATTTTGGACGGTCACCCAAATCATAGGCGACTATTTTGGTTATTCTTGCTATCGCAAGTAGCCCTGGAGTCAACGGGCTATCTACCGACTATGCAAGGCTCAGGGAGAGTATTCGACATGGCCATGAATCGTCAGGTCGAAGTATCCCTTGGGGTCCGTGATAATACAAAGGAAGGAAAGTGCTTGGGGAAGAGTCCTGAGCGCTAGCAGTCGTTGATCAATACCAATGTGGCCGGGGCGGGCCATGCCACCAACACCAAGGATAGGCGTCAGTGGTCACTACGACGCGGATGTATCTCTTCGAATACATGATTCCATTGTGGCATGAGGCAGAAGAATAGGAATGCAAAGGCGTAAAGTTTCCAATTTCTTGCGAATGGTTCCGACATTTACCACTACTGCTCTAAACTTTTTCCAGAGGATGGAAATCCTCATGCACAGCATCATTGACAACGTTGGGAACGCCGGGTTCCTTGGTACACTAGAAAAGCAAGTGCCCAGGCGTACCTCAGGGATGGAGAGGCTTCCACTAATCAAGTCCCTGAACTTTCGTCGTATCTGAACATCCGCCCACGTTCCTGCTTTAGGCGCATGGATAAGTACCAGCGCTTTCCGCTTCATGATTATGGAATCCAAAGGGAAAGGGGCCTTTCGTCTACCTTTCGTCGGTATCGCCGGTTATGTAGAAGTGTACGTACCAGTTCCGCGATTGCCATGGACATTAATATCAGGGGTTGTCCGGCAGAGCCATTCCGGGGCATACATTTGGAGCGGCCGAAGCGAGCAATGGCTATTATGCATGCTTCCGGTGTGCGCGCGCATATGAGCTTCTGTTGTTGCCTTTTAGGTTTGCCCTGACCCCACCTGGTGAAAACGTGTTCGCACCTACAGTACCCAAGAGCCCCCGAGAACAATCTCGATAACGGCTTAGCCTGCTTCCTGTCGAAACGCCCTCAGAGCTGTCGTAGCATAGGGCGTTGTAAGGACCCTGCTCTCACCTTATCGTACATGCATTTTGGTGCATCTACGCACGCGCAGATCATCGTCTGGCCCTAGTCAATTCCACCATGGATGCCATTTTGCCAGTTGTGATGGAAGCCCTATCCACAATCCAGGATGTCCCGAACCTTAGTCATCAGTTTGGTACCAAGACTCTAGTCACACGAGGCGGCTACTCTGAGGTTTATCGTGCAAAATGGAACCAATCTGGCACTCAGGCTCCCGTCAATGTATGTTCTCTTTAACTGGCTTGTTGACTTTCTCACTTCACTCCTTCATTAAGGTCTGCTACAAAGTTCTCAGACCACCCATGAGCAGCATGCCACCTGTCGTAGAACAGATAAGAACAACGATGAAGGTGAGAGACTTTTCCGGTCGAATCGTTAACGTAGAAGACACCTCTACGCATTAGCATTTGAAGAGAGAGATGAAGATATGGAAGGATTTAGACCACGGGAATATCGTGACATTCCTTGGTTTTGCGATTGAAGATCGTGGTGGAGTGCCAGAAGCAGTGTTAGTGTCTGAATGGTGTGCAAACGGAAATCTCGTTGAATATCTGCATTGCAAGCCGTCCTGCAATCGGCTGGCCCTGGTGAGCGGTATTTGCCGTAACACTGATCTCATAGACTCATGGGATGCATATCATCAAAACAGCTTCTCGATGTCGCCCGAGGTCTGACCTACCTCCACGACCGTGACCCTGTTGTTGTCCATGGTGATCTCAAGCCTGTAAGCCAAGATGCCTTTCTATGAACCTGGTATGGGCTGATTGGTACCGTATAGTTCAACGTATTAATCAGTGATGCTGGGCATGCGAAGTTATGCGACTTTGGCTTCTCTTTGATAGCGGACGGATTGACAACAGGGTTCACATCATCGGGACCTGGATTTACGTTGCGCTATTGCGCCCCAGAAGTTTTGGAGAGCGGTATGAAAACGAAACCTGGTGATATTTACTCCTTTGCTTGTACTTGTGCCACGGTGAGCTTGCGTAATCTGCGAATATAAACATCCTTACACTTGACTGAAACTTGAGCAGATACTTTTTAGCAAAAATCCCTTCCCTTCGCTCGCCAATGACGCCCAGCTGTGGAAGGCGTTAGAATCCGGTCTATCGCCTTGGAACTGGGAGCAATCCTCTCCAGTGGAGAAAATACTATCTAGTTGTTGCGTGGGCCCTCCTGGCGCGCGCCCGGCTATCCAGGAGGTTTTACGATCGCTCGAGGATGCCTGCGTTGCGCCAGATTCATCCTCAATCCTTGAGGTATCTGACCCTGAAACAAACCGCCCATACCCTAAGCCGGATGGAGACCCTGCCAGTTCAAATGCCGTGACGCCGTCCAAGGAGACGACCACGAAGGTTGATGAACACGTACTTCCTGTTGCCCTTTCACCTGAGGCTCACAATGCAATTCCTATGCAGACTCAGAGGCAGGCTAAGCTATTGCCAAAGGCATCAGGACTCTTAGAAACGAAGGAGCAGACGGCAGAGTCGCCCTCAAATACTGATCAACAGTCTTCCCAAGCTCGCAACCAGATTCACCATGATCAGCACGGTGACTCTCGTCTTGGGCCTCCTGGCACCACACGTACTTCGCGGTCCCCCTCCCCCAGTCCTAGTGATCTGAAGCGACAAGTGTCCCCCAAGCGTTTGACTGCACTGCCCAGGAGGAGTCTAAGTCCTGATCTCAATCGCGTTGACCGATCAGATGTATCCCCCTCCCGAGCTTCGACATCTACTACACCAACTCGGCAGTCCCTTGACACTGATTCCGAACGGTCACTATCTCCTTCCCTTGCGCGGAGTGTTGATAACCATTACGCAACATCAAGCACCCACAGCACCCACCGCCCTTTTGTAATCCCTGGTGCATGGCCAGGAAGTGGCAGTATGGACGTGGATGTGCCTTCCCCATCGGAGCCCGTGCCGTCACCATCTGCTGGTGCAAGTGAGGATAGAAAAAAATCATTCGTTGGTGGCACCAAGACTGTTCTCCAAGTCGCTTCGGGTGGTCTCAAGTTTACCCCTATTCCGTATCTTGGTCCGATCCCAGATATGCTCCTGAAATTGATCCAATTTTATGAGGTTTGGGTCAGAGCTTGGGTTTTGTGATCAGTGCTGATATGCCCCTGGTGATCCGCACAGTCAGTAGATGCCAATACTGAAGATCTCAGAGGCCTAAATGACGAGGTTCTAAAAGCTTACATCACTATTCTGCGACCACTCCAACTGTGGACAGGGAGTAGTCCTCCTGAACTAATAAAACCGATCGAAGATTTCCACTCGTACGTTCTCTAGCCCCTTCGCCCAGTTGTTTAACGCCAAACGTCTCCTTGATAGGACTCTTGAAAAGCAGATCAAGCGAGTCGAGTCACTTGGGGGTAGAAAATTCTCCGTTTGGAGGATCCTATCATCATGGCAAATACCCTGGAGCATAAGTGAAGTAACGGCATGCATAAGCAAAGCTGTTACCTCATTTTCGGTTCGTCGCTCAGTGCCTGAATCCTTGGTTATTTTCTAATCGAGATGTACACTGTAGACTGAGGCGAAGATTTTGACGCTCGTCCAGGCAATGAAGTCATCCTTGAAGAGTATGTTGTCGTGCATGATTTGGGGTATAAGATTTACCAGTGTCACCAGCTGAACTCTCAAAATTGGGCCAGGTTCCTGCCGAGTACAAATTTGTCACGAGTAAATCGGAGTGCCTTCCAGGCACCCGGACTAAGATGCAGGAATCCTTATTAATTCATTTGGGGAAGGCTGGGAACCGATTTGTATGGCTACGAGGCTCCCCAGGGACCGGGAAAACAGCGATATGCAAAAGCATTGCGTCCACTCTGGATGAGCGAGGTACTCTGGTGGCATCATTCTTCTGGGATAAGAACCAAAAGGGCACAGGCCTCGATTCTATCGAAATGTTCGCCTCCACTCTTGCATACCAGCTTGCACGCTTCAGTGAGGACTTCAAGATTTCGCTTGTCCAGCACCTTCAGGAGCAAGCTCTTGAAAAGGTCCAGAGTCTGCCTCTAGAAGAACAAATGGAGGCGCTGATCATTAAACCGATGCGTGGCATCAAGGACATGTTTACGTCACGAGCACGAGAAGAGCGTCTGGTCATTGTCCTGGATGCATTGGACGAGTGTGGAGACCAAGAGGCACTCAAATCTTTGATGAGGCTCGTGCTAATGCTTGAGGATCTACCTTCAACAGTTGCAGTGTTAGTCAGCTCTCGTCCAGAGACTCAAGTTCTTCGGGCTCGAGCTCGAGGCGGACTTTGGGGCGATATCATTCCATGTGAAGATATGGACGCGATCAACAAGAGTGAAACTTCTCGCACTATACGCCACATGGTAAATGAGGGGCTTAAGGACTGTATCTCCGAGTCGCTGTTGTGGAAACCATCAGAGGATGACCTTGATACTTTCGCTTCGGCATGTCGTGGATTGCCCGCTATGGCCTCGATGCGCATACGTGAAGTCTGTGCTCGGACTGAACGAGGTGCTACCCTCAAATCCGAGTTTGATTACTTCCGAAATCTGATGGATGCGCCGACTGATCTCAAATCGGAGTACCTGCGAATACTGCGGCGAGCCTATATGCTGAACTCACAGCCCATTCGCCCAAGTGTAATTGAAAGTTACCGCCTTGTAGTGGGGGCGATTGCTGTGGCGCGCCGATCTTTAAGCTCATATTCTATTTCACGGCTTTTAGGCATCACGGAGGACGAGGTCTATTCAACCCTCAAACCGATCAGTTCAATCGTCCATCTTCCCTCGGAAAACTCAGAGGAACTTAAATTTTACCATGCAACAGCAAAGGAATTCATTATTGGAAATTCAATCGGTGACACAAGCGACCAGTCATTCTTTATCAATGATACAAACGGGTATTTCCTGGGGTTGCCACTCCTTCGATTTCTAAAGGGTGTCTTTGAGCGGAATGATTTAGCGATGCCTACCGATCATCCTTTGGGAGACAAGGAGAAGTGGACGGAATTTCAGAGGAACAGACAACTCGATCATGTCCAATATGCTTCCAAGTACTTGTTCAGCCACTTGGATCCTTCAAAGCTGTTCTCGCACGACTCTAATGAATTGCAGCACGAGTTCGATCACTTCCTCACCAACAACCTACTTTCGTTCATCGTACTGTCGGGTGGTGAATTCGAGTTGCCAGATGAATTACTTCAATCGAACGTAGGTTTATATTGAATTTTGGTGATTTCAATAGTGACATCATTTCACTCTAGAATCACAATTCAACTGAACTATTACGAGAAGCGAAGTGGGCACATGAATACGTCATTGAACGATATGAACAACTCGGCTTGTCGCGTATGCTCCACCTTGATCCTTGGCACATTTTTCGATCGATGCTTCCTTTCACTCGGCCAACCCCATCCCCACTCTTCAAATTGTATCGTCATCTTGCGGATCCTATTCGGATTTTCACCATTTCCGGAGAATTCACTGGCCATTTAATTCCGTTAAGTGAGCACGCACTCAATGCGCGGAACGTTATGGAGGCAAAGCGAAGTGGGTTTCGAAAGGCGATTGATAAGAAGAGTCCGGAGATAATTGATTACAGAGCTGAATATTCTGATCCTGATATCCGTAAAGGCATAGTGACTTCTGCAGCAATCTCGAAAGATGGACGTCGCATTGCACTCGGCTTTGGAAATGGCGACATCGAAGTTGTTGACATCGATCAGCAGCATGCCATCGCTCAATTCCAGTGCGACTCGCACGATCCCATAGCTTGGATCGAATTTATCTCTGGTAGCTGCCGGATTGCTGCCGAAGACTATGAGGGGAACATATTCATTTTCGACTGCGGTTTGCAGCCCCTGAAGCTTGGGACCCTCCCCAGTGGGCGTTATCCACCTGTCACTGTGGTGGCGGATAATGGATCACTCATCATACGACTCCCGCGGCATCTTGGCCCCAATTGGTACAAAAGCGTGGCGATCTTGTATGTTTCGGAGGAGCCATCCATTCACCTTCTTTCCTCTCCTGGTACCATACCTACTGCCATCCCAGCTCACCCCTCAGCCGCTCCTCGTTTCCTAGACTCACTTCGTAGACGCGTTCCATCCCCCCCACCCGTTCCTTGCGGTCTCACACTCGAACTGTCTCCTGGAGCACGATATGTTGTCGCTTGTGACCGGGAACACGCTTTCGTTTGGTCAACCGAGTCGCGCGAGTTCATTACTAGTCATAACCTACGAAATTTCGAAGCTTTTGTTACTAGCACGGCACCCTACCGCCCATACATCATTAGTGGGAACGTCAAGAGCTCAGAAGGTAGCATCCCTCACATTCAGGGTTCCGGGATGGAAAATGACATGGATGGGTCGTGGCTGGAATCGCTGTCCCACAGACAACAGAAAGCTTACGTTCGAGAGGGTCGAAAGCTGCTCGGTGTCCTCAAACCGAAATTATGGCTCAGTAACACATTAAAACTCATTCTCCCTATCGAATACCATCCAATCCTTCTTGGTAGGGAGCTACATGGCAGACTAAAAGTATGGTATGGGGATCGAGTGGTAGGGCGTGAAGATTTCATCTACTTTCCTCGTGCTAGCAAGGATGGGACACGATTTTTGGTTCAGGGTCGTATGAAAGCCCCTATCGTTGTTGATATTAGCCAAATCGTTTAGCATCTCTACAGTTCCATTACCTCTTTCTGTGCTTGTTAGTTGGCTTGGTGACAGTGTGCATTGTAGTTGTTTTTGACAATTACAGCCTTTACATGATTTAGAATGTGCACATTGCTATGTCAGGATAGAGAGTCTCTGCGAACACCAACGCGTGGGGATGATAGACTGGTGCATTTCATCATTGTCGACGTCAGAGGGAATGTGCTAAATTTGACAGAAACATTCCTGTCTGATCGTCCAGGATGAAGCCGCGCACTGTCGGTCGCCTTGCGGTGAGTCCTTGAGACTCAGAATTATCACAGCAAATCCGAGACTGCTGCTCCCACTGAGCGCTACTGCAATCATTGACGACGATGGAAATCACGTCGTGTTAAGCAATCGTGTCGTCAAGAATCCTTTATACTCTGCTTCGACATCAACCACCCGATATATAACGAACCGAGTCTGGAGGCGAATTAATAAACTTATGAGTTCTACAGGGAACAAAGTCATGATGGTGTGCTAATCTCGTGGCAGACAGATATAGATCGGTATGTTGCAGGCCATAGTGTTCGGTCAGTACTCGCCTTGCTCCACCGCTCATCGGACTCCATTGAACGATGACTTGAAGTATATAGTGCAGGATTGGAAAATGGGGCTCAGTGGTGCGACTCCGTTGGGATGGCAGTACTTAGACACTTGCAGACGAACGAGGCACCTGGTCAGAGTCGCGTGGCAGACAGCCCCAGTTAGGGCCGAAGCTTCTTGAGGTAGTACAATGTCGAAGGACCAGAAAAGGACGAATCGGAGATTAGGGAAGGCGCAGCAGTAGGTAGCGCCGAACGAAAGCCAAGTAAAGAGTCGTGAAGAAAGCTGGGAGAGCGGTCCAGGAGTAGAAACAACTTATAGACAAACATTTCGTGCTCACTTTCTGCCAACTTGGCAGAGGTCGCATGATGGCTGCTCATTATATTGTTGTTTAATGTCTTCATTTCACGAGACTAATCACGGGTTAGCAGTCTGCCCCCAGCTGACCTCAGGTTTCCGCCCTTGTTTGCCACTGGCTGGGAAACCTGACTGCGCCCAGACTCGTACCCAGTCGGAGGAGCTCCGTGGACGCGCAAAATAATAGCTTTTTTACGCAATGTAAATAAACGTTCTCACACTGGTACTCGACTGCTTCCGATGCTAGTCACGTTCTGTACTCAATACAAAAGATCACATGGTACATACGGAGTTAAACAAATATCCGATCACCTACTCCGAAACTTAGCCCGCGACACTTCGCTCCTCCGACTGGGGCAAAATGTAGGTGGCGATGCATCGGAAACACCCGACTCTCACGCTAAGCCTGAATGAGTTGTGCATAGAGGTTGCGCAATGTAATTGTTAGTGTTGACACATGCGGTCATTATACCCAACCCAACCCATAGAGACTTGGAAGCACCTTGAGGGTTGTGAAATCGATAACCTGGGCATGTGTGGAAATTAACACTTCATATAATACTTCTATAGCATCCTGTAGTTGGTGCTTTGTAGTGAAGCGGTACAAGCGTAAGCTGAGGCTATGCAGCCTTTTTTGGCTGCGGGTGTTCGATTCCCACTCAGTGAACCTTTTTTTCTCCTTCTTTACTCCTTAGTGTAAATGGGAGGTTGTTACAATTATTCCTGAGACCATAAAAAAAGGTTCATTGAGTGGGAATCGAACACCCGCAGCCAAAAAAGGCTGCATAGCCTCAGCTTACGCTCGTACCGCTTCACTACAAAGCACCAACTACAGGATGCTATAGAAGTATTATATGAAGTGTTAATTTCCACACATGCCCAGGTTATCGATTTCACAACCCTCAAGGTGCTTCCAAGTCTCTATGGGTTGGGTTGGGTATAATGACCGCATGTGTCAACACTAACAATTACATTGCGCAACCTCTATGCACAACTCATTCAGTGTCAGGGCTCGGTCCTCAATCAGGGACAGCCCGACCTCGGTCCTAGGTGTGTGTGGTGTTCCGGGTGCTAGGGCGCTAGACCCCGTCCTCAGCTCCTCAAACTCACTGAAGGGACTAAGCGGGGATTGAGTTGTCATGTATTACAGAGGGTAACTACAACTTGCCTAAGCGGGGATTGAGTTGAGAAGAAGGGTAAGTTTCCCTATTCCCCGCTTGGCTACTATAAAAGGAAGTGTACTGTACAGTTCGTAACGTGATTCCGGGTAGAAGCCGAGCATGTTCCCGCGACTCGGAAAAGGTGTCACATGGGTTAAGGCGAGTTGCTCGCCTTAACCCACGTGACTTTTCCCGCGGGCTCACATGCGGGTTGAAGTTGTGAGAGGTATGTAGGGATGGGGAGGTCTGGGAAGGTGGTTCTGGGGTGTGGTTGGGTGCCCTGACAGCGGGGTCAGGGGCCGATCCCTGACATTCAGGCTTAGCGTGAGAGTCGGGTGTTTCCGATGCATCGCCACCTACATTTTGCCCCAGTCGGAGCAGACTCGTACCCAGCCGTCTCCGCTACGTGGATGCGCAAAATCTCGACTAGTTGTTGTATTAGAATTCAGTTGTAAAGTCACGTTCAAGAACAAGAAGTGTATTACAATACAGAAGTCACATGCGACGGACATAAACACAAGTCCGATCACCTACTCCGGAAACCAACTCGCGACACTTCGCTCCGACGACTGGTGCAAAATGGCAGTGGCAGTACCACTCGGCAATTGCCGAGTTCGACACGACAGAAAGAGATTGCGGACACGTGAAGTTCCCACAAAAACATAAGTCGCACAATGGATCTTTTGGTGTTAACCCATGCGGTCTTGTACCCAACCCAACCCATAGCGCTTGGGGAGCACCTTGAGGGCTGTGAAATTAACACCTGGGCATGGGCGGAAAATCAACCCTTATATATTACTTTGATCCTAAAATATAGTTCATGCTTAGTAGTATAGGTGGCACAGCGTGAGCTAGGGATATAATCTTTTTTGGCTGCGTATGTTCGATTCTCAGCCGGTAAAACTTTGTTTTTTCTCATTCCTTGCTCTTTAGTGTGCACAAATTTTACAACTATTCCACAGGAGAACACAAAAAAGTTGTACCAAGTGAGAATCGAACATACGCAGCCAAAAAGGCTATATCGTCTACTCACGCTGTGCCACCTATACGACTGAGCATGAACTATATTTTAGGATCAAAGTAATATATAAGGGTTGATTTTCCGCCCATGCCCAGGTGTTAATTTCACAGCCCTCAAGGTGCTCCCCAAGCGCTATGGGTTGGGTTGGGTACAAGACCGCATGGGTTAACACCAAAAGATCCATTGTGCGACTTATGTTTTCGTGGGAACTTCACATGTCCGCAATCTCTTTCTGTCGTGTCGAACTCGGCAATTGCCGAGTGGTACTGCCACTGCCATTTTGCACCAGTCGTCGGAGCGAAGTGTCGCGAGTTGGTTTCCGGAGTAGGTGATCGGACTTGTGTTTATGTCCGTCGCATGTGACTTCTGTATTGTAATACACTTCTTGTTCTTGAACGTGACTTTACAACTGAATTCTAATACAACAACTAGTCGAGATTTTGCGCGTCCACGTAGCGGAGACGGCTGGGTACGAGTCTGCAGTCGGAGGAGCGAAGTGTCGCAGGCTAAGTTTCGGAGTAGGTGATCGGATATTTGTTTAACTCCGTATGTACCATGTGATCTTTTGTATTGAGTACAGAACGTGACTAGCATCGGAAGCAGTCGAGTACCAGTGTGAGAACGTTTATTTACATTGCGTAAAAAAGCTATTATTTTGCGCGTCCACGGAGCTCCTCCGACTGGGTACGAGTCTGGACTGCGCCCAGTCGCGACCGCTTTGGCATTCACATGCCTTCTCTCACCGATCGCGGTTTTCCCATGATTTATCGCGCAACTTAGCCTGAACGGGTCAAATCACGCTGCCTCAGTCGTACGCTGAATGTTTTCGGCGCAGATGCGCGAAGCGGACCATTCAGTGGAGGTACGTACTGAATTTTCGCTGTTGAGGAGAGGTTCCATACTACCTTAGGTTTCATACTACCTAGGTCGTGCCTATAAAGGGGCCCTGACGGATCCCTTTTCCCCTCTCCCTATCGCCTGGTATCTCGCGCTCCCCTGGTGAGTGAGATCCAATTTGCCGCTTGCCTTTCCGGGCTCACGCTTTTGACCCGCTGCCGCTGCTGCCACCTGCATATTACTCTATCCCGGATTTGCTGCTGCCAATACCGCGATTCTCGACTACATTCCCATCTGCTCCAGCCCCTAGCTTATATTTTCTTGTCTCCCTCCTCCTCCCCGATACTCCTCCATCTCTTCTTTTCGAATTTTTTCACATCGTCTGTTACTCTTTCTCTTCATTGTAGTTCACTTTCTCTTCATTGTATTTCACCTCTGTACATTAGCTTCTGTTTGCTGTTTTAGTTGTTAGCGCTTTCAGTTGTGGCTGTCATCAGTTCTAGTAATTTTCCTGCTCTTCCTTTGTATGTACGAGAACGCGGGTCACGCGTCGCGCGCATGCGGCAAATTTCACATGGGCCCTTTGTGGCCGTTGCCCACTACCAGCAGTTGTTAGCCCTGATTAGTCCTGTGTTTACAGGTCCCGACGTTTGAACCGACATGCCACAGATGCTGAAAGGGTTGCTGCTGCTGCTGCTGTTAAGTGGTCGGAATCACCTTTGATACTGGAAAAGGCAGAGTATTTGTGGCGTTTGGGGAGCTGAAAGCGATCGTTTTCCCAAGCCCAGGTGCGGATGAGAATGCACTCTTAAAACGACACCCTCAGCCTCAAATTACACCAGCTGGGAATTGGTGTGAAACAGAGTCATCTTCGACGAAGCTTTTCAACATCACGAAACCCTTTGGCAAGTGATGGGTAGACTTGTAACGGGGAGGAGGTCAAGGAGAGCAAAGATAAGAGATCGAGTTAAGTATGATGCCGGGAAGAAATGACAGTCCGCGAGGGACAAGACCCGAATCAAAACTCGTGGCTTCATATGGTTCGACATGAGATAGAAAAGCAGATGTGGCAGGGCCAGTATTCAGACCCTAGTTTTTGGCCAGTTGCATAGCAGATACTACCAGAGGAATCGCTGTGTTGCCTAAACATGCGATTTCGAAGATAGCGGAGATAGCGGAGATAGCGGGATGTCCACTACCCCCAATTTCTTGCCAAGACGAAGGCATGCGGCGCTAATGCATTTGAGTGAAACATGAATGACTCTGAGGTGATGCGCTCACGTCATTGCATTTGAATAGATGGTGGGAGACTCAAGACTATGATTAACAATTTGAAAGAGTGGCCGATAGTAGCCTGAATCGCGAATCGGGTGGATCATCAAGCGTCTGGTTTAATTGTTTCCTAACCACCAAGCCAAATAGTGACTGCGCATGTTCCGGCCAAGTCACGTTGCAGTCCAACACGAAGGACGAGGCACCCTTTGGTGTAAGCACAATGAGTGGACCACGATCAATTCATTCCTCCGGGCACGCAAGTATGTTAGTACCTTCCACGATAAAGTCCGTCCATTAGTCATGATGTATCAAATATTTGTCTATTGACGCCCAAGTAGGATATTGACTAATCAATGACTGGAATGGACTTGGGTGTTGTGTATAGCTCAGTCATAAAATGAATGGGAGATGAGATACGCTAACTGCTTGAGAACGTCGTTAAATGCAAACGCTGTGCGCCCGAAAAAGCACCTGTGAGGGAGAGGATGCTCGCGCAACTGATGACGAAGGCCCCTCTCCAAGGACATGGATCGCAAATGACAGGTCCACGCTGACATGTGCGGTGAGTAATTCTAGTGTTTTCCTCCCAGTGCCTGTGTGCAATGGTGGGGGAGAATTGAACGAGTGATGAACCAGTAGGCCAGCCAATTCGCCCCGTGGAAGTATCTTCAGTTCTCTTTGTGGTCGTCTATCACCACTTAGCCAACAGTCCATTATGTGACACAACGTCTTTCAGTTCTGTTCCCCGTTGTCAAGCAATACCTTACAGCTAGGATAGTGGCCGGGCTTGCCACTGGTTCGAGTGATACATTCGAAAGCTCCGCCAATGGCAGTACAAGGCACAAGATTATTCGAGGGGAGTTTTAGGGCAAGATTCCGTGGACGGCGGGGACATTTGGCAGTTGCGTCAGCGAATGCGATCGAGGATGAAAGCTTGCAAAGCGCCGCTCTTGCCATGCATGCTGTATTTACTGAGCATGCCGTGAACTTCTTCACTGCA
Organism: Cantharellus anzutake; assembly: GCF_015039405.1. Classification (NCBI taxonomy): domain Eukaryota; kingdom Fungi; phylum Basidiomycota; class Agaricomycetes; order Cantharellales; family Hydnaceae; genus Cantharellus; species Cantharellus anzutake. The sequence continues at coordinate 164,757 of NW_024066973.1, forward strand.
TAATAGTCGGGGAGGGTCTGGCTGGATTTCCAGTCCACTATCGGTTTGTGCAGATTGACAATCAAAGTGGAGGTGCATGGTAGTTCAAGGCGGTAATCGCAAAGGAGGTTGGGAAAGGTGTTGGCGTCGTCAGTAGCTGTAGTGGCCATTGCCCCGATACGTGCACTGATAATACCTGCGGGTAACATGGGGCCGGTGAGACCGAGCAACCCCCGGAATCCGCCGACTCTGCAACAATTAAGCCGTAAACCTGAAGTAGCGTGATGCTGCAGGCAATGGTGTTTTCAGTCAGTACTCATCTCGCTGAACCGCTCATCGCGCCGTGCTGAACGACTAGTCCGGTGTTGGAAAATGGGGCTTAGTGGTGCGACTCGTTTGCGTGGATCGAATTGTTGGCACAAACAAGGATACATCTTTCATTTCTCCAGATGCAGAGCTGTCGGCCTCAGGACATTTCTCTATGGATTGGGTGCCATCCCTCTCAAAGACTCTATCAGCATTTCACTGATCCAACCGCTGACCTACGGCGACAACCTGAACTGCCATTCCCGCTCACACTCCGTCATAATACTTCTCGATGTGTGAAGTATTTAAGATAATTCGCATACTCCCGCACACAGAATCGGAAGACCGTGTCCCCGTCACGGTGTGCATAATTGTGTATTGGCATTATCGTGGGCTGATTTATCTTCCTTGACCGCATACGCATCATAATCGGCGACGCACGAACAAATAGCCATTCATCATTTCTCAAACTCCCCCCAAGATGTTTGAGCGCTGAGACAGTTTGCTATCGCCTGTGGGAAAGGTCTTCACGCGCATCCTATTGCAAAATCCAGAGGTAACAGTGCCGAAAAACGTAATTACCAGGCTTCGTTTCGGATTCGTCACTAACGTGGTTCGTGGCTGAGTGCTCACCCAGGGAAATATGGGGCACTCGTAGAGCATTGCTATTAAGCAAGAATTGATAAAATCCTGCCTTTAGGAATGGGGCGTTCCATAGGACCCTTGGCGTTGGCTGCCCCGTGCGCTCACTTCATCACTCCGATTTTTACATTTCATCTACAGCATCGGCCCTGACACTTGTCTAGCTGTCCTAGCGTATGTTACTCGAAGGCACTGGAGATTCGACATACTGACCAGCAGTTCTCTTGGAGCGTATGGTAGATGCTAGCTGGCTTGGGCAGAAAATCGGTGTCTACACCTACGACAATGAGGGTAAGGTTGTTGAATAGTGGAGGCCAATTGAGCAGGAATGGCGAAACGAGACACATTGGGCAACAACCCGATAACCCATATCCACTGTTCATCAAATGTGTCTCGTACTGGAGTGTAAGCAATCTGCTATCTTCAGCCGCGAAGTGGGTTGACCAATACGATTGTTCTGGAATAGTTACGGCCCAAGCCACCACTGAACATATCTACCAGCCAGCACGCATCAACTGCAGCCAGAGAGGTGTTGACGTTCTTCAAGCGTGAATGACATGGCGAGGGCGAGGACCTATTTTTTAAGGCCTTCATACTCCAATAGGTGTTGTCGGGGATCATAAATGAGATAGCCCTGGAAGGCAATGGCATGAAGAGAGTGGATCGGGTAGCAACCGTCAGCCATGTGAATCTTCAATGGCGAATCCAATCTCGTAATCAGCTGGATCTCACAATGAGGAAGGACCTTGGATTGCCTCCCTTGCCTCTCAGGAGTAGACACGAAACAGCTAGAATCCTTCAACGGCGTTTCGGTTCGGAACCAGGTTCACATTATACAATTATCCTCCCGAAAACCAAACCATCACAGAACTGGGTCAGAACCGGACCGTTCCAGCACAGTTCGGCTCGGGGTTCGGTCCCAGTTCGAACTGGTTCTCTGAAAAGGACAGCGCTCAGGAGCAGCCTGAGGTGTGCAAGCTAAATTACTCGCCCGCTATGGCACTTAACCAAGGTGTTAAATCTGTATCGTCTCTTCCATGCCAAGTTCCCATGGACATTTGGGGTGCATTTGGAGTGACCTCAGCGAGCGGAAAACTGTCAGTCATGCTTCGCGGTGTGTGCGCGCTTACGAGCTGCTGTTCTTGCCTTTTTGGTTTGACTTGGGTATTCTGCCCGGGGAGAAACGTGCTCGCTCAGGGTGTCCAAGGTCTCATGAGAACATATTAATAACCGCCTGGCCTGCACTGCTGGAGCAATAACCAACTCTCTGTCGACGCGTTCTCAGAGCTGGACGTTGTAGCAGCGGCTGTGTCTCCGAGGAGCCTGCTCTCACTTCATCGTATATACATTTCGGTGCATCTATACACGCGCAGATCGTTGTCTGGCCCCAATCGATTGCGCCATGGATGATGACGTTTGGCCAGTTGTGATGGAAGCTTTATCCGCAATCCAGGATGTCCCGAACCTTAGTCACCAGTTTGGTGCCAAGAAACGAGTTGCACGAGGTGGCTACTCCGAAGTTTATCGTGCAGAATGGATCCAGTCTGGCACCCGGGCTCCGGTCAATGTATGTTCTCCTTAGCTGGCGTGTTCGCTGTCTCGCTTCACTCTTTCTATTAAGGTCTGCTATAAAGTTCTCAAACCACCCATAAGTAACATGCCATCTGACGTAGAGGAGATGAGAAAAACTATGAAGGTAAGAGGCTTTTCCAGCGTAATTAATAACGTCGAAGACACCTTTCCGCACCAGCACTTAAGGAGAGAGATGAAGGTATGGAAGGACTTGGACCACGAAAATATCGTAAAATTCATCGGTTTTGCGATTGATGATCGGAACGGAGGGCCAGAAGCAGCATTAGTGTCCGAATGGTGTTCAAATGGGAATCTTGATCAATATCTGCGTTGTAAAGGATCGTGCAATCGGATGGCTCTGGTAAGCGGCATTGGCAATAACATTGACCACCTGCCGGACTGAGGGGATGCACATCATCAAAATAGGTTCTCGATGTCGCCAGAGGTCTGACGTACCTCCATGGCCGTGACTCTGTTGTCGTCCATGGCGATCTCAAGCCCGTAAGTCAATATGTGTTTCTGTAAAGCTGATGCAGAATAATCGACGTCACACAGCCCAACATATTAATCAGTGACACTGGGCATGCGAAGTTGTGTGATTTCGGTCTGTCCTCGATAGCGGATGGCATGACGACAGGGTTCACATCGTCCGGGCCTGCATTCACGTTGCGCTATTGTGCCCCAGAAGCCGTGGTCACGGACAACCATGTGAAGACGACGGCGGGTGATGTTTACTCCTTTGCCTGTACTTGTGCCATGGTGAGCCCTCATAATTCGTGAATATAACATCCTTGCGCTCGACTGAAACTTAAGCAGATACTTTTTAATGAAAAACCCTTCCCTTCGCTCACCAATGACGCCCAAGTATTCAAGGCGTTAGAATGTGGCCAATTGCCTTGGGACTGGAAGCCATCCTCTCCACTGGAGAAAATATTATCTAGTTGTTGTGCAGTTTCTCCTGATGCGCGACCGAGAATGTGGGACGTCTCCCGATCACTGGAAATCTGCGCTGAACCAGATTCGTCCTCAATCCTCGAGATGTCTGGCCCCGAAACAAACCTCCCACTGCCGCCACCGCCTACTGACTCATTCCTTACACCAGACGGAGACCGTACAAGCTTGGAGCTCGCAATGTCCAAGGAGACGACCACTAAGGTTGATGCGCAAGCACCTCTTGTTGCTACTTCGCCCGAGGCTCACAATGCGATTTCCATGCAGAAACAGAAACAGGCTGAACTGTTGCCAAAGGTGACACCAGAACCCCTAGAGACGGAGGAGCAGATGGCAGAGTTTCCCTCAAAGACTGCTCAGCAGTCTTCCCCAGCTTCTCCCCTCCACACCTCCACTACTGTCTACAGTGAAACTTTTCACACTATCCGCCGCATGGTAGATGAGGGGCTTGAGGACTGTATCTCCGAGTCGTTGTGGAAACCATCAGAGGACGACCTCGACACTTTCGCTTCGGCATGTCGTGGATTGCCCGTTATGGCCTCGACGCGCATACGTGAAGTCTGTGCTCGGACTGAACGAGGTGCTACCCTCAAATCCGAGTTTGATTACTTCCGAAATCTCATGGATGCGCCGACTGATCTCAAATCGGAATACTTGCGAATACTGCGGCGAGCCTATATGCGAGACTCACGGCCCATTCACCCAAGTGTAATTGAACGTTACCGCCTTGTAGTGGGGACGATTGCTTTGGTGCGCCGATCTTTAAGTTCATATTCTATTTCAAGGCTTTTAGAGATCATGGAAGTTGAGGTCTATTCAACCCTCAAACCGATCAGTTCAATTGTCCATCTTCCCCAGAGGATCACAGAAGCACCTAGATTTTATCATGCAACGGCGAAGGAGTTCATTATCGGAGAACCAATCGGTGATGCAAGCGACCAGTCATTCTTTATCAATGATACAAATGGGTATTCCCTGGGATTGTCACTCCTCCGATTTCTAAAGAGTACCTTCAAGTGGAATGATTTGGCAATGCCTACCGATCGTCCTTTGGGAAACAAGGAGAAGTGGGAGGAATTTCAGGGGAAGGGACAACCCGATCATGTCGAATATGCCGTCAAGTACTTGTTCAGCCACTTGGATCCTTCAAAGCTGTTCTCGCGCGACTCCAATGAATTGCAGCAGGAGTTCGATCACTTCCTCACCAACAACCTACTTTCGTTCATCGCACTGTCGGGCGGTGAATTTGAGTTGCCAGATGAATTACTTCAATCGAACGTAGGATTATTTTGGATTTTGATGGTTTCAATAGTGTGACATCATTTCACTCTAGAATCACGATTCAACTGAACTATTACGAGAAGCGAAGCGGGCACATGAATACGTCATTGAACGACATGAGAGACTCAGGGACAGACGTGCATTGTTCAGTAGGCTCCAATTTGGAGAGCATGATGTTCCCTGGACATTTGATCCTTGGCACATTTTTCGATCGATGCTTCCTTTCACTCGGCCAACCTCGTCCCCACTCTTCAAATTGTATCGTCATCTTGCGGATCCTATTCGGATTTTCACTATTTCCGGAGAATTCACTGGCCATTTAATTCCGTTAAGCAAGCATGCGATCAATGCGCAGAATGTTATGGAGACGAAGCTAAGCGGGTTACGAAAGGCGTTTGATTCGGAGGGTCCGGAGATAATCAATTACAGAGCTCAATATTCTGATCCTGATATCTGTAAAGGCATAGTGACTTCCACAGCAATCTCGAAAGATGGACGTTACATCGCACTCGGCTTTGGAAATGGTGGCATCGAAGTTGTTGACATCGATCAGCAGCATGCCATCACTCAATTTCAGTGTGACTTGCGCGATCCCATAGCCTGGATTGACTTTATCTCTGGTAGCTGTCGGATTGCTGCCGAAGACGATGAGGGGAACATATTCATTTTCGACCGCGGTTTGCAGCCCCTGAAACTTGGGACCCTCCCTGGTGGGCATTATCCACCTGTCACTGCGGTGGCAGATAATGGATCGTTCATTATACGACTCCCGCGGCATCTTGGCTCCAACTGGTACAAAAGCGTGGCGATCTTGTATGTTTTGGAGGAGCCATCCATTCACATTCTTTCCTTTCCTAGTACCATACCCACTCCTCTTCGCCTTAACTCGCCTCATGGACCCGTTCCACCCTTCCCCCCACCCGTTCCTTGCGGTCTCGCACTTAAACTGTCTCCTGGAGCACGATATGTTGTTGCTTGTGACCGGGAACACGCTTTCGTTTGGTCAACCGAGTCATGCGAGTTCATTACTAGTCATAACCTACTAGATTTTGAAGCTTTTGTTACTAATACAGCACCCTACCGCCCATACATCATCAGTGGGAACGTCAAGAGCTCAAAGGGTAGCATCCCTCACATTCAGGGTTCCAGGACGGAAAATGACATAGATGCATCGTGGGTGGAGTTGCTGTTCCACAGACTCTCACAAAAGAAAGCTTACGTTCGAGAGCGTCAAGAGCCGCTTGGCGTCCTTAAACCCAAATTATGGCTCAGAAACACATTGGAACTCATTCTCCCTATCGAATATCATCCAGTTCTTCTTACCAGGGAACTACGCAACAGACCACAAGAATGGTATGGGGATCGAGTAATAGGGGGTGAAGATTTTGTCTACTTTCCTCATGCTAGCAAGGATGGGACGCGATTTTTGGTTCAGGGCCATATGAGAGCCCCAATCGTTGTTGATATTAGCCAAATCGTTTAGCATCTCTGTACAGTTCCATGACCTTTTTCTGTACTTGTTAGTTGGCTCGGTGATAGTGTACGTTGTAGTTGTTTTGACAATTACAGCCTTTACATGGTTTTGAATGTGCACATCACTATGCCAGGATAGATAGTCCTGGTGAATAGCAATGGGGGTGATGGAACTGGTGCATTCTGTCATCGTCGACGTCAGAGGGGATGTAGTAAATTGACAAAACACTGCTCTTGTCTCATCGTCCAGGATGAAGCCGTGCGCTGCTGGTCGCTTTGTAGCGAGTCCCTGAGGCCCAGCATTATCACAGAAAATCCGAGACTGCTACTCGTGTTAAGTACCAGTACGTGCAATCATTGACGACGACAGAAATCACTTCCCGTCACAGCATTAGGGCAATCATGCCGTCGAGAATGTTATATCCCGCTTCGACATCAACCGCCTGTCAGATAATGTACAAGAAAAAATTATGAAGGAAGAAACGAAGTCATGATGATATGCGCTAATCTCGTGGCGGACGGATGTGGATGAGTTAAGAGCACGGTCTTGTGTTTGATCAGTACTCCCCTCACTCCCCCATTCATCAGGCTGCGCCGAACGACTGTTTGAAGCACATAGTTTGAAAATGGGGCTTACAAATTTGTTGGCTCAAATAATGGTAGATACATATTTCGAGCAGAGCCGCCGGCCTCACTAATAATCACACCGCCCCATCAGTTCCTCACATTTGCTGACATTGCTGTAGTCAATCGCAATCACACGTGTGCCGTTTCAGGTTTACTGGTTCCTGATCGAAATAAGTTATCACAAACGGGGTCGGTACGCGAAATGGTCCGGATGCCGGTATTGGTGTGGATCGTGGTAATATTAGATGGAAGGTAATGTTCTGGAATCATGCAGAAATGAGAAACTGGGACGGGAGCCTTCGCTTGTGTATGGGCACTTACTTGGTGTAAGGATCCTGGAAGAAAACGTGGAGTGTACTTTTGATCCGCTTGATTTCCGTATTGACAGCCGGCCGCACAATGTCCTGGAATCTGGGTAATCCCGTCCATGACCTAATGGCCTTGAGTTTCCCGAGGACATCAAACGGTTGGAACTTCTTCTCTGCCAAATTCCTCCATATCTGCGAGTGAATTTCCCCGTACTCCGTGTACTGAATGTGAGACGAGTATGAGTACCCCGGGATATTCTTCTGAATCCCAATGTGGAACAAACTTCCCCAATCGGAGAAGATCAACTCCCATTGGGCCGAGAGGTTGGTAATCCCAGCGTACAGAGAGTAATGATGAGATCGATCAAGCTGCTGCTCATGCAGCCAATGATCCGACCCTTTGAGCAGAACTTGATAGTATGCAGTTGCCCGAACCTCTTTCTCATCGTAATTGTTCAAACGAGAGATCACAGCATAGGGGCACAACCTGGATGCCCATAGATCTTCCTTGACGACATTACGGGCTATCACGGCTAATTTCTCGCACTTGACATCTAATGCGCAGATAAGAATGTCGAGAGGTGTGAGAGAGGCAGTGGTACGCGAGCGCAGTGACACAGCATCTGTAGCGAGATTGGTTGAAATCGAAGCAGCCAGATCCTCTACAAGTGAGAGGCAGTACTTGTGCGCCAGTTTCTGTACCATGAGTACCTTCTCCAAATCTTTGGACGACTGGTGATGATGACTAAGACATGATTCGAAAGGGCTTTGTAGAAGTAAACCAATGGGATCAGATGTTGAGAATTGATTTCAGCGTACGTATACACAACCCGACGAAACTCAGTAAAAGCTTTACGCGTGTCAGCAAGATGGATAGGTCTATTAGACTCGTTGTTGGAGTCCTTGATCATATTGGAAAATGCGGAGTCTTTGTATCGTTGCAAAATGCATTTGGGGAGCTAAAAACAATCATATGTATTTTTTTTTTTCCTGAACAAAGTTTGGATAACGTACCCTGAAAATGACACCTTCGACCTCGAAATCCACAGCGCCAGACGAAGCTTGGTACGAAACGGACTCATCTTCGATGAATTTCTCCAACATTATGAAACGCTTGGACGTGTGGTGAGGCAAAGTCGAGGAGGGAAAGGACAGGATAGTTTCCTGAGGTCAAAAGTCCCGAAGAAATGATAGTGGGATTAAGGGTTGGCCTCGAGACAGAACTTGTGGTTCAGCAGTCCAAGCGCATAAGGTTAGTGCGCTCGTGACCGATTTTGAAGGAATTCGTTCATTTTTCAATTGCTTTTCGATCGATGGTTTGGGGTTGTATTTCGTTTCTCCACAATTTTCTATAACGCGTGCACTAGCTCGAGTCTGAAGTTCAGTACTGCTTGATTCACGTTATAGTCATACCCACTGGTACTCGTGCTGCCGCCACAGCAAGCGCTGTTGTTCCGCACACATGATTTTGAACGAGACATCGGAGGTGAAGGCTTGTTTCAAATGTCCAGACCATATATCGCTGTTTCTTACCGGTCTGGCCTCTGTTGAAGCAAACCTATCCGCTCAAAGTACCCCGCTTTTCTGCGTTTTCCCTATCCCACCTACTTCAAAGCGTGACTCGAAGCAAAGCAGCAACCCAAAAAGCGTCTGCCATTCCCTTTGCCACTTACTCCTTATCTTATGAATATGACGCGTTCGACACTGCGGTACTCCATCTAGCCAATAAACAATGTATCGCAGTTAAGAGACGCGACTCAACTGTGGACTACGTGATTTAGGTGAACATGACCCTGTGCACGACCTAGCTAAGCTATTCCTGAAAATAAGGGCACATTGGGTGCTAATGTGCTCACAAACCTTCGAGATGAGGCAGGGCCACGAGAAATTAAAAATCCACTGGAACGATACTTGTTTGTTTGTTTGTTTGTTTTATCCTCTGGGTATTCTCCTCCACAACTAGATCCAATTACGCCGCCACGTCGGTTCTATACATTGCTGACATGGCTGTAATCACACGTACGCCATTTCAGACCGGTTCCTGAAATGAGTTATTTGCATCTTCTAGTGAGAAAACACAGTTGGTTATTGAGATTTACAGGGGAGGTTGTGTACGGGTAGCAAGTGTGAAGAAGGGCCGGGTATCAGTCGAGGCAGGCAGCAATTACAGAGACTTGTGCGTGGTGCATAAGATGGGTACAAGCATGCTCCGATGATCGACAGTGCCAGTAGCGGGCAACTGCAGCCAATATCAACGTGAATCATGATGATTCCGTGACAGGGATCTAGAACCACACCCAAATAAGAATGGCAATGATGACCCTCGCTTGTGCAAAAGTAGGTACTTACTTCGTGAGGATCCTGGAAGAAAGAGTGGATTTTACCTTCAATCCGGTTGATTTGCTCAGTGACAGCCGGTAGCACAACCTCTGAGTATTTGGGAAAAGTCGTCCATGACTTAATGGCCTTGAGTTTCCCAAGGACATCAAACTGTTGGAACCTCTTTGCTCCCAAATTCCTCCATATCCGCGAGTGGAGTTCACAATAAACACACCAAATATTCCAGCCATTCGTGACAGGCATGTGAATTCCGACATGAAACAAGCTTCCCCAATCGGCGAAGACTGACTCCCATTCTGCCGAGAGGTTAGCAATCCCAATGTATAAGTAGTGATGATGAGATCGATCAAGCCGTTTTTCATACAACCAATTATTCTGTCCTTTGAGCAAAATTTGGTAGTACGCTGTTGCCTGAACTTCTCCCTCATTGTAATTGTTCAAACCGGATATCACATCATACGGGCACAACGTGGACGCCCATAAATCTTCTTTGACAACATTGCGTGCTGTCACGGCTAGCTCTTCGCACTCGACATCCAAAGCGTGGACAAGGATATCGAGAGGCGTAAGGGAGGCAGTAGTATGTGAGCGCAGTAATTCAGCATCTGCAGCAAGATTGAGTGCAGCAGAGGCTGCCATATTTTCCATCACCGAGAGGCAGTATTTGTGCGCCAGTTTTTGTACCATGAGCACTTTCTCCAGATCCTTGGACAATCGGTGATGATGACTGAGACATGACTCGAGAGGTCTATATAGACATAAATCAAAGGGATCATATCTGAGGAATCGATCTCGGCGTACGTGTACACAACCCGGCGGAATTCGGTAAAAGCTTCACGTGTGTCAGTAAGATGGATCGGCAAATTGGACTCGTTGTTGGAGTCTCCTATCATGTTGGAAAAGGCAGAGCTTTCGTAACGTTGCAAAATACTTTTGGGGAGCTGAAAACCATCATACATATATTTTTCCTCGGATGAGGATGAGGACGTACCCTGAAAATGACGCCCTCAACCTCGAAGTTGACAGCACCAGCTAGAATTTGATACGAAACAGATTCATCTTCGATGAAGTTCTCTGACATCATGAAACCCTTTGGCAAGTGATGGGTGAGCTTGTAATGGAGAAGGGGTCAAGAAGGGCAATGATAACTTGAAGAGAGTTATGAGGCCAGGAAGAAGCGATGCTCGCGAAGAACTCGTGGTTGATGATAAAAGGCAGCAGCGTGCCTAACGATATTCAGCAGATACCAAGGAAATCGCTGTCGCTGCAGCAAGCATTGCGGTTTTTAGAACTCAAGTCGGAGATAGCAGGTGTCCGGAACTGCCGCCATTTCCTCCGGCGGCTGTGCTAGGAGCGCATTCACATGAAACGTGGATGCGTCCATGCGGTGATGGCATGATTGTGCTAATGCCATTGTAGTTGAGTTGCAGGAATAAATGAAGTAACATCGTGCGAAGCAAAGAAAACATTCACTCCTGTCAGCGATTGAATTATCCAATTCCGGGAGGCGTTTGACATCATATGTACGACATGATATCACATTAGCGCAAGTACGGGACCAATCAATTCAAAGTAGCTATCATGTTCCAGGCTCATGATTCTCATACAAAGAACGAAGCCACCAGACGAGAAGAATCTGCCCCCATTCCAGGATAAGGGAGTCGAGAACGTAAACTTTGCGCAAGCATATCGTGAAGCAGATAGCTTCCCGCTGGGTTTTGTACCGGTCTTGAAATGCAACTGATAGACGGAACTATCAGAAAATTGCATTTCCGACAGCTCTTTGCTAAACAACGGTGCTGACCCATGTCCAAGCTGGGTCTCTGTGCATCATGACTTCCGCCTGGGAAAGATCGAGAAGTGTTCGTCTGTGTTTATAGAGTCACCATGTAACGGAACCGGGCAGGGCTCTGACTAAGTGTTATGCAGTGTGGTGTCCTAATAGTCAGACGCACACAGATTATCTCAAACACTTACGGTTGCAGATAATTCCCAAAGCTTTTTGAAGCATACTTTGGACACGAGAAATTTTTTTCAAGAGAAGCTCCAGCATCCGGTTTGGGGTACTCTACAGCCGAAATTAAGCCAAAAGGCCGCTCTGGCAGATCATCAGAAGGAGAAAGCATCAGAGGAAGCTGTTTCACAAGAGGCAAACCGAGCATGTGATTGAACACGTGCGAGTGGGAAGAAATTAGGGTGGGAAAGTGCGAATTTTGGACCTGAAGGTGAAAGACAACAGAAGCCTTCGCAAGCTCGGTCAATTACCCTCCGCAGTGCAGGAGTCGTCGCCAACACTGACTTCGGCCTAAACCGAACGCCAATGTCAATGGCAAATTTTTGCCTCATATTTTGACGGACATCATGTTGATGTGTGCACCATCCGACCACACCATTCCGAAGGCTCAGGTATTACCTTGCTTGCAAGGTCATTGCCAGGTCATAATTGCCATGGGAAATATGTAACTATTGCAAATTCCTATGAACACATCACATGGTTCCTCTGAATCAATTACTATTTGCAAACACGTCACATGGTGCTCCATCACATGGTCCTCATGTGTGTGCCATCATTCCAGCAATGCAACGCTGTTCCCAATGTTCCTTTGTCTTCTTGTTCAACTCTTCAAACTGTGAGTCCGCCCACTTTAGAGCCTCACACACAGGCCGTGTGAAAAGGGTTTCATCGAAATCTCTCAATAAGCGGATGGTTTTTCTCCCTGAGCTACGCGATAATGCAACGTATGCACTGAATGGTGTCAGTGCTCCAGTAGGAGGAGTTGTGAGGTTGATTATTACATGCGCGCGATAGTCCGTGGAACCATATGCTCCAGTTATAGGGAGTTGTTTCCACTTCACACTTTTGGCTTTCCCTCCTCCAATCTTCAGTTGGTACTTAGGGAAAATTGGCACCACCCCATCGGGTATGTCCCCCATCCGGCTTGGATTGCCATATTCTAATAAGAATGCACGATGGTGGGTAAACCAGCGATACTCTAGGCCCCCAGTTGGATGTTGTAGCCTCCCTCGGATCAGGGATTATTTCCACAACCTCACCGCAAGTACCATTGGCAATATTCATATCCATGTTTATGTTTGACATCACCATAACCTTTGCGCCGATGGCGAAATGAATGATATCAGGGAGTCTTGTGCCTTCAAGGACCGCCTTGCTGTTAACACCATTAGATGATTCACGTAGTAAGCATCTAACACACACTCTGCACAATGCACAGCTCAACACCGAGAACAGAGAGCCTTTCCTGCAGTGAAATGGCGAACGCTTTGGGTGAACCACCAAACCTTGAGTCAGTCACGCTACAGACGGAGTGTATGACACCACCAACAGAGCCCAGCACACCAGAAAACAAAGCCAAAAGTAGGAAGTTTCCCACCAACTATCGTGATAATTCGTTCAGTTTATGTGCAGCATTACCGGAATTGGGTGGATATGATGATAGCAGCAAAGGTGAATCGGGTTTGTTCCCTCATCATCACCTACATCCTGTGCATAAGCTGATGATGGTGCCAACAGTCCATGGCTTCTTGGGGCCCGAGTTTGGTTTGGAACACTGGCCAGTGGCGCCAGAAACATTGACCTCCAAGACAAGATGTTTGAGGATCTAAACCATGGATGCGCACATTGATTGTTACGATGCAACGAAGCGTTTCCGACCCATTAAGTGACCCGTTGTCCTTCATTTCTCCGTCTGCATAAATACTGGAGCGAAATTAGCCGATGCTCTGTCTGTCATGCTGTTTCTTGCTTGGCCTTCTATCTCCAGGAATCGCCTATATTGTATTTGAAGTGATTGTTTATAGCAGCCTGCAAGAGTTACGTACGTGATCACACCTCTCCAATGTAATGCGCATTGGAGATCGAGCATCAGAACCTGATGGAGATCATTGGCCTCGGACGCACATGCCTGCACACCCTGCGGCTTCTTCATTTCCGTGATTTCATAACCATCTCTAGACCCATGTCATTTCGTACACATTGGCTGTTGTGTCCCTTTCGCGACACTAATTTCATCACCTTCTCAGGCATGCTAATCGGAGCCGACTCGACGAAAACCGACCCGTACCGGTGACCGTCGCATCTTTAGGCTGCATTGACCTCAACCGACAATGATGTCAAATAGTCCTGGTGTCTTAGGTTTGCTTCTCTTGTCGTTATGAATGACAATCATGGGGCTTTTATCTCGTTTGAAAATTGTGAAGACTGCATGTAGCCCAAGTAAATGTTGTTTCAGTGTCCTAATCTAAACCACAGGTGTCAACTGATGTATTCCCCAGACCCTTTCGCTAGAAATGCTCAGAACATTTCAGTTAAGACTAATGGGTCCTGACTTCGCTGCCGCGGGTCCAGACACCTTATGAATTACCCGGCGCAAACGTGTGACTGGGGAAAGAAGTGATATTAGGCAATACCTGGAACGTTGACGTTCCGTTCATTTGCCCGGCCCAACATTAATATCGTCCCCACGGGTTGTGCCCTTCGAATCACTTAACCAGGTGCCCCACAATGGGGTGACGGGTCGTAGATTCTCTATCGAGTTGACCAAAACTCCACCCACAACGTGTATGAGTTACTACTATGTCTGATTATTACACAGAACTAGTCAACGTGCCTTCAGCAGGTTAACCAATACAGGAAGCCAAAAACTCACAGCAGTATGAACCATTTTGGTCAGAGAAGCCTTGGTTAGGCTGATCAGTATCATAGTACCTTCAAACGTAACACCTACTTTTTTGCACACTCGTTCGAGGTTTTTCAACAAGAGGAGAAAAGATGGCAGACAAATCCTCTTCGCGCATATCGTGAAGGAATTGAAGGAGTTATTGCTCCTTCGGAGCATGCAACTGCACTTCCAGGGGCCACCGTACAAATGCCCTTTACACTTGCATGCCACTTGATAGGATCTTGCACTGGGAAGAAAACAACTTTCTCTGCACATGTTGAAGAGATAATAATCCTCAAAAAACCAGCCACTCTTGTCAGTAATTGTACAGTGTAGGGAATGGATGTGTGGTGATGCGTGCTGTGCACGCTTTCTTTATTCATTGTTTATTACTCTTTATTTCTCGATGTAAACAATGTATATAAATTGCGGGGAAGGGTGAAACAGGTTTTCACTCTTCTCCTCCCCTGTCGAAATTACAGCTCTATACTGCCTAATTCCTGACAGCTTGAGGATAGTAGGAGTCAACACCAAGGTCGGAACCTCAACCGACCTTACATACAGATTCTGGATCGCCATCTAAGTGGCTGTTCTCCGGACCATCCTTCTCTCCCACGAAGCGACGGAAGCTTGAGAAATAGGTATGTCTGTCTCAACCCCACCAACAAAGGGAACCACTCAGTATTTGCCTACTCTGCCCCAGACCTAGCATCTTATGGCATTGTGTGAACAAACTCATCCACGATTCAACTCAAAAGGGTCACATATGTTCACAAGAAGAGCCTTTTTATATTCAATTCACGATGTTCGCTTGATAGTTCCACATCCCATCCCAGATCTTCGATTCAACCCATATGTTCGTTTGCTAGTATTGCTAATTTTCTTGAACTGACATGAGTAAATGTTGCGACCTCCGTTGCAACCTGTGAAATGTTCACATGATCCACAAGCAAGGTCATGGTTGCGAAGCAACCTTTCTAGTGAGGTGAGTTACCGAAAAAAATTGCTGAAACTGCGAGGTGCTGGCTGCACATGCATACTTTGCAGACTGCGACATGTCATTTGTCATGTGCTGCTTACAAATGTAGAAGTCACGTTCTGCGTTCGATACAAAAGATCACATGTTACACGGGGATAAACCCAACTCAGGCCTTCTTTCGAAAGCATTTTGAGAATACACTATAGGGGGTGAGGGGAAGCTCGATATCACCATATCACCCGAAATAATGTCAGAATGCAGCCGTTTCCGAGAACTTTTAGCTGAGACTTACCATGGTTGGGGAGACTCTGATACTGATTGTCTTTTTTTAGCCATCATGGATTCGTGAGCTAAAACCAATCAGAAACCGAAGCTAATGTCCACACCATCTTCTAGCCTTTTCGTTCCCCTGGCTTCCATTGTCAGCTCGATCATTGCAATATGATCCATTCGAAGTCCACGCTCGCTTCCCACAATTTTCTATCACTCAACTCTACTACTCTATCTTGCTGTTCGCTACGCAGTCAAGCGACCGATGGTGTGTTTATGACAAGCACGCTTTGCTATGTAACTCGTGCTATCGTACCTCCCTTTGGCTTGAACCTCGAGTCTTATTCCTCACTCGTCATCTTAACCTTGTTGCGTCTTCGTCTTTCGACGTCGCCTTACCCGGCTTTTATCGTTGGCACCGTCCCTGTTTCTTTTCTTCTTTGTCACTCCACTTGGACGAACACACGTATGGCTTCAAATATTTTGTGCCATATCTTCCATGGTTTGTCAAGGTAATCCTTGGGCCTGCCCTTTAGTGCCACAATGACTATGACAACTACTGCGATGTATGGCCCCATTGCCACGTGCGCCACTACGGTCAATCGTGAATGACCCAAAATACCATGTCTGCCGCTACATAGCTGTGCCGAGGTCTTTGTTTCCCTACCGTTTTCAATGGTGGAACCCACGCTGCCCTCCTTGAGTTCATCCAGAACAGGGATAAGTCGGTTTGAATGGAGCTATAGACCCCTTTGGTGTCGAACGCCGGTGGAGACTGACTGGCCTTACAGTCCGATGGATGGTCTTCACCATAGTGGCGACGCTGTGATGGAAGGTATAGAAGATGCTGCCCACAGCCTAGCTCCTGGCCAGAAGGCTGGTCAGTTTGTTGTAACTTGATCTCATATTGCTTGCTCTCATCACGCCGGCCGAGCCCTGCGAGCCGAGTATTGTGGGGGTGTCCAACCCTTCTACTAAGGCTCAAGGTCTGTTTCGGCCGGATCCCTCACACACTCTTAGCTCATTCGCATACTTCCCATGGCCTTCGATCCCGCTACATTCTTACCCTCCTCTCATCGCCGCTTTCAAGTGCTTCGCACGATTCACTCGGCCGTTACAACCTCACTTGTGATTTCATTAGGATACTTCTTCCCGAACTCACCTGGAACATCCTTCAACTCTTGCGCGGGTCATATGTAAGCTGTGAGGACATTAGCTACTCGTGGCCGCACACTTGTGATGAGGAGTTGCGGGGCTGCTGTTCTCCTCTGGGTCATCGTGTAAGCTGACTTTAACACAGAAAGACAAGCAATGGGTCGCTATTGGCTAGCACTGTATAGAACAGATGGTGACTGTAAGACGGGAGGGTGTAGAACGGACCCAGTATTCGAAGCGTGGAGTCTGCCTCAGCAGATACAAAGAAAGGGATAATAAGGCAATGAGAGTATGGCCCATCCTAACTCGATCCTGCCCCCTTCCGTTTTCCCCTGTTGCGTGTGCTTGACACAACCCCTCCTGTTCATTTCGTCCCACTGCTGGTGCTTGACACCCCGTTTGCATCACATCCGCTGTCCACAACCCTCCACCCTCTGTATGTATTGCCAGCATTCCTTCAACCTCACCCCACCCTCTCTTGTTCCCCCTGCCCACCAGACTTGCTGTTTAAAGTTGGAGACTTCTCAAATCTACTACGCAACTCTCTCCCCAGTGGTTCCTTATCCTCATCTCCCTTGTCCTCACCGCCTTCATCCTCGGTGGAAGGTGGCTGTGGAGGGTTAAAACCTGAGTCCTTCATCGCACCTTTTGGATCCATGCCGTGTATAACTTCCACATATCGATGAGTCTCGGGTCCTGTGAATCCCATTCCTTTATCGTTTGGTAATCCAGATCCCCAACTGCTTTCCCACTATGGAAGATCACAAAGTGTGGTCGTACATGACTCTTAAATATTGGAAGATTTTTGAAAGGAGTGGTGTGGATAGTGAAATCTGACGCTGTCGGATGTTCGGATATATTGTCTTGGACACAAAGTGCGATACTATGCATTGCTTTTCCAAGCACAACTAGCTCGTATTTGAAAACATCGGTCTCCTGTATCCAAACTGAGACATTGCAACCCAATATCGAGCTGACCACTTACATTTAACGATGGGAATTTCTCTCTTTTCGCCACCAACCTCAGTCCTTCCTCCTCCAGCGCATCCATATACCTGTCAAGTACTTCTCGTTCTGGCACCAGAACGAAGTCATTCTTGTTGAACATTCCTCGCAAAGAAGCTCCCACTGTCATGGCAGTCTCAACTAAATTATAAACCAACAATGAATCTTGAACAACCTATGTTGAAGTATGTTGTAACGGGTATTTAGATTCAAAGTCATGTTCCAATGCCATTACAGTGATTCCAGCTGCCAACCCTTTGATATACACTTTATAAGACGAAATGTCGGACTAGCGAGTTTATCGCTCAGTCCCGTTGTACGTGAACTAAAATAGATTGGAAAGTAATCACCTAGCGAGTTTATCGCTGGTGGACAAATGTTTAATACATGATTTATGAAAGATGAACAAGATGTAACCAACACACCTCAGTCCCGTTGTACGTGAACTGAGGAAAGGTTGGGTTGTCCAAAAATTGTTCTTTTGTAGTCAGGCGCTATGAATGCGCACTGACTTTGGCACAGATGTCACCAAGAAAGGTAATAGGTGTAAATCTAAATGCCACACGACTCAACATCACCAAACGTGAGTTGGTCATAGCGTACACCATAGTACTAAGAATTCTAATACACTTTACACGTCTCAAACAACCACCCACCAATATATGGTTCATTGACAGTGCCCAGGGCACACAATGAACAAATTCGACAATCCGCTTACTTGTACAATTTTCAATCATGCACCGTCCATTGTTAGGATCTGCCGCTTTAACACGCTTCTTCGCATGTCCTGAGGAACTAGTACTCTTGGGGGTGTCTTTTCAACGTCACCCATGGTTCAATAGTTGGACGGCAGATTGCCCGACTGAATACACAATTCAGATTATGTGATGAATGGCGGTGTTAAGCGAGTACTGTTATCTTGTTCACTTTTTCTGGTGTACGTCCTGCTCTCTAGGCAAGTACATATATCTCAACCGTGATTCCTTTCTTTTTGTGCGCTGCGATGATGCTTTAGTAAAAGGGTCGACTTTGTGAATGTCTTCGTACCCCTTATCCCGAAGTTGCTCAGTTCCCATGTATGAGGACCCCAAGGGCTCTCATAGGCTTTACGTGACCCATCCTGCCATCGTGACGATCCTGCGTTCATTGTTCTTGTCGCCCCGCTAAAGATTCATGTGCGGTGTTCGTAAGGCGGAACGTACAACTATTCCTCTCTCCGAATATGGAGACGACGGGAACGCTACTTAAAATGACCGACTGCATTCCATGTGCCTGTCACATGGTGCTCATAGGCTTAAGGCCAGTTGGTAAAGGACGGTAGCGAAATCCAATGAAGTCTACCATCGCACCACTCTCCAGAACCGGGCTGTCGTGAAGACTCAAGGGTATCACGCCTCCTGTCCCTTTGGTCCTGTGGAAGCATTGGTTCATAGAAAACACCTCTACTGCCAAGCTCATGCGTCATCTCCCATGCGCACTGAGTGGTCTTCCGATTGTGGTTATCCTGATAAGGTGTCACAGTATCCCCATCCGCGGTAAACGCTTGCAGATTACCTGGAAGCTAAAGAAACACGCTTTTGGGTGTGGTTGTAGGCGCACATAATCCCAAGGATTGTGATTGCAGGCATGTTAGCCAATGGGCTCGAGCTCGCTCAGGCGTTGTGGGTCGAAACGTGATCTTTGGAAGAGATAAATGCACAGACAGACCGTTCGGTCTGCACTGAGCAGCGCTCAGATCTCATTTCACCATTCTTTGCGTATTCTTCAACTGCACCCCGCTGACTCGGCTTGATTTCAGGTGCTGGATCCGAACAAGCATGAGCATTTAGAGTTTGCTGGCGCCCTTGGTTTTACAGAAGCAATGACTGTGACACTTTCCCCCACTGTCGCAGCAGTTACGCGTTTTCTAGGTTGGTCATTCTTTCCTTCATTTCTCGCCAACGCCGCCATTGTAGGATATCATCGCGTTTTTGAACCCCACTTACCCCGACCTCGACCTGGAAGCCCAAAATACGCAAAGCAATATCGAATTTCCTTCACTATCCTTGCCATTCTGTATCTCCTATATACCCTTGTTGCTGCTGTCACCACCCTCCCGCCGAATTATTATGAAATCTTAGGTGTCAATCGCGACATCGACGAGTCAGGTCTAAAGACTGCATTTCGGAATCTTGCTCGACGAAATCACCCAGACCGGGTGGGTCCCAGTGGGGAGCAGCGATTCCGAGAAGGACGCAATGCGTACGAAACGCTGAAACATCCCGTAAAGCGCTTCGCCTATGAACGATTCGGACCTGAAATCCTTAGTTGGAGAGGAGTCTCGACTCCAAAGGAATACGTGCGACGGGGAATCGGGTCCGCATCTGGTTTTCACATCGCTTCCGCTGGTTTCCTAGTGATAATGTCCGTGTTTGGTAAATCTACGGAGTCGGCTTTTGTAGGTACGGGTGTGTTCTGTCTGGAATCGTACTGACCCAGTTTTTTCAGTGGCGTTATGTTCTCCTTGCGGCGATTTCATGTGCGGAAGCATGCCTTATACTGTCGCCTTCTTTCTCCCCCAGCTCTCGAGTGCACTACGGATTACCGATCATCTCTACCCTTATGCCACGTCGATTACCTTATCAGCACGTATACTTTTTGCATCAAATGTTCGTTTCATTATCAGTTTGTGTCACTCAACTTGGGCCCATCCTCTTTCCGCAACACGGACTTGAGGCCATGAGTGACAAGGATGTCATTCGGGCAGTAGGCGAGATCTCGCAGAGGATCGCTCTGATGGGGAATATCACTGAACGGGAAGGTAGTGTTTCGAGCACTCCCATTAACGGGATTTCCCTGCTGACTGCAAATACGGATTGGGTTAGTTTATAGGCTACTGCAGAGTCAACTGAAGATTATATATGGGGCAGAGAAGCCAAAATTGTCCTCACCAACAACCTTCGATGACACTGATCCTGTCATGGAAGCACTCACAACGGAGATGCAAAACCTTGTCATCGAATCGCGCCTGCGGCAGCATCCAGTTGTGCGGACAGTCTGGGATAGAGTTTTGGGGACTGCAAAGAAAGCAACCTCAGTATCCTCCATACCTGTGGCAGTCCCAGCCACAGTTCATTCGCCATCCGATTCATCCCCCAAATCAGTCACGCAGATTCAACCCCTACCTCCACCCTCCCCTGCTGCCTCCGTTGCCCCTCCCATCTCCCCAACGTTCACCTTGCGTGCGTTGTCAGTTGATCCCGGTGCCCTGTCCGACTCCACTGCCGTCGAGCGCATAAGTTCCTCTCCCCCACCTAGGAGAAAGAAGGCCAGCACCTTGGGCTCAAACCCTCCTCCTCGAATCTCCTTGTCGCATTCACCACCTCGGTCACCCAAATTGGTGAAGAATCTTAACTCGATGCCACCACCCACGACTGGAAACGGGAATGGCTCATGGTTCCTTTCGCAAACATTCTTGCTCGCCACGGAAAATCAATCCAAGCCAGAGGGGCATGAAGAACTTTGAGTTCCCCTGATGAATAGTGGATTTGATTTTAATCGCATTTCACCGATTCATATGTAGGGCTAGACTTAGTTTCGTTCCAGTTTCGTCCCGTCCATTCTAAACCAGGAAAGACCACTAATTAATCCTCGACTTTTTTGACTGTGGCTGAATGGTCTGAGTGCCCCATCCCATTGCAATAATCATCATGTCGTCTTAAAGATGTGTCCAATTATGACCACCAATTTTGGCGCCACTGGGATCCTTGTGGCAGTGCCTGGGCCGTGGGACTTAATTTTCCCTGTTTGCCATGAAGTTTTTGGATGCCCTGCACCGCGGCACAGTACTGACGCTCGCTGGCATGGCGTGTTGGGGAGCTTATGCCGGGGTTCGTGTCCATTATCAGATTCTAGAGGCTGGAAGACGTAAGTGTTAGCACGAATCTTGCTTGGAACTTTGGTCCTATCATTGAGAAATTTGCAACGATTCGGTATTTTCAGAGGTATTGATTCATAAAGATTCGTTCCACGAGCATGAATTCTAATGCTTTGCATTACTTCTAAGGCCCTCGCTGAACGTGAAAAGGTAGTATCGTTCCTGACTTGGTGACTGTTCAGACTGCTGCATGTCCTTTTCTTTACTAGGCGCAATCTGCTGACGACCTGATCAAGCAGAGAGAGTGGCAATTAGCACAAGCGGCACAAGGAGCGGTATCAGGGCGCACCCCATGATTTCTTTTTCGTGAGTTTGTCACGATCAGAGTTTAGGGATCAGAAACTCACTGCCTCAGCCGTTCGCACACAGATGTCCTGAACCGACAATGGCAGTAATATTGCGACACTTTTGAGCCCACAGAATGGTGCCCTTCCTACGAAATGGCTTCATTCATAACCCTTTCTGCCTTTAACAGACTCGTACTCAGAGCAAATGTTTCATGGCCGTTTGCGAAATTGAATCAAGATATTATGAGCACAATAATGTAACAAGAATGCAACTACAATCCGAGTTATTCAAGTAAAGTTTATTTCACCCTCCACTCTGAAAAGAATGCCCAATCGCGTTCAACGAAGCGAATCATGTATCTCTCCACCCCAGAAAGACCCTCAAGCTCATCCTCAACTCCCTCGTCTTGATCGGCCTCATCGCCAGCCTCATTCAGAGATGGTCTGGTGCCATCGGTTTCCCCAAAGTCTCGCTGTTCGCCTACGGTGTCCAGGCTCATTTCTGCCGCAGCATTCCGCGCGGCCTGAGCATCTTCGGCTTCTTCGACCTGCTCCAGAGCTTGCACCATCTGCATATCGGAAACCATGACTTTCCGCCAGTCGAAGTCGCCTTGACGAATGACCATGTCATCTAATGATCGCTTTTGATCGGCTTTTCGCAACATGCTTTCTTCAACTGTATGTTTTGAGATGAAACGATAGATGTGAACGTCCCGGACTTGACCAATGCGGTGAGCACTGAAGGATGATATTCAGCGCTAGTGGCATACGAAACGCCCGAAATGTACCGCTTACCGATCCTCGCATTGGCGGTCCATAGATGGATTATAATCCGAATCATAAAATATAACCTATGTTGTGACCGGTAAGGTGGGGTGTACCTGCAACGATCGATGGTCCTTACAGTGTCTGCCCCTGTCAGGTTAATACCAACGCCTCCTGAGCGGGAAGACGAAATGAACGCCAGGATGCGCGTGTCCACGTTAAACCGTTGTGTGATCCTCTGTCTATCTTCAATCTTCGTTGAACCATCTAGTCGAAGATAACGATATCCATGAAAACTAAGGAAGATCTCTAAGATATCCAGAACCCGCGTCATCTGTGTGAAGATGAGCACTCTATGACCACCTTTCTTCCTCTCTTTCAATAAGATATCCAACTCCTGCAGCTTTCCGCAATCGTACTGGAGGAGAGATGGATCTGGGAACGCAATTTGGAGCTTCACCGCGGCAAAATGTAATGTATCAAATTCCAAGCCAGATCGCAAGGCTGACACCTGTTTCTCCACACGTCGTAATGCGATTGAAGGTAGGTCCTGAACCACCACTGGAGGGGTTGTGCATGCAAAGCGGTCAATAATTGGCCGCATCGCCTCTGCACGCTGCACGTGGGACTTCACCATGCTTGGGACCAAAGTAGGGCGATCCCAAGTTTGGCGGGATACTTCCCACGAACTGTCAAAAGGCACGATGGGACGAAGCATGGCCTGTACGCAATCCAGTTTCTCTCGACCATACACCGGACGCGCAGAGCAACGGACTCTATTAATGTAGGCAATATGCTTCCATCTGAGGCGCTTAGATTCATTTTCATAGTACTGGTGAGAGCGGCGATATCCTTCAATGGTCCGAAGATCAACAGGGGGAGGGTCTCCTAGTTGTTCCCCTTGGTACGGTAAATGAAATGTTGCGTCGAGCATTCGACGTGACAGGTAGGCGACAACGGATGTGTCCTCGTAGGAAGTGAGGTAATGGAGAACTGAATGTCTGCTGTCGAGAAGATCTGTTGTAAGGAGCCTCCTCCGAACAAGCAACTCTTTTATCTCGAAATCTGCGATGGCGGACTTCGTCATGGCAAAGGAGGTAACAATAGGTCGAACTTCAAATAAATCAGGATGATTGCAAACTTTGCGCAGTTGCATGAGACAATTTACAACGCCTTTTCCGGGGTTCAGTGAGAACCAATAGATAAGATCAGGTGGTTGCGAGATACTTACTTAAGAAATTACCCGACGCCAGTACCTCTTTCGTTTCCGCCCGCGACATGAACTCGTCATACAAATATCGCTGTCGCTTGGAGAGTTTGCAGTACATCACATGCTCGTACTTTGCCGGAAGTTCCTTTTCAACATCAACCTTCATTCGACGTAGGAGATATGGCCGGAGCATTGTGTGAAGCTTATTGACACGTTCTTGGTTTTCGATATCCATCGCACTCCCCTCTTCAAGAGCTCGATCCATTGGCTCTAATGCCAAACTTGAGTAAGAGTGAACGCACAAGTGTGTGGGCTTACTCACTAGAAAACCAGTCAGCGAAGTCAGAACGATAACCGACGGTCTCGATCGGGTTCAAGAAATGCATGAGTGCCCAAAGTTCCATTAAATTGTTCTGAACATAATAATGAGCAGGAAAAACAAACGTGACAGGGAATACGAACCTGTAGCGGGGTGCCAGTCAACAGCAATCGCCGTTCCGAACGAAACGTAAAGAGATCCTGCCAGCGTTGAGATTTAAAGTTCTTGATGTTGTGGGCCTCATCAAGAATCATGTAAACCCAAGGCATACGCCGGAAGATGTGCTGATCAGCAAGAATGAGTTGGTAGGATGTGATGCAGACATTGAAGGCATGCTGGGCCTTCCATCCATGCCTCCTTTCTTTTCGTTCCTTGGTTGTTCCGTAGTACGACAGAATTTTGAACCCGGGAAGAAACTTCTTAAATTCCATTTCCCAGTTCTTCAAGACACTGGTGGGCACTATTATCAAATGGGGACCCCTGCAGCAGAAGTCTTAAGCATTGCGACAAGTGAAAAGGTAAAGAAAGGCGCACCAAATGCCTCTTTCGCACGCCAGCCAACCTAATAGAGCGATAGTTTGAATGGTTTTCCTTAACAGCGCGTCAGTGCCTGTTACACATCCATCCAAATTGCGTACCCTAGACCCATCTCGTCCGCTAGAATGCCGTTATCACCATTGCGATAAAGAGTGACTAGCCATTCAAGCCCTGCATGCTGATAAGGACGGAGTTTTCCACGCAAAAGGAAGGGTGCTTTGAGGGTTTCATCAGATGCATTGCGGCTCACGAGCTGAGAGAGGGATGGAATATCTTCAACGGATGACTCGCGATCACTATCAGGTTCCGCCTCATCAGAAAGTTGAGGAGTCGGACGGCTGGGGGCGGCTGCGGACATATCCTTCTCACCATTAACCATTGGCAACGGATCGGAAGACCTATTTGCGTCGTCATCCTCAATAGCAGCGGGCGAAGCATGGGGAACAGGGGACAAGGGCCGCTTCCCATCCTCGACCACATCCGATTGATAGTCCCGAGACTCATCATGCTCAGACATGTCCATACCATCTCCACCGTGATTGCCATTGATCGGTGTGGCATCCACATCCATCTCGTCACCAGCTACCGAGATTTCGTCTTCGATGTTCTCGGCATTTGGGACATAGCCATATTGCGCGAGGAGTTCCTCCAAAGGCAGTTCGGCATCGTGTTCCAGCGCATTCAATTCGCCATCATCTGAGTCACTTCCCTCTGCTTCCATTTGGGCTGCCAACTCCAAATCCTCAGGATCACCTTTGGAGTCCCCAAGGAAATCGTCGTCCCCAGCACCAGCAGATGGAAGCAACCTACAGCTAGTCGCCGTTCCGTTTAGGCGTGGGCCCGGCGAGGATGTGATTTCAACCGGTGGTGTCGATTCAACATCCGAATTATCTTTGAAATTATCATTTAGGCAATCCTCATCATCACGTATGTGGCCATTCCGGCTCCCTTCTGCTCCGGAAACTGGAGGGGAATAGATTTTCTCTGTGCTAAACACCTGATCAGCAAAGGAGACACGCCTAGACAGCGACGGAGGCTCGGCTTCTGAGCTGAGAGAACGGCCATCTTCAAAACTTGTAGGGGGAAGTGAAGAGTCCCGGCTGTCAAGAGCATGCAGGTGAGTTTCGGTCCGAGGCGAAGTACGATCAAGCAAGTTGATATCTTCCATCTCGGCTTCGGATCGCGTTTCCACATCCCAATTGGGAGTGGATCCCCCCTCGACCATAACCAATTCATCTTCGAGATCTTGACCACCATCGCGACTGACTTGACTATCATCATCGATATCATCGATATCGTCGATATCGTCGATACCATCCAGATCATCACCATCCACGTCATCTTCGTCATCCCCATCCTCTTCATCTTCGCCATCCTCTGCTAAAGCATCCTCTTCTAAAGAGGTGTCGCTCTCGTGTTGGGATTCTTCGATGTCTGCTGAATTGCGCAAACCAGAAATATCCATATTCCTTTGAGCCTTCAATGCTTTCGCAGAATGCTCAATGATCGCGTCCAAATGCTCCTTCCCCTCCGGGCTTGCTCTTCTTTCTCTTGAGCTAGTTTCATTTGTTTTACATACTGTAAACAATAATGTTTGTTCGGCAACACGCTTATACGATGAAGACACGCTCACTTTAACGGCATCCTTCCAATGGGCTTGGACTGCTCTCAAAGTGGACCTCACAAGCGCTTGCATCTTCTTCTCCTCTAAGCGCTTCGACTTTTCATCTGCACCTGCCACTTTCTCCCAATGGGCATTGATTAACCGGGCAACGCGTCGAGCACCGTTCACGCGAGCCCTTCCATTTTCTCGCACTATCCTGAGATGAATGGAAGCCCCCTCGACGACTGAATCCCAATGCCCCAGAGGACGAGGCGGTTCAGGCTCTTGAGGAAGAGACCCCTCTACGTGCGACAACCGTCCATGGCCCCTGAGCTGATTGATACGTCTGAGGTATGCCCCATCAATCCTGGCAGCCGCATTGAGTTCCTCGATTACCATGTCAGGACCATCGTCTTCCAACCGAACAAAAGACTGCAAGAATTTGGTCAAATCACCGCCATATGCCTTATCTGGAGGCAACTGCTCATGATGGGTGTACGTTGGTGGAGGAACACGATGAATGAGTTTGATACGCTTGATAGTTGTAGAAGGCGGGTTAACAGACTCGACCTCATTACGCTTTCGCAATTTCTTTAGACGAGGAATGGTAGGTTGGGGGGCAGGTGCGACTGCAATCGTAGGAGGGGGGACTTCATCTTCGCTTTCAAGCTCATCAACATCGCTGGACGTTGGCTCTCGCACAATCGCACTCAAAGATTTTGTGCGCAGTACTCCCTTCCCCCTTCCACCCCGACCCCGACCCCGACCTCTGCCGCGTCCGCTGGAACGGGGGGTTGGGGCGGCTGGAGATACAGGTCCATCCAGGCGCGACGGAAGAGATTTTCGCCCCTTTCTAGGCGAAAAACGCTGAGAAGCAGATGAGGGAAATGCAATCTTGGGTTTCGCACGAGAAGGTTCGGACGGAGCGGAACTAGCATTTTGGGCTGCTTTTCCCTTCCCTTTGGATGCTTTTTGGGCAGAAGGAGAAGAGACAAGTGCAAGATTCTGAGCAAGAGCCTCTATTGTTTCACGTTTGTCATTGATCGCACGCCGTGTGCGACGCGCCGCGGTGGCGCCAGAGCCAGACACGTTTTCAATATTGCTAGCAACGAGGTCAAAACGAGCTCGGAACTATAGG
Source organism: Cantharellus anzutake (assembly GCF_015039405.1). Taxonomy (NCBI): domain Eukaryota; kingdom Fungi; phylum Basidiomycota; class Agaricomycetes; order Cantharellales; family Hydnaceae; genus Cantharellus; species Cantharellus anzutake. The sequence continues at coordinate 192,099 of NW_024066973.1, forward strand.
TATTAATGAATGTCAATGTCTCATATCGCAAGAGTAGGCAAACCCTTACGGCATTAAACACTTGGGACGTGTCAGTTTTGGCAACCTTGAAAATTATTGAGCGAACTGGGTCTGAATGTGTGTATGACACGGGGGGAAGATCACCTCTGGATCAAAACTTGCGAGAGTGACAAACCGGTCAAGATGGAACGCTTCGCGAACCTGTCATGCCAGATTGTAGTCAATGAGACTGAAGACGCCCAAGCACGAAGAAACCGGAACGCACTGCATCATCATGCCGTTCCAATAATTCCAAAAGCTCTTTTTTCTTTTGCGCAATCAATTGCCCGCGCCGTTGTGCAACACGCTCATCCAGTAGTCGTGCGTCCGTGGTTGGCACAGCAGTGATTTCGGTGGTTCTGGTCATGATACCATTCCTGCGAGGTTCCTTACGACCCATACGGCTGATACTCGTGAGGGGCTTAGAAGAAGACGCCATGGGAGGCTCAGAAAGCGATTGAGTGTCCATGTAGGGCATTCCGTGCACCCCGCCCTGCCGAGCACAAGTTGTAACGTGGCTTTCTCACCAAATACTGGATGATATTTTGAGCGACCTGCAGTGCCCAAGGGCCCAGATCAGCGAAAATCCTTGAATAGCCACCAGAGGCAGCTTTGTGGCTCGTAGTGAGAGTGGCAGAGGTTTGAAAGTCTTGGAAAAGCCTGCATCCTGGACCTCACGGCGATCTCCGGGAGTCTGGCGCTTACACAATTCAAAATATCGGACGTCAACAAACGTGGTAATGAAAACTTTGGCAAAGACCCAACGAAGTTTCATGGCATAAACACCCTGTCCTGCTGAGGATGACAAGTGACTATAACTATAGAGCCAAAATCATGATACAGTTGAACAAATGACAAAAGGGGCATGGCGTTCCAGCCAGAAGAGGCCTAGCATTGCGCAACAAACTGAAGAATGTCCAAAGTCCTCCTTGACTGCTCCTCAAGTCTGGAAAGCTCCACGAGGACCCCAGACTTGTTGTCATCACTGATACTGTTCGAAGCAATGCTGGCCCTTGAAGGGTGACGAGATTTAAGGAAAGCCTTGAAAGACTGAAATTGAGGGGGTGTGCTGAGGGAGCTATAAGGCTCGATTGGGAAAAATGACAATGTGGAGGGAGGTGAAGTTGAGGATATCGTCACGAATGGCGACGGCAGGCTATCACTAAGTGACCTTCCGTTGAACCTCGAAACTGGAGACATTGGCGAGGACGATAGTGAGGCTGTGACAGAGGGGGAGTTAGGGAGATGAGGAGTTGAATGGGTGATCGGGCGGGAAATTCTAATCTTCAGCGGGGAACGCACAGTGGTCGGTTTAGGTCTTGGAGGTGAACTAACAGGAGATATGGGAGTCAGAAGTTCGCGGCTTCTGTCATCTACCACAATTGTCTCATCGTCTTCATCATCTTGATCATCTTCAGCCACCTGGGAGCGTTTCCAGTCTAGCCATCTATGAATTATATCTTTGGGATAGGGTTCTCCCGATATTTCCAGCGCATCGGCCCATGCTGTTGCCTTGGCCCGGCTTACTGTGAGATGGTGTGAGTAAAGCACATTGAGTTTCCCAAGTACATGGGATATCGGGCTGAATACTGTTTCACATAGTTATCCTTAGCTCGAGAAGAATGAAGGTGGAGAAACACTAACGAATCCGTTCCTCCACATCCACATCCCCATCCAGGGCTGAACTGTGCTTGGGTTGGTTTGTTTTTGCGAGCGCTAGAAACACGGGACCTTAGGAAACGACTGATACACGAGAAGTCTTCAGAAAACGCACAAGCTTTCCCAGCTCGAGATTCACGATCCTTTCTTCGCTGCTTTTCGAACCATTTGTTTACTTTCCAAGGGGTAAGAAAAAACCTCTCAATTTACTGATACACTCGCCTTGTGCCAGAGATTTCCCCGATCGTTCGGCTATGTTTTCCCTTCGAGCGAGAGATGGCTTCGGATTGCGAGCGAACTCCTTTCCCCAGATGTCTAAATGATTCTTCAGCGAGAGAGCTGCCTTCTTAGAGGTAGTCGGTGACGAGGAAGGCATGAGTAGGGTAGTTAGTTTTCCAGACTATAATGGTAGGTATTTGTACGGGAATTGATCCGAACATGTGGTGTTGGGCAGGAGTTGCCAAGGCACAGCCACATGCCATTGACCAGCGTTGGCTGTGGGTGTTTGACACATGGTATTCCACAGGCCCTACGTCGATATTACGTGGGAGGCATCTCCGAGGTCGCACCTCTACTTGCAGAGAGAAGCTTTGGAGAATGTCACCAACCAAATTCGGACTCGCATGCGTTGGACAGCTGTCCACCACCAGAGGTTTTATTGTTCCTTTCAGCACGCCATAGACCTACTTCCCGGGCGCCCTACTTGGAACATCTTCACTAATTGGTCTACGATGATACCTGATTGTTCCAACGCTGGCAAGTCCCAAAGTTCCTGCCAAATATCTATGCCAAGCGCGGCACGGGGGACGAAACAGAGAGGTGACAGATTAAATCCACCAATCGCAGGAGGGATGTTTGGAGAGTTTGTGTGGGAAAGGGGTGCTGGTGATATTGACCAAACTCAGCCACCAGGATGACCAACCTGGGTCTGGCTCCAAATACCTTCCGTTTCTTTGGAGTGGAGAGGTAATAAGTTTGAAGCATGCATGTTGACCAAAGCATGTAGTCCCAGACGGACTGGGAACAACCTCGGATCCCCACCGCAGTGATTCTCGCAGATCGGCAGGTGTTACAAACTGGTGCCGAATCCTATTTATTTCACTCACCAACCAATGAATTTGTCGATTCCTCGACCAAATGACGGGCAGCGTTGCAACCTCGAGAATCCTATTAGCCCCTGATTCAGCCTTACCATGGGAAAAGTTGAGGCGTCACGTCTCCCAGTGCCAAAACTCCCCTGCGTTCCAACGAAGGCGATCAGTTGAGGAACAATGAAATGTTCGTTTTGCTTCATAGTGGATTGCGCGCGATTCTGATCTCACACCTCCCGGACAGCTGGCGGAAAGGCGAACTACTGAAGATACCCGTTTCATCCCTTGTAAGAGGCAAGAGATATAGCGTTGTCTGCTGAAGGCCAAGTTGGCTCATTGAAGTCATAAAGTACTTGTGGTGTTTGGGCTGTATAGTTCTGTCCGTCCCGATTCTCATTTCGCTCAGAGTGTTCCCGCGACTGCATCTTTACTTCGGGGCCCCAAATACATCAGACAGATTTACTTCAGACAGCTCAGGCACAGGTAGTCGCCAGCTTGAGGTGCATCGATTGTAGTGTATGCGGGATAACCCAGCTACCAGTGAGATATTGAAATGATTTATCATCTCAATGCCGTACCACATGGTGGAGAATTCACCCAATCCGGAGGCACCTGCCAAGTACAGGGGGATGACACAATTTGCACGTAGGCATCGTACTAAGTACAGAACACTCAGCGCAAAAGTAACATGTAAAGGTAGGAACAAGAAAATTAGAGCGTAGAAAAAGATGCTGCCTGACAAACAGTACTACCAGGTCATGGAAACCATTATACATGTGACATGTGGAAAAATTTCAGCAAGAATTATGTAAAACGAAGGTCCAGGTTGTCCTATGTTGCATATTCCCATATACAGACAAAGGATCCACCCAAGAACGAAAACATAAGACGGCGAACACGCACGACAGAATAGGTTAATAACAATATACAGCAACCTTTAGGTTGAACGCATTTGAAGGAGAAGATCCGTCGCGCTTTGCCCCAAACTTCCGAGTTGCCTCAATAACTCGCGCACGTCAGCGGGGGGACTAGGTGATGGTGTCTTCTCGTTTTGGGGGCGAAAACGTCTGACGTAACGACGGAATTCGTTGAAGCTACGACGATCAAGCGGGAGATCCTGGGAGGGTACTCCGTCAGGAGAAGCCATCCCTAATTCATTCAAACCATGTGTTGGGCTGTCCATTCCCGGCGTAGATAATCCTCCCGATTGGGGCCACGTTGGTGGGACGGCAGATACAGGAGATGGCTCGGGAACAGGCATCTGCTGGTTCAGACCACGGGTAGCAGGGATTGCTACTGGATACTTTGGTACGAAAGCAGGAACCGAATTGCCGATTAATCCATTCCCGAGCTGTATTGCAACAGGGGCTCGGAACAGCTGGACATTCGAGACAGAAACGAAAGGTGCAGATCGGCTAGGAGCTGAAGTTGCAATTGGCGTAGGAATGGACGACAACGACGTAAAATTACTCGAAGATGGTTGCAGCACGTTGGGCTGAGTGACTCGTCGCGGTTGGGGGTAAGGTGCCGACGTAACGGGTGAAACAGGAGTGGTAACAGCCGACGGCATCCTAAAAACGCTTGGAACATGCTCTTCTGCTGGACTTGGCAGAAACGTGAACGACTGTGGCTGCCTCGGGAGCACAGGTGCAGATCCCACAAGGGGAGATGTTGTCAAAGAGAGATGTTGGGAAGATGAAACCCCAAGATCGGTGAACTTGGGGCTTCGTTCGTTATCGCCTCCCACTGACCTAATGCTTAGTCGCAAGTGTCCTCGAGGCTCTGGAGACTGAGAAGGTGTGGGCAAACGGGTTCCCGGTTGAGACACTGAGGTGATGGGTCGTGTGGAGGTCAACGAGTAGGGAGCGGAAGATGAAGGGAGTACAGGAGCTCCTTGATTTTTTGTCCAGTCTATCCAGGTCAATACCCTCTCTTCGTCGACCCTCAGGACCCTTGCCCACCCCGGGTATCTCACCATTGACTGACCGGGGAACTTGGTGATGAGCTGTCGAAGCTGGGGTATAGCGGTACGAAGATCAGGAAACACTGGTGGAAGACATACATATAAGCTTCCTGGATGTTGATGTGGAAGCAAAAACGCACGAATGATTTCCTCTTCAAGTGCATCTCTAGAGACCTCGTCGAGGACTGAATCCAGCGCTTTTCTAGCCCTCGATGGGCCTGGGGGAGATGCAAGAGATGTGGGCCGTATCGGGCCATTAGGATTTGCCTGCCGTGTTCGGATCCACCTCTGTAAGGAGAAATACCTTCGAACTGGAGAAACGGAGGTAAAAAAACACAAGCATTAAAAAAGGTTTTCATACTTTGTTCCACTGTCCTTTTCGTCATTATCGCCAAGTCCTGGAGTTCCTGCTGGTCGGGTATGATTTTTTCTTGAATGCCTCTAATGAAGCCAATGCCATCCATGCGCATTCCTCCTAAAAATTGACGAGAACTCACCATTCAGTATTTCTTTTTGCCATTTCTGGATTGCTTGGGCCCTTTTGCGAGGATTCGACGATCCCACATTCGAGGAATTTTGGACCGGTGCTCCGATTTCGTGGGTGTCATAAACTTGGGGTGTTGGTTCTCGCTTTACGCATTCCTCATCCACATTGATCACCACAATAGGAGCCTCCACAGGATTCACCATGACTCCTGACAAGCCGCCCTCCGCGCGGTGTCGACGCGTCGTGGATTTGCAAAAAGGGGGAGGCAAGAACTCAAATTTCAGAATGGCAAGCGCATTTCGGCAACGCGCGCAAATTGAATTATAGGACCGACCCGACTAAAATCAGAAGCCGAGGTCAGTTAATGAAGCATCCCTTCCCATCTCTCTCAAGATATGTAGCGAGGCATTTTGATGCCGCAATATTGATGCGGTTTCACACCCAGCAGAGCCGCCATATCACCGGGTTGCCTCCGAGGTTGTGAAAGCGATATCCCCCTACTGAACATGTCAAGGACGTCCATTCCTAGTCCATTCCCACCGCCTGTAGAGAGACCGCCGCCAGTGGATGTACACCGCTACATCAAGGCATGGCGAGCGTACCACGACCTTGGCGCAATTTTGGTGTGAAGCATTGCCGCCCAGGTGCGGGGCAGACCCTATAATCCGAACTGTACTTCTGATCATAGCGGGGGGAAGGCAAATAGTTGTCCTTGAGCAGATTCACACGTCTGTTTTGCTTTGGTCAAAGATCCTGTTACGAATGGAGGTCATTAGCCCATGTGTGAATCCAAAAAGCAGAATTTGAATGTGATACATGAGGAGCTTACCACAATGGAGCAAGATGAAGTGTGGGTCAATGAATCGATCCCGATGATCCATTCCAGGTGGTGACTCAAAATCAAGTTCCGTATACACCCCGGTGTTTGTTGTCGCTGTATCATCACGCTGCCCATGTATTGGATGCCATTCCAAGGCGCAGGCACTTTGAATGTTTGAGTGGCTTTGTCCAACAAGCCAAGTGGCTGTGCAAATCCATAAGCGGTTAGGTCCGGTGCATCGTTCTGCGCTGAGCCCGGTTACTCCAACATGGGCTCTAGTATCACATGTGAATCATTTATGGTCTCGTTAATCATTTCCGTCTCTGGGCATCGCTTCCCCGGGATAGACTTAACCAGGACTTGACTCGACGAAAACAATCCCCTCATCTCAATCCCCCCCTCCTCACCACCTCACCTGCCACATGTCCGCAACGGAAACAAGGATGCAAAGCCTCCAGTTAGCTTTGCTACCCAGCTCGTGAGTCACTTAGAAAACTTGGGCGGCAAACCTATCCGATGCTTCGATAGATCGCTGGAGGGACAGCTGGAATGGCTGAAGCACTCGCCTGCCAACCTCTTGACACCATCAAAGTCCGAATGCAGCTTTCCCGTTCGGGGAGGATACCAGGGGTATGTCATGCAGCATTCCGGAGCGGCTCAACAGGATCCCCGACTCATGGTATTCACCACACCAGACGAAACCTCGAGGGTTCATTGCCACTGGTGCACAGATTGTTCAGCGAGAGACCCCTCTGGCGCTCTACAAAGGTCTGGGTGCCGTCCTTAGTGGTATCATACCCAAGATGGCGATCCGTTTTGCGTCCTTTGAGACTTACAAGGGTCTCCTTGCGGACCGTCAAACGGGGAAAACAAGTCTGGGAGGCATTTTCCTTGGTATGTGATCCCTCCCCCGCACTATTTCCACGTACAGATTACCGTGACTGATCGCTTCCCATGAACAGCTGGTCTGGGCGCAGGCACGACCGAGGCCGTCCTCGTCGTTACGCCGATGGAAGTTGTTAAAATCAGATTACAAGCCCAATCCCACTCCCTCGCCGATCCACTAGAAGTTCCGAAATACAGAAATGCTGCACATGCAGTCTACCGTATCGTTACCGAAGAAGGGGTGGGGACCCTGTACCGCGGGGTTAGTCTGACAGCTCTGCGACAAGCGACCAACCAAGGTAATGCACAAGCACTGGCTCGAATTAGATATGATATCAGTTGCCAAACGTGGGTGTTGGAACTAACTTTCCGCTTCTCATTAGGCGCCAATTTCACCGCGTACCAGGAAATCAAGAAACTCGTGCATAGATTGCAACCAGACAAGACTGAGTTACCGTCATACCAACACATGATAATCGGTCTTATCAGTGGCGCTTGTGGACCCTTTTCGAATGCGCCTATTGACACCATCAAAACTCGTTCGTATCTGGATTTTGCTTTATATGGACCATGCTTTCCAGTGCTGAAGTACGCTATCTCCAGGGTTGCAAAAATCTGTCGCCATTCCTGGGGAGTCGGCATTGACGCGCATAACGAATATCGCGACTGATATGTGGAAACAAGAAGGTTTGTCTGACTTCTGCTCCTAGGTAGATACTCCAGAGGTGACACGTTATTATATAGGATTCCGGTCGTTCTACAAAGGGATTACGCCTCGTGTACTCCGTGTTGCACCAGGTGAGCCGTCATGGAGAACTTTTTTGTTGCGCAAACACTGACATCTTCGTTCCAAGGTCAAGCTATCGTCTTTGCAGTGTACGAACGCATGCGTGGGATAATCGAATCTATCAGAGGTTCTGACATCGAGGATCGCTATTCTGAATAAATCAATCATCGACGTTTTCAAGGACGACGCCGGTTTGTATTTATCTTATCCTGCCGCAAAAGGGAAATGTACCAAATATTCCGCGTAACATTTTCACATACTGTAATAAATAACATGTCACTAGTGATGATTGGTGGGTTTGGAGTGCTTTGTTTTTCTGCTGCACAATTATCTGGAAGTTATGGTTGGTCATGTAGCATCGGTCTTAGAAGTTGTGGGGCAGAACGACGGGACAAGGAATTCCCTCAAAGCCTACGAACACACGAGTTCATGGATAGAAACGACAGGAATTGTTTATGCTGGTAGCTCGAATTTCTGGCCGTTAAGGACACTGAAGAGATGGTGTAGGTTAGGATCTTGGTTAGGATTAGAAGACTCTCGTACCGGGTGAAATAAATATAGAAGAAATCGAGGTAGAGTCCGGTTTGCACCAGACCGGCTATAAACGAGATAGGCTCAAAGTTCTTTCGCGGCTCAGTCATATAACTAGAAGACACGATAAGTGAGTACACATCTGAAGGATTGAAAGGAAAAAGAACGTCATTCCCCAAAACATACCGGTATACCCAATTAGGGATGTACAATGCACGGTAGGCACCTAGTGCTGCGAGGTAATGGGTAGTGATCGTTTCTGCTTCACCTGTTCGCTGCAGAATGAACAATTGTGGCAATATAGCTACGCTTTCGAGGTAGATGGAGAAGGTCCACAAGACTTCCGTGAAGGAGAACTGATGGTTAAAAATTAAAGCGAGGACCAATGATGGCCCAACGATGTACTCGAGGCGGAAAGTGTCTATTGACGGATCGCTTGTAGGCCTAAAGGTCGATTTCAAACAACAGTTAAGTATATACGTAGGGGTGGTGCATGTGTGAAATGCGGCAAGACGAGCTTACTTGAAGCGGACTTTCATTAAATAGAGTATGTATGCACTGCTCCCAATGAAGAAGAGTTTCATGAGGGTATTGTAAAACGAAACCCATTCGCCAGAAAACAAGTCAAGGTATCGAGTGACGAAGACGACCAAATACAGTGCTTGAGTCTTGAATGAAAGACCTGGCGTGAAATCGACGCGCCGAGAATTCCTGAACCAGAAAGAGCTCTCCTTATTAAACAACGCACCTCTACACGAGCGAGAGTTGATTATTTTGTGAATGAGGATCCCAATAGAGGCCAAGTGTGACAGGTCGGCTGTGTCCAACGTATTAGCGCTCCCAGAACGGACCCAGAGACGTCCAGCCTCCACAATCCATCACACACCGAGCACTCGGAAAATGTTCATCGTGATGGACGAGGTGAACCAGAGTACTTGCTGTTTTGGCTTGACACGAGTTCGTGTACACGGTTGTTTACTTCGGGGAACTTGTTGTAATCACATGACTTCTCACTCTGACCCCGGCAGCTGCCTAACTGATAGGCCGCCAGCATATCGTCTAGGTGGTGCCCGGAATGCGGGGATGCCTCTCAATCGGAACTTCCCTCTTATCGAAGCTTGTGTACTTGGTTATCAAACAATAGCCTCTGACTTGCCACCATTTCTGGAACTAATTTGCTTTTAGATCCGCCTCGTGTTGGTTTGAACGTTTCGGCGAAGCGCATTACCTGGAGAGCCACTAGTCATTGCGCCGCAGTGTTGATATGGTCGTCTATTGCTATCGCGCCAACCTGGAGCACGGTGACTGCTCTTGGCAGATATCTATAGGTTGCTGCGCGATGACATATGGGGTACTGAGATACTCAGCATTCTGGTGCCCTGATGCTGGCATGCGGTAACCTCGTCTGTTTCGATCTCGTGGGCGCAGCGATGCGCTTGTTGCGACAACTATATACGTTCTCACTTCTTTCCCAGTCCTTTTTTCTTTAGTCTTAGCCGATCCTATGCCAATATCAGCCACGGGTGAACGAAAATCGGATGCTCCCAAATTTCTGATGGCCGCCCACCTCTCCCTTTTGTATACACTGAGAGGTGACTTAGGTGAACGTTTGTTCACGTATATGATAGTTGGGCGCCTTTATCTTCGTCCTCATTCACTTATCATGTGAAGCAAGTCCGACAGGGTACTAATCATACACTTCAGATTTAAATAACTGGTTGATATCATTAAATAATTCCTGTTTCATTTCCCTGTATTCGCCGGCATGCTTTATTGACGCCCCTTAGAATCATCTGGTGTACGACGCTGCAATATTACTGTTGGGCGACAACTACAGGTTCCCCGTTGTCTAATCGAATTCTTCATCATTGTATTACCGCCCATGGGCGCTTATGAAGTTTTTCGTAGACGCGTTCTGCTCGATCATCCGTATATGATTTATCGATACCAAAATTTGCATCCGTTGAATATCTATAATTTCAACCATAGAACACGACCGTCCTCTCTCCACGATCCCAAGCACTACCACGATAAAAGACGCCCTCAGTGTCTCTATTCCTTCCTCAAGGATTCGACGTGCTTCACCTCAGACCTGATCACGGCTCATCATGGCTTGGAAACCGGAAGAGAATGGCCTGAATGAGGTGATGCGTGTTCTCCGTGATTCAACATCGAGCGAGAATCCCGAGGTACAAAAAGAGATGACTGTTGTGAGTGTCTTTTATTGCTGCCCTACATTTTACAAAACCGACGTGTCATTGGATCGCCAGCGCCTACATCAGTTCAATGAAATTCCAGAGTACCCATGCTACCTTGTTTACATCCTCAACTTGCCTGAAGGAGACGAGCGACTCAGGGCAGTGGCTGGTCTCTTGCTAAAGAACAATGCTTCCACTTTTCTCTCTACATGGGCTGCTCACGTTTTGCAATACGTGAAGTCCAGCATTTTGGTCGCCTTTGTTGATGCCTCGCCGATGGTCCGTAATGCCGCCGGCCAAGTCGTAGTGTCGATGCTTGATGCACTGGAGCCTGCCAACTGGCCGGAGGTTCTTTCGCACCTTCTTCAGTCCCTGGATGCGCCGTCGCTGGATGTCCAATTGGTACGCACGTGGTTTTTGTTCAAGCGAGGAAGATAAAACTCACCAGGGGCGCACTCAATATATTCAGGCTGCATTGAGTATCCTCCAGAAAGCTTGCGATGACTACCCGAGGAAGTTTGATATTGTGCTCTCCGGCAATCGACCCTTGGACTTCATGATTCCAAAATTTATCAGCCTCGCTGAGCACCCTAACTCCCGGATCAGAACAAATGCGCTCATGTGTGTAGCGCACTTTATCCAGGTTGACGTTGAAGCAATGAGGAAAAACATGGATGCCTTTATCTCTTCGTTGTTTCGACGAGCGAGTGACGAAAATCCTGATGTCCGTCAGCAGGTCTGCCAATGTCTGGTCATGCTTCTGGGGGTGAAAACGCCACAGCTCATCCCAGCCATTAATGACGTGGCGACGTTCATGTTGTACTCAACCCAAGATAGGGATGAGAACGTAGCTTTAGAGGCTTGCGAGTTCTGGCTCACGTTCGCTGAGGAGGAAGAATTGCAGGAGTACCTGCGCCCGTTATTACCAAAGCTAGCCCCAGTCCTTCTCCAATGCATGGTGTACTCGGAAGAGGATCTTATGTGGTTACAGGGTGATGATGAGGATGACTCAAACGTCCCAGACAAGCCATCAGATATCAAACCTAAGTTCTATGGTGGCGCTTCCCGTGCCCTTGGACATCAGGATGGCGACGGCCAATCGACCGGTAGTGGGCCCAAGCACTCAAGTATGGCCAAGAAGACAACCTGGATGACGATGATGATTATGATGATTATGATGATGATGACATGTCGACCGACTGGAACATTCGGAAATGTGCTGCCGCAGCTCTCGATGTTCTCGCTGTACGGTTCGGTGCTGACTTGCTCCAGGTCATTTTTCCGCATCTCAAAGAAAAGCTTTGGAGTGAGGACTGGTTGCAAAAGGAAAGCGGCATTCTTGCTCTTGGCGCCATGGCGGAAGGTGTGTCAGTGGTCCAGTTCCGCATTCTCGTATAATCCTCTGAGACTTCCTCGCGCCAGGTTGCATTGATGCCCTCGAAGAACATCTTCCAGCACTGATTCCTTATTTATGCAACGCCCTCAATGATCAGCGGGTATGACCGAACTATGCAGTTGATTCTGGACGTTATATCTGAGTTATGGTTTAGCCACTGGTTCGATCTATTGTTTGTTGGACCCTTGGTCGATACGCTAGCTGGTGCGCCACAAGCACTGTCGAGGGCAATCGAACAACTATTTTATTCCGACCATGGAAGGTGTCAGTGCGCTTTTGTTTTTTTTATGACTTACAGTATTCAGCCTGGGACTTCTAGTTGCTTCGTATGGTTTTGGACAACAACAAGCGGGTCCAGGAAGCTGGTTGCAGTGCATTCGCGACCTTTGAAGAAGATGCCGGTCCATTATTAGAACCATACTTGGAACCTATCCTGCGAAATTTGGTGTTCGCATTTGAGAGGTATCAACAAAAAAACTTACTCATCTTGTACGACGCCGTCGGGACACTGGCAGACGCCGTCGGCGATGCTCTTTCAAACAAGGAATACGTCGATATCTTGATGCCACCTCTAATTACCCGCTGGCAGCGGCTAAATGACGATGATGATGATTTGATACCCCTTCTTGAGGTAAGTCCACCATTATTGTTCTTTTCGCTCCTGCTCAGCAACGCCTTATCCAGTGCCTGTCCTCGGTGACTATGGCGTGTGGAAAGGGATTTGTTGGATACGCCCCTCCGGTTTTCGAGCGTGCAAATCGCATCGTGCACGACCAGCTCGTTCAGTACCAGTCCTGGCAACAGGAACGGGCCGCTAACCCGGACACTGACGAGCCCGATAAAACTTTCCTCATTGTTGCATTGGATTTGTTGAGTGGTTTAGCACAAGGACTCGGCCCGATGGTCAGGGAGCTCATCGTGGCCAGCAATCCACCACTTATGCCTCTCATTGCGGCCTCCATTAAGGTAAACCTTTCCACCAGCGTCGTAAGCGGCGTGCCTTACTTGCTTTATCGTAGCATCCGGAAGCCTCTGTGCGGCAATCCGCGTATGCGTTAATTGGAGACGTTGCCATCAGCGTGCCGGATCTGCTACGACCTTCGCTCGGCGACCTCATGCCACAGTTGCTCGAGCAAATTTCACCCGAGCCTAAACACGAGTTTATAAGCGCCTGCAATAACGCGGCATGGTCGGTCGGGGAAATCGCTTTAAACATGGGTCAGGGTGCGTGGGACGGTTTTTCTTGACTCACTTTGGTCTAAACCATCTCTCAGATCCAGAGTTCAACCAATGGATCCCGGCGCTAATTGACAAGCTAATCCCTATCTTGTTGCAATACCCTTCTAAATCTCCTAAAAGTCTAGTAGAAAACGCAGCGGTAACAATTGGGAGGATTGCCCTTGTTCAGCCACAAATCGTCGCCCCTCACTTGAGCCTTTTTGCATCCCAGTGGTATGAATACTGTCCTTGTACTGTCGCCTTCATTGATTCATGTTTCCTATAGGTGCCAAGCCCTATGGGAGATCAAGGACAACTCCGAAAAGGACACTGCATTCCGTGGTTTTTGCGCAATGATTGAGCTGAATCCCACGGGCATCCAAAACGTATGTCAATAGGTCATTTCTATCCTATCAAACCTCACGATCTATCTAGCACTTCATCTACTTCTGCAACGCCGTTTCGAAATGGACAAGTCCCTCACCAGAGTTGGAAGCAAAATTCCTTCACGTAAGGTAGCTTTCATCTGTGAATGCGCTCCTTGACTGATGGAGCTCTGATTAGATTTTCACCGGGTTTAAGCAAATGCTCGGTGCCCAGTGGGATGGCACACTTGGGTCCATGCCCCCACCGATACCTGAACGGATCCGAGAACGATACCAAGTGTAGATTCCGTGTACAACCCATCCAAACCCGCACAGTGCTGAACGGACTACATCCACGACCCGCACATCACACCAACACATCTACGCCTTTTTCCACTCATCATACTGGGTTAACAATACGGTGTTTTAGCTTCCCCATTGATTCCAACTGGCTGTTCTCATCCTAGTTTGCTTATCCATTTTTGGCCTATATAACCTTTCAGCAGTACCATCGTTCATGCGCATTTGTTTTCCATCGATCTTCACATTCCGATTCAGTAGTATAGTTAGTAGTTAGGTAGTTAGCATTAGTATAGAACATTCATGAATCATTCTCTTTCCTCCAATGTAGCGTAGCCTTTCAGCCAATCTCATGTCTCCCATTGAAATTGTTTCGGAAGATGCCTCTGACAGTTACCAAATCTGAAACCAATTCAGCGGAGTTAACCACCTTGGACAAAAGCAGTTCCTCGAAACGACAACATAAGAACAAAGGCGTTTCGGGTCTTGGGGTTGCATTTGGACGTTTCCCCTCTCCCTTCAGTTCATTATGTACGGGCGCCAGAACTCGACATACAGCAGGCTTGAGGCTCAAGCTCCTCCGTCTGCAGCATATGCAGACTTATATGGTTCAGCGGCTTCTTCCTCTACTGCGAGGTCCTCGTTCTCGGCGTCGATTATGCCCCAGAGTCCATGGGATGGCGACATGTCGATTCTCCCTGAAATGAAGCTCACTGGGATCTATGACAACCCTTATGACTACCTTCCTCACCCTCCTCAACTCGGCACAATTGGCCAGGCTGAGCTGGATGCCATAATTGCCTCAGGGATTCTCGCCGACAATACTGTTCCCATTCCTCAGTATGTGCTACCGGAAGATGACCAGATGGAATATGGCAACGTCCCCGTGTTATTGGACCAGCTACAGGTCGAACAGGAGTTGTCGGTGAACCAGCTTATTCCTTCCGACTCCGCCCAAACCGTAAGCGCTGTTCCCGAACAACCCGAGAAGCCTGCCTCCAAGAAGTACTCGCTCAATGACTTTTACTTCCACAACACGCTTGGGACTGGTTCCTTTGGTCGTGTTCACCTAGGTTCGTTCGCCCGCATACCGCCTTATCCCCATCTTTCTAAGTGATATGTGTCATTCGTTCATGCCATCTCAACGGATTCACAGTTCAAAGCACCCATAACCATTGTTTTTATGCTATCAAAGTCCTCGCCAAGGAAAAGATTGTTAAATTGAAGCAAGTCGAGCACACAAACAATGAGCGAGAATTGCTCATGTCTTGCAAGCATGACTTCCTCATCAACCTCTGGGGCACATTCCAAGACCGTAATAGTCTATTTATGGTCATGGACTTTGTCGCGGGCGGGGAACTTTTCACCCTCATCCGCAAATCCGTTGTGAGTCCCATATTCAAAGTATTGTCATGCATGGAAATTGAGCACTTGCTCCGCTAGCGTTTCCCAAACGCTGTCGCAAAATTCTATGCTGCTGAGGTGGCCTTGGCCTTGGAGTATCTGCATAAGAAGGATATCATATACCGTGACTTGAAGCCTGAGAACATTCTCATCGGTCAGGATGGACACATCAAACTGACCGACTTCGGTTTCGCAAAACGGGTTCCTGACCAGACGTACACGCTTTGTGGAACACCAGATTATCTCGCTCCAGAGATAATATTATCCGCCGGTTACAACAAAAGTGTTGATTGGTATGCTTGGGGCGTGTTAATATTTGAGATGCTCGCTGGGTATGCAGGCTTTCTGTCAAGGGCTTCCATTTCATTGCTAATGGGATGCTATAGGTACCCGCCATTCTATTCCAAAGGAGGGGATCCTGCCTCCCTCTATAAGCGTATCATAGAGGGGAATGTCAAATACCCAAGAGAAATTGATCGTGACGTAGAACACCTCATCCGAGGCTGCCTAACTGCAGACTTATCGAAGCGATACGGGAACACGGTTGAGGGTCGTGATGCGATCTTCCGTCACCAATGGTTTGCTGAAGTTGAGTGGGGCATGTTACGGGCGAAACAAATCCCTGCTCCCTACATTCCGGATCTTCGAGGAGCGGGAGACACTAGCCAGTGAGTGGATCCTAGCCCTTTTCAGGAGTGTTATCTAACGCACTCAATGTCCCTAGATTCGAGCAATACGCAGAAAATGATACAAGCGAATATGGTGCTGTCGGTCACGACCCCTTCCACGATTTATTCGCCGACTTCGATTGATTGTCCTCATTTCAAACGTTTTGGTATCATTTGACGGCTTTTCCACACATCCGTAGATTGTCTGCGACGGTCCATATTTACGGAAGCCGCCTCTGATCTGGTTCTGTCCAATAATACGATACACTCACCCACTAATACCCCTCATTGATATCATCGGACCAATGGTTACAACGCAAAGTTTCCCCCCCCTGCAATTTCGTATCCTCTAAGGAACCAATCATTCGGATGTACATGGTGTTTTTGCTGCATGTGCACAATGTTCATTTATTGGCCATTCGTTCCAAAAAACCCTCAAACATCATCCGATCCCATCATCAACTCAGACACGATGTACCAAGCTTGTGGTGCTTTACATGTTTAATGTCTCTGTTTCCTTTCGGCCTTGTTTTTCGTCCATCTCTCTCACTGTTAATTTCTAGTAGTGTTGTGTGTTAAGTAGAACAGGCAACCTAACTATCATCCATCCGCCGCTGCACTTGTATCCTACGCTCATGTCGGAATAGATACGGTGATAAGACCCATTTTGGCAACGTTTTGAGAGACATGCCGGCGGCTGAACTGTCATCTCATGCTAACCAACCTTCCCGATGGCCACGTAAGAGCGAATGGAAGACGGATCTATCTGCCGTGGGAACTGTTGAGAGATGATGGCGAAGGCGGCAATTGCGCCAGCGTCCTGAGAAGAAATAGAGGGTTGGTGCGGATGACGAACGCAAGGCTTTGAAGTCCCAGAGCCACTGCCAAGACCCAGGCTGTCGGTTCTCCTACGATCTCTACCTTTGTCTTTCAAAGATGCTGGAGCACCAATTCCTAAGCTGCGAGAGCCGCGGTCCTCACGATCACTACCCCGATCTGAATGATTAGGATAACAAAGACAACCCGGTGACTTTCGACACAAGAAGGGGTGAGACTTGCCTGAATTTACATGACCCAAAATACTTTGGGGTGGTGACACCGTTTCGTTAGAATCCATCTTTGACAGAGTGGTCTCAGTTGAAAGCGTTGTCGATGGTGCGAGAGAAGGCACTTCGGACACTCTGCGAAGAGTGCGTTCGTGACGGAAGTGGTGGCTTGTATAGAATCTCCCCACCACTCTCTTCTGCGGAGGACGACTGATACCTTAGAACCCTAGAACCCTTAGATGATTGAACAGCATTTGGAGGCTGCAAGGGTGCTGTCTGGGTGCCACGCCGTTCCTATTAAAGCAATATTAGTGCAAGAACAACCAATAAAACAGAAGATAACAACTCACGGCAAGGACGTGATCTTTGTCATTCGGAGCATCAATTTCATTGACCCACGAGCTCATCAAAAGAATTATTACTGTCGTATTGACTGGGCGAGCTCACGGTAGAACCCCGGGCACCGTCCCACCCCGGACCTCTCGCCCTCGCCCCAAGGAGTCGTGAGCACCCCCACTCCAACGAGACGTATCCGAGCAACTGCGGCGGGATCGCGCGTTGGTGTTTTCGGCTCGATGAAGCACCCCCTTTCAGAAGATTGTTGCCACTGACATCCTGGAGTTTCGCCAGTCTGGATGCAAACTGATTGACGAGCCTTCCGCAGGGGACGGAATGAAAAAAATAGCGAGGGTCCAAAACGCCAGAGGCTGAGGACAAGTGCTCTTTATCCGAGGATGTTACGGAGATGTACAGGGGCGGCCTTTCACTGGCACTAGCCCATGGCTTCGGTGAAAGCTGGAACCCCCCACCAGTTAACCTGTTTATGTCCATGCACCAAGCCCATTAAGCGGCCGCTAGTTACTGACGTGTGTACGCCCTTCAGCTCAATCCTTTTATATGGTTCTGCGATCAACAGAAAACGTGGCCTTGGGTCACTTCCCCGCCTTGTCGCCAGTTGTGGCCGTGATCACAACCATACCATTCCTTATTGTATTCCCTGTGCCATCCAAAGCTCCATCGGTCCGAAGATACAGAATCCGTCTTGTACCGCGGATAGTACCGGAACAAGTATCAACAGCCATGCTGTTGAGGATAAGACCAAAAAGACAGATGCGAGGTGGTTTATAAATACGCTAAGCTGCAACTTGGGACACGGACTATGCCTGGAGCAAGCACGCTGCTGCCATAAAACTCGCAGTAACACGCTCAGGAGACGTCGCAGGATCATCAATTCGAGTGGTAGGCCACTCTGGCACTGGAGGAAATGAGGAGGCGGACAATTTGGCAACGGAAAGTGCGGGGTCTGAGAATCCGACAGCCCATATAAACCCGCCCAGAAAACTCACCCACGCCCAAACGAAGCGCGCCTAAGCTCACACACACAGTCGACCGCGCTCAGAGTAATGCTTAGAAATAGAAGAGAGGAACTGACAGGGACCTGGATGAGAACCCGAAACTCATACGAACGACCCTCGTGCGTACAGGAAATGGCTCACCGGTAACCAAACGCATCTAAAAAGGCATCCCTAAAAACGAAATAGGCATCCCTGTGAACATCACCAACTTTGTCTGAAAGCTGATCCACAACGGACACAGAATGGGAAGCTACTGGACAAACATCTGGGGCTATAAACAGAGAGGGACCTGTCTCAACTGCGAAGCGCTAGAAACGATAAACCACATAATCCTCGAGTGCCCCACCACCAGGGACGCACCATATGGAGGACGGCCAGGAGTGTAAGTATTCGAGCAAAAGCACATCCCGTGGCCAGACACTGATATGTCGTGGCTGACCCGCTGCTCAAGTATAAAGATGAGAAAGGCAAGCTGCGAAAAGCTGCCTTCAGATTCAGCGCCATCGTCATGCTTCAGAGCTTATAACCAATCTAGAAGCTTAGATACTGGAGCGCACTGACAAGCTCCGCCAGAGAAGTGGTGACCATCTCTGAAGCCGAAGCACACAACACAGTAAAGGCAGCGCTGAACGACTGACTCCAACAGGAGATAAGACTGACAAACAATAGAAAATATGGTAAGACAGCGTAGTGGGATTTTGAGTGAGCGGATTGTCGGAAAACACTGCGGAAGCGTTGTAACCCGTTACAAGGCGTTGTAACGCCTTTCAACGGCACGTGCCGTTCTAACGCTCTCAACACTGAACTCGATCGTTCCAACGCTTCGAGGCGTTGTAACGCTTTGCCTCCGTTTCAACGCGTTGCAACGGCAACAAGGTAGGGTCAACAAAAAGAGACAACCCCTTGCAAGCCAGGATTGAAGCATACCTTCACTTCATTACATCCCCACACATTATCCTCGATTTTGGTGACTCACATTGCGGAATAGGACCAGAACTAAATATCATTAAATGGTTGGTACAGGTGGGAATTGAACCGAGGAACACTGTGATCATTATAGTAAGTACATTCATAACCGCTACACTACCATGCACTCTCAGCTCCGCGCTGATATGTTGACATAAAGTTGTATCAATCATAGGCCTTTTGAGTGTATATGGGCTAAGTTACTTAGTATTCTCAATATGTGTACACCCGCTGTGGGATTGAGGTCTAACTCATTGTGGGTGGTGCTATGTGGAGTTAGAATTCGAACGAAGTTGAACGTGATTGTTGTTCATTTTAGCAGTGGTATTGGGACTGGGCAACTCAGGTTGTGTCCGTGTACCGCTTATGTAATCAGATTCGGCCAAAACATGGCCTCGCAAATGTTCCATCGATAACTCATGAAACTGTATTCCATGTCCCAACAAAAATCTAGAGAGTGTGAATATACAATGTAAAGTATGTACTGAGCACTCGATCGGAAAAATCGATGCATTATAAAATGAGTATGTAAACAGACCAGTTATGGTACCTCAGATCGCAGATCCTGGCGACTCTGCAGATTGTGCATTATAGTGTTTTATAATATTTTGGAGTAGTGCCTTCCGGGGCCCAACTCGTAGCTTATTGACTGCTGTTCGATTAGGAATAAAGGTGTCTTTAGGGGCCAGCCAACGGTGCTTGTTGATCTGTTCAATTAGCTTGTCCCCCGTCATTGCAGCAATCACTGTAGCATCCAACTGGAGTAAAGTACTCCCTAGTTTCTCCTCCTCCACTCTCTTCTTCTCATCTCGTGCCTTTTGGGCTTCACGGCTGGCAGCGGCTTTTGCTTCCTCAGCCTTGTTCAACTTTGTCCATAGTTTCCTCTCAAGATTCTGTGTGTCTCGATGCCGAGCTTCCTTCCTGAGGAATGCATGATGGGCTTCACTGAAATTTTCCCTTATGAAGCCCTCAGTGTTGTTACGGCTATACATCACCAATGAATTAAATCGATGCTGGCTTAGCGATGGAAACCGCCTTGCCCAAACCCTCCATGTCCCTAGCATCCCTTCATTCACATCATTTGTTGTTGGCATGAATGCCGATGCCTTCTCTGCTGGAGTTAGAGAGGCAATGACTCCGTCACTAGAGAATTCAAAAACAAAACTTTCCCACTTCTGCGCAGCACCTCGACAGAATTCTATGAGCATTTCATGGAGAAATGGGAGTGCTCCTCTTGCCTGCTCCCGCTTGAGAGCTTCGAACACTTTTGGCTCGTGCCATGTTCCTCCTGTCAAGTGGCCCAAAGTGCCGTGCTTTTCTGTATCCAGAAGTAAGTTGGAATCTAGTGCAAGGTCCGCAATATGCTGCTTGACCTGATCATGGAATGGACCCATATCTAGCATATTTTGAGATAGAAAGTCTCCTGCTCGCATTTTCTCCAAGTAAGGTATAGAGACCGCCAGGCCAAAGAGAGCCAGGACAGCAAGCTCAGTCACCGTTGGTGTGTCCTGAAGGCCTTTATAACAATTTTCCTCCATATGAGTAAACCCCGGCTGATTCTTCCTATCACGCCAGCTTTCCAGGAACTCAAGATATTCGTCGCGGAAAACGAATAGCTCAATTGCCGCATATAGATGTGAAGCAAAGCGGGTATTACTCGTATCGCCAAAGCGACGAGTTCTCCCATGCTTCTCATGGAACCAATGATAGTGTGCGTCCTGACATCCTTTTTTATCATCTTTGTTGTTGAATAATGAGCCACAGAGCGATGTAAGCTTGACTGCTCCGGCATCTAGTGTAGGCTCATCAGGCTTTTCGGAGTTTGTCGGGCTTGACTTAGCAAGTGCAGCCTTGGCTAGACTATGGAGGGGTATTGGCCCTGGTGTCTCCACAGTTTTCAGGTGGTTCCACGCCTCAGACATAGCTTTGGCCCCGGCTTTGACGGTATTAAGGTCCTTGTGCATAGCGCATCCACACCATACAATAGTGTCAACTTGACATTTTAAGTCATGGGGAAGTTGTTGATAGATGGTTTCGCCAAGCTCACAGAGTCTTTGAAGGGTACGAGTTCGAAATTGTGCCGTCTGCTCATTGTTGGTGAGATCCAACCAAGCTTCGGCACTCTCGGATTTAGCGATGAGACTTTTCATGGTGTTATGATTAAATTCCTGGCGAGCTTCATCAGACATTGTCTCACAATGCTGTACACCAAGGTGAAGCATCCATTCTTCGCGCCTCCAGTCTGATATTAGCCGAAATAGCTTCTTCTGATCTTCGGCATGATCAGAATTCATCCCAGTTAGTTTCCGAATTGCATTCCCAATGCCTAAACCCGGGTTGAAGTCGGTAAGCTCTGGACTTTTGTATGCAGTTTCGAAGAACTCGCTCATCGACCCTTTAATGTTCTGCAACTGATCAACACTGGAATGCGATGGCATAGCACGGACACCCCATGTCCGGACCTGCATCGCTTTCTTGGGTCCATTGTCTGAGTATGTAGGAAACAGCGCAAGACTATGGACTGCCTCATAGGTGATATGGTGATGTGTTGTTCCATCGCAGCTCACTGTGTGTGCTGAAGTTTTGATTAGTGTGAAGTTATTCAGGAGTAAGGCATCATAGACTTACTATCTATGTTCTGAAGCTCGGTTGCCATCTGGATCTCGGCTGCTATTCCTGCCTCGGTGACGGCACGCGATACCATCCTGCGACTTGGCCCCTTGCCAATGTCCACCTTAAATGCTTGTGCACAGGCAGAAAGAACATCCGCCACCTTTGATGCCGGTATACCACTTGAAACAAGCTTGCGGCTTAGTTCACGGATGGTGTTCGAAAAAACTCCCTTAGTTTTCAAAGAAAACTTCCGAGCCGCTTTTAAAGCAGCCTCATAGCGCGTTTTGGATGCTCTAGTGCTCAATTCCAGTCGTCGTCGAAGTCTAGTGACATTGGCACTTGCTTTTCTCCATCCAGTTTGAAATCTGGCGAGTCTTTTCTCCAGCGCGATGTTCCGAGCTTCTGGTAACTTCATAGTGGCATTTGCTTCTTTCAGCTGATTAGACCTTTCAAGAAGTAGATCTGTGGACTCTTTGAGCTTTTCAGCTGTCTTAGCTTTCGCATTTTCGGATCGAGTACAACGGCGCTTTAGATTTTGCATGGATTGTGCTTGTCTGGCAACTTGGGCCTTAGTTCGGCTGGCTCTTGTTTCTAGTTCAATGACTTTTCGCTTCAGTGCTCCGATCTTTCTGTTTGGATTGGCTGGGGTCTCTGGTATCTCGGACGCGTTGGATAGAACAGAATAGGAAGGTTGAGGGGCAGATGTAGATTGTGGGGAAATTTGATATAAGGCACCATCCCTGCTGGTCTGAGATTGCTCCGGAAGCATGGTTCCATAACCACGGATCCAGCGCATAGTACGGGCATGGTCAAATGCATTTTTTTGGGCAGTTGATTTTGATTGTTTTGTATGCATCGAATTTTCCGTAATATTGATCGCTGATGATGTAAAATGGTATAAGGAGTATGCTAGGAAGTCGTCTCAGTTGTTCCAAAGTCAGGAGAGCATTAGTTGAGCTGAGTGTGCCCCAGGCATCTCCAGAATGCGCTATTGAGTGCGACGATGTACACACAAATAAACAAATGATCACCCAACAACTTCAGGCTCATCACACAGCAGCTAAGCGCGTAGAAATTCTCCTGGACGTGTAGAGTAGCTATTTCTATAATTCGGACTGTTGGATTTTCGTAAAACGCGCCGGTTGTCGAGAACGGTTGTAGAGCCATGAGAACTCAATTTTTTTACAATTCCTCAGTCCAATTATCAGCCTTTACAATTCCAAGCAACTTTCAATTGAACTTTTTGTTGTATGAGACGTTTGTGATGAGTTATAAAACTATACTTCCACAGGCTGCTCTGCGGCCAGTCTAGCTTACATAAGCAGTCCCGTGGGCAAGCTTCGCTTGCCCACCCCCAGTGGTATTGAGGAGAACATGAGTGCAAACACAAATCAGAACTCAGTGAATGAAGTGGCTTAAATAAGAATGTGCGGTGGACATTGAGGGTGGTGGAACATGGAGCGATAAAGGAAGATTCCTATGCTGGACACTGACAGTTGATGGGGGGTGCACTCTGTGTGTGGTCGGAATCGTTGTCCATGCTGTCCCTGAATGACATGTTACGACTCAGCGCCCAGCCTCCCATATGGAACCCCACTGGTTAAAATGACACAGGAAGAGAACGGTGGGGTTGTTGGGGATTTGTCACTTGCTGAAGTGGTCGTTCGCTGTGAGAGTGGCTTGACCGTCAAGTAGGTAGACGTCATCGATGTGAAGCAAGTGAAGGTAATTTGTGGCAATGGATCATGGAACGTGTGTTTGCCTGAGTATGGGGGACTCCCATGTGGCTTGGAAGTACAGGGTATGGAAATGTGAGTGTACAGTTGCTGCAGCCGTGGTTGGCAGTGAAGGGGAAGTGCGTCCATGCGTTTGTGAACAGGGATGTTTACAGCGGGGCTGAGTATTTACAATTTGATTTTTGCATTGAGCGTTGGAACGGATCAATAAGGCGTTGAAACGCGTTGAGAGCTCTTAACGCGTTAAAACGAAATTCCGTGTTTTCCGACAATAACGCAGTTCCTCACGTGGCATCCTGGCTCACATGCAGCAGAGTTGGCCGAATTCTATTTGTCTACATTAACAAGCTTTACACATCAGCAGCTTCTGGTCTAGCCAGGACCCCAGCCTCTATGACTTCGTAATATTACATAGACGTCTGGTCACCTGTTGCACAACCCTCCGACACCTCATTTTGCACCGATCCCTAGGGCCTCTCCACCCCAAACCTCCAGGCAGCCCCGCTGCCCAGCGAATGCTACGGGTAGGTTCCACAAACGAATTTTGGGTTCAATCCAGCAAGGGATGTTCAAGCTTTCGCTGCAATAGCCTGGACATGGAGCTTGAATAGTGCACAGACGAGCATGGGCCCTTGGAAAGCGAATGCCACCCACATCACTACATAACCATGATAAGCACGAATGAATATAAGCTAAACTAATAACGGCTCACTCGTAAAGCCATTTGACAAGCCAGCGACCAACTGAGGATTGCCGTTCGCCTCAGCGATACGTGCATTGAACTCCTCCACGTCACGTCCGAGAGATATCCGCCAAACGAGTGTTGACATGAGGCCAATGATGAACCCGAGAGTGCCCAGGGATGCTACGGCTTTTGAAGCCATCTGATTCGCATTGAGTTTGGACAGAGAACCAGGGGCATTTGGAAGGATCTCGGAGAGCAAAGTGAGCGCAGAAAAAATGAAGAAAAGCAGCGAAAAGAGGAGGGACGTGAAGAAAAACTGGGGCGAGGTATTTGGGACTGTGGTGGGCAAAGCCGATTTGGGAGCATTATCAGGAAGAAAGGAATAGTCTACGGGAATGGATTAGGGCCATGTGTGAAGCAAGTGGAGCAACTTGCACACCATATTGGGCGTCCCACGACTCATGTGTGCATTTCATGGCGCCAGCATTGTTCTTCCGTTGACAGGAGCCTGCAATTAGAATAATTATTCCTCGCAATAACGCCCTTATACTCCTAGAACATACCGAGAGGCCCGATCAGGACCGTAGGACCATCGACCTTTGTATTCAGGACATTCGTCACAGCGTCGCCTCTCGGGACACGACGCCCTTCTAGAGGGCTGAAGTCAAAGTCATAGAGATCTCGGCGCTTCAGGACACGCCCTTCGCTAATGTTCATTGGAGAAATAGTAACGAGAGAAACTGAGGAATGGAATCGTGGGACTGGTGCCTAGTTCTTGCGTCAAGCTGGTGCCAGGGGTAACAAAACTAACATAAACCTACCACGAATGATAGTGAAGCTAGAAGGAGTGAAGCAATGAAGAGAAGAGGAGCCAAGTAGCGGACGATCAAGACCGATGCGTTGGAAATCATGGCGTTAGAAACTGAGAGAACTCGCGCAGCGAAGTAGAGAAGACACAGAAGATTAAAAAGAGAGGGAAGCTACAAGACCTAAGGGAATGTCAAGCGAGGTGATAGGCCTGGTATCTGGTCATCGAGCGGAGTCTTTATAGGCAGGCAGCAACTGGTTGCTTCTCCTGACGGGTTATGTCCTGTCAACCGGCAAAACGAAACAGGATCGATGATCACAAAGGGCTAGAACTGGTGACAATAAGGGATCTAATTCTAACTCAAAGATCTTTAGGTAGGCGACCAGGGTTATAGACGGTGATAAAGGCTATGGCGCCGTCGTCAACTTTAGAACAAAGAAATTGCCAATCCGTTGCGACAGTATTTTATGCCTGGCTCTGTAATTAAGTAATGACATCCATCCTCATAGAAAATCGGAATGAGAGAAGAAAGGCAAAATACGCGGAAACACGATAGTGCAGTGACGTATGTATGTGCGTCTAGACCCGCGACATAGTAACGATGAACACCAATTTGTTGCGGCTTTAACGGTCCATGCTGACAGTGTATTTCATCACCAGATTCTAATAACAGACGCTAGCCTAGATGTCGATGCCGGGTTGGCAATAGTTTGCCTTTGTGTTCAAGCGTCGGTCATAGATTAGGTAAGCATAGCAAGGTCGATGATCCAGTTCAAGTTGGCAGCTCCCCCCTTTTTCTTCTCATAGTCCGTCATTTGACAGGCCCTGATGCCTCCTTGGCCTTACTGGGTCAGTGGATGGCCCGTTTTTGCGGTTCCAGCAGCGACCCGCCTAATTTTACTATACTAAGGTGCACCTGCACTTTGGGAGTCGAAAAACCCAGCCTCTAGTCCTAGCTGCATTTCAGTGTTTCCACCATCTCCTCACGCCGCAAGTGAACGATTCGACGCTCCATTTAGGCTGAGACAACAGCTTGGACGTCCCGCTCTCCCCGATATCAGTGGCGGCTGATAATTTCTCATGCAGGTTAGCAAGCATATATGAAACATATGTTAAATTCGAGTTTCAAACACTTCCCCAACCTACCTTTGTGTTGGCCGGGTTTGGTAGGCTTTCCGAGCTGCTTGAGCATCACCTTCAGTGATATGGGTCATTGCAAGGTCGGAGGGTATTTGGGCTCTCCCGGCGTGCAAAAACGACACAACGACGCTTGGATCCTAGCCAGATCCGTCTCCGATAAACTATTTTCCAGAAAATGATGATTTTGGGTCCCCCCGCCCCGGCACTAGGCGCCCACGGATGCCCGAGCAGGCAGAAAGCAGAAAGGCACGACACAGCATAACCAGCGTGTCCGGAAGGACAGACTGGGGTACAACGGCAGGTTGAGTTCCAGTGTGGGCGCGTCACGACGGTGCGGGACATGCACTGTTAGCCCCACTGACGGCACACAGCGTTCATAGCTGGCTTCACATCCAGCCTCAATGTCTCAATGCCTCAATGCCTGGCTTCCACCTCCTGCATTTTGATGCCATAATGCACTACTTATCGCTTCTAGTGCTTCCCAATGGATGTGGCACGCGGGACCTTTATCCCTCCACCCTTCTCCGCGTCCGACGGCGGTCCTTCAGAAGGGGGCCGAACCAGTATGCAGAGGGCTTTTTTCCAGATTTACAGTATAACCCGTGTCCTAAAGGGTGGAGGCACGGAATTTGAACCCCGGACATGGGGTGTTTGGTCATGATCTGGGAAACATTTAGCGAAGATTCCATTTGGTTATCTGGTGAAAATCCCGGAAGCAGTTCGCGAAGTGGAAGACTTGGGATTGGTGGGCACCTACATCCCAAGAGCTTGTAGGCACATAGGAGTGGGGCTGTTTTTCGCTCACTTCTGACGTGCCCTTACCCTTACCTTATGGCTCAATGCCTCCGAGGAGGTGCATTCTGTTCTGTGTTCCGAATTACATGGACTCCGCCCTGGAGTAAATCGGACCATGTATGCAGTGAGTAGCACGTCCGCTCCGCTTTTTGAAGGGTATCTCAGCATTTACGTTATAACACTTTCCTGCTTCTCTCGGGGCAAGCGCTTAGTGCTCTCGCTCTATCAGGCAACAGTTTGTGTGGGGGCATGACGTCCACTTTATATTTTTGGATCTGCGTGTGTTCTCGTGCCCTGACTAGCCATTCAAGGTAACTCGCTTGGTTTATGACCATGTTGGGCATCCTCCGTCTTTCCTCTGACACGGTTGGATCCGACAATATCATTTGAAGTGCAAGAGCCCCTCGGATCGCGCGTTGGCTCCCAGGGACGTCTGCGAAAGTAGCTACAATTCCCCCATCTAATATGGAGGCGGGATTTAATCGAGCATCTCAGCGATTTCGTTATAGCACTTTCCTCCTCCGGGGCAAGCCTCAGTTCCCTCGTCCTATCACGCAACATTTCGCGTGGGGGTATTACATTTACTTTCCACTTCGGATCTGCATGTTTTCTCGTGCCCTGACTAGCCGGATGAGGTGACGGACTCGATTTATGACCATGTTGGGCACCCTGTCTGAGATGGTTGGATCCGACAATGCCATTTGAAGTGCTCCTCAGATTACGTGTTGACTTATGAGAGGACATCTGCGAAAGCAGTTGCAATTCGGTGCGGGATTACCCCTTAGACCATCCCTAAATCGTCCGACGCTGGCGCGTTTGGACTTGGGCAGTAAAACCAAGATGATATGGATCCAGATTGCCGAGTCGAAGCTAAATATAGGTCCTGGTACTGTTTAGTCAGCAGATGAGGACGGGCGCTATCGTCGTGATCTGCGATAAGGGTAACACAACGAGTCGCATTTTCCTCCACGTCAGGGGGGCGCTTAGCACTCTTAACGATAACGATGATTGGCTTTCGCTCATCTTTCTCATGTGCCTTGGTGCAAACTTACTGCACTGATTTTTCGGGTCCCATTGGCGCCATTTTTCGTGACGCCGGTCCTTTCCTTATTGCGGTACCTCTGCCGCCAGGCCACATCTACGTAAGAGCATTATACGCTATAAAACAACCCGCCCCCGAATACTTCAGGAATGTTCTAGTTACACACCCCACCCCCGTCTGGCTGAATGGATCCTCTTTGCTTCACCCTCCTATTGTTTTCGGCATTATTATTGAGGCTTGTTAGGTGTGATAACACCGTAACAGTGTATGCAAGCGATACTGGGAGATTGGAATACAGGAGTCCTTACGCGAGACTATCAGAGTCAGTTCCCCCACCTAAACTCTCTCAAACAACTATCTAGAAAGCTCACCCACATGATCCTTGTTAAGTTGGTACAATACGTTGGTGGTCCATCTATTTGTGTCCGGGCTCCTTGATGGATCGATAACATGCGCAGAAATTACCGTGGTTGTCAATCCTCCGTTATGGAAACTACAGAACAGAGCGCCTATGTCACCTTGATATTCATAGGTGTGATGCATTGTTGTGATTGGTTCTCAAAACGTATCTGACCCAGGACCAAGGGACATCCGTCCAGGCATGGTTACTCAGTGCCAACACAACATCAAGCGTCGACATTCAGATCGACGGCATCTACCAGACTACTATAGACACCTCGAATAGTGCCCAAAACTACTGGGAGTGCCTCCCCAAGGTTTGGTATTCATCCCCGTTGCCAGCAGGTCAGCACGCAATCACTGTGCTGCATAGGAAATTGAATGGTGATCGTCCATATCTCGATTTCATAAAGTATATGTGAGTTGTGTTTTAGTTTTGCTGGGAATCCACTATGCTCATATGTGATAAAAAGTTATATTCCTGTGCCCGTGCCTAGTACACCCGGGAATACTAGCACTCCTGGGCCTACCAACACACCCGGGAACACCAGTACTACCAGCACTGTTGGACCCACCAGCACACCCGGGAGCACCGGCACTACCAGCACTGTTGGACTCACCAGCACATCTGGGTCTACATGCGTTCCCGGATATGCCGGTACCTCTGGGCATAGTACCAGCACCTGCACTCCAGGGCCCACAAACACGCCGACCCACAGGAATACTGTGGGTTTGAAGGTCGGACTCGCCATCGGTTGGGTAGTCGCAGGCATCCTAGCAGCAGTGGCTTGGAAATACAGGCCCGCAGGTGAGCGTGAGACGGATGTGCCGGTTCGAACGGCAACTGAACGCGCGCGAGGTACCCAGCACTCAGGACCTCCCGTTTACACGCCGTCTCCGGGCGCACTGGAACTTGGCGCAATCAAAAGTAGTGGTGGGTCGGCCCAAGCGGGAAAAAGAGGTGCGCCGACTACGTCTGCATACGACCTGCTCTGAGAACCTCTTGAAGACACGATCCTTAGTGGGAATGAACAGGGATCGGATTAAAACACGCCCCCTTTGCTTATATGCTCTCTTACCACATGTCTTCCTCTATACCTTTGCTGCCAGATTTATCGTCTCTATCAGCTCTACTGCCTTTCCGCTACTCACTTCTCTCCTGCGCTTCTTACCCTACGTTTGATTTCTTCTACCTTGCTCACTGAAATTTGCTTTGAACTGTTGCCAGTGAGGAATGACGATACGTACTTGTGCCTGAAGCTCCGAATGTCAACACACTGAAAAGTCACTAGGTAGTGCACAAACTATGCTCACGGGCAAAATTCCACGCATGCCTCGATCCAGCCTCAGCGAGGGGTTGACATATCAACAGTGGAGACTGCTTGAAAGTTGGGTATCCGAATTGGCCGTGAGGACTCATAGAATAGCGTCATGCTATTAAAGGCCGAAGCCAACCCACACCACTGTGCCACCACCTGTAAAATCGTCCTGTAACTTCTGTATTGTCCCACCTCATGGAAGTGAGCCCCCCCTCCCATTGAAGCTGCACCACTTATCAATGAAGCACGCGAATCTTGAAACAATACCTCTGGCTAGGAGCTCCGGGCCGAGGAAGGAACTCGAATATGTTGGAAGTCACCGTAGGGTCGACGAAGGTACGTACGATGCAGCCTGATCCCGCCGTTCTTTCCGCGCTTTAGACTGTTTGAACTGAGGTGAGACCACCTGTTGACATGTATCTAGCGATTATACGCCGCGCAGTTGCATTGCATGCCAATAAGTGTATCCTAGTTCAAAAACCCACTGGTCTATTTCACCTTGTGGGGAGGAAGCTAGGATGTGGCTTCACGTAAGTCATGATCATGACACTACATATCCTCCCAGTGGGGTTCAGTTAATTATGGCCAGAAAATATATGTGGGCGTCCATGCATAGGGCCGAAAATGACTTGAACAAAGCGTTATTGGATTGAAAGGTGCGGCCACTTCGCTCATATATGTTGGATAGCTCCGAAAGGTTCATGAGCTCACTGAAACGGCTCGGCATTTCGTCCTCGATTCGTTTCATCAATCCACTCTCGGCGTATGGACGGGACCTGCTGCGCTTCAAATCCTACGAAACTCCTCATGGTGTGAAATGACTATATAAAGCGTCATGGCCAACTTCTCCACAACAGCGCGCCCTAGCTCGCATCGGCATTACAATTACTATGCACCCCTGCTAGTCCTACCTTGTTTCGCTGAGTGTTGGAATCCTTCCCGCGACTGCATAACGACTATACACTCTAGCTCCACCGTGGTGTTTTTTTTTTCGTGGACGTTCGATATTCTGAACTTGGGGTTCGCTACTGGTGTCTTGACAGTCCAGGCCGTTAATCGAGGTGATGTTACCATTCTTCAGAGCCGATCCGCCCTCATCGCTTTGCTTCCCGTATTCCTCAAATTGGATCATTACCCTCCACTTCAGGCCAATGACCATGCCAATATCCAGCATGATACCCAAGTACCAACTCCACCGATAAACTGACACGGGGCAACGGGCATCATCAACCTTCTGAATCCCAACAATGTTGCGCAACGACCAACTAGCTTTAGAGGTCGCTGGTCCCAAGGTCCTCGAGTCGCGTTGAGGGGCCAGAAAGGTTGGTTTGATGTTGCCGTACCGAAGACGTTTATACATTCACGATACGTCCAGCCACCTTGAGGGTCTACTAGAGCCCCATGCATCTCGTGTGCCGAGATACAAACTATACGTACAATTTCGGAAGAGACAGTTGCATCACGTTCACATGGGTCCAACGTCGTCCCTTACAAGCCTGAGCAGCCATCACAGACGACCAATTCATTACTATTTGATCACCGCAGGCTGGGATCCTGCCTAGCATCTTGACATCTCCGGCTTAGATTTGAGTCCCGACTAAGATGTGGATGAAATTGTGCAAACTTTCATGCTGTCGCCGCATGAAGCGCCTACTTTGTATAAAAAAAAACCATCAGGCCTCGATACTCGATTTTGCCTCATCTTTGTTCAAGGCGTGATTCCAACCTTCAAATGATCCAACTTCATTGATAATGTGGAGATCTCGGCTCGGGGTGCTCGTGGGTGCCATGGCAAACCTGTATGAGTCATCGCTATCGATTTTACGTCTGCTGTTGGAGGTGCATGTCATAACAGGTTGTGCGCATTCTATTCGATATGTATTTACATGTATTTACACCGACATACATATCTTTGAAGGCTGTCGAGCCGGTGAGCTGGCGCTTCTTCTTCATCTGCATGTGATGCAGTTGCCGACTAGTTGCCAAGTCTATGAAGTGATGGAGATGTTATTCGGGACGTGGGCATTAAATGGACGCCAATGGGCTCAGCACTTTGATCATCAATGGAACGGGGGCCGTACAGCACTCGCCGAGGCTCTATATTTATTGATGCGCCCGCGTCTTTCGCTGTGCCCTCTTCCTCGAGCTCATAGTATGAACCTTTTCCCTCTATTATTCGTGGTTGCGTTAGTCCGGACTGTCGCTGCTCTGGAACTCAACTGGCAGACGACCCTTACACAGGGACAGAATGCCACTGTCTCGTGGTCTGGTGGCACGGTAATGTTGAAACCTCTGGGAACACAGCCTGCAGCGTTATGCTGAAGCGATTTCTTTCCACCACCACAAGGCACCATACGAGCTTGATATCAACAGGTGTGCCAACTGCCTGGCACGGTTGAAGATTCGCTCTTAATCGATGTGATGTTGCTGCGTTTCCAATCCTACATAGCTATAAGCCGATCCAAACGCTACACAAATATTTCGGTTCTGACTTTTCGATGTGGTGGTATGCAAACCAATCCTAATGGTGCTCCCCCCTCCCCCCTCCTTGTTCATCACTGTCGCACAGGATCGTAGACGTGTCACCGGGGTCAAGTGTCTGGTACAATGTCACAGATTCTACAGGTACGGTCCGGTGGTTTTTGAAGAGTTTAAGCGTGATGGATTGTTCCCGTCTTTTAGGGTGGAACGTTCACAGCACGTTTCTAACTGTCCAGGTGAGGACTCAATTTCCGGGAGGGAATTCCATCTGAATCGCTTTCGGTTTCGGTATTAAGCCGAACCCTGTCCTATCTGCGGCCTCATTGCAATCCGTGACTGTACAGTATCCCAATGTTTCAGTATCGCACGATCAAAGGGCTCACTTATCCAAATTCCCAGTCAACACAATCCGTGGCTTCGGTATCTTCGATCAGTGTGGCTTCCGTCAGACCCAAAGTATAAAAAGCCGTTTTATATTCGGTGTTATCCACTTCTATTCACACCTCTGTTACCTGTTCCACAGGGATCACATTCTGGAAGCGGACACGGCAACGCTGGGATAATAGCTGGAAGTGCCGTTGGAGGCCTCGTCGCTCTTTTCCTCCTTTCCATCGGGGCGTTCTTCCTGTTGAGACAACGAAACGTGAAAGATGATTCTAAAAGCCTAAAGGACGATAGCGAGCTTGAAGGTCATTTTGCAACCCATTCCAATGATGATCATGACCCGGCGATTCAAACTGGTACTCCGCTGGCTCGGGACGAACCCGCTCTGTCCGATATCGCAGGAGGACCTCTCTTCTCAGGGACGGTTGCGAGTATGATCACGGCACCTACCAACGCGGACCAGGCGTTTTATAACCGTACCGTGATGGATGACAGAAATGCATATGTTCGGACGAGAAATTCTTGATCAACATGCATGTGCATGTGGCTGAAGCGGGTTTCCGACGACTCGATCGCAACGCCGTCACGCGATTCTTTTATTTATTCTGCGTGTGCTGATCTCGGTGATCGGTCAGGGGGGGGGGTATGCTGTGATGTAATACTTGGAATTTGGACAGTCATTCACCCTTTGAATGGTGAACATTTTTATTTTATTGTATTGTATTTTGCATGCATGTAGACACCGCAATTTTGAGTGAAATCCAGATTCCTACCCAGTCGTCTGGTCATACCCCAGCTAGCTAGCTGAGAAACATGAGGATGGACGCAAACCTGGTGCCCAAAAATGTATATACACCCTACGCAAACCCTACGACGCATTATCCGTGCGCTTCTTCCCAAGTCCAGCGGTGGGGGGCCTCTGTTAACTCGTCCCAACCACTCTGAAAACCCGAACTCGGTCAGTTTTGGTAGCATTTTTGGCTTCGCTGATTGGTCGTGTGTCTAATTTTGTAATCCATTCGTTTGAATTCAACGCGGCTCGCACTCTCATTTGGACATTGTTGGCTCCCAAACACTGGAGGACTATAGAACCAGGTCGTGCGTTCGATCTGTCCAACATTTCAATTCCCGCCGGAAACAGCAAAAAAACGCTTCTCGGATTAACCATGCAGGGTAAATGACTGTACAAGTCACGCATGGATATACGAACAGCCCTTATGACGCATATATACATGCATATCCAAGCAGTAGTAGAATTTTTCTCCACCAGAACAATTCGTTGCGAGGCATTTACTTGATCCTGGGCCATTTGGTAACGTCCTCTCGCTAATATTTCCGACTTTCCGTGGTTACCCATGCATGATCATCCTCCGATTTCTTTTCGAAAGTTCCACAACTGAAGCCCAAATTTTCCCTGTCGTTGCTCTTGTGGAAATGGAAGGGTCTTTCTGTGTTTGGAATGGCTTTCATAACGTTTTCTTTACATCAACGTGAGGCAAAAACAGCACAAACTGTTGCCTGGGGCTCCTGATAAGTCGGATTCGGATTGGATTGGGGTTGGATTTGCTCCAAGATTGTCAGGTCCTGAGAGGATGTGGACTTGACTATGAACATTTAAATCCATGCCAATGCCCCTAGTCATGCCTACACCCTCTCAAGATCTGCCAATCTGAGGGAAATCCAACCACAATCCGATCCGAATCCGGAGGCCTGCTGTTGCCCATATCATCTCATCGGGCGCTAGTGTAGCCATGTGTGATGCAGTGCATGATTGACTTTACTGGTTTACTAGTGTTCAACATTAGTTGCACATCACCTCTTGCCCTTGTTTACATTGGCTAGTGCTATCAACTAACTTGGTCGGCAATGACTAACGTCGCGTCATGACGGGTGTGCGAGCCGGGCCCTATCGGCCAGTTACTTTCGCTGGACGATGGATGTTGCTCAAGGAACTGTTCGGGTCGAAGAAATAGGTTTCTTCCGCCAATTAACAGGCCAATTTTGAATTATAATAAGAAACGTCACAGGAAGAGAGCGGGAGAAGAAACCTGGATCTTCAAAGGCCAAAGATACGGTCCTCAGTAAATCCGGTTCTGTGTCCCCCGAGTCCACCCCCGCTCTCGCTATAAATGGAGGCCTCCTCCATGGATCCACTCGTCAGTTCCTCCCTTTTTCAAGCCATCTAGCGGCAGTCTATTAGATGTTGTCGACAATCAACTGGCTTTTCTTATTGGCTTTGGCTATTTGGAAGCTTGCTCACGCCCATCGTCTGAGACGTCGCTCCAAGGGGCTCCCATATCCGAATGGGCCAGTGGCCGGGGCCCTTGTTGCTTACTCCTTCCTTCGTCCGCATCCGAAAATATCACTCCCTTGGAAGAAATTATTCGACATGTGGAACACTTACGGTAAGCAATATTAATATTACAGCCATTACCCTCAGGTGTACCAATGGTCGGAATGAATCTGCAGGGGACATCATCGGTTTCGATCTCTTTGGCCGTCAGATGATTATTATTAACAGCTACGACGTGGCTAAGGACATGCTCGAAAAGAACGCGGCGATTTATTCGGATCGCCCCACAATGGCTATGTTCGGGGGACTGTGAGCGCCAGCATTGACCCTCAGGGTCCGTCTCATCTTTCGTAATGGGTCCGTAGGATGGGTTTTTCAGACACCTTTGCCCTTGCCCCTTATGGAGCACTTTGGAGGGAGCAGCGGGGAGTACTTCACCAAGTGATCGCCAAAGGTGCGATGGCTGGATTTCACACTGAACTTTGGGAGTCAGCACTCCGGATACTCGCCGACGCTCTCAATAATCCGCATGGGGTGAGCAAAAGTCTTCGTTTGTGAGTTTCTAGTGTTCTTCACTAGGTCTTTGCCAAATAATCCGTTTCAAGGCGGATTGGCGGAATGATCCTCAAGACGGCATACGGAATAACGATCACATCCCTCGAAGATCCGGTAAGCAAGTGCTGAGTAGTTTCTGGTTTCTTTGCTCATGCGTTCCTCAGTATTTGAAGGACGCCGAAAAGTTGATTCAAGCAATTACTTCCGGCATGTTTGGCCGGTATCTCGTTGACTTCTTCCCTTCCCTCGCCCACATTCCTAGTTTTTTCCCATTCACTGGGTTCAAGAAGGAAGCCAAAGTGATCCTCTATGCCCTCGTCGCTTATACATGCTAACTTCTGTGTAGTATTGGCGTACCGCTCACATGGAGATTATGAATCGACCTTTTGAGTACGCAACATCTCAGGAAGGGAAGGTATGTTAGACAAGCATGCTTATCGGCCAGATGCACTTCTGATACTTATTATTAGAGAAGCGAACCGTCGTGCCTTGTGAACAGACTCATATCGTCTGGGAAAAATCCGGATACTGTCAAAATGGCCGTCGGCACTTTGTATGCTGCTGGGACCGATTCGACGGCTACCGTGATTAGCGCATTCCTTCTCTCTATGATGCTATTTCCTGCAGTACAGCGAACAGCACAGGAGGAATTAGACTCAGTACTGGGGACATCATCTAGGGATGAAGTCCTGCGTTTGCCGACGTTTGATGAGTGGGTGGGAGCCAGTTGCTCAGGAAGCCCTCCGCTAACGCTATCTTTTTTTTTGCTCCCCGCAGTCAAAGCCGGCTCCCCTATCTCGAGGCCTTGATCAAGGAGGTATATAGATGGCACCCAGGTGGGTATTGCATCACTGGGCTAGTTACCCTTCACATAATCGGGTTTTGTTATTTGTTAGCAACACCAATGGGACCAGGTCACGCGCCAATCCAGGATGATGTTTTTGAGGGTATGTTTTACCCTAAATGACGCTAACGTAAGGTATTGATGCCTCGACTTAGGTTACTTTATACCAGATGATACATTCATCGTGGCGAACCAGTGGTTAGTCTGTTCATCAGCCTACGCCTTAATGGACATCAGGACATTCCTGACGACATTCCATGTTTGAAGGGGGATGAGCAGGGATGAGAACTATTACCCTGATCCCGAAGAATTTAGACCTGAACGCTACTTGGGGGAGAATCCAGCTCTGAACCCAAGGGATATTAGTTTTGGGTTTGGGAGAAGGTATTTATTCTATGCTTTGTTACAGCTTTTCCATGCATGAGTTATTGCTCCTAGGAAATGCGTCGGTTTACACTTTGCAGACGCTGCCATCTTTATCACGATTTCATTCATTTTATCAACCTTAAATATCTCCAAGCGCGTCGGAGATGGTTCCGTGGAACCAGACCTCCGTATAGGCCACGCGAGGTATGCCTTCTAGGTTGCTTGCCGTCCGCTATGTGCGACTTCATCACTCACCCCCCTCCTCATTAGCGTAATTGACAACCTAGCTTGTAATTTGACGCCTAGGTCTCCTGGTGCTGCTGCACTTATCAATGAAACACTCCAATCTCTCGATAATACCCCCTGCAGGCAAGGAGCTCAGGCCAAATAACGAAATTGGACAGGCTTGCGTTCAGTTACACCTGTCGTAGAGGTTCCGTTGTGGACAGGAAGGGCTCGTAATAAATAGTGAGCCGTGGTCGTTATCTTATATAAGGTTAGAATTCAGCCGCAATCAGCAATCAGAAAATGTGGGTTTTATATGACTTGAAAGGTCAACGAGCAGCATACTGCCCTTGGATATGTATCCGTAACGCACCTGGCTAGTATTCAGGACCTCAAGAGGTTGATGCCCGAGGCATCACTAAGTGTCATGAATCCACAGAGCAGGGCTGCACGACAGAATAAGCTGGAGAGAAACTACCATGTTGTGCAGGAGGCGATGCTGATGAGTACACTGTGATCCTGTCCTACGAGGTGGGAAGACCTCCGACCAGGGCGGCAATGAAGAAATAATCCCGAAAACAAGTTACTTGCGCTGGCACTCTGCAGGCCTAACGAAGCGGTTGTGGAAGGAGTGAACCCCACAAGTGGATCCAATGTCAGCAGTATTGCTGCTGGTTCTGACTCAGCGTGGTGCAAATTTTCTAACTAGCTCGCACATATGAAACGCGCTTCATAGTATTGAGGCTTTAGGCGTAGCTACTCGAAGACTAGCAATGAATGCAGATGAATGTAGCTTCGTGCTATGTTGTGTCAATCTCCCCCGCGAGTTTGCGAGGAGTCATATGCTGGTGTAACCGCAAATCCCTGAACCCCGTGAGGATCTTCTATAAAATCCCTTGAATGACAGTCCAGGAAGCCGAAAAAAATTCACCATCAGTCAGGCCAGCCCAAGCGTTAGGGGGGACTCCGTGAAGGCGCTTGCCAATACTGGCAACCCCCTTCCATCGTAACTACCCTAGCCGATTGCTGAGTCCTACTTTATGTACCAGGAGTGTCCCACCGCCCCATGCTAGCTATCGAGTTGCATAGCGACCTGGAACATGCCTGAGCCGGGAAATGAACTGCTGGTTACCAAGCCTGCTCATGGGGCCTCTCCCCGTTCCTCCTCGCTTACGCGCAACGTGTACCCATGTGTATAAAACCGCCGAGTGGCAGAAGCCCATTTCCAGTGCGCGAGTTTCAAGTTTCAATTTCAGTTGATGCTAATTATCCATACCATGTTAGAGATACTCGTGGATTCGACGCGCGGCACAAGGCTGTCACAAGAGGTCAATGAAAGACAGCTTGCGTTCAGACTTGTCAAGGGTAAGGCAGGCACCGAGGGGATGCGGTCGTGCAATGTGGACCAGATACCAATTTCTACCGTCAATACGCCTTCAATTTATGATGTATGAGTCGCTAGAGTCGTCTATTCAAGATGTGGACAACGTGCCCTTGGGTGTGACCTGCGATCCTTTGGCATTCGTGTGTCACCACGACATCTCGGATCACCTCATTTGTTGAGACAAACCGAAAGGGCATAGCGACGATGATCTGATCCTTCAAGCCTGTCGCACGCTCGCAGTCCTCGACTCGTGGCAATTCTGCTTCCACACGCCTGACTACGCTCCCTTCGCACGCGGATGTGATAAAACGTATACAGTTGGTATGAAGAGTAGACTTTAAGTGCAGCGGCTATCCATTGCATGGCAGTAGGCGTCGTGCCTCGGGAAATGCAATCGCGTCAGTGAGCTACGACATTGCAGCGCACATGAAAAGTGGAAGGAATCGAGTGTTGAGAAGGGCCTCCCCTGAAACCGTCTGCAGGCACGATCCGCCACAACTAGAAACGCCACATTTGCACCACGGGGAAATTCACTGGCTAATGATAGTCCAGCAAATGGGAGCAGCCTAACAGCCCGGGAACGATCAGGTCTGGAGAGCGGCCGATCTCCTGCACTGTCTTGAGGTACAGGATTCGCCCAACCATTTGCATTCTGATTGAACCAAAGAAGGCTCGCCATGGCTACTGGACTTGTGATTAAAACTTACGCGATTCGCCGAGATCGTAAGCCATAGGGTGACGTGAAGATATACCTGCGGGCCGTACAGAATATTTCTGAATAACCTTTAGCCCATTGGTATCCGGTCAATAGCTGACTACTTCGCACAGATGGCATTCCTTTCAATGTGCAGGACGGAAAAGCATCATGTCTAATAACTGGTTCTCCAATAACCAGAAAAAGGGGCTGCTGCTAGGTAAGAAGGGGGGGGTATCACATTCCAGGTGGCACGTGTAGTGAATTTCTTGACGATCAACGCTCTGCTACGTCAGCGCTCAGCTGCTCGAGGGCGTATGGATGCTGCAAAGCCATGAGAAACGCCATTTGATGTTGTCCGCGCGGGCGCGCTGTTGTTGACTAATGTGAGTTTCAGCGCTTGGACAACCACACTATGGGCCTGGTTACCTGGCTCGTGTCAGGCTTTACGACGCGAGCAAGTGGAATTAAAGCTCACGAATCACAGCAGTAATACTGGAG
The DNA here is from genome assembly GCF_015039405.1 of Cantharellus anzutake. Classification (NCBI taxonomy): domain Eukaryota; kingdom Fungi; phylum Basidiomycota; class Agaricomycetes; order Cantharellales; family Hydnaceae; genus Cantharellus; species Cantharellus anzutake. The sequence continues at coordinate 231,541 of NW_024066973.1, forward strand.
ACGTGGGGGCATGCTACCATGAGCAACGTTTTTTGATGATGTACGGGCGTCATGAATTAAACTGTGGGCGGGCGCAATACACACGCCAGCGCATGACGAGTAACGAATTGGTCACTGAATGCACCAGTGAATTAGATCGAGCATTTAGATATCACATCTATGAAGATTGCGTGCGGATATGGAGGGTTATCGCGCGCTCTTTGACAAATCGGGACTGCAGATGCTCGAGATCTGGAAGCGACGCTGGATGGAGGCAACGTGGATCGATCGCAAAGCCTTGCTTCCTTGTTTAGGCAGAAGTTAACTTGCCGGAAGAGCATGTTGCGCCTCGCACATTAACAAAGCCAGGTATGGTTGTCTTACTAATGCAATAGAGGTGATTCCGAAGCCGTGACAGCATCCATCATTGTCGTCGCGTGGTCTTGAGACACCAGCAAAAAATTTGCCAAAGCTGCAGGTGCTCGGGAAGTCCAACCCAGCCATGAATCGCGTTAGTGCGTTCCCCCATGTACCCGTCCGCACTGTGTCACAATATCGCTGACGTCCTATTGCGGGAATAGCCGGACCGGACATTGAGCTCTTGCCTCACCGCAAAGGCGCGACTTGCAGCGTTTCCTCGTTCTGAGGTCGAAACTGCAAATTTCTGCTTGCCGCCGAATCAGTACCTCTCTGCTCAATCTGGTCGAGCATCCTTGGTCCCTGAGTATCTACCCCTCGGTCTCTGCTTTCCCTCCCGCTGCAGAGCTGCACGTCGATCGAGACAGGTGCTCTTAACAGGTTTCGTGGCAGGCTCTGCAACTTGAAGTGCTTTTCTCGAGGCATAAAACTTAGGATAAGCCCTTCGCCATTTTTCATTCTTTGCTCTTTCTCTCCGCTGGTCGTTTGACACACCCTTCGCACGGACTCTGCAATTTGACCATGTCGGCTCTGAATGCCCTGCGGGGGTCAAACTCCCCAATGACCGCTCCCCCGACGGTGACGACGTATCCCGGGAATCCGAATTATCGGGCGGATTCGTTTAAACCTCTTTCCAACGGCAAACCTGTACCTACACCAATGATTGATGGCCGCCAGGTCCCTAGGACGCATTATGAAGAGCTCAACCTCTTCCTTGCAAATCACATGGCTAAGGGTGTGTCCAATTGCTTTGCGGTGGAAACACGTTCTAATGATGCTTCGGTTTCGATTAGAACCTGCAGGGGCCCGAGCGAGCGCGCGGGAGAAGTTAACACGTCTCACGCGACAGCAATTTCAAGAGCTCTCCACTGACGTGTATGATGAACTTGTTCGTAGAAAGAACAACTCTACAAAGAACGAGGGTACGTCGCCCCTTGGAATATCTTCTCGGTTTCTGTGCTGATCGCTATCCCTTTCAAGTTCCTTTCTTGCCTGTTCGAGATGATTTCCACCCAAAGCGAAATCAAGCGCGACAAAAGCTTGCTACATTACCGAAATCTCGTTTCAAAGACCTTTCGAGTGACGTCTTTGTCGAGTTGGGACGCCGTTATCCAGAATTAAAGGAAGATGTATGTATTTTTGGCGCAGCCAGCTCTATTATCCCAGTATTCACTGCCCATCAGGAGAACCCAGCTATACTCAGTACCCCAGGATCTACATACGACGACCCGTCATCCCCAGACCAGCTCAATTCGCCTTCTGCTGCCAACAAGCCGCATCGACAGCCTACCTCATCCGTTCCGAGTGATGTATCGCCTCCCCCGCACTTTTACTCACAGGGCGCTCGCTCGCGCCCTTCAGTGGACACTGCCAATGAGTTTCAGCCTGGTCTGTATCGTAGCACCCCGGACTTGCCACAAGGGTCTCTAGGGTACCGTCAAGAAGCCTCACCCGAGCCGTCCCTACCCACCCAAAGAAAACCCTCAGGAGACTCTGAAGCATCTACATCCTATAATCGCCAACCTTCCCAGTCCCAAGAGATTATGGCTGCGTATCCGCAAAGTCGACGCAAACCATCCCAAGAGGCCAATAATGCGAACATTTCCACGAACTCAATAAATACGTCCACGTCGCTTCGCAAAGGCTCGAATGAAAGCTCAGCAATTTCGTCCTCCCAGGGACCTTCTTCAGCGACAGCCGGTGTGATCATACCCAATAAGTCAACTATCGCCGAGGAAGTGATAGAAGTGCCCTTTGGACGAGAGGAGGATTCGCCATCTTTATCTTCCCGACCAGGCACCCCTGAGGGTGGGGCAGACCCGAACGGTATGCGTGCCTCTATCCAATCTAGCAGTACACGCACTGCAGGGGCTGCTGTTGGACCTGGCTTGCGAAGCAGTCCCGATTCACTCAGGCTGAGCTCAAAAAGTCCGTTGGAGCGCCTTGGTGGTCAGGCTCAGTCCTTTGGTGGGGCAGTTGGGGGACTGAATGCACTCAGTCAAGGACTGTTGGGTTCGTCAAGAAGTGAGGATGAAGAAGGAACGATGAGCGAACGGAGAGCTGGCAGTGACTACTATGAAAAGTTGAGTTTTGGTAGGACGAGCGTAGCCAGTGATGTTAGCGGGAAGGGCGGGAGAACTAGACAGGTACTAGCTCGTAGATGATTTTCTACCAAATTGTCACTGACGCTCTTTAGTCTTTGGAGGATGCGGAAAAACTTCGCTCAGACTACGAGTTTAAGATTGCCACTATGCAGACTCGTATGGCTTCGCTGGAAGGGGCTCTTACAGACTCTGCGAGAGTAAGTTTCTGCTTCGCCTGTGGTTATCATCTTGATACACTAATTATCGCCTCAGATTAAAGCCGAAGATGTTGAGCGGATTCGGCAGCTTGAGACTGAGTTAGCGTTGATGAAAGAGGTGTGTTTGCCTCTGCTCCCAAGCACATGGCTAACTATCATTTTCAGTCCTCCGTGAAGCAGGCCACCGAGAATTCAAGGTTACAAGGTGCTCTTAATGGGGAGCTCGATTCTAAGGAACAGAACGCAAGAAGGGCTGATGCAGACGCCCAGCGGATATCAGAGCTGCAGGATCGGATTGTTGTCTTGGAATCGGAGCTAGGGAATGGTGGCGTCACTGTAAGTACACCAAGTCCCTGGTCTGAGATGTCGCTTTAACCACCCTCCAGCCCGACGTAGAAGCTCTCCGTGACGAGATGCAAGGTCTGGTGGACACCCTCAGTGATATGAGCGCACGAATAGAACAGATGATGGAAGATAAAGATGCTGATATGACCCTCATACAAACGCTCACCGAACAGGTTAAGGAGTACAAGCGGAAGTATGAACAGGCGAAAACTGAGCTCCGGAACATGAAAGGTCTGGTGCGCTCTAGTTTAGGAGCTGCGAGTTATTGATTCACAAATTCGTGCAGCGACGTCGCAGCTTTTCTCAGGGCCTCAAGTGCCCAAGGTCGACGCGAGGAGGATTCCGATTTCTGAAAACGGCGTAATCGCTGACATTCATGTTACTGCATTCCAAGGCGCCATTGACACGCTGCTGAGCCTCGCCCGGTAAGCGATTCACTTTGTTTCCCTGCCAGGGACTAATGTGTCCATTAGATCCGACAATCCTGGCAACGTCCTTATGTCAATGAAGGCTGTTGTAAATGCAGTGGCTACCATCACCGATGACGTAAAAGCATTTGAGCGGCGGCCAACTCGCCTTGATGTCAGTGAAGACGCTATTCGGCATCTCCGGGAACGTGCCGATGCAACGCTCAGTAATCTCGTATCTGCCGCGCGAAATCATGCGTCCGGTTTCGGCTTATCGCCGGTTAGTCTTATGGACGCGGCTGCCAGCCACGTATCTGCAACCATTATCGATCTAGTTAAATTGCTCTCTTTACGAAGAGCCTCGTTGAACGAGCGTGATTCTACACGGTCTCCTACACGCCATCCAAATGGCAGCAGCCCGGCTCCGTTCATTCCTAGCCTTCGTTCCGTGGACGAGGCAAAACCAGGGATGCAGCGTGTCCGAACGTCGAGCTCGAGTTCGGGTTCCCTCCGTGAGGACTTGACGACACGTAACTATTCAGAGCGCCCTGGTCGAGCAATCAGTCAGAGTCCCTCCTACTCACAAATGGCTGACGGAAATGGGAGAGCTCTCGTTGGAGAGTATGAATCGACTAATGAGTCACTGACAATGGATGGCGGTGAGGATGCATGGGAAGAACTGAAGGTTCGATCCCGTTTCATCGTATTTGTAACTGACGTGGCTAAGTTTTCTGTTTTCCTAGCCATACCTAGAGGTTCAGTCCGAATCCATAGTATACTCGATACAGAGTCTACTGTCGGCTATCCGAAAAGGCTCTCAAATGAGCGAACTCAACGAAAACCTCACTCAAATTATCACGATTGCTTCGAGCATTGTCGCTGTTTGCAAAGACAGCCTTCCACCGGCTATAACGGAGCAAGGAACAGAGATCCTGCAAGATCTTAGCAAAAACTGCGATCAGCTGAGCGAGATGCAGTCGCTTACAGAAATCACGAAGCAGACGAGACAAACCATGGCATCTGCCAGCTTCGGTGTGGCCAAAGCAATGAAGGAACTGATGAAATTATAACGAAGATACCTTGGTAGCCTGACTTATGTCTTTTCACTTCATTTCGCTTCGAGTTACCTCGTGGGTTTTTCTTGCACGTACAGTATTCGCTTCGTAGAGCCAGGAGCTCTGCGCTGGACCTTCATCCTTTCGTCCATTGCTAATGCCCCGAGAAATCGGACATAATAACGAATGTAATGCCCTTGATGTTACCAGTGACACAACGCTCAGCTCGACGCAAATGTAGCACATTCTACTAACACAATTAGCCCAGACTTGCTCTACTGCCAACCTCTGCCGAGCTTGGAGGGACCGGTAGGTCACCACTCCGATCAGATACGAACGACCGATATCTGCGGAAGGCATTAGGAAGGAATGAAATGCTTCTCAGGCACTAACCCTCACATGAAGGCCAATCTCGCCTTCTCCTCGGGCGAAATCGAAGGGTGAGTGGAGGCCAGTGATTGGTGCAAGTGCTCATTTGTGACGATGGGCTACGACGAAAATAGATGAGCGTGACGGGAAACATATACAGGATTGGTACCTTGCTCCTCCTAGGCTGTCCAGCGATATGTTTGTTGATTGGCTTCTTGCCCAAAGATGAAACGATCGTCTCAATCTATATGAAAACTTATGAATTATATAAGCACCCTCAAACACGGCAACAACTCGCACACGTCTTTGCTGAACAGATTGCTCGGCACTCGAAAGTACGATCTGACTCCTTGGCCCGCCAAAGGTCGTAAACGATACTGATTGCGCAGATTCGGAGCTGGCGGTGGTTACACGACTTGACTCTGCCGCACTGATTGATTCATGGACAGCGTGAAGGTGTGCATTGTAAACCAGAGCCTGGAGGTCCGCCCCTGAGTAATTCTCCGTCAGTCGGGCAAACTCCTCGACATTGACATCCTCTGCTAATGTAACCTTCCGTCTCAAAGCGCCAATAATCTGTATGGGCCCAAATCTGAGCTATAAGATGGAACGATCAAGGGCGAAACCCACTTCCGCACGCTCCAGGGCATCAGGCATATCACAAAGAAGGGATTTGTCCAGACGGCCAGGCCGCAGCAGAGCAGCATCGATTAGGTCAGGTCGGCTACATGGCTTCACTTTCTAAAACTGGCCCACGTGGGACTTTGAGAACAGCGCACCTTGTTGCAGCGAGCACATATACACCATCTAACCCTTCTGCCCCATCCATCTGAGTGAGCATCTGGTTTACAACACGGTCTGTGACACCAGTGCTGTCATGCCCTCTATAGAAATTGCACCAATTTCAACATGCTGCCTTTCACAATCAGGTTGGAAAAATACACACCGTTTCGGCGCAATGGAATCGAATTCATCAAAAAATAGTACGCATGGCTTTGCAGCCGTTGCTCGATCGAATAGCTCTCGTACCTAACCATTTTCGTCAAGATTTCACTCATGAAATATTCATCCAGCAGTGCAGACAACTCACCGATTTTTCACTCGCTCCGATATACTTATTCAGTAGTTCAGGACCCTTTACACTGATGAAATTGAGGCCACACTCTTTAGCAACTGCAGATGCAAGAAGGGTTTTCCCACAACCAGGAAAGCCATAAAGGAGCAAACTGAATCACAATAGAGATGAGATGAATGAACGTAGAAGCGAAGTTTGGTTCTGGTGACTTGCCCAGATCGCAACCGAATGGGACATTTCGCGAATATCGCGCCGTACTTCGTAGGCCATTCTAGCGTTTCCCGGAGCACTCTTCTTATCTCATGTAACCCTAATTGGTGTGGAGCGGTCAAAAGTTCAAGTTGCACACCTGAAGGGGGGAAACGTACCTCCAATGTCTGACCATTCTACCTCTGACCTCTGCAACTTTACATCACGGAGAGACAGGGGAGTGAAGCCAACTTGAGCGCTCGCGAAATCAGCACTTGTTAGGCGAATCTAGAAGGCAGCACCTTAGCAACACGGAGGTGTCGCAGAGGAAAGTCCTTCACACCGTGGTAGTCTTCGGGAGCGACAACGATCGAATGGCAGCTTGATGAATAGCCCGTGAAACCAAGTCGCGCAAGTCAGTTGCCGAGTATCCTTCCGTTTCTGTGGCCAATGCTACATAGTTAAGAGGCTGAGATGGATCCAGGCTGAGGTCGGACAGTGCAGACTGCTTCTCAACGAGTTGAGCGATGATCTTATTATCCTCGCATCAGCCTAGTAGCATAGGACATACTAAACTAGACCTGACGCACATCTTTTCGAGAGTCTTTATTTGGAGCCCTCAGGTTGACGCGCTCCAAAAAAATATGGGAAGTTGATAAAAGAGAGTGCAGGGTCGACTGGTTCTGGCATGTTGCAAGTAGAACCACCCCACTTGCAGCACGAGGCGAAGCGAACGAAGACAGAAAGTGCTCTGCTAGCTGCCGCTGCCGAGTTGAATCTGCGTGCTTGAGAGAAGTTAGTCCCGAAATATTCCTACACAAAACTAGTCCCCGAACCTCGACCTCCGGATTTACGACACGATCCAAGTTATCAAGTACGAGGACACTGGGCTTGTGCCACGAGGCGGTGTCTATCCATTTATCAAACAGCGCTTTGAGAGTTGCTGCTCGCTCGTCCGCAAGCTTAGCCATATCGACGTATATATGATCTATCAGAGCAGTTGAGAAAAGGACCAAATAGTTAAGGAAACTCGTACGCGCGAATACTCTAGGGTCCCCACTTAATCGTTTCACAGCCGCTTTAGCCACAGAAGTACGCCCAGACCCGGGAGCACCGCAAAGCAAGATGCCAGTGACTCCGCACACAGCAGACCCGAATCCTGCGATCGAACGGCCCTGTAGTGCAAAGCTGCGAACGATGAAATTGACTATCTGATCCAAAACGCCATCCACGCCAGCCAGGCTCGACGTCCTAGTGATAGTTGACAGCTGATGTCACTATAAGGCATGGTGCTACAGATGAGTAGGCCCACTTAAATGACTCCGTGATTTTAATCTCGCGCAATGAGGAGGTTGTTTCTAATAGTCCGTGCTTTCGGCGCTCTATTGACGAGCGTTGTACCCTGCATCACGGACTGAGATGGGCAATGACTTAGGAAAACCAGAAGAGACCCACGACACAAGGTCCCAGTCAGAATATAGTCCGCCCAGAGACATTCCGCGGACCATATGCCTTTCTGGTATTCCGCCAACACTTCGAAACAACACACGTTCGTCAAGTTTTGGGCCATCCGGCACGACTGCAGATGAGGCGGCCTCCTTTGAGCCTGTTGGCCGTAAAATGCGCTCCTGGGGCACAGGTGGAGGTGCTGCAGAATTCGCGGCGTCATTCGTCGATGATATTCCGGCAGCGGAAGGAGGGGTCAGACGCCGAACAGATGCATAATAGGAATTTCCGCTTTCAGGGGGGATAGGTAAGGAACTATTGACTATTTGGCCAAGGGTGGTGGGGGAGACGTAAACAGTCGGCTCTGAAGGCACCCCCCCTTCTGGGAATACGACTAATTGTCTGGGTAAAACACGAAGAACAAAAGGCTGCAGTTTTGGAGACATGGTGGGAGCCTTTTCCTCTGAATCAAGCTTCTTCTGGTCATCTGAGGCTCCTTTTTTGTCCTTCTTGTCATTGCTCCTCCCCTTCGCCGGGTGCCGCGGCTTGGGTGCGATCGAGACTTCTGTATTCGTAGATAGCAGCACTGCATTTTGGTGGTCGGAGGGATCGGTAGAGACTTTAAAGCGATCTTAATGCACGCAGGTTGAATACAAGTAAATTGATGCTCACCTACCCGAAAACGGACGCGCGTCCGGCCCAGTACCCAGACGTCGATCTCTTGGTTAATGCAGGCAACCCGGACTTGGCTGAGTAAGTTGTCTTCTACGTAGCCTGCATGCAATTCCTATGGGAAGATGTCGATGACTGATAGGATGTTTGGCAATGCACAATGGTTACTCACGAGAATTTCCCAATCATCGGCAGTCAGAGGCTCGGCGCTGATAGACTTCGCAACGGGAAGGTCATACAAAAGCCCTATTTCAGCAACATCCCCTTCCGCGAACCCCAGTGCAGCAGCAAACTGAGGATCTATCTCAACAGACTCGAGAGAACCGTCCTGCCTGGACTTCGCCTGGCTAAATTGCGCCAGAGACGAAGATGATACCAAACCACTCCATCCAACATAAGCCCACCTCGAATCAGATTTTGAAGGGCCAGGTTTAAGAAGGTGTATGGCCAAGCTCTGTGGGCGCTAAAACCATCGGCAGAGATGCTAAGTACGTTGGCTATAGAATGCTAACAGGCTTAACTCACCACCTCATTCCTTAATAGAGGTCCATACATGCTAATCGGCAAATTCACCAAGCATGACCGCAGTGCAGTATAGTGAATAATAACTTTTCGAGGCATTATGGTGATTCAACGCAGACCCAGGCAGTAGTACGGTTGCCCCAGGTAAATTTGTCAAGACGGATCAGATTCCCACGACCTTCTGCAATTCATTCGGACCCCAACGATAGGTGCGGCGTAAGTTCACCCTCCCAAGCTTGCGCTTCAAGGCAACGTGGACAGTAAAGATGTTTCCGTCGCCCCACCACTCGCTTGGGTGCATTCACCATCTCAGTGAGTGATTTGGCCAAATCCTGTTTGTGTTTTTCAATGTTGCTGTTGCAACCAGTCCGTGATTACCCCATTCCGACTGGGCTCTTAGCTGCGTTGGGGGGCCTGACCCTAGCTAGGTTTGCGTTCACTGCGACGTGCGTTTTCCTCCAAACCTTCGTACTTCCAGGCATCAATGTATGCCCAAATCGCTTTTCGCTCTCCGCTTATTGTATTCAACGCACAATTCCAGCTGGCTAGGTTTGGTGCAAGGAAGGGAGCCTGGGCAGGTGGGTCGTTGTCTAATAGCCAGCGTAGTAGCGTAGTTATCCTGACGCGCATTTCAGTCGTGACGGGTGCAACGGATGGGATTGGTCGTGAATTCGCTTCGCAGCTTGCGAAGGCTGGCTTCAATGTGTTAATAATTTCCCGGAATGAGGAGAAGCTTAGTGTTGTCGCGTCAGAGATTGGTACGTGTTTCTCGAAATGCCTTCCATACTGATGTTCAATGTAATCTCTTGCAGCCGGCAAGTATAACATCCAGACAAAGACACACGCCATTGATTTTGCAAAGCCCACGGAGAAGTCGTGGGAGGTTCTTGGGTCAATTATCTCTGGAATCGAAGTCGGAGTCCTCGGTACGGGGAACTCTCCATACACTGGACAAACCTGCGCTGACACCACTCACTCGCTAGTCAATAACGTCGGCCGCTCGCATGACATCCCTGTGTACTTCACTGAGACGCCACAGGACGAAATTGATAGCATCCTTACTATTAACATCAATTCGACGCTCAGAGTAACGCAGATCGTTTTGCCATCCCTGCTTGCTAGGTATGCAGGAAGAATGTTAGCACATCCAAGGGAGCTGAATACTTTTCGAAATAACAGGAAAAAAGGTTTGATCTTGAACATCGGTTCCTTTGCTGGAGCCGTGCCATCCCCAATGCTTGCTACATACTCCGGTTCCAAAGCTTTTCTTAGCACCTGGTCGCAAGCGCTGGCCGAGGAGCTCAAGTCTAGGGGTATTACAGTTCAGCTCATCAACACGTTCTTCGTGGTACGTGAAGTTTAGATTCTCCATTCTGCCATCGTTCTCAAACTTACTCCTTGTTAGGTTTCCGCTATGTCAAAAATTCGCAAGCCCACACTATCGACGCCTCTGCCCAATGCCTACGTTCGCTCGGTCCTCTCCCACATTGGCTCGCCGTGCGGAGCCTTGGGACGACCATACATAGCTACACCTTACTGGGCTCACTCGCTCATTGATTGGGTGCTTGGGCAAATTGGCCTGGCTGGCTTGTATATTAGCTATACTCACAGTTTGCAGAAGAGCATCCGTGCTCGTGCTTTGAGGAGGCGCGCAAGAGAGGCGGAGAGTACAAAACAGGCAGAATAACAGAAAAGACCGCTATATTATTTCTCTACCCTACATTTACTACAAGCTGGTGCTGGGGTTTGATGTTTTGTGGGTTTCCGCACAATCGGCAGCGGAATTCCCGCTACCACGAATCAATACGAGGTCTTCTGATCGTATCCGTGCAATATCTTTGCTCCCAATTTTTCCTTTTCAACCCTGCATGGCCTCCGTTCAAATCAACCGCTATGTCTTTCGAACTTGATCTCTTTTCTCCTAGCGATACCTCCCCTATCTACCGTCCCTCCTCTTCTAGCCCACGCATCCATGACTGTTGAGGACACAAGTGAGCGTACATTCCATCGTTGTTTGAAGCACTGTGATATCGGTGGGAGCACCGATTTCATTCTTGCGACTCTAGTCGTTCTTGCACCCAAGTTCTCGTCCTTCCCCGGCTCCGGGAAAGTCGAAATCTGGTCGATCTCGCAACGCTTTCGGCTTGTGGTCCCCTTCAAATTCACAATGTTTCCCCTCCTCGGCAACCTCTTGCCTCTGGTTCGCCGACCCTTCTAGGCTTCACATCCTAGTATTCTGGAAATATGTCCTAGTTCATCCCTGGCTGCTCGAGATCTCGGTCTCGTTGCGTCTCTTGCCAGTTCAGAAGTGCCACTCCCCATCCCCTCCGAACATACTCCCATACATGAGTTGACTTTGAATGATTCATTAACGATCAATGATCACGATTGCTTCGTCATATCTACGCGAGTCTGACCACTATCCCGACATTCACCAGTATCATAATAAGATATTTGAGTTTGTGCGATCTCCCCTTTGCCCCCCTGAGGTGAAGCAGATGCATCACCAACCGATTCCGCAATTGGTTTTCTGTTCTGAATAACCGTATTCGTGGGCAGTGATTTACGTTGCAAACATCAGTGTGACGGAGACTGGCTCGAATAACTTGGGCACTATTTGCACGTTAGCACCGAGAAGTTAATCGACATGCAGTATAGGCCGAAAGCACAAGGCCTTTGATGTGGTTCAGTGGATATCTGAGTCGGAGAGCATAACCAAACGATATTCCCAGGAATTCGCACTTCTACCTTTTCATTTCATTCCGTTTTATGCCGCTATTCTACAATGGCAGCGCTCGGTTCCTCCATTACTTGATTTTTAATCTATAAATCTTATGAAGCCGCGAGCGCTTGCGATGACCGAGGGTCATCTAAAGGGACTCGATCGATTTATCAGATAGACTGGGTAAATGCAACATTCCATGCCCAAGTTAGGAGAATTATTCAGCAAATTATGTACTTACTCGGAAACAGCTCCAAGTCAATAAAGATGCTGGCACAACAGAATGAATACGAAGGTGCAGCTGGCTGAAACCAAGATGTGTCAACCAGGTATAGCGCGTGATAACACGGCTGTGAATTGAGACCAATAGCGTCCGATTCAGAAGAAGCCCAATCCACGAATGGTCGTCCGAGTGGGTTGCAAAACTTCACTCTTATGTCGATTGTTCTTTCCTTTCTGAGTCATGGCAGAAGAGGGGGCACAACGGGACGAAAGGGGTTGCTGTGGGAAAAAAAACAAACAAATCAACAAACGGTATATACTAGCAGCGCGACTGAACGTTTCAGACAAGTCTTGCATTTCCGGGAGGCATTCCAAGCTCATGAGTTTCCAGGGGGCTCCATGACTCCCAGGCCACTCAATTGGCTGTTATTGGAAACTTGGCGTTTGTGCATTGCCACCGAAGAGATTCGCACAAAATCCACAACAAGCGGTTCGTGACTGATATCTCGCATCAACAACAAAGCTGTTTGGGAAGAATCCTTCCTTGGATCGCTTCAACATACACACACCAAAAAATACCGATGAATACCCCCAAAGATGTACTTGACGCCCTATCCTTAGCCGTGGCGCGGCTGGAGATCTTAGTAATGCCCAATGGGGCGACTCCCACGTCATGGTCGCACGTTATTTGTGGTCAGGACGACAAGCAGGAAGGAACCCGTCAGACTCAGTTCAGGTCTCTGAAACGTCTTGAGAAGGACGCGAGGAAACTCGAACAGTTGGCTTCAAGGCTCTCGACTGCTGGCGCTACCCTTCGCAGGCGTTGGGCGTCAGCCACAAATGTCATCGCTCCAATCAATAAGCTTCCTGTCGAAACGCTTCTCCAGATATTTGAGCACACAATTTTCCAGGATGACGATCTCGACAGCTCGAAGAGCCCAGACCCGGTCATTCTGAGCCATGTGTGCCAAAAATGGCGAAATATCACATTTACACATCGCAAACTATGGACCAGAATCTGTGCCTCCATGTCATCTGTCCAGTTACTTGACCATTGGGTTGCAAAGGCGGGTCATAACTCTCTCCGATTGAAATTCCATCTACCAAACTACGCGACTCCGAGGTGTGCTGAAAATGGAAGCCTTTGGCTTGGACTCGAAGAGTTGCAAGTCCCAGTGTGCTCGGACAATATGGGATTCCCATCCATCTTTGAACACCTTTGCCGTGGAAAGGATGGGATGCTTCCTTTCCTAAAATCGCTCAACCTATTCGGTGAACCCTTCTCCCGAAATACGGCTGCGTTGGACGAGTACTCGATCCCTTCGTTGACGGATCTATCCATCTGTGCAGTTCAGATCATCTCTTTACCCGTTACGCATAACCTTCGGCATCTCAATATGTTCCACGTTGTCATCGATTCCTTCTTTTTCCGAGGCATGTTAGCGGAGTGCCCGAGATTGGAGTCGCTACACATGTTTTTGGCGTATATGGAAGACGACTTTGAGGACGATGCGTCTGAAACCCCCGTATCTATCGAATTACCTTTTTTCCGGGAACTCAAAATTAGCAACTGTGACCTCGATGTCCTCCGGTTCATTTTCCAAACTATCATTGCCCCGGATCTTTGCGTCCTTTGGATCAATTCAGGCCGGTGGGAACAAGCGGTGAATGATCCGGAGGGGTTTGTTGTGGACATGCTTCTGACCGGAATGTCTCTTGCGGCCTTTGTGCGTATACCTCATGCTACAGTTCGTCGATATCTGAAACACTAATACTATGCTGTAAAGATGGCGAAAGTCCTCCCTACTTCCTTGCGCATGGTATATATCCGGGGGGCCGCTCATGAAGTGGAACCCATCCTTAGAATGATCAACCCATGGGAACGAAACGTCCCTGATAACGAAACCTTGCCATTCTCTTCTTTGGAGCATCTCAAAATCGAGCTGGATTGCCGCAGCGACGACTCCGGATTGTTAAGTTTCATCCAACTCATTCGTTCACGTGTGCAGAGCCTTGTATTTGCTATGCACAGGGGTTCTCGACGATTGGAACGCCTGGACATATCGGAACGATTGGTTGAAGGCGACGAAGACCTCAAGACCTCGCTGAGAGGGCACGTTGGACAATTTTCTTCTCTCAATTGTCGATGATCCGTTTCCTTGCGAAGCTTAGAGTTCTGCATTATTATTAATGGATTTTCATGCAGTAGTGGCCGTTTGTACCATATTAGTGGAAGAGGGCGCATACGTTTGTGGGTGGGATCCATCTGCTTACATGGTGTCTGAAGAGTGTTAGCACCTAGCTATCCAGTTGCCGATCCTTTCGCACTCTCGGTGAACTTCAGGAGGGTCGGTGAATGGAAGAAAACAGAAATCATGATACATATCAGGCTCAATGCTGACAGTCACCCATTCTGATGCGTCCCCTTTCCCTGAGGCCTCACGGCCCTTCCGAAGTCTATCGGCCAGACACATGTTTTCGTCGTAAAGTATCTCGCGTCCGCCCGTTGAGATGTAGGCTCGAGGATAACCTTCGAAACTAGTTTCTCTAGGTATCTCAAGGGAGCCAGGGGACATGTAAGGATTTCGCGAAATCTCTCCGAGCGGAATTGCGCGACCTCGGTATCCTTTAATACCATAAGTCCCCATTCCAATTCGTTCGGGCGTCGTACGTTGAACAAAGTCCGTTCGTTCATTTCGAACAAATGATGAATCTTGACCCAAAGGCGATCGTTCGGGCATATGTGTATCGCAAAGGTCGGTCCATGGACTGAAGAGGAGAATCCCGCCAAGTGATGCGTGGTTATCGCTATGTTCTCCAGGTGATGTGGATGGATTCACATCACGAAGATATCTGGCGAGTGCCAGAACAAGGTTCCCACCAGCCGAATCCCCTGACAAGATCACGTTTTTAGGATCGAAGCCGATTTCCCGAGTGACGTAGAAGTAGGCAGCGAGGCCATCGAGAAGCTGAGTGGGAAATGGATTCTTCGGATCAGCAAGTGGCTCCGCGCGACAGAGACGATACTCGACCATCAGCACTCGTTGTAGGGGATGTCCCTGGCACGTCGTCCAAGCTTTTAGGAGAGCGGCGGGCAAGGGCCCGCTAGGAAACGCAGAGCCCATCTTTTATATGCCTTTGTGTCAAAATATGACCTTCGTATGAAACTCCTCTTACTTACAGTGTAGTCGCCACCGTGAAAGTGAATAACGATCTTCTCCCCCAATGCCACCGGGGAAAACACCACGGACGACTCAGGTGCTAGCTTGCCCCACCAATAGCCTGGTACGCGATCACTTTGGACCCCATTTTTCTCCTTCCATTCCCTTACCTCCCCTTTTATGTCCCCATCCAGGATAGGAGGTATCCATACAGAACGACAACTATGCCCTGCTTGTTCTAGCTCCTGAACCGAGAGGGGCGGCAAATGATCTCTGACCATCGAATTGACAAGTCCAGCATTGAGCAAAAAATTGTCTGACCATCTGAGAATGCGGGTGAATATGACTGTCTTCCATGACCACGAGGAGACAGGTCTTGTAGCACGGGGCAAGTAAAATAGACACCAGAAGGGTATCTTGAAGAAAAGTAGGTGACATATGACATAGCAAAGGTAGATTGCTTTGAAGGGATGTTTGTGAGTGCGTAGTTTCGCTAATCTCCTTTCGGCTTCCATGACGCACACTCGAGCTCGGTGCCGTCTGACAGCAGCCTCACTGTAACTCTTATATTTTCCGTGGCTCAGTATCTAGATGAAGTCGAAGGTGTGTCGCGATCGACTGTTAGTACAGGTTTACTGCACGACTTACTTATGTCAGCCTTTGAGGCTGGTCACCTGCCTAGTCAGCCTTGCAATGTTTTCCATTCGTTCCCCTAAATGGTCGAATAAATGGCACAGGTAGGATATTTGCGCGTCCGGTGTCATTAATTTGGAGCATGAAAATATAGTAACCTCGCAGCTCCAACGTGCGTCATTGTTCCACACTTAGTATGTGCTTACGTATTCACTTGGCATCACATGTTGCTATCAATTAATATAACGCTATCAGCCTGTGAGTGGTATATAATAAATACAACGATCCATACCCTCCTCCACAATTTCACTACCCAACTCCCTGGGCACACAAGCAAGCACCATGTCCACAACTGTTGATACGAATAACGTCCCCGGTGCTGCACCCGTCAACTCGCAGCCATTCGCCAAGGCCACCAACATGGGTACATCCCTCGGGTCCCTGTCTGGGTGACATCATGACTGACCACCTGCTCGCCCTTTTGACCCCCTGACGCCGTAGAGGTGCGCGAACACTCCGCGGAAGAAGCCAACAAGAAGCAATCTATTTGGGGTCGCCCCCTTCGCATGCGAGGCGGAGGTTTAGCGAAGGATTGCCTCATCGCATTCGCTTGTTTCGAATGCTGCGAAGGATGCTGCGAATGCATCGCCGATATCATCTGTGGGTATCAAGTTCCTTTTCGATTTCCTCACATGCCTTTCTTTCCCTGGGCTTGGTTTCGCACGAGAACACTAACTGACATCCATTTTTAGGCTGCCCTTGTGAAGCCTGCTGTTGATCCTGTGTGAATCTGTACTCTTGGCTTTGATGCGTGCGCAAACTTACGATACAGTATGACAATAACAAATGACCGTGCCCAAATTAAATTGCTGTGATATCTCGGTCCCGCCGTGCCGAGTGCGGTCGAGCCATCTCTCTTTTTATGTCTGGAGCGGAGCAAAGAAAATTCGCGCACTGGTTTAGACGGCCATTGGTCGAGCGATAGCTATGACCTAGCTCGGTGACCTGTCCCACCTAAGTCCAACCCACATGTAATCAGGGACTTGCCGCGGCGCTACCCGGGCTCCAACTGCACTGCAAAGGCCACGCTGTTGCACTCCTGAAACCGTTCAATATTGTGACCCCCCGTGCCCCGCACGGAGCGATAACGCATTTCCCCGTGGTGGCAATTCCCCTTATACAGAAGGGATACTCAGTACATTCTGCCTCACTGCATATGTGTGCCAACCTAAGTTACGAAGCCACCTTGTTTACTCATATGACGTTGCGTCAGAACCACTCCCACTCGCTCCACATCGGTGGCGCCTTCCCACGTGATGACCGAACCCATGAAGGAGCACTTTGCCAAGTGTCACACTCCTCATGGTCTTCCTCTTCAGAGCGGACTTCGGCAGCTTGACGTCAATCTGACGTCCTATCAGATCCATTTCTCGCCCAGCAACTGTCTTCACGCAAAATGGGCAATCTTGGGATCCGTGTCGAGGAACGGCAGGTTCGCGTGTTGAACCCATGTTGGTGCACTCGTCGAACGCAATGATGAACTTATCATGTTTAAGACCCTGGGGATCCATGGCCAGACTCTTTGCCGGTTCCAAGCAAAAGTGTCGGTACAGCTCTTTACGCCATTCATCAATCCCACGAAGGTCGTCGAGCCACCTCGAGTACGGATTCAAAACACGCCCCACGCAACGCAGATGCGCGTGCCCAGGCAACCGTTTGAGTCTCGACATCCTCATCTGGATTACGACCACTCGTACGTACGAGTCTGCGACAAAGGCCTTCGCATGCCTCCTTAAAAAGTGCCCCAAGAGGGGCAGCGGCCATCTCTTCACCCTAACAGGGTCGTTCAATTTGTCATCCTGACTTCCATACTTAACATACCAAACACATCGTTCGGTCGATTCTACCCATCGACACATGGCCTCATCTCGTGGAGGCCAGCCAGCCTCTGGACGGTTCGAATTGCGGAAGCCGATACTTATGCCAGGCACCTAGAGCACAACTGGAGTGGTCTGCTGAATCCTGATTGTGACCTTCTGCTACGAGGCGTGATTTCCCCGTTGCACTCGATTGCAGAATGGGAATACTGTGTCCGTAGTGCGCGTCGACATCGCACATCTCGCCGTAAGCAATGAGCGCTTGTAGGAAAATTTGAGGCATATCTTCACGATAATTCCGACGAAATGAAGACACGAGTAGGGCCCGCCATTCCTCCCTAATCTGGTTGTTCAGCCAGGGTGCACAGTAAACCAAGTGGGGTGAGATTTACATAGACATGGTTAGGGATTGACGCCGCATTTCCCTATCAGATGGTTATGGTTCATAGTGCGCGTCAGCTGGCCGAAGAATCTCTAATCAAACAATGAGGTAAGGAGACCGAGACAAAGAGGGACTACGAACCCAGATGCTGGACGAGCGGGCTTCCAATGAGTTCTGTAGCATGTCTACCATGTAGGGGTTTCCAGAGATGAGATTCTTTGCTTCTTGAAGTGTGTGGCTTTCAAGCCTCGGGTCGTCGTTGGTGATGACGAAGAGAAGTATGTGTAAGGAAGGATTTGTCCCCAACCGCTTCAGAACTGCGCTGTCTAGTTCATGCTGTTCATCGCTAGGAAGATCGCGATCGGAAGATATTTTCTCATGGCTTTCTAAGTCCAACGTGGCAGCCATCCAGGCGCGCGAGGCACTATAACAGGTGATATTGATGAAAAAATCGATCCACTTGTCATCTCGTCATCCATGTACATCGATTGACACTCGGATGACGGCGCCGATTGTTGCATTTCCAACACCTTACCCGCTTTCCCGAGAGGGGGGGGCCTTTTGGGTTCATCGAGTTCTGTGGGCTCTCAGCCACATGCGGTCGAGGTGGTGCTATGCAGTAGTTGCTAAGTTAGGAAGTTTTAAATCGAGCATTTGTATGGCCATACAGACACCAAAACAGACACAAAGCCCCGACGACACCGAATCCGACTACCTATACGACGCTGCACACCACACCTTGTATTCACGGTCCCCTTCGGTGTACCCAAACGGGATAGCCGCTCTGACGTGATAATGGGGTAAGATCCACTGTCGGAAAACACTGCGGAAGCGTTGTAACCCGTTACAAGGCGTTGTAACGCCTTTCAACGGCACGTGCCGTTCTAACGCTCTCAACACTGAACTCGATCGTTCCAACGCTTCGAGGCGTTGTAACGCTTTGCCTCCGTTTCAACGCGTTGCAACGGCAACAAGGTAGGGTCAACAAAAAGAGACAACCCCTTGCAAGCCAGGATTGAAGCATACCTTCACTTCATTACATCCCCACACATTATCCTCGATTTTGGTGACTCACATTTCGGAATAGGACCAGAACTAAATATCATTAAATGGTTGGTACAGGTGGGAATTGAACCAAGGAACACTGTGATCATTATAGTAAGTACATTCATAACCGCTACACTACCATGCACTCTCAGCTCCGCGCTGATATGTTGACATAAAGTTGTATCAATCATAGGCCTTTTGAGTGTATATGGGCTAAGTTACTTAGTATTCTCAATATGTGTACACCCGCTGTGGGATTGAGGTCTAACTCATTGTGGCTCTCAATGGTGGTGCTATGTGGAGTTAGAATTCGAACGAAGTTGAACGTGATTGTTGTTCATTTCAGCAGTGGTATTGAGGAGAACATGAGTGCAAACACAAATCAGAACTCAGTGAACGAAGTGGCTTAAATAAGAATGTGCGGTGGACATTGAGGGTGGTGGAACATGGAGCGATAAAGGAAGATTCCTATGCTGGACACTGACAGTTGATGGGGGGTGCACTCTGTGTGTGGTCGGAATCGTTGTCCATGCTGTCCCTGAATGACATGTTACGACTCAGCGCCCGGCCTCCCATATGGAACCCCACTGGTTAAAATGACACAGGAAGAGAACGGTGGGGTTGTTGGGGATTTGTCCCTTGCTGAAGTGGTCGTTCGCTGTGAGAGTGGCTTGACCGTCAAGTAGGTAGACGTCATCGAT
Source organism: Cantharellus anzutake (assembly GCF_015039405.1). Taxonomy (NCBI): domain Eukaryota; kingdom Fungi; phylum Basidiomycota; class Agaricomycetes; order Cantharellales; family Hydnaceae; genus Cantharellus; species Cantharellus anzutake. The sequence goes on from NW_024066973.1 coordinate 251,064, forward strand.
GTGAAGCAAGTGAAGGTAATTTGTGGCAATGGATCATGGAACGTGTGTTTGCCTGAGTATGGGGGACTCCCATGTGGCTTGGAAGTACAGGGTATGGAAATGTGAGTGTACAGTTGCTGCAGCCGTGGTTGGCAGTGAAGGGGAAGTGCGTCCATGCGTTTGTGAACAGGGATGTTTACAGCGGGGCTGAGTATTTACAATTTGATTTTTGCATTGAGCGTTGGAACGGACTAGCAAAGTGTTGGAACGAATTAATAAAGCGTTGGAACGGATCAATAAGGCGTTGAAACGCGTTGAGAGCTCTTAACGCGTTAAAACGAAATTCCGTGTTTTCCGACAACCACTGCATATTTCACGTGACGCATAACAAATTTTCATTTAATTACCCCTTCGCTCCTGCCTCACATGGAGTGGATTCCAGCTCCGTTCTCCCTGTTAGATGGTAATCCATTCCAATATTCGGACCACGCCATTTCTACACTATCAGCAACGGAAACCTTCAACAGAGGAATCCAGATACGGGATGCGGACTTGTGTGTCATTTGTGGTTTGGCCGAACCACCGGCTTTGCGCTACTGCCACATAATCCCAAAGGTAGAACACGACACTGTGCGTTATGAATTAGTGTTTTACCGTATCAGAGACTGATTATGGTACAGTGGCAGAACCTGAAGGACCGTGGTTTCGTGCCGGCAATGGCAAAGAGTGTGGAGCACGAGGCCCGAAACGGTATTCGACTGTGCGCAACCCACCATAGCTTATTTGATGCGTATTACTTTTATATACGCTGGTTCCCGGAGGTAGTTTTCTAGTCTCTGAAGCCACGCCTATTTTCACCCACCCCTACTGCAGCAAAGGCGCTATGTTCTCATTAACCATTCTCAATCGGAGGCGTTGGAAGTCTATCATGGCCGAGCGATAAACAACTCCGGACACGGTAATCGATTGCCATTTCACGGCGCATTTCTTTTTCATGAAATGCGGGTGCGTGGTCGCTGGCCACTACGCGGGGATCGAGCTATCCCTCTCCCTATCTCTTGGGTTCATTGGATCAATGACCATGGCGATCGTGGTGTTAGTGGCGGTGGTCACGATGGTCGCGGTGGTCGTGGTCGTCGCGGTGGTCGTGGTCATGGTCGTGGTCGTGGTCGTGGTCGCGGTCGTGGTCGTGGTGGCAATGGCTACAACCAAGGTCCAAGCAATAATGAAGCCGGCGGCGGACGACTTCTTCGTTCGCATGGTCCTGTTCCTGGTTCCAGTGCATTTGGAAAGGTGTTCATTCCAACGAACCCGTTCGCAAATCCTTCGGAACTCCAAGCATTGAAAGAGTCCTTTGCGAAACAACCCAATTGGAGAGCAGCGGTTATGGAGGGTACAACTTGGGAAGGCAGTGCTGATGAGAATGCTGCCAAATGGCGCAAACTCAACCGTATTGATGCCTAACTATTGGCTTCTTGAACTCGGTTGGTTGCATCGTTCGCATAACATATTACTCTGCACACAGAGTCACCCCACAAGTAATTTTCGATGCCGAGAGTTTGTCATCTTGCCCTTTTCGTTCTTTTACTGTATTGTCTTACATAAGTGTTTTTATATTTCCCTTTATGTCACAGAGTAATTGCCATACCCTTTCACTACCCAACTCCCTGGGCACACAAGCAAGCGTCATGTCCACAACTGTTGATATGAATAACATCCCCGCTGCTGCACCCGTCAACTCGCAGCCATTCGCCAAGGCCACCAACATGGGTACATCCCTCGGGTCTCTATCTGCGTGACATCATGACTGACCACTGCTCGTCCTTTTGACCCCCTGACGCCGTAGAGGTGCGCGAACACTCCGCGGAAGAAGCCAACAAGAAGCAATCTATCTGGGGCCGCCCCCTTCGCATGCGAGGCGGAGGCTTAGCGAAGGATTGCCTCATCGCATTCGCTTGTTTCGAGTGCTGCAAAGGATGCTGTGAATGTATCGCCGATATCATCTGTGGGTATCGATTTCCTTTCGATTTCCTCACATGCCTCTCTTTCCCTGGGCTTGGTTTTGCATGAGAACACTGACTGACATCCATTTTTAGGCTGCCCTTGTGAAGCCTGCTGTTGATCTTATGTGAATCTGTACTCTTGGCTTTGATGCGTTGCGCAAACTTACGATACAGTATGACAATAACAAATGACCGTGCCCAAATTAAATTGCTGTGATATCTCGGTCCCGCCGTGCCGAGTGCGGTCGAGCCACACCTTTCTTTTATGTCTGGAGCGGAGAAAAGAAAATTCGCGCACTGGTTTAGACGACTATTGGTCGAGCGATAGCTATGACCTCGGCGACCTATCCCAACTAGCAATAAGTCCAACCCACATGTAATCAGGGACTTGCCGCGGCGCTACCCGGGCTCTAATTGCACTGCAATGGCCACGCTGTTTGCACTCCTGAAACCGTTCAATGTGACCCCCCGTGCCCCGCACGGAGTGATAACTGTGCGATAACGCATTCCCCCGTGGTGGCAATTCCCCTTATGCAGAAGGGATACTCAGTGTATTCCTCCACATTTTGCCTCACTGCATATGTGTGTGTCAACCTGCCGTGTTAGCCACCTTGTTTACTCATATGACGTTGCGTTGGAACCACTTCATCTTTCCCACTCGCTCCACATCAGTGGCGCCTTCCCACGTGATGACCGAACCCCCACCGTCTCCATGAAGGAGCACTTTGCCAAGTGCCACACTCCTCATGGTCTTCCTCTATCTTTAGCTTCAGAGCGGACTTTGGCAGCTTGACGTCAATCTGACGTCCCATCACTCGCCTATTAAAAAAATTGGGATCCGTATCGAGGAAAAGAAACCAAAGTTGAATTTGTCAATAGGAAATTCGTCTTGAGCCTTAACCATCCGCAAAAGTGCTGATGATGACATCCCATAAGTGGGAGATAGGGGCCTCGGGTTAGTCCGGACGGGAGGTACACTCGTCGAACACAATGATGAACTTATCATGTTTGAGACGCTGGAGATCAATGGCCAGACTCTTCGCCGGTTCCAAGCAAAAGTGCTGGTACAGCTCTTTTACGCCATTCATCAATCCCACAAAGGTCTTTCTCTGCGATGTTCCTCCGTCGTCGAGCCACCAAATGACCTGGCAGGGTTGTAAGGGACCGATAAGCCACCTCGAGTACGGACCCAAAACACGCCCCACGCAGCGCAGATGAGGCACCCATTTGAATCTCGACATCCTCATCTGGATTACGACCAAAGCCTTCGCATGCCTCCTTGAAAAGTGCCCCAAGAAGGGCAGCGGCTATCTCTTCACCCTAACAGGGTCGTTCAATTTGTCATCCTGACCTCCATACTTAACATACCAAACACATCGTTCGGTCGATTCTACCCATCGACACATGGCCTCTATCTTGTGAAGGCCAGCCGGCCTCTGGACGGTTCGAATTGCGGAAGCAGATACTTATGCCAGGCACCTAGAGCACAACTGGAGTGGTCTGCTGAATCCTGATTGTGACACACCTTTTTCAGCGCTTCCGCTACGAGGCGTGATTTCCCCCGTTGCGCTCGATTGCAGAATGGGAATACTGTGTCCATAATGCGCCGTCGACATCGTACATCTCGCCGTAAGCATTGAGCGCTTGTAGGAAAATTTGAGGCATATCTCCATGATAATTCCTACGAAATGAAGACTCGAGTAGGGCCCGCCATTCCTATTTAAGTCTGTAAAAGACTTTCATTCCATAATGTGCGAATTACAGACTGATTGGTTGAAGAGGGTGCCGAGCTGGTCTTTGACATCTTTGATTTCAGTGTATGTTTCATCTGTGTGTCCTTGAGCATTGATGCACCATCTATAGCCTCTTCAGTGGGCATATAGCCTGCTCCTCAGTGTTCATGCGCTTTCGGATGTTGCGCACGCTGAAAGCTAAGTTGCCACAGCAATCCTCCCTCCAATACAAAGTCAGATGTAGTGCCCAAATCCATGAGCAGTACCACCGTCAATGGAGGCTTCTTGCCTTCAATATGAGGTCCAGCAAGCTCCAAAGGAATGTCAGAAGCAGCCGGATCTTCGACTGCAAGGCTACGTAACTGAACTGGCCCTGCCCTCTTGAAATGGGAGGTCAAGCCTTCCACTGTAGGTAACAATGAATCCGTCGATACAGGGTTGTTGGAACCTACATTACAAATGCGACTCCACAGCACCACGCCTTGCAGAGATCGAAGGACAAATCGTCGACATCCTCCGTCTGCTGGAAAATGTGTGTAAAGTTGATATGCGTGGTGTCCATCTTTTCCAAGAACCGCTCCCACTGAGGATCGTTGGGGGATAACCCAAGATCCTGGCCAAGTAGGGTAGTCGAAAACACCTTAGCCGATATCGTAGGGACCTCTTGCTTTTGAGTGAATGTAGTTGCCCGATCCCGTGCAAGAGTCAACAGAACGCGGCCGAACAATTCGCCTGGATATCCTCGCTCAAGGATGGATTTGTTGACTATTAGGCTGTTGACAAAAGTCTTGAGGGCAACGTTGTACATATATCTCCCGTGATGCAATTAACTTCTTCATAGCCGCGATCGCTAGTGCTGGCTTGGAAGGGGTGACCGTTTCAATAAAGGAACGGTCAATAACTCCCATCAGGATTTGCATATGGCTGCGAACACCTTCTGCGGCGAGAATAGATCCAGCTTCACTCATCGCAAGCTCGACGGGAAATCGTTGGGAAAATGTGGCAAGGACATGATTAACACTTATGGGATCAAGATAGGGTGGATCTGCAGCGTTTTTCTGGATGCGTACAGGAAATTGGGCGCATCATAGGTTGACCAATACTGCCATCAGATGCATTGCAATAAATAAAGAACGACAGGGCAGGACAAGTGAGTCCTACCGGGCGGCCATAATCCCGTAAACAGTTGTACGACAATGCGTTCCTGGGAGTCACTGCAGGTGATTCAACCATCATGTCAAAACCTAGATAGGGCCAAGGTGGGAGCATTTTGAAAGAACCGTGCCGGGCTGATGATACCTAGCTCATTGCGTGAATGAAAGAATTCGGCAATCGTGGAGCTTGTATCAAGGAAAGGGAGCCAAAAGTCAATTCCTTTGATAGAAAACGGGTCTTGAGCTTTGATCATTCGTTGCAGTGCTAACAATGATATCCCATGAACTGGAGATAGAAACTTCGGGTCAGTCCCGGCGACACGTTTGACGATCGAACCGGCGGTTTGATGTTTGTGCATTCGTTGAAAGCGATGATGAACTTATCATGGTTGAGGCGCTGAAGCTGAAGGCCAATAGCCAGACTCTCCACCGCTTTCAGGCAAAAGTGCTCGTACAGGTCATTACGCCAGTTATTGATTATGCCCACATCATTCTCCGTGCTAATCTGTTGTCGTCGATTCACTAGATGTTTCGGCATTGATGCAAGGGAGTGGTTGGCCACCTCAAGAACTGATGTAAAGGACACCCCACGCGACGTAGATCCGCGCGACCAGTTACTCATTTTGCGTCTCAGGATCATCTTTCGGATTGTAACCAAGGCATTTGTGTATCTCTTTGAAAAATGCCCCAAGGAGGGCGGCGGCCATCTCTTCCCCCTAAAGGGGTCGATCAGTGTGTTGTCTTAGCTTCGGCAGTTAACATACAAAATAATCGGTTGATTCCACGAATCGACACATGGTCTCATCTCGTGGGGGGAGCCGGCCTCACCAACTCGCGGAAGCAAATACTTAGACCAGGCCTCTAGAGCATAAATCAGTACAGAGCTTGACTAGAATGGTCGGTTGATTGCGATATACCCTTTTTAGCACCTCTGCTACAAGGCGTGATTTCCCCGTTCCGCTCGACTGCAATATGGGAATGCTGCGTCCGTAATGCAAATCGCTATCGTACATCTCGCCGTAAGCATTGAGTGCTTGTAGAAAGGTGGTAACACTATCGCCGCGAAAATTCCTACGGAAGGAAGCTTCGAGCCGGGCCTGGCGTTCCTCCCTAATTCTTTTCTGCCGTAGCAGGTGGTTTATGCAAGTCAGGCCGACGGATTTCTAACCAAGCGATGAGGCGGAGAAACCGAGACCAAGAGGGACTACCAACCCAGACACCGAACTTCTTTGAATGAGCGGGTTTCCAATGATCTCCGTAGCGCATCCTTGAGGTGTGCGTTGTCGGAGATGAGAGCCCTTGCATGCTTCTTGGCTCGTGATGGGTCTCCTAAGGTTCTTGTCGTTGTTAGTAATGCTTAAACAAAGCATGGGCAAGGAAGGCTTGTTCCCCAGATCCCCTAGATCCTGCTGAATGGTATTCTCTACTGAATCATCGAGTAGATCGTCACTCAGCGGATGATGATGATCTGTCGACTGGCACTTGCTTGGCTGTTTCCACCACTAAACCTAACCTTATCTGTTGGCGACATCGTTGATTTCGAAGGTTTGGGAGGTGGACTGTAATATCTGCAACATCAATGAGCTGAGATGGATATACCTCACTCAGTTGGCGCATGTACACATGCACAACTGCCAAGCAACACCCTCACCCTGAGTGGACTTTGGCCTCTCGACATTGTCCAACGTTGCGTCTGAACCAGTTAAGTATGTCCTAGGCGCTGAGTGACTAATTAGGTGTATCATTGCACAACAAGAACTCCGAGCTAACGATACATATTTCACGGTTACAATTGCCAAACGTGAAATACAGCAATCATTGACCGTCCCCACCAAATGCTACCACGCCAACCTTAGCCTGTCACTCCTCAAAAGTTAGAGTCCCGACGTTATACGCAGCGTCCCTCCTGATACCCTTCGGAGCTCAATAGCGCTATGGTGGGTCAACATTGACCATTTACCCAGAATCGGATGGCATCTGTCAGCGTCCCCCCACCAGCACAACCCACGTCGTCATCATCATCATCACCACAAACAACCCCTGAATGATCCTCGAGGAAGAGGAGCCGTTCATCATCAGCCAGTCCAACCTCGAAGAAACTCAGAAGGGCCTCTGACCAAAACGATGACAGGGCAGTCGTGCTGAGACCAGATCGCTGACCACATGCCTTTCAGTATGGCACTGCATGGTCACTGTCATCAATACTCCGAGATTCTACAGCAAACATATTTCTAAGCAATGGAACCATAAGAGATGTCATGTATACAATAGCCACAGAAGGCGCTATGTACATACCCACATCATATTTACCGCAGCATGCTGCCAAGCACTCATCGTCAGGAAGCTCATCATCGCCACCGGTCCGCCACGCGCTTTCCGGTCTCGATGTCAACGTTTGTACACAAGATCCTTGCTCACACGTCGTCTTAGCGCCTTGGCTGTGTTTGCTTTGATGGTCGTTCGCGTCCTTTGTCTCCCGGGTTACTCCCAGAACAAGAATGTGTTTCACAAGAAGGTATGGTTCAACAACGAGCAGGCCTCAACACCTACATCAGTTTCATGTCTCCACCGTTGCCCCTACTAGTTCGCTGCCATAGAGAAGTACTGCGGAAAATCTGTAGAATTTGGTGCGCCCAAGTAACAATATTTCGTCCTATCTTGTCCCACAATTGTGACACAGTTATCATCGACCCTCCCATCGAACTCAAACCAAGCGATGTAGCAGGGGCAGCGCCTGCTTTCGACTCAATAGCGAATTTTGATGAACCGGAACTCACCCCTAGAGCATGGTGGCTCAGTAACGAGACGCGGACAGTTTATTTTCGGGCGGAGGAGTCCATAAAGTACATTTGGGACATCCTGGCCGCTCAATCCGTTCCTTTTGATGTGAGCAACGGCCCATTTGTCTCCCGAGGGCTTGCTTATTTGACCACATCATCCTTCCCCCTGGTGACTGTTTCCATAGGGGGTTTTGGGGTTCAGCCAAGGCGCTGCTATGGCAGCAATGACTGTGGCTCTCGTGTGTTCCTAACTGGCTCCTCAATTGCCAAAACCTTATCTAACTCCTTGTACCCACGGGTAAGCTTGAACGACCGCACCACTTCGATTACCTCTCGACCGACGGTAAACCACCTCACCCGCCTTTGTGAGTTCCCCACCATATTGTTATATTGTTGCCCATGTGTGAACCGACACAACTGTTTTTTCGCATCAACTTCCACGCGCGCAAAGGCGATTCGGAATCTACGTTTCCGGATTCGTCAGTGACGAGAACCACAACGAAAATTCCGTTTTGCTGATATAATCAGTCCTAGAAACCCATAGATTCCAAAGTCACTTCTATATTCAATGACGACAAGCTGAAAACGCCCAGCGTCCAAATTCTCGGACGTAACGACGTGATTGTTGGCATAAAGAGGTCCCAGACACTCATTGATGCGTGTGAACATCCACGAGTAATGTGGCATGATGGAGGTGTGTGTGTGTGATCCTTCGAATGGTGACCAAATGAATCAACCTCACTTCCTGTGCAGGTCATTTCATCCCCGCCAAGCTAAGCTGGAGGCAATTTTTCAAGAATTATTTCTTGAGTTGGGATCCATCAAGCAAAGTTCTCCCAGAGGACGTCCCTAGCCCAGTCGTGTCCGCCACCGACACGCTCTCTCAGCTGGGAACGCCGACAGCAACCAGGCCAAACACACCACCACCACAAGCCTCGAGTGGCCTCTTGGATTCCAGGCCAGACTAGCACAATGGGAAGCAATAGACACGGATTAAGCATTGTTTCTGTACATGATGTGCCAAGTGAAAGTGAAGGACAAAGTGTTCCCTGTATTATTATGTCGCCCAAAATGTAGGGGAAGATAGAATTGGATGGGATGGTTCTGGCACATTGTAGCAAGGGTGCTAGCCCTGAATGATAGCAAATCACAAACTATGAAATGCCATGAAAGCGAATGAAGCAAAAGAACACAAAGGGAGGGTACAGCAATTCGAAAACGAAGATCGAGCGTCCATGAGGCCAACGTCACTATAGGTACAACCTAATTTCGTTATGTATGAACTATGAACTGAATGAGAGCTTATGAAGTGCGAGCAAACAATTACGGCAGAACAGCAGGGGAAGCTGAAGGACATCTGTCGGTGCGGGAACGAAGAACGTGAATAATCAATTCCTTTTTTCTTCAACGATCCGAACACCAGACTTCAAGTTTCCCTTCAGCTTTTCCCCTGGACGAATTACGAACGGTCTCGATCGCCATCTCGAAATCGCTCTCGTCAAGGAGCGAAACTTTATGTCCATCTTCGTCCAAAAACTTGAAGACCATGGAGGAAGAGGGTCTACTGAATTTGGAGGATACCTTGTCCTTGAATTGCACTAGGCCGATATCGGATGTAAGGATCATTCCACGTATGTCATCTTGATAGTGAATCTTTGTTTTTTTTTAAAAAAAAAGAAAAAAGCGGGAAAGAGACTCAGCCCTTTCCTCAAGAGTGAAATATCCGAAATCTGCTTACCTTGACACGAAGTTTTGTCTGGGCATACTCTGAATCCTCATAATCCCCACTAACATACCCTTCCTCCTCATCATCATATGCACTTCTTCGACTCCCCTTCAGGAACGCGGAGCCCTTTCTCTTGATCGTCCTTCTAAGACTACCCACACTTCCACCAAACCCGGTGGTAGGCGACTTCTTCGACGACCCGCTGCGCGTGCGTGTGGGGGACAAAACAGCCGCCGTCTTATTCACCCACCCTGCAATGCGAGAAGGAGAAAGAGGGACTTGATCTTCCTCTTCAAAATACTCATCGTAAATATCTGCGAGTTGGGTTGAACCCTTGGCCACCGGTTTCACTGGACTCTGTTCAGACTCGGTCTCGGATTGTGGGGATGGCCGCCCGCGTACATCAGGGGCTTGCTGACGAGCACCAGGGATGACCAGTGCCGTCACTGCACGTGTCATCGGCGGAGGTACGTTTCTGAGAGGAGGTGGAGTGAAAGTCTCACTGTCCCCGTTCGTTGGCGGCCTCGGGCCGTCGCTCCGGGGACGAATAAAGAGCCCTCTGGTTGCAGCCTGATCTCCCAGTGAAACGGGGGTTGGAGTGGTGTCACCACGCACCGCCACAGGCCTGCTCCATGGGACAGAAGACCGCGTCACGGCGGTTGGGGAGCGACCTGGACTAAGATCATTGCGTGACTTCGCTGCATTTGCCAAGTCCCCGGGCGCGGACACGGTTGTGTTTGATCGGGTTAATCCCGATGGAGGTGCGGGAGTGGACAAAGGCGCCCCGCTCGGCAGTTGGCCACGGTTCAGGCGAGTAGCACCTGTGAATGTGGTGAAGGTGTCGTTTTTGTCCGTGGCGGAAATGAGTTTTGCCTTTCCAAGATAATCCTTGGTTTGGGCATTTTTCAACTTCACCGCCGAAGGCCTATACAAGATCCCAACAGGCTACTATGCGTCAATTCCAGTGCAACTGTACAAGCTGAGATCGGCTTGGCTTACAATAGAGAAAACTGTGTAGTCTGCGCCTTTATCGCGAACTGCATCGTCTATCACGCTATGCTCAGGAATTGCCTTTTCAAGAGAGGCTCTTTGCAAATCGGACATTCCCTCAACTTGCTGACCAAGATAAATTTTGCATAGACCCCTAGTGATGACGGCAATGTAAGTAAGAGCAAGGGCACGCGGTGGGTTCAGCGGTGCACACGCACAGATTGAATATCACTTCGGCGGAGAACAACTTGAACTTGAGTCCCAGTTGCTCATAGTTACTATGAATCGAGTCAGTAATTTGAATTTGGACGTCCTTCCAAAACGTGGTACCCACATGGTCTGGTTCCCCCGTAAGTATTGGTGTGCCTCTTCAAAATCCTTGAGGGCATACTCAAACCGACCCAAGAGGAAGTTGCTGACACCGCACTGAAAGTAGCTATGCGAACTCATGGGTGGGTCTGTTGGAGCAGCAATGACGAGGCATGATAAACGTACGCAACGGCGAGATATGGGTCGAGTTCGGTCGCAGCATTGAAGGAATCAACCTGGGACAAGACGACGTGAGAGACCTAACATCCCGATGTTGATGAGGAATGTCACCAACAGCACGTTCGTGTTCCCCCAAAGTGGCGTAGATCAATCCAATATTGAAATGATATTTTGACGTGACAGGTATCGCCTTATCAAGTGGATTGTTCAGGTCCATGCGCAGGTGACACGTGTAACTCGTAGGCTAACCTGAAAGATACGCAATGCCTGTTCATAATCCTCTTCATCGTATGCTCTGACAGCATCGTCGTGGCTCTCTAACTCCTTCTATTGAACAGAAGAGGGGGAAGCAGGGGTCAGTGCTAGTTTCGGAACATTGTTACAAAGAAGTCTACCTTAAGGGACATCTACCAAGTCACTTTGCCTCCAGTTCTTGGGTGAGAGATAAAAAAGTGATTCTGATGGGGGTATTTAGCTGGGAAGTGAGCGTTCCGGACGCGAACAAACTGAAAAGGCTAAAAGCTCAAAGCGGTATGTAATAGAAGTGTGATGTTCAAAGCACAAGCAAGGCACCGGAGAAATTGTTCAAGGTTCTGACCGAGTGATAAAAGGGGAGGCTGGGAAAGATCGCGAGAAAAACCGGCCAGCGATGCGATCGTGAACGAGGGGAGGGACTAGTGAAGAGCGGGAAACCTTTAGAGATGAAGAGCATTTGGCCTTGCCGTCGTCGCTTAGTTGCCGCTCCATAGGCTGATGGCAGTTCCCGAACTGGGAATGATGCGCAACCACAACGTTCCAAGAGCGGCTGGTAACCCACCTCACCGCAACGCCACAACCTGAACCGTTGATGGTTGTTATAGGAGTAGTTGGGAGTGCCTCGGCACTTGATGAAACTCGGCGTCTAACCTCACGCACATGGTGTGACTATGGGCAGTTCTCCTCACAAAGGCCACAATTCTGCCGCGATAAGGATGCCAGCCCCGAAAACAATCTTTCGCTAATTGCTACTCTGGTGAAGAAAGGCGCGTTAATCGATTGGCGCAGTTCGCATGATTCTCGTTTAGCATTTATCCATCGAAGGAAGCACACCAATGAGTGCGCGCATTGTTGGAATATTTGCATTTCGAATGTCACTTGATTACTTGGACCCCTCCGCAAACAGTATACCAGTACCAGTAGAAGATGCAAAGAATAAGTGAGTATTACTTAACGGGTCAGTAGCGATCAATATCCGATCTGCAGCCGAACATTCTAGATGATAATGTCTGGAAAGCAATGAGGGGACAATAGTTGCAAACAAATTGATAGAACTGCAATAATTTGTTCAACTAGGGTTTGGGATGTAAATGCAACACACAGACAATGCCGATGCAGGCTGAAAAATGCTGACACAATCTGAGGCCATGATATGCATGGCAAAGACAGCCCGTCCTACGTGTTGGCGGTGCCGCTCAAGCCCCAAGATGCCATGCTGGATGTTCTTTGTTGCCAAATTAAAGTTTCCGATCACGATTTAAATGCATCCAAAGGATATGTAAATTAAAGATCAGGCATGTTGTATATATGCTGCAAGTGCTGCAATCACTTTTCCGCGGCCCCAGCAGGATCATACAATCCTGTCCATCCCAAACCAACAAAAAGGAGGGCCTGCAAGCCAATCTTGGAATTTGTCAAAGCACATTTCATAATACTCTTCCAGCCATAAGAAGATGCTGGGCAGGGTCCGAGCCAGTTCAATTTCAGTTTTCGTAGCAAGAATGAGTTCTAGTCACTTGGGTGCAAGGGCGACCGCGGCGCGGCGTGGGAATTCCGCCATTCTTCCGCCGCCACGAGGCTGGACACCTGCCTACGCCACTACCAGGTGCAAATGTTTGCGAATCTCAGACAACGCGTATGGGGAGGCAGGGGCGAAGGAAGACAACCAACGTTAATTGTTACAGAAGTCACCGAGTCTGAGGAATCTTCGAGCGGTGCAAGCCGTGAACTGGGTCCCCTTGAGAAAAGTCGCGAGCGATCGCGAAGGATATCGCGCTTGCATATACATGCTCGAGAAGCTAAAGTGAGACTGTCACTGGGCTTGTGATGGACTCTTCTGCTCACGCGTCTTCCTATGATGCGTAATTTCTATCAGCGGCATCTTTACGCTCGACGACGAGTGCTGTTTGTCTTCGGAATATTTCGTATGTTCGGCGATTATTTTGGGACTTCTGTCTTTCGTTGTCTGACACTCGTCTGTGCCTCAAAGTTGGGACCGTCTTAACATATGTTGTTCTCCCTCCCATTCCCCCTCATCTCGCCGTTCTTATGGAAGAATTCGATCTCAATCTCTCAATGCCCGAACTTTCAAACTTCACTTCTCTCGCATTTGAGTGGAAACAAATGTCTCAATCATTATTTGATCCGGCTCGCCAATGGCTCCAGGGCCGAGACTTTGCTGTTGGCGACGCGCTTCGTCAACAAGGCGTTACGGCTAAACACCCAGTGATAATTGTTCCAGGAGTTGTTTCTACTGGGCTCGAATCCTGGTCCACTTCTCCAGAGTATAGGAGTTACTTTAGGAAGCGCCTATGGGGCACCACCACGTACGTCCATGGACCGTCGTGTCGTGGCGCATTCTATATCATACTCCCTATTGGCTGAACGCGAATTCTCAATCATCAGAATGATACGCGCCGTGCTCACTGAGAGAGACAAATGGATAAAGGCTCTCTCCTTAGATCCCATAACAGGTTTAGATCCCTCTCCAGACATTAAAGTCCGTCCTGCCCAAGGCATCGATGCTGCATCGACATTTGTCCCAGGCTACTGGATATGGACAAAAGCCATCGAGAATCTTGCGGCCATAAATTATGATAGTAATAATCTCATGTTGGCGGCATACGATTGGAGACTTTCGTACTATAATATGGAAGTGAGAGACGGTTTCTTCTCAAGGTCCGTTCAATTTCTCATCCCACCGCCAAACTCGTATGCCTAGGGAATGGCGCTGAAACCTGATCTCCAAATAGGCTTAAACTCAGCATAGAACACTTTAAGTGTGTACCTATGGGGCTACCTCCAGCTACTAACTGCAGGTTTTGATCACATACCGGCAGGAAACGCGATGGGAAAACCGTGCTGGTCGGGTGAGTTGCGGACGAATCGTTTTGAGAGTAACGGTTAGCTTATCCGCGGTATCGTCATGAAGTCATAGTATGGGCGCCACGGTAGGTTACTAATCCAAAGGAGCCCTCGGGCTGTATTCACGCGCTTTTAGGTCGTCACGGTGAGGACGCCCCCAGTCGACCCAATACGCTCACCATTACCGCTCTTTTTAAATAGTTTTTGTTGGTATCTTTGACTGCCCCATTTACCTCTGTCTAACCGATTCTAGCCTTAAGTGGGTTGAAGCTGAAGGCTTCGGAGACGGTGGCCCGCGTTGGGTGGAAGTCAGTTTCCCTATCCATCCGGACATCATCGAGGTTTGATGATGTTATGATTCAGGACCACATAGAAGCCGTCATATCTATCGCGGGAACGCATCTGGCAAGCGCTTCTGCATCCCATTTGAGGTCCAGAACTCCGGGCTGATTCACTGAGCGCCAACAGGGCGTCGTGCGTGTGCAGGTCCGCTGCGGCTTAAGTGATGATTTACAGCCACTCTGATAGCCGAAAGCTATGACTGCATTCATGTCGGGTGAGATGAAGGACACTGTTGAGATGAACCCAGCCGGGACATACGGTGCGTTGAGTTGCGATATATTACACACTTCCTGTTCCTGAGGTACGGAACGCATTATCCACGATCCCAGTCTTGGAGAAGTTTTTTTCTCGCAGAGAACGCGCTAGTTTGTTCAGAGGGTGGGCAGGAAGTGCAAGTCTTTGGATGAAGGTATAAACCCAATTCATCATTCTTAATCCTCTAGCTTACTTGACGCTCTCCGGTCTGGGGCCGTGGTGATTTCGGGGTAAACAGGGTGGCGATGTCATCTGGGGAAATGCGACTCACGCTCCAGACGATCTGCCAAATATGAACCACACTTATGGACATTTTTTCTCTTTTAGGGCTCTATCGTCCAGCCTTCATCCGAGCGCTAGTGAGTTGGCTCCAGATTGTCGTCCCCTACCTTAACACAAGTTCATGGATGATTGGTAGATCTTTCTTTGGATGCCCGGGGCCAACTTGTACAGGTCGTCGAGCAAAACCCTGGCGTAGGTAATCTTACGTCCACGCGAGCTGCAGAGTACATTCTCGAGCATGTCCCAGAGACGTGGCAGGTTCGTTGAGTGGTGCCACTAGCCCGAACAGATTCTGAATGGAATGCACACAACGATTAGAAAATGTTGTATTCGAATTATTCTAATGGCATAGAGAAGGACGAAGGTAAACTCAAAGAGAACGGGAAAGACTTCAGAAAATGGACGAATCCACTGGAGATTCAGTGAGCCTATCTTGATTGGTTTTACTCGGCACTGGATCCAATTTTGGATCCTAGACTCCCCAATGCACCAAGCATGAAGATGTACTGTGTTTACGGACACGGGAAGGACACAGAGGCAATGATCTTTTCGTCACAGTATCTCCATGTCAAGTGGAACTCACCTCTTGATTTAGCGTTCGTACTGGTATGCCCGCGGTCCCTACCATAGACTGAAAGGTTCTCCGGTGGACACGGCGGGCGCTGTGTGTCTTAATGACACGGATTGTACTCCGGGGTTACAAGGGGGGCTTCGCGGCATCGACTTGCGACCGCCATTGGATCTACCCCTCGCCAGGGAGAGCTGGATTGACAGAGTGGTGAATATCGACAACGAGCAGGCGAAGGTCAGTCACGAAATCCAGTCCTTAGCGTTATGCTTCAAATGGCACTGACTCTGTGCAAGGTTCGCATGGGAGTTCGCATTGGGGAGGGCGACGGGACTGTGAGCTTGATTTCTTTGGGTGGCATGTGCGTGGAGGGATGGAAACGAAAGAAATGGAATCCTGGCGGTATTCATGTTAAAACGATAGAGGTACGGGATCTCCCTCAAGTTCTCCGCGGTAAACTGAGATACTCGCGACTCACGATCGTTTAAGCTGTCCCATCGGCCAGAAGATTTTGACCTGAGAGGTGGTGCAACGACGGGCGATCATATTGACATTTTGGGGTCTCGAGGATTGAATGAGATTCTGCTAAAGGTTGCCGCTGGGTATGGGAACGAGATAGGTGAGGCCCATCGCCCTGTTGACTTTCATCGCAATCGTTCTGAGTGCGCCTTTTAGAGGATTCATTCGTTTCGGATATTCGACGATATGCAGAGCGCATCCAATGGGATTGATGAGCAGTAGCCCAATAACTTGGTCCGTTGCAGTCTTGGTGCTAGTTAGAACAACCGCATCCTTCACCTTTTTAGTTCGTTGCTAAGAGCACGACAGTTCTTGTGTGCAAATGCCGGTGCAGAGTGACGATATGAAGGACAGCACTCTAGATTGAGGTAGTAAACGCGGCGACTCACGGTAGACAACACTTCCAGAGAGTGGCCCAACGGCCTAACGAAGTGAGTCATTCAATCTTTCGACACAGCGTGGGAACAAATCCAAAAGCTGGGTCACCGATTGCCGAAAGGACTCCGATGCTGTCTGTCATACAGCCTAGTGCTCGCACCTCTTTTACATAGATCTACATCGTCAAACGTCCTGAAAAACCTCGTGCGTGGACCTTTTGGTGGCCTATCAGTTCCCTCGAGTACCGACCGAATCGTCGAGGCCACGAAATGAGAATCAATCAGGAAAATGTATCTACTCCCAATTAAGAGCTGCATATTACCTGGACACCAGTGAGCTGTCGCTCAACTGTCCATTGATTGTGGACGAACTATCTCGCATACGCCACTAAGGGTAACTCCATCAATGTATTAGAATGGTAGCGCTGCGATTTACGCTAGCGTGTTACGCTCAGTCAAACGTGGTTGCACTATAAGATTGAACACTGTGGGTTACGCTAGAGTGGGCGTCAGTCATAAAGACCAACCCGAAAAGAAAGTGAACTCTCACTTCAATCAAACGTTGTTGGACCGAGGGAGACGAAAGCGAAAAATTATTTTACTGCTTTTATACGCAGTCGCCTCAATGGCGCACTGACATTGGTAGCAGGAATACCATGAAAGGAAATATGACGCCACAGTCTCAACATCACGTTGTGAGTTCGCCACAGCGTACTATGACTCCCAAGAAAGCAAGAGTTTCAACACAATGAGCCCAGTCGGTGTTGCCCGCAGGAACGTGAGCCAGGATGCTTTTATGTTCTGGGTAATCACACCCCCATGTACGCAGTAAATCACGCTTAGAAGGACCAAGGCGTGCGTACTAATGCTCCACTCAGAAGCGAGAAAGGCTATTGCTCCATTGCGCGATTGTGGCAGAAGACCTCACCGAGTTGTACGAATGAAACTGAGTGAACGTAGGAGTGGGAGACAAAGTAAGGATACGGGTTGCTGCTCATCATTATCGGGTATATTAGACGTGGAAGTAGGATGTGAAGGATCGGGTGCAAAGAGCAGAGACAAGTAGAGACAAGTAATGGAGCAGGTTTCGAATGTTCGGTACAGAGTAGACTGAAGCAGCCTGCGGGTATAAAAAATGCCAGGGGAGGAACGACTCAGAATAAGCCAGCTTAGTATTCAGAATGGGGTCCTTGGCCCTAACAAAACTATTGTACAAACTAGTTACAGTGTCGTTTCACGCGATCCCGAACTGCAGGATGCGGACTTGTCCATGACGAGTAGCGACAACTACTCTTCCGGTCCCGTCATCGAAAGAACAATATGTACAATCCTTGACAGCATGCGGCATCTCTTTGGCTGCGATCGTGGCTCCTTTATGAGTACGCTTTTTATTGTCAGGTTTTCCAATGTCACTTAATCGCAAGTCATCATCTATAACCTCTTCAGATGCATTGAAGAGGACGAGTTGTTCGGTCGATCTCTCCTCAGTGGGAGAACCTTCTAACCATATCCCTCTTCCGCTTATCGGGGAAGCCATAACATCGGGGAAAAAATGTTGGCGCACACCATTACGAATTTGAGCTATACAGAGGGGCAGTTCGGTGAAATCACGAGGGCGCGGGTCGTTGTTTGAGCGACGAGCACGAACGACAAATGGTTGAGGATCCGGTGGGCAATAGACCAAGAAATGACTCAGGATTGTTGCACTCTTTTCGCGGATGAGGGAGATAGGGTGGGAGGGATGAGTTGCACGTTGTGCTGGATATGGAGCACAGTAGGGAATAATAACGCCAGAGTGCCAATCTGAGTTTCCGGGACGGAAGGCGGTAGAGATATGTTGTGCCTGGAACACTTTTGTTTCCGCTGGTGGAGGTTCGGTGTCCCGCGCGACCTCAGGCAATGCAAAAATATTGACGCTCTGAGGTTGAATCATTATAACGCAATCGCTTAGAACTTCCATCGCCAAACATGTTCCGTGCTGCCAGATAGAATGAAAGAATTGCGTAAGCTCATAGTCCGGATGAGAAGTAACGACGTGGATGATGGATTCTGACTGACATGTTGAGTCGTTGGCTCTGCGCCCTTAAGTTCGATCATCACTTGGCTCTCATAATTGAATAGATATCCTTGGAGGTGAGACCTTTTGTACAAACCAACAAGATTTCCGCGAAGGATCTTCAGTCGACCAGGGAGCTCGCCCTCGAATATCTGCTCGCAGGTAGCTGTTGCGTGTCCACTCCCATCACCAGAAAAGGTCAGGTTGTATAGAGTGGTGTATCTATGTCTGGAGTATATTGGTCATTCAACTCACACTTGAAGGGATTTTTCGAAGGACGCACTGGTTTGCAACGTACGATAAAGCTATCGTTGCGCGAGCCCCGCTGTCACTGTTGGGAACCGCATCGACAATTGCCCCTTGAATATTCCAGCCAAGTATCTTCCAGGTTCTTTTAAGATCCAATCCCAGATGCCATATCGACACGCGATTGCCACCACTGACGGCCAGTAGATACTTTCCGCCATGACCTGGGATGAAGAATGTAATCTGAACGTAGGTAGCCGGCGCTCCTATGTAGAACTGGGTACGCGCGAACGCCCTGGGCTCTGCGGACGTCCAATTGCGTCCTAATCGCATGGAATATATTGTTGCTTGTTTAAGATCGCGTGCGGAATGAGCAGAGAGAGGGGCATTGGAAGGTAGCGGAACTGATCGACCAGAGGGAATTATTTGGTTTTCTAGAACACTCTTCCATACAGCATGAAGCTGAGTAACTCTCTCGATATCCTTGCAAGTCTGTTTGCAAATCAGTTGACAATGAACAAGTGAATCTCGACGGACGATCTGAAGCTCACGCGTTGCATGGAAAGGACATCGCGGACTTCGATATAGCTCAGGATTTCGATTAGTACATCCAGATGGAGGTATTGGAGGGACATGGCTGGAGCAAGGTGGACGATACGTAAAAGAGGAATAAAATATAAAGGCGGGACCAATTTCACACGCTTCGGTACCGAAGCAAATGACTCACACTTGTGCGCGACCGATGGGCACCAAAAAAGTGGCGTGGCGACGGCCCCGACAACCGCAGCCTCTGAAACCCGGATTAGGTGGGGTGGTGGCACAAGCGGACGCCAAAGTGATGTTGCAAAATACAGGACAGAGCCGAAAAACCAGAACCAAAAACCTAGCGCCGATACAAATACACAACAAAGGTCACAACATGCACCTTCACCCTAACCAGAAACTTCATCATGGGAATGCCTCATGTAGGCTAAGAGCCCAACAATTTGATCGCAGCACTCTGCTGTCTCTGGCATCATGACATCGACAGCAGCCGGCGTGTCTAGTGTCCTCTACATATACTAAAAGCTGGGGAGAGCTACGGTTGAAGCGCTCCGATTGGTCGCCTCGCATCTATGGCGTCCTTAAGCCTCGCTCCCACCGGCCGGTTGGCACCACTACCAGTCCACGTGGCGGCCCCCGGGTCTTCATCCATCCTTCACTTCCATTTCGACGTTGGGTCCTGCCTAC
Source organism: Cantharellus anzutake (assembly GCF_015039405.1). NCBI lineage: Eukaryota > Fungi > Basidiomycota > Agaricomycetes > Cantharellales > Hydnaceae > Cantharellus > Cantharellus anzutake. The sequence goes on from NW_024066973.1 coordinate 270,913, forward strand.
ACATCTACCTATTGGACGGCCACGCGTCAGTGCCCTCCTCAACATCCACTTTGCCTATTACCCGAATCAATGTAACTAGCGCTCGAATCCTGTCAATCAGGTTAGCTGATTGGCTCTTTCCATGTCCAATGGGACGCGCTTTCTATCACTCTCAACAACGACTTCTGCAACTGCACCTCTCACTGTTTGAGACCACTGTCAGTCCAAGTGGCAGGCCCCGGATTTTCATTCATCCTTCACTTCCATTTCGACCCAGGACTTTGACCTCTGGACGTTGTTCTGATGTATGGCATTCCAGCAGTGGAATGTAGTTCCCTAATAATTATAATGAAATTGAACTGGACACATTGTTATCAGCCAGCAGGTGTCTGAACGCGATATCAATCCGATAGTTAGATGTCGTGTTCTGGCCAAGTCGCGGACATTATATACATGTTTGGCCAGCCAAGATAAAAGAGATACAAAGCGGCGCGCAACGAGAGGTTAGAGAGATAATAGGATCCATCTCGCTGCCAGTGCGGCCGGTAGTCGCAATATGTGTGACTCAGTGCGCCACGTCGGGTTGCTATATACGTCAACACACATGATATCGGTCATCAACACAAACGGTCACGAATGCCAACTGCACAATGGAAGCTTGATCACCTCATTCAAAATAGATTGATAAACTGCCCACTGCAACCATTTTACACCTTCACGCTCCAACAAATCTCGTCATACTAGATTGCTCGCCTTGCTTTGCAAAAAAAAACCTGCACTGCGTGCATACATTGAAAAATGGATTGCATTTCAAGAACTGGCTTTGCATGTACAGCGCAGAGCGAACATACTGTGATGCTTTGTTGTGTAGTACATAGACGCCACCGGGCCTGAGTGAGGGCGAGTGAAGATAATGTGAAACAGTGGGGGAAGGCATTGTCAATCAAGTTGCTTGCATGAGAACCTAAACTAGGCGTAGAAGTTAAAACACGATTGATATGTACAATGTGCCATTGCCGCAGGGTCTCCGAGTGCTAGCTTGAGATATCTGGCCTCTTTCTTCACAAGACTGTGATACTGAAAGGTTGTCTTACTGGTTTGGGGACGGTAATGTTCCGTTCCCCCGTTCGCCTCAGGCCTCAGTAATCCGTCTAAGTATACGCTTGATTTGGCTGTATATTGACGGGGTAGAAGTAAAGGCTAATCTGCCTTTTACAGCTACCCCGAGGGTTTATATACAATCTTATACATTCTCGGCACAAATAAATAGAGAAGCTTCCGCGACGCTAAATTAGCGTTGCGACATAATTATTACACAACACAACATCAACTGATGTTGTGGGCGGAATATAGACATGGGCCGGGGCCTCACATCCTCCTCCCTTGCGATACTAGATCGCAGACAGGGTACTAGCCATATATACACAAGGGGAAAGCAAGCATTTTTAAAGAAATAAAAAAAACGTTCTACATACGAAGAATGTATGCAAACGGGGGCACACTCATTGCAGGAGGCTATAATAGTATTTTGTAGGCGAAGCCCACTTAGAGTTTCTCCTGGAACATATGCACCCAGATCTCGACGACAGTGTTGTCGACGATGGAACGACTTTCTCGTTGTTGTGAGTTTATTAAATACCATCGTCCACCGTGACGATGTTGACAGTGTAGGTCGTCGACGGCAGAGTTGTCGCCGACGAGAAAATGAATAATCAACGACGATTGCGTTGACGAAGGACGAAGGGTACAGAGTAGACAATCAACGACAGCATTGTCGTTGACGAAGGTAAGAGATTATTGATCAACGACGGCCTTGTCGTTGACGAAAGTGGGTAATCAACGACGGCATTGTCGTTGACGAAGGTATGGATGAGGGGGGTCAGTTCCTCATTCGTTTACGCGGCGCTGACCCGGACGGGCCAGAGCCGGATGGGCGATTCGACGTAGTCCTACGAGTCGTCGTGGACCTAGCCGCGTCGACAGCGACATCGTCACTCAGATAGTTGTCGTCGTAGTGACGAGTCTCGACATCAGCGTCGTTCATGGACGAATCCTCGTCTTGACGACGGTGCGAATAATGGACATGGTGCGCGGGATGGCCACGTCCATGAGAAGAGGGAGCACGCCCTCGCACTGGTGGTGCGTGGGCGGATTCGTACACCGACGAGTGTGCATACGTCGGAGGGGGGTATTGCGGCGGAGGTGGGGCGTTTGAATACGCCACAGGGTGTGGGCTCGCGTACATCATAGGCGGGTTTGAGTACGATGTTGGGGGAGGGTTCGAGTACATAAGTGCTCGTTCCTGGCGTTGAATTTTACGACGCTCACGAGCGTCGTCAGTCATTGGTTTTATCCATCGACACGCGAGGATGTACATCCGTGCAATACGAGCCGGGGGGTACTGGTCGGGAAGTCTTTTCGCCTCCGTCTCAATGTCGTTGCGCGACATACGCATTCGTGAGGCGCGGTTGTTTGTAGCCACCCTGTACCAATCGGTACAGGTGTCGACGTCCTCTTGCGAGGGCTTGCCCGTCTTGAACGACCAGGCAAGATGGTACATTGTAGCATAGAACCTCACACCCTCTTCGGTGTGTATGTAGTTACGAACCAACTCGAACCACTTAGGTTCTTTGTCGCGGACGAGCGCAGCCGCGTCTGGGAATTCGATTCTATCGACATGGTCGATGTCGTAGAAGCGGGTAGGAAGGGCCACCGATCGACAATATGTCGGTGGGGGTAGGGGTTCGCCATGCACTTCAGTGAGTTTGGCGTCGTAGTACTCGTAGTAATGGTAGCCGGGTGGACGGTTCGCGACGAATTCTTCGAACGGGGCATCAGGGTCGACGACCCATTTGCCTTCCATCTCGTCATCGTCGGACGTGGGGGCCCATCTCTTGGAAGAGGTGGTTTTTTTCGACGGCGCAGACTTGGCCGACGCAGGATCCACCGGGCCAACCCTGGGGATAACGATGGTTTGGGGAACAGTGGGCCGTGACGACGAGGGAGCAGAAGATGTGATCGGGGCGGGTTTGGGAGACGCAGGGCGTCCCCTCGCCGTGCGCGCGACTCTAAAGACGTCCTCGTTGAGTTCGTCGTTGGCCTTTCGGAGGGATTCGACCCGTCGATGAAGACGGTCGTTTTCAGAACGCAGGTCGTCGGCCTCGTTCTGCAGCATCTCATACTTGTTCCTGAGCTCATCGAGCTCATCACTCCTACGTTCGTCTTCGAACGTAGTCTCTTTGCGTTTCTCGAGTTTCTTTTCGATACGGGCCCACACGACTTCTGTAATCATTTCGAGTTGATCGAGCCCTGTCTGCGTGGAACGCGGCAGGTGGGGGTATTTCTCACTCGCGCTTACGCGAGTGGGCAGGACCAAATGGTCCTGTTTTGGGGTTAAAACGCCCGTGCTGGGCGTTCCAGGGGTGACAGTCTGAGCGACTGTGGAGTTGTCGTCCATTGACGACATGGCAGCATCCGTGGTGGGACTTACAGGTGGGGAGTTTGGACTGGAGTCTACGAGGGCCTCCTTGATGGGGAAAGGTCGAGGGAGGAATCAGCGAGGGGGATTCAGTAGCGTTCATTTGAGCGATTTCAAATTTGATGGTAGGAAGCAGGATTTGATCCCGCTTTCGTCGCATTTATCCGATATTATTCGGATATTCCCGGACTTGCCAGTTTAGGCAACTCATGGCTTCAACGCCATAGTTGGCCGTGATAAGGCATTGATATCCGCTGGTATCGGACCGGTAGGCGACGTTCACGCCGTGGTCGTGATGGTCCGCTGGATCTATTGTCCGGCGTCTGATCCCGTCGTTGACGGTTCAGTTCCTCGACGTTCTCTACCCCTTGTACTGTTAGGTAGTCATCCAACGCAATTAGATCGTTTACGTTGGCCAAGGGTTCCCAAGTAAGGTCACCAAGTCCCCATCGGACACGGAACCATAAAGACTTATCGTCGTCCCATCGATGGTCGACGATCTCCTTAACCTGGTATTCCCGTTCTGGGTCGTCGCCAAAGTCGTAAAACACTTCTACGGCGCGCCCAGGGAACAGCACAGAATCATTCGGCTCATGAGGTGCGAGCCGTGAGACGTGGAACTTCGCAAAGATATTTCTTTGCGTCAACACTGGGGGAAGCCTGAGGACGTAGTTTGATGAGTCCTCAAATACCTCCAGTATTTCGTAGGGGCCAATATAAGTTGGCAACAACTTATGTGCCCTCCCCTTGGGGAGGTTCAGATCTTTCGTTGAAAGATATGCGTAGTCCCCTTTCTTCAGTTTTGGGGAATCAGGGCGCCGATGTCGGTTCGCCTGGATAGCCTGTTCTACACGACTCTTAATAATAGCGTCGTGAGCGGCCTGGATGTTGTCCAGGGCCCGCTGGGCAAAGGATTTCACCCCCGGCAATTCGGATGACGGCAGAGACACGGTCATTTGTGGGAGGTATCCGTATACCAACTCAAACGGGGCGAATCCCGTTGATTTGTTCGCACTTGAGTTCAATGCGAATTCTACCATGGGTATATGCACGGCCCAATCTCGCTGATCGGGTCGGACGAATGACCGAAGGATCTGGACCACCGTCTGGATCGCTCGTTCTGCTTGGCCATCCCCTTGAGGATGGAATGCGGTAGTTAACTTGAGTTTAACACCCATGAGTCGGTGTAACTCAGTCCAAAATTGAGACGTAAACTTCGTGTCACGGTCTGACACGATGGATGTTGGCATGCCGTGCAAGCGCACGACATGTTGCAGGAACAGATGCGCCAGTTCAATAGTCTTGACCTGGGTCGTCACAGGCACTAGGTGAACCTGGCACGTTAGTCGGCACAGAACTACCCAGAGGTAGTTATAACTCAGGCTCGTCGGGAATGGTCCGACAAAATCCATGGCGATTGACTCCCAAGGTTTCTCAGGGACCGGGAGCTGGTGAAGCAGTCCCGGATATCTGAGTTTGCTTTTCTTGGTCGTCTGGCACGTCCCGCAGGACGTGCAGAATTTCTCGATGTCTTTTGACATCGAAGACCACCAGTAGTGTTTGCGTATGTACTCGAGCGTCTTCTTGGCGCCGAGGTGACCAAGGATGCGGTGTGCGTGCTCGATCGCGATGCCCGTTATCCTCTCCCCTTTATGAATAGTTTCAGGGAGGACAAGTCGTGGCTCGCCTGAATCATTCAGACGGAAAATCAGGCCATCGACGATCGAGAACCTAGGGAAATCCCCAGGTTTTGCCAGGATCCCTCTCCAAGCATTGTGTTTGGAGTAGCCGTCTTTCACACTTGCGATGAAAGCTTTGTCCTCTACATGAGGACGTAGCTCTGCCAATGGCGGCAGTACATCTTCGAGGGAAAGCTCCCTCCTCCCTTGACGATCGTCAGGGGGATCGAGCACGGATGCCTCGAGATCTCGTGGCTCTTGAGCGTCTCCGATAGAGTGGGACGCGCCCAGCCGTATGCACTGCAGTCTCAACCTGTGCAGGTGTAGTAATTCCCGTGCTTCCTCAGCACGCGCCAAGGGCAGATCGTCGCCCTCTTTATCAATTCGTATGTCTGCGGATACGTAATCGTCGTAGTGGACATCCTCGTCTGACGAGGACTCATAGTATCGCGACAGGGCGTCAGCCACTTTGTTTGTGTGGCCTTGTACATACACGATGTCACAATTGAAACCGTGAAAGAAATTCTGCCAACGAATGTGACGCGGCGCAGTGTGATTCTTCTCTTTGAAGTAAGTAAGCGCCTTGTGGTCAGTGACCACAGTGAATTTCCGCCCACCAGTCAGCTCGTCGAGCCATTTGGTGAGCGCTTCCAGAACGCCTAGAGCTTCTAGCTCATAGGCGAAATACGCCCGTTGAGTCAGGGTGAACTTCTTCGACATAAACGCAGCAGGGTTAGAGGTTTGCCATTCTGCACCCTGTGCGAGCACGGCCCCGACGCCAGCGGGGCAGGCGTCCGTGATCACCCAGACACGGTACTTGTTGTGGTCTTCTGAATCCGGTATATCCCAGATTATGGGCTTTAGAATCGGCGTCTTGCACGCGATTATTTTGATCTGCGCGAAACATTTTTCGTGTAGGGCGCTCCAGCGGAACGGCATATGGCTGGTGCATATGGATTGCAACGGTCCAGTGTATGCACTGACGTTGGGTAGGAATTTCGCTAGGTACTCAATGAGCCCTAGGAATCGCAGAACCTCGGTGTGGTTCTCTGGCGTTCGCCAGTTCCTTATTTTCTCTAGTTTGTCGGAATCTGCGTGGATTCCGTTTGAGTCCACTTTACACCCCAGTATGTCGAGTACAGGGGCGAATGGCTCAAATTTTCTTGGGCTTACATAGAGCTTCTCGTCCCTTAGACGAGTATATATCCACAAGAATTTCTCGTTGTGTTGCTTCACTGACGTAGTTCCAGTGAAGATGTCGTCGAACCATACGTGGACGGCTCGACCGATTTGGTCCCTTAGGATCCAAGTCAAAACGCGCTGGAACGTGGAAGGGCCGTTACAGTCCCCTTGTTGCAGCACGTTCGATATGAAAGTACCGTACGGGGTACTCATCCCCGTGTATTGTACGCAGTCCAGTTCGATACGAATCTGTTCGTACGCGTCTGTCATATCGATCTTTGATCGATAAGTTACCCGAGCCATACTATCCATGATGAAACGCATGTCAGGCATGGGCGTGACATCGAGAATGGAGTTCGCGTTGCGATTTCTCGCATCGATTACAGTCCGTAAAGAACCGTCCTTCTTTGCAAGACAAAGAAGTGGAGCCGCCGTTGCGACCGCCTTGCGTTCCCACCATTGGGCTCGCTCATAACGAGCGATCTTTTCTCGAAGCTGCGGTTCGAGAGCCTGAGGGCACGTAGCCCTTCTTTCTATATATTTTTTATTCGGATCAATCAAGTTGATCCGGTGGTTAACCTCCCTGAACGGAGGTAGGACCTCAGGGGCTGGCGCCATGACGTCTTTGAAACGTTCACGCCACCAATTCCTGAGTGGCACGAATTCAGGGTCTGTCATTGGCAGACCTTCTAAATGGGAACAGTCGGGAAGCCTGAGATCTTTCGACCTCGGGCTTGGCCAGTGATTGGGCCACTGGGAGGTATCCGCGTCTTTTTGAGCGGAGATGGCAAGGATGCGTGGCGAAGGGTTTCCAGCCTTCGCCGTATTGCGTCATGCCGTCTGTTTAGATGACAGTTCGGATCTCGGTGCACGGGGAAGTTTGGGGCGACCGCGTGCAGCAGCCCCCACTGAGGTTTTACCCCGTTCCGTCAGGACATCAAACGTTTTGATGTCGCCCGTCTTTATGTGGACGGTGTGAGTTTCGAAATTGAGGGACGCTCCGTTGGCATTCAGCCACGGAGCCCCGAGAATGGTGTCGTAGCGGTCAATGTTGACGACGTCAAAGTAGTGAGTAGACATAACCCCGTGAATGGTTACGGGAGTATTCGTGCCGTACATTATGCACGAACGACTGTTTTTGGTCCCCATCTGGAGAACCAAGGGGTTTGGCAACTCGAGCAGTGGAATGTGAACTGCTCGGACAAAATCTGGAGATAGGGCGTCTGTTTCAGCGCCACTATCAAATAGGACAAAAGCGTTTACCCCGGCGATGTTAACCTCGCCGGTGAGCGTCCGCCTTAAGTCGGCGCTGCGGTTTTCAGGGTATTTACCCGCCTCTCGTGAGATTCTAAACTTCGCGTCGAATATTGGCGGGATTTTCTTCAGAAGCTTGTTAGGCACTGAAGAACTCGTCACACTTTGCGTTGACGGTTTCCCCGATGAAGATTTTGGGACCGGTATAACACCGTCCCTTTTGTAGGTCTTTACCGCGTCGTCGACAAGCTCAGCTACTATCTGCTCATCAGATGGCAGTTTGTCTGCTTGCCGAGCAGACGCTAATTTAATGGAGAAGTTTTCGTCCGTGGGATCCATGAACGTCATAGCACCGACGAACATGTCGGCGTCCACTTCTACGTACTCCTCCTCCGCCTCAGCGAGGAGGTTGGGATCGTATGGGTCGTCCACGAGTTTATCGTCGAACGCCTCATCGTCGGCCATATAGTCCTGCACCTCTGCAGGATCTTCAACATCTTCTGGTTCTTCTACAGGCACCGAGTCCTGTAGGTCTCGTTCGTCAGACTCGACCGCTATGTTGTACATGCGCGGTTTGGGCTTGTCGTGATTTGGGCAATCACGTTGATAGCCTATTTTCCCGCATTTAAAACAACGCGGTTTCCCATCCTTATCCAAGGATGGCGTCGATTTCGTCGCTGGAGACGACGTCGATTTCTCTGTTTTTGGAGCCGGCGAATAGCTCGCACGGAAGGTTGGGCGTTGTCCGCTCTTCAGAGCTGACGTGTTTCCCCCGAATGTGTTTTTGTACACTTTCTTGGCGGACGAAGAATCAGCAGCTTTTTTGGGTGCTGCTGCGGCGTTGGCTTGTTTTTGCGTCGTTTTTGACGCGGCCGGCGCCTGCGAGTCGTTACGATACGCAGAGATCGCCTTAATTGAATCGTATGCGTGGTCCAGGCGGAGCACGGCGGTCCACAACTCGTCTTTCGTTGTGTAGTCCACGGAAATGTCGTGGCGCATAACCATCTCCCGACGCATTTCGCCAGGGATGGCGTTCAGGAAACGTTCATTGAACGTTGCCTGGTCAGGAGGCGTGATCATCTCCCCAGCTGCACGATACAGCTGGTTATAGAAGTGTTTGATTCCCTTCGCGGAATCGTATGAAAGCGTTTTGAACGCTTTCGTGGATGCTACTGCTGCAGACTTCTTGATGAAGGTGCAGATAAGGATCTCTAGTAGATCCCAGAATGGGGGGGTTACCCCGTTCTGCACTCCAATGCGTATATAGTGCATCAGGAGGTCTTGTGCCTCGCCTTCAACGGCGGTTGTCAAAGTGTGGACGTGAAACTCGTTGTAAGCTTCACCCTTCCACCCACACGACGACATATAGGCTAGCCAGGAGTGCAGCCAGTTGTGGAATATCTTCGAGTTATTCTCTCCAGACCATTTGATGGTCGGAGTCAGTCCCTGCATCTTCTTGAGCAGTTCTGGGCGTACATCTGCAGGCAGTGGCTGCAGGATTCGGACCTCCACACTTCGGCGTGCAGATTCAAGAAGCTGAGTCATGAACTCAGATGGATCAGGCACTACTCGTGCCGCCGGTGCTGCGTATGAACGCATGGTTGAGTCAAACAAACCGGGTCGTACAGACGAGCGGTTTGGAAAGTTGGATGAAGGCTCCCGTTTTGCTTCGGTGCCAAATAGGTCAGGAAATGGTGGGTTGGGCCAGGACGAGCCACCCTCGCCACCATCCTCGTCATCACCATCGCCACTCGGACGGCGGGGCCTTCTTCCCGAGTTAGACCTAACTTGGTCTACACGCCTCTTGCCCCCTTCTGGAGCCGCAGGCGGTTGTGAGAATCGGTGGTAGTTATCCAGCACTCGTCTGAGTGCTGTGCCGTGGGACAGTCTTTCGGGGTCTTCACCGTTTGCCCCACGACCCACATTGTATACGAATGCTGCGTCTGCATCCAGACGGGCGTTAAAGTCAAAAGTAGATTCGCTGAGACTACGCTTAGCGAAGATAGGTCTGACCTTGGCGGGCTGTCCGCCAATGTCATCTACACGATCCTGGACGTAGATCGGGCGTTTTTTCCGTGCGTAGTAATCGTACGGAACACTGGTGGCTTCCGCGTCACCGTCTTCCTCTTGTATCGTCTCCACAGTGGCCTTCATCGGCACTGCTTTCTTTCTCCCGTGGTCGGGAGGGAAATTACGCATTTGAGTAGCGTCAACGCTTGGTATCTTCACCCCACTGTTCGTGGGTTGGGACGACAGAATGAACGGCGCCGGCACGAAGCCTGGCCTGAAATGGAATGGAGAAGTTCCACTCTCCCCTGTAATCGATGATCCAGCCAGTTGTCCTGGGTCGATCTCCCTACCCTTTCCTTTGGCGTCAGTGGTTACTGGCGCCATCGACGGGGTAGGTGGCTTAGTTCCACTAAAGATAGGAACAAAACGTCCGTCAGATTCTTGTACCTCGACAGACGCGCGTGAACTTGTCGCCTCTGTGACGACGGCAGAGACAGTGGGGATCCCTCCAGGTATGGGGACCCCACTGATTGGTTGACCCGTTGGATTAACGGGAACTACAGGGACCTCCTGGGGCGCTTGCGCCTCCACAGCGGGTTTAGTGATTTGTTGACCCGTTTGATTAACGGGGACTACAGGGACCTCTTGGGGCGCTTGCGCCTCAACAGCGGTTTTTTTCGTCTGGTCAGAGACGACGATGGGGTTTCCACCCGTTGTTGGGTTCACTGGAGGGTTTGCAGATGGGTTATCCACCGTTGCTGCGGGTGGCTTTGGCTCGTCGCGTCGAGAGAGCGCGAGGAGAATTTCGTTAAGTTTCTCATTAAGTCTTTCCTCCACCTTAATGATGTTACGATCTAGACGAGCGATGTTGTCGCTATTCCCAGAGATCTGGGTATTCATGTTACGGACATCGCCTCTCAAGTCGGCGATGTCATCGTCAACTTGGTCGACGCGATTTCTTAGTACTCGCGCCGTTTCAGACACGAGGGAGTGGGTTGGGGATGGAGGACGCGACGCGCGCATTGGGACGAATGCCGCGAGAGTCTCCGCTGCGAGGGCTTCAGACGTTGTGACTTTGTCAACGTCTCTCATATAGGTGGGACGCGTCTGAGACGCGTCCCTGGGCCCTTGCAGGCCCAGATCGCCACCATCACTTGAGGTGGTGTCGTCTTCCGCCCTACGGCTAGTGGAGGGGCCGGCCGTGTTGGCGGGAGCGTTGGACGTGCTCCTGGTGTTGTATCTCCACGACATCCAGAAGAGGTGTCGAGTTGTTCAACAAGTTCGCATGAGAACTTGATCGAAGTCGCGCGTTGTCAGGGGCCGACGACGCGCGCGTTGCCAAATGGGGTTTCGGCGCCGGTAACGCGGTGCCGAGAATGGAAAGAGAATAAGAGCGTAAAAAAGTGAAAGGTTGTCTTACTGGTTTGGGGACGGTAATGTTCCGTTCCCCCGTTCGCCTCAGGCCTCAGTAATCCGTCTAAGTATACGCTTGATTTGGCTGTATATTGACGGGGTAGAAGTAAAGGCTAATCTGCCTTTTACAGCTACCCCGAGGGTTTATATACAATCTTATACATTCTCGGCACAAATAAATAGAGAAGCTTCCGCGACGCTAAATTAGCGTCGCGACATAATTATTACACAACACAACATCAACTGATGTTGTGGGCGGAATATAGACATGGGCCGGGGCCTCACAGATACCGTTCAGAAGAATACTTGCGCGATGGAAGGATCCAGTTACTAGAAGAATCGATCTCCGATTGCAGAGACGACTCCAGTGATTAGATAGCATGGGTGACGTCACGGGCAATCAGATTGAAGTCGTTAATTTGAGAACGCTATGTTTTATCTGTCGTTGACGACATTGATGTTCGTAGTTACTCTGCACACAGAGTCACTAACCACTCCCGATATTACGCAATTGGCGACGCTGAAAATTTGTCATCATCTTCCCTTTTGGGTTGTTTCCTTTTCTTTACATGCTTACTTTTACGTCATCTCGCCTGTCCCTTCTCTCCCTTTACTTTCCTTCCACCATTTCCGCTCCCACTCAGCTCTTGTCCTTAAAGTCTTGGCTTAATCATATGGTTTTTTTTCCTCTTGCACGCAACAATGTCATGCATGCATTAAAAGGTGTCAACATGCTTGGTGATGTTCCTATGTCTGACCACAGGTATTCCATGACATCGTCTGTCCTTGTGCATGGTAGTCCGTGAAGGCATATGCTGGTTCCACTGTGATTTGTTGTCATACCACCTTCTTTTTTGCTTTGCCTTTATAATTCCAGACTCCGAATGACTGTCAGAGATCTAGATTATTGTCGGAGTCGGAAGTACTGTCAGAGTCTGGAATATTGTCAGAGTGAGGAATATTGCCAGAGTCAGGCAGACTGTCAGAAGACGGACTGAAGACGGAATGGGTTTCTGTCTGAGTCGGGGTCGGAGGTGATGCAGAGGTCTGTTGGAGCGTGCGCGCGGATATGCGGGCGGAATTATGCGGCGCGTCCGGAAGCGCTGTTCAGAGTTAGCAGAATGGGATCGCGGCCTCAGCGACTCAGGTGGAGTGCTGTGCCCTGAGCTTGACGTTTGGGGGAGATCCCGTATTTACAAACTGACACTTACAGTGGACTTCAAACAAGACTTGCGGGCGGAGCGGACCTATAGGAGGAGCGCGGACTCCGCGAGCACGGACTCAGAGGGGGGAAGCCCCCTTTGCAGAAGGAGGAACTCAGACCAGACAGGGGGGGTACTCTAGTTGATTTCAGACTGGGGTCCCCGAAAGTATTTACAAGGTAGATAAATAGGCAAGAGGGAATATAGAAAGGCCGGTCAGTCCGGCGCGGAGATAAGCGGGGATTGTCAAACTAAATAAGGACAAGAGCCCGGGAACTGGAAACGAGGAACAGATCAATAAACAATAAGTGGCAAGGGTTATTGATGAATAACTGAATGAGATCAATAACCTAGTGCCAATAAAGAGGGGATCAAATGCTGATATTGGCAGGGAAGCAAACAATAAATGGCACTCGGCAAGGAATGAATGATAAGCTGCCAAGTGACAAATGGCCAGAGGAAAAGCGGAGGTCAGCGCGCGGCGCCGATACAAGTCCGCAAATAAGCGGGGTCGGTGCGGTGCCGACACAAGTCCGCAAACAGAGGTTGATCTGCCAGCACTGTCACACAGGGACAGCATGAAGGCCAACAGAGGTACAGAGGGGAGTGTGAGTGTTGACCTGACCAGAGGTGTCAAGGGCAACCAGAAGTGGCCAGAAGGTGCAGAGATGGGCAGAGGGTGCGGAGTGGGCAGAGGGTGCGGAATGCACGGAAGCGGGGCATGGCTGTGACCACATAGCGGGAAGCGATGAGTGTGGTTCAGATGGAGACAAGGCAGGCATGACTGAATGCCGGGAGCGCCAAGGGCTCAGGAAGCAGTAAGGCAGGGGGCCAGACATGGGGTTGGGGGCTGGTTAGGATGGGTTTCGGGTCGGCGGATTCGCCTATCGGCATTGGTTCGCCACTGACGGAGCCCCGGGATTTGTCGGTCGTGACAATGACTGGAAAAATTGGATTGTGTTTGTCAGATGTCTGCATTCCAATTAAACACATATTTTTATAGCCTAAGTATGAGTATTCGTGAAATGAACTGAAAAAAATAGAAATAGATTCATGCTGGGACAGGTGAAAGGAAACATGTGCAGAGTCAAGCAAAGCGCGAAGCGCAAGCACTCTAGTTTGGGAAGAAAAGAGAGAAGTGGCAAAAGGTAAACTAAAATGAAAAAACTGCAGCACTCAGGATTCCCATGTAGTCCCCTACCATGGTACTAACTGAGTGGTACTCAGCTTAACTTCACAGATCAGACAGGATGCGGTGCTTTCCGAGTCCTATGGCCGCAGATGGCATAGGTCGTATTCCCACGTCTGATGAATATCAATATCTAGGGGGTTGGCGGACAAAGACAAGTGGATTGAAAGCATGTATATAGGTCAACGGTTCTCTCTCTCCCCAGCTGCTCGTTCGAATTCTAACCCTCCTTCGTCTCAGCTGTCCCGAGGACCGCACCCACGCTCCATTAATGACGGACTGCCACAAGCGGTATCGATATCCATCAGGGGTGGGATTACAGCACAGGCCATCTGCGGCCATAGGACTCGGAAAGCACCACATCCCGTCTGATCTGCGAAGTTAAGCTGGGTACCACTCAGTTAGTACCATGGTAGGGGACTACATGGGAATCCTGAGTGCCGCAGTTTTTTTTTGCCTTTTTGCCACTTCTCCCTTTTCTCCCCAAACTACGAGCGTCAATGTCGTCAACGACAGATAAAACAGAGCGTCCACAAATTAATGACTTGTTATCGTTACAACTGGGTCGTCCTTCATAACCATGTACATATCCCACATTGCAACATTATTCTAGTGTAAGATAAATCGAAGGCGGTGCACGCGACTTGTTTTAATTCCTATCGTGGTTTCATTTGTCGTAAGAGAATGGCTAGGTATGTCCCCTACGGCTCCATCAGCGATCAAAAAGGCACACTCAGAGCAAATTGTGGAACTGGATCGTCTAAAAAACACCTCTGATCTGGGACACCAGAGTGACGGCCGCATCTTGTATCTTCCCACACCGCCGTCTCCACTCGGAAATCTGGTGTTAGAAATTGTGGTCGAAATTCACAATGACAAGTATGGATGGTTGTGCACTTTGTCGACAATCAGGACACCCCATACATTTCTATTCAGCATGCAATGTTTAAAGATGTGTGTAGATCGCTTATGAAGGGTTGTAAAAGGTTCAAGTCACGGACGCGCGCTTTTGGAAATAAGTAAGCAGCGTGTCATATGCACCACGGTCCGTGATAGGTCTGTGACTTTTGCATTGGTCGCTTCCAGCGTGCCTCCGTCAACGTCCGCCATCGACCACAAAGAGCCTCTCCCCACTGGGATAGAGCCTGAGGTCTTTCCCAGCCCACACCTCACACCTGCGATGCAAAGGGGATACCAATGTGTGCCAGTTGTTAATGCTTTCGATGAGCAATTTGAAGGTCGTGGGAAGTGCAACTCTCCATTCGTCAGTCTTCATGTTTATGGCCTCTGCTATGCTGCTGGCGCGCTTCTGCGGCCACGGAGTAGATCGTTTCAAATGCAGTACAGATCGGTCGCACATGTCTCGTCAGTCCTAACTCACCACCACAGTCGTGGGTCTCAAACAAGTGGGGCCCTCAATTGGAGTCCCAAGAGCCCACTACTACGATGTGCTGCTCGCTGATCTCTCGTTCAGACGCCGTCCAAATGGATGGCGTGGATAGTAAAAGGAAAATGGCACTGAGTCCAAAGACATACTCTCTTCATGCGGTCTTGCTTCGACTGTTCTTTCACATGGCATTCGGCTCAACACCGGACCATCCACGACTGATTATAAAACCCTCGGGGTACGGTTACCGATTACTGCTTCGCTTATGTCTGTTTGCCAAACCTAGAGTCAACAGCGCAGGGTCTATTCACTGGCATGCGTGTCTCTTATCGGAGGCCACTCCGTACTCATTGTCATATATCACATTGCACTTACACAATGTCAGCTCTCCGGAACCTTGAGATCACATCACATAAAAGTCCGTTCCGTCCAACAGCATTATATCGTTAATCACTTTGTTCAGTGGCGTCCTAATCCTCCCAACTGTCTTCATTTGCTTCGTTTATTGTCTCCCTCAGCAGTCATCGATGCTTTTGACTCGTGGCCTGTAATGTATTGGGTGTTTGCCGCGTACAGCTATTCTCAGACTGAGACCGAGGATGATTCAGATAGCGGAACCGTCGCTCCCGCTATGATGTCATTCCCGGCTCTCTCAAAGACTCCGCCAGGTTCCCAAAACTCATGTGCTTATCCTAGCTGAGCCACGGAGACCGTTCTCCACAATGGGTTTCCCATATCACTACCAGCCAATAAAAACTATTTATCTCGTAATCGTTGTCCTCGGCGTCGTTGTTTCTATCCTACCATGGTTTCTCTGGTATACACCCTCATCCCATCGACCTTCAGCCACTTGGCCGCTCTGGTTTACAGTCGCCGTTCAAATTATAAGGGTTTACGAAACCGTCAGTACTCAGACTGGGCTATTCTCTGTTATGATAAAGGACGACAAGCCTCCGCCTTCGAACAAACAGCTCGAGAAGAATGGAAATGAGGCGCGAGTTGTTGAGATTCCTGCCATAAGCGACAATGAAATACGTGGGGTTCTCAAGGAGTGGATGGAAAAAAATGAAGTCGATGTTGCCCCTGTTATTGGGTATTGGTGGGGTGAGCGTCTGGAGGGTGGACTGGGCGACCATAAGCCTCATCCTGGGGAGAAGGTCGTACTTCATTTCCACGGAGGCGCATACATTGTACGTTCCTCATTTCTACTATCTTGTTTCATTCTGTGTTCATGACTCAACGTCAATAGATGGGCTCAGCTCAGCCGAAATCCTCATTTAGCGCTCTACCTCGTAGTCTCCTATCGCATTGCTCAAAGCAACCTTTTCATCCTGTCCGCCGTATCCTTTCCATCGAATATCGCCTCGCTCGCGCCCCTCCACATCATCCCAAGCTATGTAATTCATTTCCAACCCAGGCACTAGACGCTCTTAGCGCGTATCTCTATCTCGTCAATATTGTCGGTTTTCATCAATCCAACATCATCCTCTCCGGTGACTCAGCAGGTGGAAATATTGCCCTTTGTCTTACTCGTTATCTCCGAGACCTCGCCTCCGACCGACCCGCTATAAATGCTAGTTCTTCTGCAAATCTTATACCAGGGGCGATCTTGCTGCAGAGCCCTTGGTGCGACGTCGGGTGCACGCACTGGCCTGACAAATCTCCGTATGGAGAAAACTGTTCTTTTGTGAGGAATCGGAAGGCTGACATAATTAAACGCGGAACGGATGCAACGCCATCTGCTCATGGGTCAAAGGCGTTTAGGGGCGTAACTATGACGGAAGAAGAAGCTGCTCGGAATCCCTATGTTTCTCCTGGATCTCTCGACCTTGCGTGGCGTCCACCTTCCCAAGCCGGCGAGGATCCCAAAGCGAACCACTCGACATCATTGGAGCAAGAAGCATGCTCATTTGGGAATTACCCGAGAGCTTATTTTTCCATAGGAGGAAAGGAGGTCTTGTATGATGAGGTGATACTTACTGCTGAACGGATTCGGAAAGACTGCGAGGAAGTCCAGGACATAGAGGCCATCGAAGAAGGGAGGAAGAGCGAGAAACGTGGTTCTTGGGTGACAGTTAGCGTGGAGCCAGAGATGTTTCATGATTGGTGTCTTGTGGGCATCTGCTGTCCTGCAGCGGAAAGGGAGCTGGAAAAGATGGCGAAGTGGATTTCGGGGTTGCCCAGGGAGGGCACACCTCAAGGGGACGATAGGGAGTAGTTTAATATACGATATACGTATCCATATCTTTATTATCAGTATGGAGAATGAGAGCTGTCAACCAACGAGCGGCCCATTTTAGCCAAGGGGCAAAAGCCTAATGGCAGTATCAAAACAAACAATAATTATGTATCTTCACAGCTGTGATCTACTAGAACCAATCGTATCTAGCAACGTCAAGGCATCCTTCAATCCCTCCTCAGTAACCCTCACCACCCGCTCCCTCCGGCCAGCACGGCCGCTACTATCACCATTATCCACCTCGTCACGAGCATTAGATTCGACTCGTAAGTGGTCTCTGCACGCTACGACCTCTGCGAGTAACATTAAATCAGCGGAATCGATATTTGGGTGAGCACTAAGTCGTGCCCAAGCATGGTTGCAGGGGATTGTGGCATTACTTCCCAGAGAAGCACTTTGGTCATCTTGATTTGTAGTTATGGGTGGAAAGAAAAGAGTGCTTTCCCGACTCCTCCCTGATATACTACAGTCAACACTGTAGACTGTCGCACTTTGCTGAGGGCTGGTGAGCGTAGACACCGAAGATGTCTCGATAGAGAGGATTGGAGGGAGAAGAGCATGTGGTCCACAATTTCCGCCACCACACAACTTGGGATCGCCACAGCACAGCGATGAGATAGGTATGGAGATGGGAGGCGTAGGACGTCGGGCTACTGCCTTGTGCGGAGATTCATGTGTCACATCATCGACGGCAGAGGCTGAATCAGGAGGTCCTGATGGACAAGGACTTGCGCGCCGAATCTCGGCATCTGCTTGCACGCCACCAAATACATCCCCCAGAGCAGCACAGAATGCTTGATTTGAAGGAATGTCGGCACAGGCCGGGCAATTAGAGGGATCTCCCGTGCAGTTCTCGTCGACCACTGATTCGAAGGGGTCCGAAGGCGGGACGGAGATGGTCTCTACGTGCCATTGCCAGTATTTCTGAGAGAAAGCTGGGGAACGGCAAGAACGGCGAGAACGGAGTGGGACCGCAGAAACATGAGGTAATTGAATTGTTTGCGAAGTGGCTTCGCTTTCGGAGGGTCCTACTGATGTTGTGCCTAGATAGGGATCCATTATTGTTCGTGTCTTTATGGAAATATTCGGTTTGTATCAAAAGGTGACGTACGATTCGTGGACTTTGACCGTTTCCGAGTCTCCGATATGGGAATCCCATCCGCACTAATCTCATCATTGGCACGTCGCTTCCGTCTCTTTGTCGAGGCGCTGAATGAACTTTCGGATGGAATCGAAGGGGCAGCCAGGCCTTGGCCTTGTTGGGACGTTTCCCCGCCATTTTGGAAGAGGTTGTTTGCTTTCGCGGCTAGTTGAGCCTTCAGACAGCTATTCTCAGATTTCAATAATGCATTCTCGGCTTTGAGAAGTTCATTCTCTTCCTTAAGTTGTTTCGCGACTGTCTGGAGTGCGACATTACGCTCAATTTCTCCACGCTCATACTTCTCCACGAGGGCTTGAAGATCAGCTAGTTGGCTCTGTTTTCTCTCGCGGAAAGCTCGCTGAGATGCTCTTTCGAAAGAGGCCTTTGAGAGACCGTGGAACGCTGAGGGCTATATGTTCACACACCTGTTTTGATTTCTTTTTGACTCTTCTTCATCACCGTTAGCGACACCTGCTTCGCCTTTTGTTTTGGGCTTCCGTCCTGGTTTCGGCCGTGGGGGGACGATCCATTCTTTTGTAGCTATAGAGGTGCTGAATAAGCCTCAGCGACCTTCCCTACAGATTCCAAACCTACTCTGCGCATAGAGCGTTGACGATGACATGGCGGTGATGTGGAAAGAGACGGCTGAAAAAGCGAGTCGAATTATCTTGGCCGTTATCAGATAACCAGTGGGAATTCAAACGCACATGTGACTCAGCCTAAGCGAATCCCTGAGGCAAAGCCGAACCACTGCCTTATCAGCCTAAAGGCTGGTCACCTGCCTACTATCAGCCCTTGATACAGAGGACACAATGTTTCAAGTGTACGCCTGACCACTTCTCTGCGCCCATCTCTTTGCTCCTGTACCCGAATATGGCGCCGGATGTGCAAGCATCATACTACGTATACTAGTTACCGTATAGTGCCCCTGTACTTGCTGAAGTGAGGGAGTGCTAGCTCGGCGAATGTCGCTAGGTTCTGATTTACTTTACTACGGATCTTGGTCAGCCCTCTTATCCAAACGGGGACTCGTGAATCCAGCTTTCCGGTGCGTTGGAAGACAAAAAACGACTCCACCGTTAGCAATACCCTTCCTACTCCCAAACATCCCCACCGGATGTCCGGGTGCCTTTCCGGCCAGCATTCAACTGCTCAACAAGAATACGAGGGTTTGGCAAGGGAGCAGATATGTATCATGGCACCTGATATCCCAGAGTATCAACTGTACACTGCAGACACTAGCCGACAGAGCCTGCCCGTCACTTCTTCTCACCACGCTCGTCTACAGGAAATCCAGAGTCCAACTTCTTGTTGGTCAATACTATACTGCCTTGCCCATTTACTGGGTGCAGAAGGTAATCCACGATGTAACTCGAATCCTCGGAGGGTTGCGACGGCGCATTCATGCAATTCCACTGGAAAAGTGCCTTGCACGCGCACCATTACCCCCGAAAGCCAATCCATGTCTAGGAACACCGTTGCTTTTTTTTCCCTCATACGATCACAGAAAAGGTTTCACTAGCGCCAGACCTTTTTAGTTCGGCGGGCTGCTATCCAGTGCCCAGTGTCGCCGTCCTTTGAGAGACGTGTGGGTGCCATTCAATTGGCCGTTGAGCCTGGGCGTAGTGAGGGGTCAAGCTTACGACCTCTTGCTACAGAGATGCACAGTTCGAGACCGCATACGTCCTGACATGCGCACAACTAGGAGGGGTCAATTTCGTGGGTTCATTGGTTCCAACCTCCCACCTTCTGACTTTCGGGTCACATGTGGGAGAACTGGCGAATGGCCGAAAGCGGCCTCCATGTCATCGAGCTTGATGCTAGACCTCGCGAATATCAGATGTGCTTATAGTTACAATCTTACGCGGGCAGTCTGAGCACGACACCAAACTCGATGGATATCACGCTCCTGGTAAAGTTGTCAGGAACGCGCCCCATGCGCTGCTGAGAACAATGAAGCGTAACCTGACATCGTACAAAACGCGAAAGGAATAAATGGGACATGAAACATGGGCTTTAAAGCTTTGTGCGCTAAGGTCCCCCGACGTACCCAAGTCCTGCTGGCTAGCCGACCGACGGCGCTCGTGATGTAGGATTGCTATGCCAATAGCTATTATGTATCTGGGAGCACAATATTATACCAAAAACTCCGTCGGATAGTCAGATTTAGGGTGTATCCCAAGCTAATAACAGCACTTATTCTCTAACCATTACCGTTGGCTCTGCTCCGGTAACTCTGCCGCCACCTGGCCTTCCATCTAGCTGACATGCCATCACTAAGTTCAGGAAACAAGGAACACCTTAAGAAACATATGGATTTCGTCCAACAGTGCGGCGCATGTCGTTGCAATTCATAATTTAGATCTGTCATGGATTGTTATGTCGAGAGAGAAAGCGGGGGTGAAAAGAGGGGAAGGAACTTCTGATGGGGAAATGACACTTGACTGGTCATAAGCGCGAATATAATCACTGAAGAAACGCGGCCAATCTCCTCGGGTAGGAACTAGGTGACCTGATGGATGGAATATGTGATATTGTGGTAATGGCGTTGTCTGTGCACTCAGCCTTACCTCCTTCGTGCCTTTCAAGGCGGCAATGTTGGAATTTAGGTAGTAGATCGAGATCGCGCGCGTAACCCCGATCCCTCTTCCCAACGACAAAAAGCAATGGCGTTTTAAGGGGTGGGGGGACGAATGCCTTCAAGTATTTCGGGTCGCGCATAGTCTATACGAAGCTTGGCAATTACTTAGGATCAGGTAGAGGGATGTGCTTACAAATCCTGCAATCACTATGCCGAAGCGCCTTCAAAGTGGAATGCATAAGAAAGTGCTCCAATACACACAGAATAAACGCACAACGGGGGGTGAGGGGGTTTTCCATCAACCAGGAACTCGGGACTGAGCTCCGGCTGCTCCAGCTTTCCGCAGTTTAGTGGGAGAAGAAATATAAGGGGCAACATAAAACAGACCATGGATATTAGGAGGGCCCCCAAAGCTCCACCTTGACTGAACCCAAGGACACCCTGCCACCGAAGTTATAGTATGTCCTTGAGCGAAAACCGAATCCTTACATCAAACGGTTGGTCCCGGCGTGCCAAGAAATCGCGGAGATAAATTACACTCGCTTCAGCATCTCGATACAACGGCGGTTTATCTTCGGTCGGCCTCCACCAATAGCGAGGGTGAAGTTCCGGGGCATCAAAGTTGGCGCTTGAATCAAACCAGGGACCCAGCTGTTTTGCGGCCTCCGGTGTGTACTTGTGTGGCGGATCTAGGATTTCTATGCAAGCCGGGTTATAACACGCCAGTAAATTCATGGTTGTTACTCACCATAATGTACGTCCGTCCCAAAACATTGAAGCACGGGCTCTAACTTGGAGCGCCACCAAAACAGGAGTTCAGAACAAAGTAGTATGTACAATGGTAGTGGCGACGATAGGCCCCAGGCCTCCTACATACTTTCTTTCTAAAAATTGAGCTATTTTGAGAGATCCCCGGGAGGAGTAGCAATCGCACAACCATGGCTTCCAAGGCAGAGAAACGAAGTTAACCGGGTCCGGCGGGTAACACGGGTGTGACTTTGCACTGCCACCATTCAGTTTTTGACTGTATTCGAAGGGAAATGTTTCGGCGTTTGACAGCACTCGCCACTGTGCTGGCTGTATGTGCACGAAGATGCCTCTCAGAGATAACTCTGGAGAACGTTGAATCAGTGACAGAGTCGGTAAGTGCGGACGGGTTCTTTAGATGGCCAATCCTTGACAGGGCGTACAGACACTTAACCTTCATACGCATTCTATATTTGCGCCATATGTGGACCAGGATCTCCAAAATAGGTGAGCGAATTGCTCTACGTGGGGTGTTGATGCTAATGATGTTGAATAGGTGGTTTTCATTCGGAGCAGATGCCTACATTGTGAGTGCAAAGGACACGTTGCAGTTATTCCATAGTGATATTTGGGTACAGAACACCAACAAACACATTAGGGTTTGTGTGAGGATGCAATGACATTAGCGCCGCTGATAGTTCTGCTCAGTTAACACAAGACCGACCATCACAGACTGGTTGGTTATGGTCGAGACTACCAATAACAGTAAGCAGGATATGCAATGAGCGACTACCTATTCACACTTCTTTTCCACCTCATTGAAGGTCCCAAACTTTCAAATTGAGGTGGAGTTTAAGGTATCGCATCGTCCATTGTTTTTCTCTTTGTCCGAGCGTCTCAATAAGCGATATCCAGATCACGAGTTCATCCGGCCATCTGTTTGGGGATGGAATGGCTATATGGCTGACCACAAGAAGAGCTGAATCAGGACCAGTATTTGGGTTTGAAGGTAAGCATTTTGCGTCTTCAATATTCACTGAGAAAGTGCCTCATCTGTTCAATGCTTAGATAAGTTTGAAGGGCTAGGAATATTCATCGATACGTTTGTACTATCATCCAGCCATGAGGTCTGAAAGCTGAATAGGAGGATGATAGGTTCGCAAATGAACGCCATTCGTATGGATTCCCGCGGATACTGGGAATGATTGGGGATGGAAACACGCACTATGACAATGGAAAGGATGGCCATGAGCAGGCTGCCGGTGCATGCACAGTGAGTCATTCAGGCCGATAAGTTTGCGATTCCCTTTGCCTTGATATCACCGCCCTTCCCAGGCGCAAGTGAGACAGCAAGATATTGCCACCAAGCTCCGGATAACCGTTCTCAAAAATCACTTCGTCAACGTGAGTCCAGAATGTTTCACGTCTCCCAAAGTGTCGTTGCTCATATTTCACTTAGGTCGAAGTCCACTACAGAGGGTGTGAGTTGCCATCATCGAGTCGAAATTCCAAAGATTGATACTATTCGGTTGATAGGGGACGAATGGACCCCTTGCTTCACAATTGAAAAGCCTAAGCTCCCTCCGGCACCTTTCCTCGGTGTAACGGCTCTGACTGGCGAGGTTTCAGAAGCCCATGAGTGCGTTTCTTCCTTCGTTCCCACGCGACATTTGCTCAACCACCAACTATCCAGCGTCATCTCGATTACGGCTTCTGGCCTCATAATAAACGCAGATAAACTGCGTGGCCCCGAGACCCCCATTAGGCAGAAGCATCGCTCATCTTCATCGTTGTTTGGCGGCTTTTTCCGTTTTCTACTAAAACTTGTTTTTCTCGGGATTATTCTGGCCGTTGCTTACGTCGGATATATAGCTTATGTCAAGAAATACGGCTCGGGCAAGGTTCCATGGGATGCCAAACGATTTTGATACTTTCTGTGTTTGATAGTTCATTTATTGAATGTTGCTTACTCACATAGGTGGTTATTTTCGATTCTGTCACGCAGTAAGATATGACAATCTCGTGTTAGACTTGATATACTACGACAGGAGGAATCAAACTATTCGGTCACTCGGAAAGAATGCACGTGTTTCCATAGACTATTCGAAGCGAATGGAGTTAGGGGGTTGAGTTAAACATATGATCTACTCATGAGATAACGTCGATCTCGTCATCTCATTAATTCCATGCCTTTTACCACACCCCCAAGATCCAACAAATTATTGGAAGAGTAGCGAAGGGTCGGTGAAATTGTTGAAGACGAGCAAATTAGGCGAGCCCTCGCCAGGATCCGAAAGAATGCCGCGGGTGGCCAGTTTAATAATAGCCTCCTTCAACTGGGCAGGGGTAATCTTCGAAGGAATTGGGGCGAAGGGATCCTCTTCAACTGCAGGGACAGAGTGTTGGAAGTAGGATGGGACGAAGAAGCGAACAACGGAAAGTATGGTGTTCCAGGTTGGATTAGCGGGGGGTTCGGAGAAGGAAAATTTAGGGATGAAGGTGGGGGCAAGGAAAGAAGGATCGAACGTCTCATGTGGGTAAATTGAGAGCAGGTACGCAATGAGACCAGCAACATCTACAGCCGGACTTAGTCCAAAACGTTCGGGTGCACATAGTAAGAATACTCACGAGGGGATGCCATAGAAGTTCCACTGATTGTGTTGACAGCGGTAGGGCCAGTGTTCCAAGTGCTTTTGATGTTCAGGCCAGGAGCAAAGACGTCAACACACTTGCCCCAGTTGGAAAAGTAGGCACGACCATCTTGCAGTGTGCTAGCACCAACAGTAACAGCAAGCTCAGCGCCGGCAGGGGAGTAATTGCAAGCATCCTTGTTATCGTTTCCAGCAGCAACGGCGACATGGAGACCCCGGCTGACAGCGGTGTTGATGGCACGGTCAAGACTGGGAGACTTCCCACCACCAAGAGACAGGTTAGCAACACTACCCTTGAAGGCAGACTTCCTTCCAGTCCTGAGTTCATTGGCGCGCTCAGCCTTGGCCTTGTTAACAGCGGAACTTTGGATCCTGATGAATGATGGCGGCTAGCCCGACTTAGAAGAATGACTCACGTTGCGGCCCACCGGACACCTTCAATCACATCACTCATGCTGCCAGATCCATTGGAGCCAAGAACTTTTACGGCAATAACATGAGCGCCTTTGGCGACACCATAATCCTTCGAACCAATAGTTCCAGCACCTTGGAGGGCACAATGTCAGAGGTTGTGTGTGATAGTGAAGATAAAATGTGAATGAACGAACAATGAGTTCCGTGACCATTACCATCCTCATCAACATCATTTTTGGGGACAGTGTAGCCCCATTTAGCTCGCCCTTCAAAGCTCTTGTGATGGATATTAATACCACTGGGAACAATCAGATTTTTGGTGATAGGATACTAATTAAGACTCGGGAACTCACGTATCGATTACATAGACATCAACGCCCAGACCACCATGCCCTGCATATTCATACTTCTGGAATGTGCTGAGCGTGAGACGTTTGCGATGGCTGATCCTCGCTAAGCCCCAAGGTGCGCCTTTCTGAATGCTGCTAGCCCAGACGGTCTGATCGCGCTCAACATACTCAACCTCTGGGCTGCTCCTAATCAAATTCAGTGTCTGCTCATCGAAGTGACCAGAGTAGCCCTTGATTATCGGCATATATATGTGCTTTACGCCCTCATGCTGCGAGCCTGATTGAAGCGATGCAGAGTGAATAAACGAAGTGTGAGCATCGATAGCCTCTAAGGATGTTTCCTCCTTGAAGGTGACGATATAGCTGTTCGGGATAGCGTGGAGCGGTTCAACATCATGAAGAGGAGCCCAGTGACTGATTGGGTCGTTATTCTCACGTTCCGCACGTGGAATGGTTGACGCCGGGATGGCAGCCACTAGCACTGGCAACGCAAGGAATATTGGGAGCATGTCTTGAAAGCTAGTAGACTCAGGGGTTTACGCGGCTACGATATGACGGAAGCAAAGTTCCAGCTGCCTATTCCTGTCGCGTGACTCAGTTGGTTCCGACTCCCCTCAGGACTCCTGCTTGCCAATATTATCTTTCTATACCGTAGGACCTCTTGCCTTATTATTTATGGACCCCAATTTTCTCGACAACAGCTTGGCGAGATGTTTGAATGGCTTCGATACCAAGAAGGAGCTGTCAGCCGAATACTGTATTACCCGGAAAAAACCGAAGCAACGTAAGTACCTGTTGCATGGCGCTGATGGGCGCAATTCTACCTACCCTACTGCTAAAGTAAATAAGCTAGATGCACGGACTGTAAATACAATCAGAACTCGCATACAAGAAGGAGGAATAAAAAGGGTATCACCTCAGTCTCGAATAAGTAAGAGATCTGAGGGAGTGTGAGAAATTCCGCGCACAGTGTGTTTTATACACCTAGCGCCAATATCGCTTATAGCGACTGCCTGCTATAACCGGCAATGAAGTAAGCATCAAGACAAAAGGTATATACGATATCCTTGATCGATATCGCGTCAGTAAAAAGAATATTGGTACGCATGGACATTGATATTCCGATAACTACACACCCATTGGCACCTTGGGGTTAAGCAGGACTCCAGCCCTTGGGGTGAACGTGGCCCCCACGGACCGTTTCGGCCTCTGCATAGCATTCTTTGCATTTCGTTTCTCTTTGAAGGCTATTATGTTAGGTGTCACAGATGGCTGATATCCTGTCAGAATATCTACTGTACCCCAACCTCGTAGGACTCGGTGAGAAATGTTACCGTCATTGTAACTCTTTACCTGCACGTACTATCAATCAAGTACAAATTCGAAAGACAGGTATGTACTACATCAATTGACCGGGCGCTAATATCGCTTGTACTTATATTATGGCGATCGATAAATCGGCATACCAGTCAAATAAGAAATAAAGCTACTGGCATCAGCACAGCTGATTGAGAATAAGCATGACGTCATTAGCCACGATGATCCCCTACACTAGAAGTTCAACGCGGGACGAGATGAACATCATAGTTTATTTTCTATTTCGCCCATACATCATGTCCCTCATGTACGCTATGTATAGACCTACAGCCGCACTGCCACGTCATCACGAGCCCGCGAGATAGATTCACCATTGTCACAGTACTAGAAATTCTACAGTTGCATCTGTGGCGGGATTCGACATATCCAGAATATAGCTGCCTGTGCAAATATCTACTGCAATCATCTTCTTGCAGCTCTAGAACCATTATCCCCATAAATTCCACTCAAGGAATTTCGGAAAAAAGCAGGATCACTGAAGTGCCAGTGCTTGGTCCGCTGCGATCCATGGCTTCGTTCAATTTCAATTGAACGCGGGCATCATGGCTTCCCCTCTGGCTTCTCGTCTTTGCGTAGACTCTAAGAATTGTGCTATACATTCGGAAACTGCGGAACCCTTCGACTCCCCATGCTTCAGGGCCACACCTGGGAATGATTGGACAACTCGTTGTCCGCAGTCATTTAGCGTCTCCAGTAATGAATATATTAGCGCAAATAATTCTGGAGCGGTCCATGCAGCTCTTTGTTCCGACGATGCAGCATAACACCTCACCAATATTGACTCAGCAAAACCTACGGCCACAACAACGTGGATGATGCTTCACAATATTGGTTGTCGTCGTCAACACCAGAATCCTCACTGCAGACCAGCTGCTATTGTTTATTCTGTAGATCGAATAACAGAAGCGACAATCAGCCGCATTGTTGGCGTGGTTGTAAAATGGAAGGAAAGGTTCAGTCGGCCTCCCTTGGAGACCGGAGGTCATGAAGGTAGTGTCGCCTTGGTAGTAGTGAGTGATGGGCGTTTTTCAATGTCATCACTTCGTGAAGAGTTGATGCGTGGCCGCGTTGAGTATCTTCCCTTAAACAGTTTCCATACCTCTTGCTTTTTTAAAGCCGGCGCTCCTTCAGGTTTAACCCTCCAAAATCACTCACAGTATTGGCATATTGATGAAGCATGCTCAGACCAGCTTTGACCATTTGCTTTACAAGGGCAAATGGTATCACAACAAAGGTATCGTCTGGAGATCCCTGGGGTACCAATCCGACTATTGACAGCCCTTTTCTACAGGGTTGCTGGTTTTGAACTTCCTTCTCTTCCTTCCACTCATTTCCACCTATGTCAACGGGTTTGACGGAAGGTCAGTCTGGAGTTGTTAGGTGTCGAGATCGCATGCCCAGCACAGATTCTTGGCAATAGCCTGATGAACGGGCTGCAAAGTGTGGCTTTGTGGGAAGATTTTTTTCATCATCCTCACGGTAGCACTTGTACGTCCCCCTTCCACCGCTCTTCGCCGTATTGTGGTCCTTATCCCTACAGTGGGACTATTTAACGCCATTCAAAACGTATGTCCTTCAAAAAAATCACAAATCCTTGGTGACTTGACGACAACTTTCTGTATTCAGATCGGTTCTATTTGGGGAATCCCTTTCGCGCCGTACGTTGCAGATACTTTTGGAAGAAAAACTGCTATGTTATTGTAAATCGGTGCACCTGTGTCAAGCTGGACAAGCAGAACTGACGCCCGATCCTATCCGCAGTGGCGCACTTATTGTCGTTGGCGGCGCTGGATTGCAGACAGCTTCGCAGAATGCGGGCATGTTCAGTAAGTGTCTCGGTCGGATCAGTCTCTCAGGTGTCCTATAACATTCAATTGCAGTCGGTGCCCGTGCCATGATTGGGTTCGGGACATGTTTCGTGCAGCTGGCTGCACCTCTTCTCATTACTGAGCTGGCTTATCCATCACATCGACCTGCACTTTCTGCCCTTTTCAATACTATGTGGTTCAGTGGCTCTATCGTTGCGGCCTGGGGGACCTTTGGTGAGGCAAAACATTATTACAGACCAACAATTTCTTAAGTTACTTATATGCGCTCCGAAGGGTCCTTTCGAATCGGAAGCAACTGGTCATGGCGCATTCCATCCGCCCTTCAAGCCGTCTCTTCTGTTATTCAGCTATTTCTCTTATGGTTTGTTCCGGAGTCCCCTCGTTACTTAATCTGCCAAGGCCAGGACGAGAAGGCTCTCTACACCCTCATTAAATACCACGCTAATGGAGATCACCATGATCCCCTCGTTGAATACGAGTACAACGAAATCAAAAAGGCTATCGCCATTGACAAAGCGAATGCTAAAGGCACCAGTTTCTTAGATCTCTTCAGTAGTACAGGCAATTTACGTCGCATGAGAATTATCATTGGTAAGTCAAGCTGGTCGCTAGATATCGCATAATCGATTGAACCCTCGGCAGCCATCGCCTTCTTCTCCCAGTGGTCTGGAAATGGCCTCATTTCATACTATTTCAACCTTATCCTCAATGACATCGGCATTACCACCCCCTTTGACCAAACTCTCATGAGTGGCATCTTGCAAATCTTCAATTTTGTCACTGCTATTATTGCTTCCTTCCTTACGGAGTGTGTTGGTCGCCGTGTCCTGTTCATCATCTCGACAGCTGGCATGACGCTGTTCTACATGTCGATCACAATTTGCAGTGCTGTCTATCGTAACTCCGTCCCATTTAACCATGACGGGACTATTGATATCGATCCTGCAACGGGGAAACCTGTGAAGGGCAACGAGAAAGCTGCTTTCATGTACATCACAGTGGTATTCCTCTTCAACTTCTTCTATACCATTGCATTTACGCCGCGTAAGTTTCTCGAACTCGACCTCGCCCTTTTATTTTAACTGTCAACTGTAGTCTTGGTCTCATACACCATCGAAATCCTGCCTTACAAGATTCGTGCCAAAGGGCTTGCTGTAATGAGGCTCGTTTCACCCGCTGGGTCATAACTTACGCTGACTTTATTTCATAGTTTGTGTATCACGATCTCTCTCGTGTTCAATAAGTACGTCAACCCAATCGCCTTCGACGCCCTCAACTGGAAATACTACATCATTTACACCATTTGGGATGCTGTTGAGACAGTGTTCATCTGGCTTTATGCTGTCGAAACTAAGGGACGATCGCTCGAGGAAACCGCTGTGCTCCTGGAGGACCTCAGTGTCACCGATATCGTCGCTCAGTGTGCTCATAAACACGTCCATTTCTCCAGCGGGAAGGATGAGGGGGGCGGTTTCGACTTACGGGATGCTGACGAATTTTCCATTTCGGATGAGAGCATTGGGCGCGCCTTCTGAGTGCATCGATCCACGGTACTCCTACTCAGCACTTCTTGGATGCATGTCAGGAAGTCGCTTGGAATGAACTGAATACTAATCAGTGTCAAGCGACCTACAATCCTTTGGCTCGATCAACGGAGACTGATTCAGAATAACAGGCACCATACCAGCGGTCCTTCTTAGATTCCTAGACATGTTCAGTTTGGACATGGTATTCGTGTCAGTTTCATTTCCCCTGGTTAGGCGTCGCACTCAAGGGGCTGTTCTGCCGCACTGACTGTAATGAACTTGTAACCAGATCTGGCCATCTGTAGAATTTCAATGATCGAAGCACGGGGAGCTTTTGATTCACATTCACTTTGTTATCATTACAAATGAGCGTACATGTTATGTAGTACTGCAATGCACGGCCCGCCAGCATGTGTGATACTTATTTGAGTCTGTCGACTCAATTCACTCCTTCCGGCAACGCCCGGCCTTAGCTGGGCCTTTCTGGCCTTACCTCTTTGCGTAGAGTGTGCAAAGATAAAGCAAAACATTGGAGCTACCGGCTTGGATATGCACAGCCCAACGCTAATGCTACTGAAGCGACCGCCACTGTAAACAGTCCAACAGTCTCATTGAGGGGCAACTCCGGCATACATTATACTGCATATTTACGGAACTGTGGAATCACTGGCTCTCAGAACTATAGGCACCCAGTCCGTCCTTGGTCCAGGACAACTCTTGGCCCATGGTCATGTAATCATTGTGCAAATGCCCCGAGAATTAAGCGTCTATACTCCAGGCCATTATGTTGTAGCGACTTGTGTTACTAAGTCCATGCAGTCTTTGCACGTGGAAAACCCCTCCGATGCGGCGTCCCCAACCGATAACTCAGCAGGGACTCCGGAATTTCCCATCGGCGAGCTTTTGCAATATGTACGATACTGCAGCAACGAAAATCCCCGCCACCGGAGGGAGTGAGTCTGCACCGTGAACTGGCGCATGGTTAGCGAAGGTGTTGTTATTTGGCCATGATTTGGGTGTAAAGGTCCTGTCATCAGCATCCCTGGAAGGTCAGGGATCCAGGCCCCATTCCAAGCAGGTGGTGTCAATGGGGCTTCCTTCATGTAAGGGTTACATAGCGGCTATCAGGATAACTATCTTCCAGATCGTTTCCCTGGCCGCCCACTTGTTTAAAATGGGTGTCTCTTCAAGTTTTGGACCCCTGCAATGGGTCCAAGCGTCGGCACATCAATGAGGCACGCAACGACAAACTTTGACCACTTACTCTACACGGGAAAGTGGTACTGTAACACAGGTGAAGTCTTGGGTCTGGTATCCCAATCAATCTATTGATGGCCCTTTCGTACAGGCTTGCTGACGTTGAACATTCTTCTCTGCCTTCCTCTCATCTCCTCATATTCCAATGGATTTGACGGAAGGTCGGTACAGGGTGATGGAACGCCGAGAACACTTCAGTTGCCTGATGAAAATTCTTCCTGGCAGCATGATGAATGGGTTGCAAAGTGTCACTTGGTGGCAAGAGTTTTTCCATCATCCTCGTGGTGGAACTTGTGTGTATCGTTTCCGCTGCTTTCACTCCATTACGGAAATGCTGACGTTCACTATTTATTTCCGCAGTGGGTCTGTTCAACGCTATTCAAAACGTATGCAGAGTACGGGCGATCCTAGATAAGTTAATGATTTGTGTGTTCAGATAGGTTCTATTTGCGGCGTTCCCTTTGCACCATATGTCGCGGATACCTTTGGGAGGAAGTCTGCTATGCTATTGTAATTCCAGCATCCGCTCTCAGCCACACGAGCAACACTGACGTCTGGTCCATTCTGCAGAGGTGCACTTATTATTGCTGGTGGGGCTGCATTGCAGACAGCCTCTCAGAATTTTGGCATGTTCAGTCAGTGTGCAGTTGTATCAATGTCTGAGGCTTCCTAAGTCATTCCCTTTAAGTTGGTGCCCGCGCCATGATTGGCTTCGGGGCATCTTTCTTAATGGTAGCCTCCCCTCTTCTCATTTCCGAGCTGGCCTATCCTTCACACCGGCCCTCAGTTTCCGCGCTGTTCAATACCATGTGGTTTAGTGGCTCTATCGTTGCGGCCTGGGGGACTTTCGGTGAAACAATTTTTTATCACAAATACGCCGCTGTTTCTTTCAACTTACCCTCATGCATCCAAAAGGAACCTTCCGAATCGATAATAACTGGTCATGGCGTATTCCATCCGCTCTTCAAGCCATTCCCTCTGTTATTCAGCTGCTTCTTCTATGGCTTATTCCCGAGTCGCCTCGTTACTTGATCCGCCAAGGCCGGGATGAGAAGGCTCTCAATATCCTCGCTAAATACCACGCTAATGGAAACCGCAATGATCCTCTCATCGAATATGAATACAACGAAATTAAAGAGGCCATTTCCATAGACGAAGCGAACGCTAAAAGTTCCAGCCTCCTGGAGCTCTTTAGCGGCACAGGTAATCTGCGTCGCATGAGAATCATCATTGGTAAGTCAAACTGGTCGCTGGACACTGTGCAGTGATCTAAGGCCTCTGCAGCTATTTCCTTCTTCTCCCAGTGGTCTGGAAATGGTCTCATTTCATACTATTTCAACCTCATTCTAAATGGTATTGGTATCACCTCCGCCTTTGATCAAACTCTCATCAACGGCATCCTGCAAATCTTCAATCTTGCCACTGCAATCACTGCTTCCGTCCTTACGGAGCGTGTCGGTCGCCGTGTTTTATTTATTGCCTCAACAGCTGGCATGACGGTGTCCTACATGGCAATTACAATTTGTAGTGCCGTCTATCGTCACTCTGTCCACATCAACCCTGATGGGACTACTTCCACGGATCCTGCGACCGGGAAAGCCGAGAAGGGCAATGAAAACGCTGCCCATACCTACATTGCGGTGGTATTCTTCTTCAGCTTCTTCTACGCCATTGCATATACACCGCGTAAGTCCATCAAACTCGCCCTCATCCTCAGGCTCTTTTCGTTTTAACTCCCGGCCACAGTCCTAGTCTCATATACCGTTGAAATTCTACCTTACAAAATTCGTGCGAAGGGGCTGGCTGTAATGGGGTCCGTTTTAGGCGCTGATTCACGCGGAGAAACGAACCCTGACTTCTCTTTCATAGCTTGTCTGTCACTGCCTCTATTGTATTCAATCAGTACGTCAATCCAATCGCCTTCGACGCCCTCAACTGGAAATATTATGTCGTCTATACCATTTGGGACGCCGCCGAGACGGTATTTATCTGGTTCTATGCCGTCGAGACCAAGGGACGTTCGCTTGAGGAGACCGCTTTGCTCTTTGACGATCCCAGTGCCGCTGATGCTCTCGCCCAGCGAGCTCACGCAAATGTTCGACAGCTGCCTAATGAGGGGGACGAGAAAGGCGACCTAAGCTCTGAGACGACCAATGAGAACAACTCAATCCGCGAGAGCAGGAGACAAGTGGTTTAAACGTGCCAATCTGCACTCCGCCCCACTACAACTCAGCGCTTCTTGTCAAGAACATCGCTTGAACTGGCAGCAAAATAATCCACCTGATCAACGACGAACTCAAATCACTGCGTATATACTGTTCAGGAACGGATAGTGTCTTATTCGGTTTGGATATGCAATCATCATGCCAATTTGATTTTCTCAAGGAATGAAATCCTTCTCCGTTCGGAAGCTGCGGCACCTGTACTAAAGAGGAATGTCCTGCCCATATCTTGGACCCACCCGTCTCTAGAATTTACTGATCGAAGTTCTGCCGCTTTTAGTTTACATTCGTTCGAAAGCTCGATAGTCATTAAGATCGATACCGGCGTCAGACACGTCTTGAACCCCTGGCACTAGCGTGCGTGGGCGTGCAGGTCTAGACTGGGTAGGTAGAGTGCTTCCGTGGATTAATTATACAAACAAGTGTGCATGCAATGCACAATAGAAGCGATGACAAATGCCCGAAGAATGGAACATGAAGAAATCCAAGAGTGAACTCTCCTTTTGGTATCCTGTAGATCCGGTTGCAAACTGAGCTGGGAAAACTTCAGAGTTTGTCGCGCCAATTGATCCCCAAAAGCTTAAAGGCGCCCAAACGCCTCGAGCGTTGCAATTACGCCGCCTCCGCCACAATGAAGGTATCATACTCCGCGTATTCAGAAGCATCCCCTGAATATGGAAGATACGATCCCCCGCCGTGGCGGTTCTTGGCCGTCAAAATCGTAGGTAGGCGCGGAGCGCGAGGCCCCCTTGCCCGCAGCCCGAGAGCCAAAAGTTATGTAATCATCTTGTTTCCTTGCATTGGAGAACGAAGCCCCTTTTGCACCGCGAGCATTCGCGTACGACCGTCTTCCCTTGGAGCGTTGATTCAAATGCGAATCCGATGCTGCGCTCGGCGGGTTTTCACTGTGAACATCCCCAGAAGCGCCTGACAGACCTCTGGAGCGTTGCGGCTGGTGACCATAATCTGAGAACGAAGACGCCCTAGAATAAGCATTTCCGCATGGAGAGAGTGAATCACTGTGCTTTGCCAGGGGGGGAGGTGGATTAGGCAGTGGACGGTGGGACCGGTTAACACTTGAAGAAGCGTCGGATGATTTTGACCGGCCGTGTTCCGATGAGTGCCACGAGGATGAAGTTGCATTTTGATGGCCCGGATGGAGGTGTTGAGAAGACGGGGCCTGTTGGTGAGAATAAAGTTGAAAGAAAATTGTCAGAATATTATTGCCGAATGAGTCATACGTTTGAAATTAAAGAGAAAAGGAGAAAGCGGAGGGACTCAGCAGAATTTGGAGATTGGGTCCAAGTTAAGAAGGTTTATTTGGCAGATATCGAGTGAAATCTGTTGGATTCCAATCTCCTTGCCGATCGTTCTGATAATGACGTTGGGTTGAACAAATAGAAAAACTGAATTTCATGCGAGCTTTACTGCATATAGAAACACTTTTCGGGGTTGAGAACAATGACTCGCAGGTAGGACAAGAAGGGAAATGAGGGTGTACACACAGATGAGATTGGACTTTGGCATAGAGACACACGAAAGAATGGGTAGCCCGTGAGATAAGAGTCTTTAGTTCGAAGCATGATGGGTAGAGATTGGGTTCTCAAAGAATAAAGCGGATGAGGGAAAGGCAACGGAATCATTTCCCTACATTAGTCACCACATCATGATGATGAGTTTGTTGAAGTTCGCGCTCAAAGTCCGCGCTGGGTTCATCCACGATAAAGTGTCCCTCCTGGCCTTTCTGAGCGTCTGGTCCAAAGGTGAACGAAGATGTGGCGCCATCGTTCCCAACGATGGGAGAGTTAATAATTTCTTCCCTCGTAGGAATAGGGAGGCTATGAGAAGAACAGTGAAGACATCAAGATCCACGTTCTAGGCTTGGTGGGCAGAGTGCATGAGAAACAGCAGAACGTACGTGTCTTGGCGTCTTGGCTGGGCCTGACGTGCCTGATTGCGCACTAGGGTGCGGAATGTATTGACTTCGTCCACTATGAGGCGTTTCATGCCATCGATCGTGTCCTCTTCCTCGAAGCCAAAGTCGAAAACCTCCAGAGGATAGTCTAAGCAATGAAAACAAGTCCTCAGGACCATTGCACTCACAGAATGGCAGAGGGGTTCGTCGTTGGGATCGTGCCAGACAGCAAGATATGGGTGGGAAAGTGCCTCTTCACAAGTAATCCGCTTTGCAGGATCGAAGCACAACATACGTGTTAATAGATCAATGGCTTGGGGGTTAGCATGCGGATAGAGATTGGAGAACGGGATGCGCGGCCGGATCGGCAGTGAGCGAATATAGTCTTGAGCCTTAAAAAACAAAGCACAAGGGATAAGATAAAGAGCAAGCCGCACAGGGGGAAGGTCTTATTTCCCGTATGAAAATTATACTACTTACTCTGGGAGACCCAACACGACGAAGAGTGTCTTCGCTTGGGGTCCCGAGATAGTGAAGGATCTGATTAAGCTGATCCACATAACTGGAGGAAAGCGTATTAAGTCCAACACTCCATTTGTGCCTCCATTTCCGCAAGTAGGTACTCACTCGCGTCCTTTGAAGATTGGTTTACCACCAAGGAGTTCAGCAAGAATGCATCCAATAGACCATGTGTCGATTGAGGATGACTTCGGGACAAGAAGCTTAGAATCCACGCCCAGACGGCCACAGTTGGTAGCTGGCCGCACTCACATAATTGGCGAAGCTCAACATGATCTCAGGGGCACGATACCAT
This sequence comes from Cantharellus anzutake, assembly GCF_015039405.1. NCBI lineage: Eukaryota > Fungi > Basidiomycota > Agaricomycetes > Cantharellales > Hydnaceae > Cantharellus > Cantharellus anzutake. The sequence goes on from NW_024066973.1 coordinate 306,749, forward strand.
CGAGTAGCCACGTATTCAGTCATGAACCCTCCCTTGTGAGGATCGCCTTGGGGCGGGGCTTTGAGACCTCGTGCAAGACCAAAATCGCAGATTTTGAGCTCGCAATCAGCATTTACAAGCAAATTCCCCGGTTTAAGATCGCGGTGGAGAACGTTAGCCGAATGAATGTATTTAAGTCCACACAGTGTTTGGTAAATGAAACTCTAAGCAAGGTTTTGATAGTGAGGAGCATTCGAAGCGGAATAAAGTGACAACAAGCACCTGGAAGTGGGCGTCGGACAAAGGTTGCCCTGATCGGATCTATACATGTTGAATATGAGTTAGATCTCTGATGGCAACGGCACCTGTGAGGCAGGGCATTACAATTGCATGAAGATCGGCCTCCATCAATTCTTCCTGTTAGCGGCGCGCATGAACTAAACCGAAAGACGTAAGGAAGAATAGTGGCGTACATAACAGTAAACTTCGTGAAAATTCCCCTGTGCATCGAAGATGATGTCCATGTCGTACAAACATGTTATCTGAAGGCAGGACGTGGGTCAACGAGTAAAAACAATGCGGAATTCTGATAGGGGCGCACATTCTTATGGCCACGGAAGTGGTGCAAGAGTCTGGAAGTGTGTGTGGATCAGCTATCAGGCCGCGTTTATCGCTCATTCAGGACGCACTTGATTTCGCGCAGGCATCGTTTGGTCAAGATTTTCTGGGGAAAGGGCAAATTTGACGCGTATCAACATCCAATGAGCGCTTACACAGATGGCATGATCGAGCGCCTAACCTTGGTGTTAATGTTGGTGATCTTCTTTATGGCACACCCGTCGCCAGATCTCCTGTGCTTTGCTGCCAATACGCATCCGTAAGCGCCTTGGCCGAGATCTTTGATGTACTCATATTCCGCATCGATGATAAATGCTTGGCCGACGGCCTGCACGGTGTGCCGTGGTGGCCCCATGGTGTATAGGGTTATAGGTGAAAAACTGAAAGACGGAGATGTGTTGGGGGGTAGGGAGTGGTTTCTGGTTGGGGTATAAAGGGAAGAGAAGAAAAGAAGAACGTTGCTAGATTTTCAATTGTGAGTCGGTTTCTTTCAGAGATTCGAATGTTCTATTGCCCTGGCGAAGCTCCTATGAAAAGGAGTGTGCGAGCTTCCAACGTGCAGATAAGAAGGCGCCTGGCAGTGCAAACCGAGCGTATTCGATGAGGCTATTCCTAATCGTCAGCAACGGTTGACATGTGTTGATCACAACGCCTCCATGCTGTGCTCTTCATCATGCGAACAGCCCAACGGCAACCGTTTATTGTCTGCTTAAATCTAAATATTCGAAACATTATCAACTTGGGGTTGACGTTTCCCAGTCCGTGCACCTGTTGAACGGTTCCAATCACTACCACTGGACCGTTCATCATCGCAAGCTTTCGGGTTCGGTGCTCGTTCCCCGCTGCGTCACCGGAACACTGCCTTCCTAGCCCCCCACATTGTGAACGTTTCCTATGACTTATCGGGAAATGTAATTGTACTTCACACTCCAACCACCCTGTAAGAGCTGAACAAGAGCACAATATGACTTGGAGTATATCTCCACGTGGGAAGGCACCCAAACATCAAGGACAAATCAAAGAAATGATACGGGCGTTCATCTCGCCAAGAAGACGAGCCATAAGGCGCTTAGTTTGCATTTGCACGTATTTATACCGGGTCCGAACCCATAATAGGGAAATGATTTGCCTCGCATCGAACCCTGAGAGCTTGCTCTTCTAACCAGGCAGCTCCTAGATCATGGTGGACTTAGTCAGATACAGAGGCAAAATATCGCGCTTGTATCACAGCTTGCATGCAAATATGCGATCCCTATCCACTTCATTCGTTCGGGGGCCGACAGAGCCCGCATTGCTAACTCAAACCTTTCCCGAATTTTACAGCGAGAGACTTCTCCCAAAGTTTTCGTCCAATATAGCCCTAGTTAGCACGCAGGAAGCTCCGAATGCTCATGGTGCCCCAGGTGGACTGCTGTCTGAATCACCCAAGTATTTGAGATGGACATTTGAGGATATGCACCACCATGTGGCTGCTCTTTCCAGAGGTCTGGTCCATTTAGGGGTGAAAAAGGGGGACCGAGTGGGCGTTGTCATGGGCAATTGCAGGTAAGAACACGTTCATTTCATTTACCGTGAACAAATAGCTTGATCTCCTTACTATTCGAAGCACCTATGCCTGTTTACAATGGGCGGCAGCTAGTATTGGCGCTGTATTGGTTACCATTAATCCTGCGTATCGGATTCGCGAGCTGGCATGTGTTGGTTATTTTTTTCATTTCTGATGTCTCCAACCATCTTCCCTAATACAGATAGGCGTCATGAAGCTTGCCGGGGTGTCATCTTTGTTTATCACTCCAAAATTGCGTTCTTCTCGATATATCGACCTTCTTCTTCAAGAAATGCCGCATCTCGCATCATCTGATGGCCAGGGCGACGCGGATCTTCCCCTTCAAAATATAATCATCACCGATAACATATCAAGGGAAGGAGGCGACTTCCACGCAGAACTGTCAAGAATCCCTATAGCGGTTGGTTTTCGCGACCTGCTGATATGGAGAGAAGATGGCGAATCTGTCAATGAAGTCAAATCGATTGAGAAGTCACTGCATCGTGACGAGGTGATAAACCTGCAATTCACAAGGTAGGGCTGCCCACGAGGCTCATTCTCATGAACACCTAGCAACTCCATATTTAACATACTGCGCAAAGTGGTACAACAGGATTACCAAAAGCAGTTTCGGTGAGTGCACTCAGGTGTGCAAGGATTTCCATATCCGCTAACGCAGAATTTTGAATACTCCAGTTATCGCACGCCAACCTGTTGAATAATGCTCATTCTATAGGAAGATGCATGGATCTTACACCCGCGGACAAGATATGTTCGTATTGCATGATATAGATAGCCATATTTCATTTCCCCTTTCCCAAGAACTCACATGCTGCTTTTGACACGTCTAGGCAACATACCTCCGCTTTTCCACTGCTTTGGGCTGGTCTTAGGAAATCTCGCGTCCTGGGTTCATGCGTCCGCTATTGTTTACAGCGCAGAAAGTTTCGATCCGAGAGCTGCCCTTGATGCGATGGAAGCAGAAAGATGTACAGGAGTTCACGGCGTGCCCACGCACTTCCTGGGCTTGCTAGAAACGCTTGAGGCAGGGAAACCCTGTGGAGAGCAATGGAACCTTTCCACGTTAAGGTGTGTTCAAATCGCTTCCTGGCTTGCACCTGCGCGCAAACGCATGCTTGGGCGCCAAACCTAGAACCGGGATTGCCGCGGGCACAACCATACCATTGGATATGATGAGGCAATTGATTCAAAAACTGAATCTAACTGAACTGACAATTGCCTATGGCATGAGTGAGTGATATGTGCTTCTCCTGGTGTGGCGGTGGTCAGTCAACTCGAAGCTGAATCCCGAGTGACCTAGCGGAAACGAGGTGAGTCACTTCACGCGATATCGAAAGTTCCAACAGCTTGCCGATCGGTTAAGCGTGTGATACTTCCCATACTAATTGTGAAGTTGAACCCTTAGTCCTGTGTCTTTCCAAACAGTCCCATTGGATCCTTTGAAAAAGCGGACAGAGACGGTTGGACGTGTTCAGCCGCATGTCGCGGCCAAGATTGTGGACTCCAATAACAATATAGTCCCCGTCGGTATGTGGGGTCTACCATTCACGATGCTAAGTATGTCTTCTGGCTAACGTAGTGCCTTTTATTCCATGAACGGAAATGCCTAGGCACGCCAGGCGAGCTCTGGGTGTCTGGCTATAACGTCCATAAAGGGTAAGTAATGACAGTGGCCCAGCATTCAGTGTTTGCGGTGGTTTCGGGGACTCCCTGACCGTGCTTGCTCAGCTCTCGCACCTGCTTTTTCTAGGTACTGGGATGACCCTGAACAGAGCGCTGCCATATTGGCACGAGCACCAGCCCCCGATGACCCAGGCGAGGGCGATTTGGTGTGGCTGAAAACAGGTAATTGATAACACAAGGATGGCTAACAGACTTAGCTGTTGTATCGCTCACCGCTGCTCCATCGCCATAGGTGACATAGGCGTTCTCGACGAGGATGGTTATCTTAGAAGTGCGTCCCACGGCATGGTCGCCGCGCCGCTCAATTGAATATTGACTCCCGCTAATCTGGATCATGTTTCGCACCCGACAGTCGTTGGCAGAATGAAAGATATCATCATTCGAGGAGGAGAGGTATGCACCAGCCAGGACCGATATCCCCCTCTCCTGCCTACATGATTACTCCACTATCACAGAATCTGTTTCCCGTCCAAATTGAGAACGTGTTGACTGCGCATCCTGCGATTAAGGAAGCAGCGGCCGTCTCCGTCCCCGATCAGAAGTATGGAGAAGTTGTCGGGGTATGGATCGTTCGAGAACAGAGATCCATTCACCCTGCAACACCTGAGCTTACCAACAAGGATGTTATATCGATCGTGAAACAAGCAATGAACCCTCAGGTATGTGCCCTTGCGTGATTCAGAGATTGTGTCTGCTTAGATTATGCGGGGAAGTAGAATGCTCCATCCTGGGTATGGTTCGTGGGTGAAGGTGCAGCGAAAGAATCAGGTTATGATATACTCCCTAAGACTGGGAGCGGTAAAGTTCAAAAGAACATTCTCCGCATTTGGAGTCGGGAGATGGCTGCACAAAACATAGGGCTTGTTTCGCATTGATGAAGTGCATCCGTGCAGCGTTCATCGGAGCATAAGACTGATATTCCGCAGACAATTATTGGCTTCCGCGCTCCCGGCCTATGTGCATGTGCTCTTCTTACGGCGTCCAAATGTCATAGCGATCTGACAGTGCGGTCATGTATTTGCAAACTCCAACCCATACCTTTGCGAAACGTGTTAGCAAATATGTGCACGAGAGATATTGAGCTGTAATGGTTCGCCCTATGATCTCTTTTGAGCACCGAAATTAAAAATCAGATAACGCAATGAAGTAGATGCATACCAAGTTGCGCAACCTCTGAACGCCGCTTGCTGTGGTAGCTCTGTCTCCTAGGCGATCTTTCTCCGTGTCATCGAAACATGTTATATACTATTACAGTAAAACTCTTTTGTCATCGATACCCACACGATACACTGTTGATCTTGAAGAACGCCTCGCCCGGGGGTAGTTGCGCCGCTCCGGCGCTGGAAGTAGGTTCCGCCGTTCTCTAAGTCGTAGGGGATGCGCCGTGGTGCGCTTGGTTTCTCCTGCGGGCGGCGGATTACTGGGGCGATCTAGTATCAGCTCTTCAGGTATGTGAGGTTGTCTACCTAGACACGATGAAAATGAAGTTAGGGGTAGGAAGGGGAAGAGCAAATAACCATCCTGTGATTGCGCGTATGTCAATCTATCGTGAACCACTCGTCCGGCCCAGTCCATGGCGCTTTGCATCTGTTTCTGATAAATAACACCCGATAGGCCAACAGCGCGGAACATCGTTCCTGATACGTGAGAACCGCGATTCCAGAGCGGCATTCCCAGGCCCGGGCCAGGGCACTTGTTCGGTGACCGTCTTCTCTCGTGACACTGTGGTGCTCCGATTTGTATCGTGTTGGGTATCAGAAGCCCCAGAAAGCCGGTAGAGCGCCCTCGTTGCCGTAGAAGTTCACAGCAAAGTTTGCGGGGGGTGGGGGGTTTTTGGTCACTGTGTGTCTTGATGCATGCCAGCGATACTGATTTTTTCGTCCCTGTATTGGCAAGAATACAGATTAGTTAAGAGCTGAATATATACTTCACTGGAGACGGCGAGTAAAGCGCGAGGCGCACCCCGCGGTAGTTGTACAGCAGCGATCCAAACACAAGATGCTAAGTCAAATGGCTTGGCTTGGTTTAAAAGGCATTAAGACAAGTGGAAACCCTTGAAGATGGGCACCTATTGTAGCAGTGGCAGCACCGATCTTGGCACAGTCAATGTATGCGCAAGTCATGTCCGGTAGTTAAAAAAACGGTGGAGCGCAACAACACATCAAAAACAACCATTTCAAAAACCCCGAATATTATGCTGGGTCAAAGTATGTTGGGTGAAAATGCCAAGACCAACCGCCGTGACACCTTGCTTGTGACAATGTGCCCTCACATTGGCAATTATGTAAGCGGGGTGGGCTTGATGCTGGGCATGCATGGGGAGGGTGCACGATGGAGAAGGCGCATCAAAAAGGAACTGAAATGTTGGGTATGCCTGCTGTGTCAAAATTACAACCGGATCGGCACCTCAGACCATGTCTAATATCACGCCAACGCGCAAAATTGGCCGAAGCATTCCCGCGACTCATTGATTATATATATGATTTAACTCTCGATCGTTAAACTCGACATTCGCAACATCTGGTATACACGACTGCCCCTGTGAACATGCAACTCGTCCTACTAGAAACGAATAAGATGAGATCGTAGACCCAGCGAGCCCGATCCACCGCTATTTCACGGCTACTGTATCCCAACTCGCGGTTGGGGCATCCTACTTTGCCTCAGAGGATCACTTGCGCAAACAAAACAACAGAAGAGGGCAGTGAATCACTGTCCGTCGATGCATTCCTGAATGGTCCTACGGTGGAGCGGTTGCAGAAGCTCTCTCAAGCGCATTCAGAAAGGATACAGGTTTGGAGTTGGGGACCCTGCGTGCCTTCTTCAAGCTTTCTTACCAACACCAACCATAACTCGAAGAGCCGATCCTCTCAAAATGTAACACGATTCTTGAGATATTTAACCCGCGAAGGTATCTACGAGCTTGCTTCGCCAGTGGGTAGAATAACGTTCTACTTGGGGCAAGGTTGTGAAGACGATCAGGATTCAGAGCATCTTCCTTGCGCCGCGTTTCTGACGTCCCAACAACCAGGGCGGGATAGACCCGCGGCATAATACCACCGCATGGCAGGAATCAAAATCATGTAACACCACAAGGAGTGCCCTCCATCTTAATTCCCGGGGACCGGAACTCAGCATGAAAGTTATGTCTGTCGCAACGTCAATTTTGAGAGTGCGGAGCACCCATCGAGAACGAACGTGCCAGAAAGTCTGTAGACCCTACAACATCAATTCGACCATGGGGCCTCGCCAAAGGTATCTAAGATGGCCTAGTGGCCACATCATTCCGCGTCTGCCGAATCTAAAGTGGGGGATTACGCATTTTTTTGGGAGAGGTGATTCGCAGGAGAACATGAACAATTAATCTCCACCTGTCTGATCAATTACCGTGATTTTTGAATCAGTTTGGTGGGGGCCGATTCCAAGATAGAACCCTCCCTGGCAAGTGAGAGAGAACGCAGGTTGAGGGAAAGAATAATCTCAGCATTTATCCATGGCCTATTCCTCTAAACTCGTTCCTTAACCGTCCCAATGGGACGGCATGCGAAACCGCCTCACGAATGGTATTAAAGAGTACGAGGAGCCATGGCTGCAAGTAGTTAAAATTTCCCACCCTCAAGGCTGACCGCTCAGAGATCTTTAGGGCCTAAAACCAAGCCATTAACCGACGTGCAACGTGAACATCACCACCGATGCCCCAAATCCCCTGGTACGATCACAATTGTATAGAGCCGAGCCAATGGAACTTGATCTCCCAAGTGGCGTGTCGAGCAAATATAGGGTGTGCGCGGTGACGCCCGCAGCACGGCATTGTCCCACAGGCCGGAGATTGCATGCACACGCGGAAGCTCATGCAAATGTGATTCTCCAAAACTCAGTCATGACTGGTTCATCCCTGAAAGTTAGTCGAGCGTTCGGAACTAAAATATAATCATGGAGTTGACATCTGCATGTCTGTCCATCCATCCACTATATTTCCTGGTGTCGTGAACGACGTTGTCCGATCCACAACGTGACGTCACCGACCAGTAAGATATTGTTTTAGCCGAAGGAGACCCAAGGAGCCCCTCGAAGCATCTTCCATGATGGGTATGCTTAAGGATAGGGCTGCACGTTCGAAGATTCATGCAACAATGGAGCTCTTTGTGGTGGTTAATGCCTATCCGAGTAGGCAGAAAGTCCTTCCAGACTCAAGCAATGCGAACGGACGGCGTACGTTGCCTCGATATTGCGTTCTCGCGCAAACACACCCTCAACTGGCCCAATGAACAATAGTCTATTCGGGATCGAGTAGCTCCGAGGTGGGGAACCCGCTCATGAGCGCGTGTGAGGAAAAATCAGATGTTTCGAACCAAGTGATCAGGCTGAAGTTCTCAAGAGCGAAATCAATGAATCCTATTGCGCATGAAGATGTGAGAAAGGCGAAATTAGCGCGGACACGGAGTTTTCTTGTTGCGAAAGGGCCGTTCGGGGCGGCCCCGGTGCCCACCCGGAATATCTTGCCAGCGTATGGATAAGTTGCGGAGCATCAGGAAGGAAGAATAAAACATACACCTCTAGGGGGTCAAGGCCCAGTGTGTGAATAGGATGCCCATTAAATATCCTCTAACTTCACCTCAGTAGTTAACTTAGGGGACGAATGCAAGCAGAGCAGGGAGCTACAAATGCATCTTCGGGAATGTCTTCAGAAGAAAGGTCAATCGAAAGGTGGAGCGCAAACACCGAAATGGGAGATCGATACCGTGATATAGTGATGTTCCCCCAATGCGCTGAGAGAAGGTTGTGCGGTTATGAAAGAGTAACAAGGCAGAAAAAAAACTCAAGCGAGCCACCTTTTTTTTTTTTAACGAAATACGGCCATGGGCATGGGAATCGTCCTGAAGAATGGTGATCCGAAGTAAAGGTTGAGAAAGAGCCCTGTAGGGGGGTTCCATTGGAGCGTCGCTTCGAGGCTGAAACGGAGTTGGTAAGCTTAAGGGGTATACTCTGATGCTCAAGTACTTACGTATGATAGAAAAGCCGCGCTGACGTCATTGCTTGCCGATAATACAAGGCGTGATTGATCCGAAACGCCGGTGGGGCAACCCGATGCCTGTCAACGCTAGGCACTTCGATGAAGGAGACTTGAGAGAGAGCACATCACACCTTATGCATCGGCTGAACGGCGAAAGAAAGCCTGAAGAACTTGGTTCATGTCGGAGGGTGTTGGCCGACCTCGAAACATGGACACATATTACATTTGTTTGTCCCGATGCATGCTAGTTGACGGTTGACCACCTCGTCCGATCGTGATCATCGCCCGCCCGCTACCCCCTGGTTCTTACAACAAGGAGGACTAATAGGCTCACAAACAAATATGACCATGAGCGGTGGCGTGTATAACGTTGGGCCTGATATGTCTGGTTACTTCACCAAAATTCAGAGTAACGAAACGAAACACTCACTACAAAGTCGCTCAATTGCCGCTCCCGCTATACTCAAAACCATCCCAACGCGAATCGAAACCCCCTCACTGCTGCAGAAATGTAGGGAAAACGCGTACATCTGGAGTCTCACCTTCACCGTTAATATTTGTCGGTCTATTCCACCTCTTCTTACGCGGGTTGCCATGGTAATTATGTAAATCATGTTGTGGTATCTAAGACTATTTAGATCTTCGACGTCTATTTCCGCCAAACGAGTGGCTGCGGGGATCTAGAATAGGATGAGTGGTGCTAGCTCACCTTCATCTCCTCACTCCTTTGTGTGACGATCTCACCACTGAGCGCTGTGTATGAAGAGAGCGAATCCAAGTGACCACCTCTCCCTTTAGATCTCTAATATGAGTTTGAGGTGAGAGTGAACGTACTTATTGTTGCTTCGTCTGATTTATCATTGCGACTCATAGGTATACTCCAGTAGGAACTCATCTTCAGATCTTTGACACAAGTCTGAGTTCTACCCGACTTAAAACCATTCATCGCCACCTTTTGGTATCTCTACCTCGCTGCGCTCAAAGGGAAGGCATCGGCGCAAGGGGATAGTGGACATCAACTTGCAACACCTTCCCTTTTTGTCATAAATGAATTGAGAGCTCTAGGACCCGTTTGGGTTGAATGAAAGCTGATACGATCAGCTTACCTCCACAGATTGTTAACAGTCATTTCTCAGTGAAGCGCCTATTCGTTCTGCGAACGGCTTCACGATGGACGCATCATCTTCTGCACTGATAGAAGGCTTGCGGGCAGCTGTCGAGGCCCAGGTGAAAGATCTCAGTGGGCAATTCGATCCCACTCCCCGATACCTTGTTGGGTCAGGTGGCTACTCCACTGTCTATATTGCAACTTGGAGGTCTCCTGAATGTGAAGGACCAGTGAAGGTTATCACGTTCTCTTTGGAATAACTGCCAATTTATCATTCTTGTGCCTCGTGCCAGGTTTGCTACAAGGAGCTTCGTCCACCTGTAAGCAACATGCGTGAAGCTGTGGAGAGGACAAGGAAAACGGTCAAGGTGAGTCTCCCATATTCCTGCAAACAAGAAATATAATGGCCATCCAGTACCTTACCCGTGAGATGGGAGTTTGGAGCAAATTGGATCACCCTCATATCCTCAAGTTTCTTGGATTTGCCGTCGAAGGGGATGGATGCGATGTAAAGGGTGTACTGGTTTCTCCTTGGTGCCCAAATGGGAGTGTACTCGAGTATCTAGAGAAGAACCCACATGCAGAAAGGATTGACTTGGTGCGGACTCTTCCATCTCGCATTCGCTTTCGCAGCACAATGAATATACCATAATTCATTAGGCAAGGGATATTGCGAAAGGGCTTGACTATTTACATCATTTGACGCCAGCAGTTATTCATGGAGATCTCAAGCCTGTCAGCCAAGCTCCCTCTATTAGTTGCTTCCATTTCGCTCACTCCTATTTCAAAGGCAAATGTTCTCGTTAGCGATAATCACAACGCAATATTATGCGATTTCGGGCTGTCCCGCTTTAGCAGTGAACTCAGCACGGGCCAAACATCCTCAACTGCTGCTTTCACGATCAGGTTCACGCCCCCGGAGGTAATATTAGATGAGGAAAGGAAGAGCACTGAAAGCGACGTTTATTCATTTGCATGTACATGTATTCCGGCGAGTTAGATATCTCTCTTGCTGATGCGGTTTTGAATTTCATGACCCAACCTGGCCAGATATTATTCGGAAAACAACCATTCTCTGGTCTAAATGACATCCAAATAGTTGCACGGATCCCGAAAGAAGGCCCTTGGAACTGGGATCTCAAGGACCCGCTGCAATGCACTTTGTCCGACTGCTGTTCCGTGGTGACCGAGAATCGCCCCTCTATTCGGAAGGTCCTGCAAACTGCTGCATTTGTTGGATCCTCCCTGCCTCCCCGAGGCACCACGGGCGCTCCGAAGAGCATCGTAGCGCCCCACGATGCTCGTGTATTGAACACGTCCAACCCTGTCGGTGAGTCATCAGGCCTCCGATGCTTTTCAGTTTAAGAACTGGGGGTTATTCATTTACAAATCCATGTAGTGACGTCGCAGCTCTTCTCAGGGCCTCAAGTGCCCAGTGGACTTTCTCTCCGCACCCGCCTGGAACGCGAATTAATGCTAGGAAATGAGCGGAACCTCGCGAAAACAATACAACCCGACCAACTGCATATACCTGAAAGTTATCCTGCATCTTCGTACCAGGGGACTTACAAGGGTGTTTGTACACGCATATAATGTGGCTAGTCGTAGCTCTGCTGACGGGTCACTATCATCTCAACAGGGACCAGTATGTATCCAGCAGATCAATATCCCGATTCCACCCCCCCATGATCTCATGCGAGTGTGTTCTGTTTTTTGAAGCCAGTCGTCCTGAATCTGACAAAAATGGTCTTTAAAGGCTTTGAAGAGGCAAATACGTATATGGCGTCGGCTAAAGCATCCCAACATAGAGTGGCTCTATGGATGGGTTTTGTCTTCGGAAACCGAATCATCGATCAGTCTTAGTTTGATTTCCACCTGGTATGCTCACCGCGATGTCATGGGTTATTTACGCCAACACCCAGCTACAAATCGTCGCAAGATGGTGAAAATCTGTATATCTGTGAGAAATAGGGCAATAAGCGACTGACTCTGTCGTAAAGGTGTACCATATAGCGATGGGTCTTTTCTATCTCCATTCGGAAGGAGTCATTCATGCAGACATCAAACCGGTATGCTAGCTACACCAGATATTGGCAAGCCCTTTAACATATTTAACGTTGCCATTCTACTATTTAGGACAATATTGTAATCGGGGATGGAGGCAGTCCCTGTTTACGTGGTTTCCAATTCTCGTATGATCGTTTGGACAAATTATTTCCCTCCGATTATCATCTCAGTCCCCGTTTCGGATCCCCAGAATTGCACAATGGCCTCACAAAAGTTCCGGATCGAGGAAGCGATATCTGGGCTTTTGGCTGCGTCAGTGTACAAGTAATTTTGATCTTATTCTTATTGCCAGGAAAAGACGTTAACCCCTTCCCGCAGATTCTCATCGATGAACCTCCCTACTCCAACCTTACTGACGATCAGATCCCTATCGCTGCCGCAAATATGAAGCCCTATGAGTGGAGAGGTCTTGAGGAATTCGAAAAGTGTATTGTTATGTGCTTTGCTTATCCTCCATACCGCCGAATAAGCATCGATAGTGTGTGCGATACTTTTGAGTGAGTTGCCAGATAATTGGATAGTATCACTAACTCCCATCAGATTATGCTTAGCAGAAGAAACTAGGGCCGAAACGTCTGAGATGTCCATCAGAAGTATGTTGTTGGGCTGCAGATTCCTATCTCCGCTCATGCTGTGACATGTGCAGGTCGCCAAGGGGGTTATGTCCACCGCAGCGGATTCTCCGCGTCAGGGGAGAAAAACGACTCAACCTTAAAGATTCGGACTCCAGATGCGCAGCAGCTCGTCAGGCCTGAGCAAACGACGGGTTCAGGTGCCTTCGTTGACGTGGACCTCGAGCTCCATAGTGAAAGAGACGCTTCTACACTCCTCCCGAACCCAGAGCAGGGGTTTAGGACCCATCGCCTCATTCAAAACAACATTGAATTCGGCCCAGTTCGGCCCGTCATCCTCCTCAACTCTGTCGCGCAACGTTTTCAGATTCGTTACACATGGGTGAGCCTTCCGTGAATCTTGTGTACCCATACATAACTCTTCACGCACTCACGTAGAATGATACTGTACGTAAAAACACGAATCACGCACTTATCTATGAGTCACGGCTTCACAGTGGGTCTGATCTCTTTCTCCCGAAAATATGCAACTGACCCCGGTTGGAACGCGTTGTAGTCATTGGCTCGGTATTCTCTGGCCAGGGCCCCAGGAAAGGGTATGCCAGAGATGCAGCAGCGTACCAATTTTTCGAAGCGTACCCTCATTATTATCATTAGCCCTCTGTTGCCGCACCTCACTGGACACTGTATGTTAGAGTCGACTTTCTGAGGTCCGATGTTTGTTGGTTGGGGATGGTCCGACTAGGAACAATCCACGAAAGCTGTTAATGAACTTGGGTTTCAAGTCCTTGTGGAGCTCAACGTGACTATGTATTCCGAGTTGATGATCATGGTGTTTTAAGTAATGTTAGACACAATGACTTGACAGGACACGTACTTGAATCGAAATAGGTGAACCTGATGCCTAAACTCAGGGATACATCCCTTCGGAGGGGATTGCTCTGTGATCGTTCTAGATGGACTCGACGAGTGGGCACAGTGGGAAGTAAATCGCGGCAAATAACACAGTGCAGCCCAAGTATCTTACTAAGTCGCTGTATTTTACCTATGGCATATTGCTCCGTGGAAAAAGCCTGGGTTGTCGCGCTCGGATTCTGCACAATGGTCTTTGACAGGGGTAACCACGGTTTTTGTGGAATATAGAAGTGTTCACGTTAGGATAACATTAACATAATATATCGCCGAATACTGGTCTTGCCTGGTCCGTACTCCGATTAATGATGGTCCAACATTGTCGGATGGCACCATATTTGAACCTACCAAGGGCAGTGCAAACAGCGTCGAGGTCAATGATTTTGATGCTCAGCGCTTAAGTGGGCGACATAACCGGATAGGATACAGAAGATATTGCGCCATCAATCGCTTCAAGCATACACGTCATGTCGCAACTGCGAGGGGATGTCAGTGAGTGGGAAGGACGTCATTGTTTGGAATTCAATTGCACTATCACCGGAGTCATCCAATGGATAGGTGTGCCACTGTACGAGCATTACGATGGCATCTAAAGGTACTTCTTTAGCATTACATTTTGCCACCATCATCATGGAATAGCATGTTGAAGAAACGTTTCTAAAATGTCATAACACTTGGGAAACGTTACAACGAAGAAGCCAAAGTTAAATGCGTTGTAACGCGTTTGAACGGCGATTCCGGATTTCCGACATTCCAGCTTGAGCGCATCAAGGGTTTTTCGCTTGTTGCACTTTTCCCTTCGTTTTTCGCAGTAAATTCCGAGATAGAATCTGGTGTGGCGGTTGCGGTTCTTGAATGGCACTTGTCATGCGTGTCCAAATCTCTGGCGTACGAGTGAAATGCGGTCATCCCTCCCATGATCATTTGGGATGCGTTGCGCCCTTCGAGGGTAGGGTGGGTTTTATTCCATTGTTCGAGGCTTTTTCGATATTGGAGACGATTATAGGCCGGGGTCAATATTCCAGGTTTGTTCCTAACTTGGGCTTTCACGGCGATTACCCGTCGTCCGGCATACATAGACCAGCAGATAGTTCCCCGAGCCCGAGACCGCAGCAACACGAACGCATGGCTTACGTCACGCTACCTCAAGATTGCGTTTTCGCTCCAAACATACACCGACCCAATGAATAATAGCGACAGCTTGTTAGGGATCGGGAATCCCCCCACCCCATGGCAGGTGTAACGAGCGAAATCAGAAAGGCCAACCATTTTTATATAGGGCGAAATCGACCAAAACCCCATTCCGCACGAGGATGCCCCAGAAAGGAGAAATTAGCACAGATGCGAACGAAGCTTCGCTACTGGGGGCAGTGTGAGGAGAGGGGGGACGTTTTTAGGAACGGCCTCGGTGCGCGCCCGGAATATCAAGGCTCATGCACGGTGTATGAATAGAAAACATATCAAATGTCCTCCAGCTCCACATCAGGAGACGGTTGCAACCAGAGCAGAAAGGCTACAAACCAAGATCCCACCGTCATCCTGGCGAATGTTTTCAGAAGACAGATGTCAATCGAAAGGTGGGTTGGAGCACGGAAATTTAAGACCAAATGCGGTATATTAGTAACGTGTTCTCCAATGCGTTGTGAAAAGGTTGTGCGCAGCCACAAAGTGAAACGAATCGACTCAAGCTCAGCCGCCGATTTTGGAAAGAAGAAATCTATCCTTGGGGACGGAAGTTGTTAGAAATTCAGGTGGTTGGACTTGTTTATCCCCGTAGCATGTGACTTTTACGTCGATAGCAGAACGTGACTTTATATTGAAACAAAAGCTACTTAGTCACATGTCTACAGTGTCGCGCGCGCGAAAACGACTATATAGGCATACTGCAGCAGAAACTCATCTTCAGATCTTTGACATGAGTCTGAATTCTATGTGACTTAGAACCATTCATCGCCACCTTTTGGTGTCTCTACCTCGCTGCGCTCAAAGGGAAGCAAGGGGATAGTGGGCATCAACTTCCCTTTTTGTCATGAATGAATTGAGAGCTCTAGGACCCGTTTGGGTCGAGTGAAAGCTGATACAATCAGCTTACCTCCTCGTGTTGGTCAGATTGTTAACAGTCATTTCTCAGTGAAGAGCCTATTAACGGCTTCACGATGGACGCATCATCTTCTGCACTGATAGAAGGCTTGCGGGCAGCTGTCGAGGCCAAGGTGAAAGATCTCAGTGGGCAATTCGATCCCTCTCCCCGATCTCTTGTTGGGTCAGGCGGCTACTCCACTGTCTATATTGCAACTTGGAGGTCTCCTGAATGTGAAGAACCAGTGAAGGTTGTCACCCTTCCTTTGGAATAACCGCCAATTTATCATTCTTGTGCCTCGTGCCAGGTTTGCTACAAGGAGCTTCGTCCACCTGTGAGTAACATGCGTGAAGCTGTGGAGAGGACAAGGAAAACGGTCAAGGTGAGTCTCCCATATTCCTGCAAACAAGAAATATAATGGGCATCCAGTACCTTACCCGTGAGATGGGAGTTTGGAGCAGATTGGATCACCCTCATATCCTCAAGTTCCTTGGATTTGCCGTCGAAGGGGATGGATGCGATGTAAAGGGTATACTGGTTTCTCCTTGGTGTCCAAATGGGAGTGTACTCGAGTATCTAGAGAAGAACCCACATGCAGAAAGGATTGATTTGGTGCGGACTCTTTAATTTCACATTCGCTTTCGTAGCACAATGAATTTATTAGGCAAGGGGTATCGCGAAAGGACTTGACTATTTGCACCATTTGACGCCAGCAGTTATTCACGGAGATCTCAAGCCTGTCAGCCAAACTCTCTATTGGTTGCTTCCATTTCGCTCACTCCTATCTGAAAGGCAAATGTTCTCGTTAGCGATGATCACAATGCAATATTATGCGATTTCGGGCTGTCCCGCTTTAGCAGTGAACTCACTACGGGTCAAACATCCTCAGCTGCTGCTTTCACGATCAGGTTCACGCCCCCGGAGGTAATATTAGATGAAGAGAGGAAGAGCACAGAAAGCGATGTCTATTCATTTGCATGCACATGTATTCCGGTGAGTTAGATATCTCTCTTGCTGATCCGGTCCTGAATTTCATGACCCAACCTGGCCAGATATTATTCGGAAAACAACCATTCTCTGGTCTGAATGACATCCAAATAGTTGCGCGGATCCCGAAAGAAGTCCCTTGGAACTGGGATCTCAAGGACCCGCTGCAATGCACTTTGTCCGACTGCTGTTCCGTGGTAACCGAGAATCGCCCCTCTATTCGGAAGGTCCTGCAAACTGCTGCATTTGTTGGATCCTCCCTGCCTCCCGAAGTTGCCCACGAACTAAACATGTCCAACGTCGGTGAGTCATCGGGCCTCTGAATGCTTTTTTTTTAGTTTATGTAAGAACTGGAGGCTATTCACTTACGAATCCATGTAGTAATGCCGCAGCTCTTCTCAACGCTTCAAGTGCCCAATGTTGACGCAAGAAGGATCCCAATCCCTGAAAACGGTGTCATTGCTGCCATTCATGTCACAGCATTCCAAGGCGCAATCGATACGCTGCTGAGCGTCGCCAGGTAAACGGTTGATCCACTTTGGTTTTTCCATCTAGGGTCTAATGTGGCCATTAGATCTGGCAATCCTAGTGATGTCCTTACGTCGATGAAGGCTGTTGAGGTTGCAGTGGATGCCATCACCGACGACGTGAGAGCATTTGAGCTGTCATCTCCCCGTGATATTAGTAGCGAGACCATTCCGAGTTGGTACCTCCGGGAACGTGTCCATGCAGCGCTCAGGAATTTCGTATCTGCTGCGCAACAACATGCGTCTGGTTTCGGCTTATCGCCAATCAGTCTTATGGACGCGGCTGCCAGCCACGTATCTTCAACCATTATCGATCTAGTTGAACGAAACACCCCGTCGAACGAGCGTGATTCTATCCGGTTTCCTACACATCACTCAGGTAGACGCCGCCCATTCCATCCTACTATCCTTCGTTCCCTACACGAGGTAGCACAAAGGGTGCAGCGTATGCGAACGGCGGCAGAGGCTTTGACACCCCTCCCGGACCCGGACCACCTGGATCGAGCCATCAGCCAGAGTGCCCCCTAGTCACAAACGGCTACTGGAAATGGGAGAACTCCCGTTGGAGGTCAGTACTTAGCAATGTGTATACAGTGATGCGGTGTCGTCACACGTTCTTATCAGACACATGAAGGTATTGACTTTCAAGGTTTCACAAACGCCATCAACAATTTTACTAAGCAAAATCGTCTTTCTATCCAATGGAAATTTAGTTGCCCCTTTGGCCTGGTTTCGCCTCCATGGTGGACGTACACATGGTAAAATGTCCCCTCTTAGGCGCGATATGTACTCTGATGGTCTTGCAGTAGATAATCAGGGACATGTTGGACTTCCTTTCCGCGACGGAAAACGATGCCAGTAGGAAAGCTTGCATTGCCTTTGGGGTTCAAGTTTGATGTACCCGAGGTATCACGTCTGAACATCTTTCCCTGCTCGATTTTTGGGCTGGGAGGGACCACGATATAGGCCAATCGACCTTGTAGCCAACATCATGCGCACCACGTACCACCTGTCCTTCGATCACAGTTTTTTTGTTCAGATGTGACAGCGCGACTGTAGCCATAATGCAATTGAAACAGATTTTCGGATAACGTCATGACCTCGGTGTGCACCCGGAATATCCTATACAGCGTGTGGATAAAAATGTGGAGCACCAAGGAGGGAAAAAATGATATGACTCCAGGCAGGGTGGTCAAGGCTCAGGCACGGTGTAAAACATATCCAGCTTCACATCCATGATCAAGAAGACGGTTGCAAGCGCAGCAAGGCCACACGAACCCCACCGTCATCCTGGCAAATGTTTTCAGAAGGGAGGTGTCAATCGAAAGGTTGTTGTTGTTGTTGTTTATTCTGGATATTTAACCTGCAAACTGTAGGCTGCTCGTGAGAGCGCCAAGGGCAGGGGTCGAGATAAATACACAAAAATAAGGTGAGAAAATAAAGAAATAAGTCCGATTCGGGTGTCCTTAATCACTCTGATAAGGCGTTGCCCAAATGCTGCTCCACTTTTGAGTTGTCGTGTTGGGTTGACCGGTCAATCGAAAGGTGGGCGTGGGGGCGCAAGCACGGAAATTTGAGACCGAATGCGGTAATGTATTAGTGACCTTGAATCGGCGAAGGCCGAGAGACTTTGAGATCGTGAACGAGGGTGAACGTACTTATTGTTGCTTCGTCTGATTCTTAACATTCATCATTGGAGTGCTGCGCGACTCATAGGTATACTCCAGTAGACACCCATCTTCAGATCTTTGACACAAGTCTGAATTCTACGCGACTTAAAACCATTCATCGCCACCTCTACCTCGCTGCGCTCAAAGGGAAGGCATCAGCGCGAGGGGATAGTGGGCATAAACTTGCTCTGTTTGCAACACCTTCCCTTTTCGTCATGAATGAATTGAGAGCTCTAGGACCCGTTTGGGTTGAATGAAAGCTGATACGCCGTAATCAGCTTACCTTCTGCGAACAGCTTCACAATGGACGCATCATCTTCTGCCCTGATAGAGGGCTTGCGAGCAGCGGCCAAGGTGAAAGATCTCAGTGGGCAATTTGATCCCTCTCCCCGATACCTTGTTGGGTCAGGCGGCTACTCTACTGTCTGTATTGCAACTTGGAGGCCTCCTGAATGTGAAGGACCAATGAAGGTTGTCACGTTCTCTTTGCCAGAATAACCGCCAATTTATCATTCTCGTGCCTCGTGCCAGGTTTGTTACAAGGAGCTTCGTCCACCTGTAAGCAACATGCGCGAAGCTGTGGAGAGGACAAGGAAAACTGTCAAGGCGAGTCTCCCATATTCCTGCAAACAAGAAATGGTCCTTATAATGGGCGTCCAGTACCTTACCCGTGAGATGGGAGTTTGGAGCGAATTGGATCACCCTAATATCCTCAAGTTTCTTGGCTTTGCCGTCGAAGGGGACGGATGCGATGTAAAGGGTGTACTGGTTTCTCCTTGGTGCCCAAATGGGAGTGTACTCGAGTATCTAGAGAAGAACCCGCATGCAGAAAGGATTGGTTTGGTGCGGACCCTTTGATCTCGCATTCGCTTTTGCAGCACAATGAATATACCGCGATTAATTAGGCAAGGGGCATCGCGAAAGGGCTTGACTATCTACATCATTTGATGCCAGCAGTTATTCATGGAGATCTCAAGCCTGTCAGCCAAGCTCCCTCTATTAGTTGCTTCCATTTCGCTCACTCCTATCTCAAAGGCAAATGTTCTCGTTGGCGATGATCACAAAGCAATATTATGCGATTTTGGGTTGTCTCGTTTTAGCAGTGAACTCACCACGGGTCAAACATCCTCAGCCGTTGCTTTCACGATCAGGTTCACGCCCCCAGAGGTAATATGTAACGAGGAGAGAAAGAGCACTGAAAGTGATGTTTATTCATTTGCATGCACATGTATTCCGGTGAGTTAGATATCTCTCTTGCTGATCCAGTCCTGAATTTCATGACCCAACCTGGCCAGATATTATTCGGAAAACAACCATTCTCTGGTCTGAATGACATCCAAGTAGTTGCACGGATCCCGAAAGAAGGCCCTTGGAATTGGGATCTCAAGGACCCGCTGCAACGCACTCTGTCCGACTGCTGCTCTGTAGTGACCAAGAACCGCCCCTCTATTCGGGAGGTCCTGCAAACTGCTGCATTTGTTGGATCCTTCCTGCCTCCCCGAGGCACCACGGGCGCTCCGAAGAGCGTCATTGCGCCCCACGATGCTCGTACATTAGGCACGTCCAACCCTGTCAGTAAGTCATCGGACCTCCGAATGCTTTTTAGCTTAAGAACTTGGGGTTATCCATTTACGAGTCCATGCAGCGACGTCACAGCTCTTCTCAGGGCCTCAAGTGCCCAGGGAATCTTCTCTCCGCATCCGCGTAGAACGCGAATTAATGCAAGAAGATGAGCGGAACCTCGTGAAAACAATACAGCTCGACCAACTGCGTGTACCCGAAGGTTATCCTGCATTTCTGTACTCGGGGACTTACAACGGTGTTTGTACACGCATATAATGCGGCTAGTTGTAGCTCTGCTGACAGGTCACTACCATCTCAACAGGGGCCGGTATGTATCCAGCATATCAATCTCCCGATTCCGCTCTTTGATGACTTCATGCGCGTATGTTCTGTTCTTCGGAGTCAGTCGTCCTTAATCTGACGGAAATGATCTTTAAAGACTCTGAAGAGGGAAATACGTATACGACGTCGGTTAACGCATTCCAACATAGAGCGGCTCTACGGATGGGTTTTGTCTTCAGAAACTGAAACATCAATCAGTCTTAGTTTGATTTCCACTTGGAATGCTCACCGCGATGTCATGGGTTATTTACGCCAACACCCAGCTACAAATCGTCGCAAGATGGTGAAGTGTCAATCTATTTGTGAGAAATAGGGCAATACGCGACTGACTCTGTCGCAAAGGTGTACCATATAGCGCTGGGTCTTTGCTATCTCCATTCGGAAGGAGTCGTTCATGCAGACATCAAACCGGTACGCCAGCTACACCAGATATTGGCGAGCCCTTTAACGTTGTCATTCTACTGATTAGGAAAACGTCGTAATAGGGGATGGAGGCAATCCCTGTTTACGTGGTTTCCGATTTTCGTATGATCGTTTGGACAAATTACTTCCCACCGATCATCATCTCAGTCCCCGTTTTAAATCCCCAGAATTGCACGATATTGTCAGACGCACTCCGGATCGAGGAAGCGATGTCTGGGCTTTTGGTTGTGTCAGCGTACAAGTAATTTTGATCCTATTCTTATTGCCAGGAAAAGACATTAACGCCTTCCCGCAGATTCTCATTGGCGAACCCCCCTACTCCAACTTCACTGACAATCAGATCCCTTTTGCTGTCGCATATTCCGTGCGGCCCTATGAGTGGGAAGGTCTTGAGGAATTCGAAGGCTCTATTGCTGGGTGCTTTGCGCATCCTCCACACCACCGAATAAGCATGAATAGGGTGTGCGATACTCTCGAGTGAGTTGTCAGATAATTGGATAATATCACTAACTCCCCTCAGATCATGCTTAGCAGAAGAAACTAGGGCCGAAATGTCTGAGACGTCCACCGGAGGTATGGTGTTGAGCTGCAGATTCCTATCTTCGCTCATGCTGTGACGTGTGTAGGTCGCCAGGGGGGCCGTGTCCTCCGTAGCGGATTCTTCGCGTCAGGCGACCCAACCCCAAAGATTTGGGCTCCAGATGCGCAGCAGCTCGTCAGGCCCGAGCAATCGACGGGTTCAGGTGCCTTCGTTGACATGGATCACGAGCTCCATAGTGAAAGAGATGCGAAGGATGTCCCCCAAGTTGGAGCCTCCATTCCCAGGCTTCCCTCCACCACTCGTTATGCATTTCTCCCCACGCCGGTATACCAACGACTGGGCCATAATGCCATAACGCTCGACGAACTACAGCGAAAGTTGAATTTCGAGCTTCGATGGGTGAGCCAAATTACATACAACATCATGGAGTTCTCCATGCTATTGTCTCCACAGGAGGACCAGTCGTTCCGAGAAATGGGTGGAAAGATTGTATGGTACTCGAATGTTTACAGTGCGTGATGCTCCTTATCCTTTGATCTACATAATGAGACTATTTCTCAGTTGGCGATGTTCTAAGAGGGACGGGTCAAGCAAGCAAGAAGGGCGTCGCTCGAGATCAGGCCGCGTATCATGCCTTGTTGCACCTGGACACAAACTATGCCACCGGTCAACTCTAAACCAGCACCGCTCCGTCTTATTCATGCTTTGGCTCTGATCACCGTACTTCTCCCACAAGCACGAAGAACATTAACTCGATGCATGTGCTCCCCTTTTATCGCAGTACTTACGTAGTATAAGTAACTTCGTTAGACATTTCATTATAGTACATCAACACAGTCAAATTCTCTGTGTACTTAGAATCCCTCAAAGTAATGCGTAATCATCTGGTTGAGTGTGATTGAATAATGACAGCTTGTTAGGGATCGGGCAACCCCCGGCTCCCGGTTGTGGCGACCTCCACCCCATGGCGGGCGTAACGAGCGAAATCAGGAGTTTCAGACCAGGTCAACCACACAAAGTACTTTTAGGGCGAAATCGACCAAAAATTTCAGAAGGGAGGTCAATCGAAAGGTGGGGGGGGGGCAAGCACGGAAATTCGAGACCAAAAGTGGTAAATGTTATTAGTAACGTGTTCTCCATGCGCTTGAGAACCGGTTGTGCGCAGCCACAAAGTGAACCGAAGCGGATAAAAACACTCAAGCGAAGCCGCCGATACGATTTTGGAAACAAGTAATTTATCCTTGGAGACGGACGATTCAAAGTGCTTACAGGGACAGCGTTTACGGGAAAATATAGCTAGCTTCGTAGCAGAATGGGTGAGCTTCGGAAGCTAAGTGTCAACTTGACATATTCCCCCCCAGGGCGGGCGCACACTTTTCAACTGGGATTTGCGTTGACGTCGTGCATGTCTTGCACAATAAGGCTTGGTGGGTCCCGAAAGTGGTTGGGGAAGGTGTCAACTCAGGCCACGATCACATAGCAAGTGCTTCCCGCAGAGAATAGAATCATGTCGAGCAAAAGGAGGACCTGAGAAAATATTGTCACATACCATGCATACACGTCAACATAGGATTAATACCTGATCGACAGGTAGAGGGAAAATGAACGGTTTCGTGAAATAATTTCGCCTCCCCACAAACCCCGGGTCATATTGCAGATCATCCACCGGCTAAACGGCAAAAGAAAGCCCCGAAGGAATCCATTCACGCGGATTAAGGATGAGCGGCGGCGTTGTACATATAGCATTGGGCCTGATATGAATGCCGTTGTTTAAGTTTTGTGATTTACCAGGGAAAAAAGAGGGCTTTAACGCGTCGATGGGCGGATGTTCCGTTTCACAAGTCGATGGTCCTCAAAGTGAGTGCTACTTGTTCCCATACGTCACTCTACTCGTCAACAGCGTTCGTGCTTCATAATAGCTTTACGAAATGAAGAAGCACCGCGGTTACCCGTTTAAGGTCATCTAGAAAGCGTTTGCCAAGTAGCCCCCAACCCGGGGGGTGGCCGGAATGGTGGTGATGAGGAACTATACTAGAAGCCAAATGAGCCCTCTCGAATCATTCCCTTATAGCCATGACGCGTGACAAGCCGAGATGGGTTATGATGGACAAGCGCAAACTGCTTGGATGAGCCGGTGGGGAGAGTGACAAGCACTAGTACTGGCAGGGCAACGGCGAGGGATCAACAGGCACCGAATTTGCATTTAGAGGTCGAGGAATGGCCGTGGAGCCCGGATCCGGATTTGTTGTTCTGGATCAAGGTCAACTGTTCCCTGGAACCGCCTCCTGATCCGAACAGCATAAGGATAGAGATCTTGATAGATCCCGTTGCCGGGCCGCTTATGGTATCGAGAGCTTTAACACGATACAAGCTCCGCGCCAAAGGAATTTAGCTCAACAGGGAACAGGGAGAAGCCATGAGCTAGGACGCAGCAGAAGCACTGTTTAGCCTCGTATGTAACCCTCGCAAAACTAAAAAGCGGTGTTAAACTGCTGACGACTACCCCCGAGAGATCTTCGGCCTTTCGTAGCCGCAAATATGACGGGGATATTGCTGATAAGAAACATACAGTATTGGTGAGAGTTATTTGGCACACAACCAAAGTAGCATGTGCAAACAGTTACAGTCCAGATATACAAAAAAGGGGAGGGGTCTATCCATATGGCATCAATCTTCGCAAAGTCCTCGCCTGTGATTTGTTGGCATATGCCGGTTGTCCTAATGGATCAAAAGGAAGTGGGGGGGCGGTGCATCAGCGGTTACAGTCACGGTCAACGGTAAGAAATAGGAAAAGAGAAACGAGTGGTACGTAGTTTACGTAAATGGATGGATAATAATTTGTAGTTGGAACGGGGGCAGTGAAAGCAAGTAAGAAAACGGTTGATCCGACCTAATCGGTTGAGTCGCGACGAAGACATTCCTGTGTTCAGATGTGTTTTCATAGTCTTCCCCTGGTGAAACCGCGAGTCATTATGTTAATGGAGCCCTCTAAGACAAAGGAAATGCTATCTGTACCCGCTTGAACATGCCGTTAGGGAGCGCCGTCCATCTTTTCTTAGTTCCCGAGTCTAAACCCCAACCGAACGAATGAATAAATGAATGAAAAAAAAAATGACGAGGAGAAGAAGCCGTACGTACGCGTCTTGAGCTTTGGGCACAGGTTTGCCGATGAAGAGGAAAACGCACGAACACCTCGGAAGGCACGCGCACCGGCCTCCAGCAGCCAGAACATGTTATTGGAGGGGCTGCAGTTTGAGAAACTGAATTTGTGCCCCCCCCTCCATTCAATTCATGATCCGAAGTCACGTGTACAGCCTCACCAAGTTCCCCCGTGATCCGCGTTGAATAGAGCCCAAATGTTGTCCCTTCAACTGCAGAGGAAAACGGGCATACGTAGGAGGGATGGCTATTATATAAGGTGGGTGTGAACTTCTGGTCTTTCGGTCATCCCCCCCCCTCCTTTTCTACTTTCGAGGTCTCCTCGCTATCCTTACGTGCTTTTTCCTGTTATTCGCGACTTGAACCACTACAACACAATGTCTAACGCCAACGATCGCAAACAACAGCGTCCTACCTTTGATCCCCCACTTCGCAAGTCTTTCCTCAGTGGTGACCTCACAGGATGGACGCTCGACATGCCTCCGCATTTGCACAAGTTGTAAGTTCTCTCTCCCCTTGATATTATTATATAGCGCCTTCCGACGTAAGGGAAGAGATCGCCCTCCCACAATCACGTTTGACGCGCGCCCATTTCTTTTCTTCTTTATATATATACACATACCAACTATTTTGACTGACGCCTCCCATCGCACCACACCTCACCAGCACTCTAGGCTTTTTCCCTTTCTACGTTTCCCTCATCCCGGTCGCTCGCTTACTCACCCGGCCAAACGGATGGTTCACTCTCTTGCTCGATAAAGTGCTCGGACCCCGAAACGCCGTTTCGATCATCAAACTTGTGGCGTACGCCACTTTTAATGCTTACGTATTCACCGCCGTGGGAAGTGTCTACGGACAGAGTACGCATCCGAGGGGATACCAAAATAACAGTTGAGTACTTATGGTTCTTCCTTTTTTTTTCCCTTTCTCTGCATTGGGGGGGCATGCTATGTACGAACACTGTCGCCGAATCGAATTGGCGGTTAGCTTCTACCCGCCTTTTCTTCTTTATTCAACTTCCGGCCCTTTCATTTGAGAACGGACATTTATTAATCAACAATTCATTCTTTCATCGATTCATTACACACAGTGCCCCGTCTCGGTAGACACGAAATCAGCGGATTCGCCCATCGTCTCATGTCAGCTCACCATTCCATCCTCGAAACCTTCCCCGCTTTCGGAACCGCCGCCGCTCTCGTCTTTGCTACCCATGGCATCGCCAAAACCGTCGGACCTTCCACTCTCATCGATGGACTCTTCTTGCACGTTTTCTTGAAACACATCCTTTTCTGGGTGTGCTACGTTTTGAACGATGATTTCAATCGTTCTGGTGCGCATGTGTTGAGCATTTCGACGTTGGTTAGCGTCTTGCTTGAGTTGAGCCGATCTTTGTAAAACCAAAAAACAAGGGAAGAAAGGAGGGGAAGGGGTAGAAAGACGCGCTCTTGCCCCGGCGTGTGTGTGTGGCGCGGTTTTGCAGTTCAACTTCTTCGTTTGGCCTCGCCAGTCAAATTCATCGGCAATTTTTGATATCGCCGCCTAATCATTGCCTTTTGTTTTTTCTTTTGTTTTTGGACACATTATCACTGCGTGTGTATGGTGGGAGGGAATTATTGTGTCCTCACGTAATGTATATTTTTGGTCTAGAATGAAGACGAGCTATTAAAATAATCAACTCATCGCAAAGCTGGTAGAGAGCACAAATGACTCAACAAAATTTCTCGCTCATCGGCAGAAAAAAAAAATAGGTTCAGATCGTATGTAAATTCGCCTCTAACTGATTTATCCGCATGCACATGCAATGTCTTTGATATCCTGAATGATATGGCCCCGAGCTGCAGCTAGGGGTTGATTTCGGCCTAATCAAAATCTGAGGAACGGATCGAAGATGCGATAATAAATGCCCCCCCCCCCTCGGTATGGACGGCCAATCGCACTCGCGCGAATCTCAGGATTCGCCACCAAGGGCCCATGCACAAGCGTATTCCTTACATAAGGAACCACCTCGATACCTCATTATTCAAAGGAACCATCGACCACAAAGTTCTTCCCGCCTCAGAAGGAGATTTGGCCGGGCCTCGCGGCGCCATGTCTTCGGTTCCGGGTCGAAAAATTTCGCCCCGTGTACATACCGAAGAATTGTCCTTAGCCCATGAACATGTATCTTCCGAATCTCCGGAAAAATAATTCCTGCCTACCTCTACGGGCACCGGTATCGTGTAATCCGTACGTCTTTCCGGCATCGCGCGGCTTCCACGCGCAACACCCTACCCGTCACAACCCGAAGATCTCCCAAGCTAAGCTAACCCGAAGGGGCCCGTTATTGTAATTTATGTCTATAATTGCAGGGGCCCAGGTTACTGCGTGGTATAGGCATCTATGATCCTGGCACTTTGACAGATCGGGAAGATCGACGTTGGATGTTAATGTTAATTATCAGCAGAGGTGAAAATATGTAGCTCCAGGTGCTATCAAATATCGGGTCATAAAAGAGAGCAGATTGTAGTCCCGACTGAACCCCCTAGCTCTTGGGGGTCAGGTTACCAGGAGAAATGATTTTTCCCCCTCATACCATCATCGATGGCGAGATTCTGCCGATGTTCCAACAGGATCAGATTGGGCGA
Organism: Cantharellus anzutake; assembly: GCF_015039405.1. Lineage (NCBI taxonomy): Eukaryota > Fungi > Basidiomycota > Agaricomycetes > Cantharellales > Hydnaceae > Cantharellus > Cantharellus anzutake. The sequence goes on from NW_024066973.1 coordinate 334,185, forward strand.
AATGATATGAATCCACGGAATGGGTCCGCCAGAGGGGCCTAAAGTCGTGTAACGCAACAGTACTGCATACGACCATAAGGGGTGGGGGACCGCCAATGCTCTCAACCTTAAGTTCAGAGTTACAATGCGGGAAAAATTCCCTGGCAACAATTTGAATAGTCACGAAATGGCATGCACTGGCAGGAGGTGGTTTGGGACATGGATCACAAATAACGTTAGAGATCTGTTTCTCCAAGCAAGTCGATATCGGGATGGATCCGGTTCGTTGATTATGAATGGTTTGATGGCTGTTAGAGCTAGCGAACATCAACATATCCCTTTCGTTTCCAGGACGGGTGACGTCACACTGTCCATACGTCACCTTGAATGATGTCTCCCAGGTCGACAACGCATTGTGCATTGCAGCATGTACAAGTAATTGCAGACTTTGAGACCTAGCTATAGGCCTGCACCCGCAGTTCAGCGAGCGAGAAAGAATGCCAATCATCAAGGAGCACATGTGACGAAGAGTTCGATAGCATTCACGAGAAAAGGATGGACAATATCATCGCGAGGGCGGATGGGTTGTGGGCTAGTTGATAAGAAGGCTCACCAAGCGGTTAATGTCAATCGGTGGGCGATCAGCTTTATAGGGGCCATGCTTTCCGTGCTCGGCGGAAGCTCAATGTTCACAGAACCTCGTCGACAAGCAACGACTAAGCGCCAGCGACTTGTGCCAGAGAAAAAAACGCTCGACAAACAACAACGCCCCGCTAACAAAGTGAAGTGTGACAAGACCAAAAACATGTGATGGCAGTCGTTGCACATATGACTGTGGCATCCACGTCGCAAGCAATGAGTGCACGAATACAAGTCGATAGTCAAAGGATGAAGCAGCGGGTTAGAAACAAACAATGGACGATGGGCACAAGAGAGAGGAACTGATGAGGAAGGGGACGTCGCTCCCTCCAAAAACCCAACTTTAATCCTTTCTGTAACTCAACTAGCTTTCCCATGTTGTTCATCGAAAAATCATAGGCAATCGTGAATGTTGATGAATTGAGTGCACGCTTGTGTAAGGCAAGCCCGACTGCAGACCCTGCGATGTCTCAGCGCGTCTACAGATGGCACCATCGAGGAACTCGACAGCACCCCCAAAAAGGGTGCATAGGGCGACAAGTCGAAGCCGTGAAGGAAAAAAGTCATTAGTACGGGAGCGCCTGCTGCCAGATTGCTGGGCCGGATACTAGTATGCGAACGCCACAACGAAGCCCGAGCTCAGGTGACGCGAGAGCGTTGACTAAACGGGCCCAGGTTAGATAACATCCGAATTCCAGCTGCCAAAAGCGTAGTTGTTCCAAAAGAAGTAGGTCTCTTTTCTCGCATTCTTACACAAACATATTCCCATCGAATGCTCGAGTCATGTACAGCCAGAATAACGAGAGAGGGCGAGAGTGAGGCTGGACGCCCAACAATCAACTAATATCCTGGGTAGGATCCCAGCCGCTACTAAACCAATATTGTGCATGCATGGCTGAGAGCCTGATCATAGGGAATGCCCCAATACGTACTAGCTAAGGAATCGTGTGCCAATAGAGGATATAGAGCTAGATGCCAACAGGCACAGGCGACCGATTACTGAATTGTTTGATGTTTGATATTCTCACGAGACTAATCAAATTAGTCACTTCAAGTTGCACGGAAGGAGCCGAGATCAGCGGAGATCGGTTGACGACCGTTGGGCCGCTGCTGGGTTTTTATGCTTCCCTTCTTGCCACAGTGGACAGTGCCCGCTTCTCCTTACAGTAAAGGGTCCTTCCGAGCATGATACCACGAAAGGAATTGCGTAATCGATGAGGAGTCTCTGGCACTGATGGGGTCAAGGATTTTCATCCGCAGAACCCCAACGAATCGCCTGCTCTTGGGTGTCTTGTTCTCCAAAAAATGGGTGCTTAAAATACAAAGAAATATTGATGCCTTCGAAGCGCAAGGTCATAGCCGGGATAACGATCGGGGCTTGAGGCTTTATTCGTCGCCGATTCACCACCTGGCGCTTTCTCACGCAATGGTCCATGAAAACATTTGTAAATAAAGAGACACCCTCGTGTCATGGGGCTGCTCGTTCATGATTCTTGGGGCCAGTAGCTTCGGGTCCCTGACAATTCAGGCCTCTCATCGCTAAAATGAGAATGCTCAGCTGTTTTTGACCCTCTCGTAGCCGTGTGGTGACGCATTTTGGTAGTGCGACAAATCATCGAGCGCAGGCGCTATACACTACTTACTTGAGTAGAGGCTGGCCTGCCGAGCGTTATACAACGGTCCGCATCTGTTTTGCAATATCCATTCACGGGTTCAGGAACATGGAAACAATAAAAGCCAGGAATTAATGTTCCGGGCGATGGCCAGGGACTGGAGCCATTAGATGAGGGTGGCGACATACTTGACAATTGGCCAACAAGATGATGTGACATCGACATTTTCGAGTTCCGAATTCCCGTGCTGAATTTGGAAGTTGCCGCGCATAGCACCATTTTCGATCTCTCTAATTCAAATTCGAGTAAGTATTGCGCCATCCAATGGTATTCAGAATTGCGCAATATCCCTGGCACCTGGAGTTTAAAAAGTCGGGCCACACCACATTACGATGCAGTCCAAATTTTTTTTTACCTTTTGCCCCCCACGCAACTGCAACATCCCCCATGGCTAGTGACTCGAATTTCTCCTCTGTACCCGTACTGGATTATTCGTTGATCCAACGCGGTCGAAAGGTTGAGTTCATTGAACAGTTGCGCCACGCTCTCGTATATGTGGGCTTTCTCTACCTGTCGAATCCCCCAGTTGAAGAGGTATGTACATCTTACTGAGGCCTTCGACTCGATACCTGCTTCCGACACCTTACTGCTTCACTTCAGGCCTTGGTGGACCGGGTGAAGGCCTACACTCCCAAATTCTTCGACCTACCTACCGAACGGAAGGAGCGCCTCGCGATGCGCAATTCACCACATTTCTTTGGTTACAGTCGCCTTGGACGCGAGTTTACAAAGAGTGTTCAGGATCAGCGCGAACAATTTGATTTCGGTACCGAGCACGCGAATCAGTGGACGGAAGGCCAGCCGGATTGGTTAAGGCTGTGGGGTTCGCCACAGGTATGATATTGGGGAACCGACTTAAGAGGGGGACTGACTCAGGGATTGCTTTCACAGTGGCCAGATGATGACGAATTACCTGGCTTCAGACAAGATCTTGAAGCATATTTCGAGCAACTAAAGCACTTGAGCTTCGAGTTCACTAATCTCATGGAAGAAGCACTCGAATTGCAACCTGGAGCTTTGGATCCCTTCTTCGATGGACCGAAGGAATTGATGCAGCATCGAGGAAAGGTTAGCCCGATTGCCCCCTTCTACACTGCGACGAACAGGAATAGATCATGTCTTTATCGTAGCTCGTCAAGTATCCCAACGTGAACGAGGTATCCAGTTCTCAGGGGGTTGGTCCGCACTATGATTCTGGTTCGTATTTCCTGCTTCATCTTCTTGGCTGCATCGTTGTATTCACGTGTCAACCTAGGTTTTCTGACCTTCGTGAGTGCAATAATTCTCGGGGCATACTCGAGCCATTGAAATGGTTATTGATATTGGGTGGGAACAGCTTCTTCAAGTGTCTGATCTCCCTGGACTTCAAGTTCAAAACGTATCGGGACAGTGGATTGATGTTCTTCCTAAGCCTAATACACTTGTGGTGAACATCGGGAAAGGTGAATTCCCCGTCTTCCGCATTCTCATCGTTGCATGTCTCATTCGCCCATAAATTTTCACACACATCCATGGTTATTCACTCGAATTAGCTTTGGAACATGTCACGCAAAACGTTGCCATTGCTACATCGCATCGCGTAATCTCTCCACCGGTAGGGTCTCCAGCGAGGTACTCTGTTCCATTTTTCCAGAGCATCAGTCGGTCAGTACGGGTTGGGGAAATCAAGTTGGATAGTATGTGTTAACTCGGGGGGGGGGGGATTCCACTGCACGCAATATTCTGACTTGGAATTCACCTAGTCCCATCTCATATTCTAAGGCTACGCGATGCTCGGCAGTCTGGCGGCGATCCTTCTCAAGGTGCGTCAGCATTCACTGGCCGTTGATCCATCATTCTCACACACATCATAGCCGTTAATTATGCGGAATATCTTTACGAAACCTCAGGAATCGTGGCCTTGATAGGACGAATCAAGTACGTTATCGTTGAAGTGTTAAATTGTTCCCATTGACTGAGACCTCCATAAACGTAGGAGTCATCCCGACGTGGCTGAAGCGCATTATCCACAATTGTTCAGACAGATATTCCCCAATGGAGCCCCACAGTTTGGTAGTGCCTACTGAGGATTTGGGAACAAAAAAAAAAACGTTGAATTTGTTTTTAGAATATATTAATTTGCCATTGTGGATCCATATATGATATTTGCCACGTACACCTAATACAGATACAACACAATTCCTGGAGGAGTACGAGCCCCAATGTAGTACAGATACGTTGCGAAAGCCAAGAGAGGTTCCACCCAAAAGAAAAGAAAAGAAAAGTACAACACAATCAAATGGGATTACAGTAAAAAGCGATAAATGTGAAGTCATGGCCCCAGATAGGAAATGGTCACATTGGCAGAAGCGATGGACGTAGAAGTAACATGCGTTCCACGAGCTCCGCAAATTTCACGAGTGCCCGCTCCATCTGGACCAACAATCGAACCAGAGACCGTGCTATAAGCCGCAGCATTATGGTAAGTGACGGTACCGAAATTTGCATAAGAGGATTGAGAATTCCCCTCGTTGAAAGCTCCAACTCCCCATGCGGCACTGAGCGAGTTGCACAGTGGTTTATGATTGTGGATGACCAAGCCGTCTGAGCGATCCTGCTTGCTTAGGTTCTCGAGGGATGCAACAGATACCGTACTGTTGAATGCGAATATTGATATCCTTGCTATATCTCCTATGCCGAAAGAGATATTTTGAGGGGAGTCTGAATCTCCCGTGGTTCCCCCTGTGTGTCATGGTAACAGAGACATTCAATGATGATATTCTGGTCATCTATTCTACGTTCGACTGCGGACGCACCAGTAATGATAACGGTATTATCAGGATGAACTGCAAAATTGATACGCGTCAGGGCGACACCCTCGCAGTAAAGGCCAACTAGTGTGGCAACGTGCTGAGTCGTATTCTGACTAGTAGATTGAAGTTGGGGGATTGTAAAGGTGGAAGTGGCCGTTATATAACTCGTCTACACGAAGTGAAAAAGTTATCCATTGAATAAAAGATATCTCAGCTCTTGTGCAATTGATAACTCATGGGAGAAATCTCACCTTATTTTTGGACTCCAATTCTGCACCAGCCCATGGGATCGGAAAGTCTTCGTCATTGACACACCGTTTGGCGGCCCCAGGCGAGACTAACAAACGTTTATCCCAAGAAGAAATGGACGGGGAAGGGAAGTGAGGTGCATGACCGTCATGGAGAAGAGGGGGACTCGCTGGCTTCAGGTCGAAGCTGGTGGTGGGACGAGCCAAGACCGAAGCGAAGGAGAAGAGGAGACCAGTTACAATGAGGCTAATTGCCCTAGAGGTCACCAACATAGTGATTGAGATGAGATGATGATGCCCAAGTCCCCAGTTATCGTTGGTTAGCAGCATGTTCTTCGTCTAACCTTGTTGTGCGCAGGCTGTGAAGCCTCCTGGTAGCGTGGTGGCGCGTGAACAGGCTCGGTAGACCCCGGGACTTCTTGAATTGGGCACGATCCCGTAAAAAGCTTACGGAAGGTACTTACGGAAACCGCAATGAGGAGACAAGCAGACACAGCATTGGTTCAAATCCGAGTTCCAGAGTGAAATCCGTGGGGAAGTTGCTGGCTATGACATTAGGCAGGTGACACGGACGTGGTGGAGAGGCAGTGTCCGAATAGATGTGGGTTGCTGCGCATCTGCGCCGCGTACTAGTCAACGTTCTCGACCGTTTTGGGACGATGACATTGGCAATTATGTAATTAATTAAAAGAGCGGGCAGGCACGTGTTCCGATGGAAATATTATCGATGTAAACACATGTAAATACAGATCAAGTGGTGGATAGCATCCATCTTATCGAACAGCCACTTGGGAGATGAACATTCTTCTTTTCTCGACCGTTGCAGAGCAGTTTTCTGGACGGTGGAACAAGTGCGAATTAGTGCGAATTATGTAATGGGAGGAAGAGAGGGCGCGGGAAAGCGAAAGGCCAACGAGAAGTGAGCTGAAGTGAGTTCAGCGTCCAGTGAATCGTGGGTGTTTAATCCAGGTGTGGTCACTGCCAAGACCCTATTCTCTTCCAGGGCCAGGAGAGACTCCGATGATTGATAATTTTAGCTCGTCCAGTCGGCGGCTGTCATCACCTCACTAGGTGCAAAGGTCGCACCGATGCGACTGTTGTCGTCGTCCCTGAAATCTTCTGGAATCCTTCGGACCTCGGTGTTTGCATGAGTCGTGCACGTTTCGTGTCGGTTATGCAGGGGACGGAAAGACGAGCAGGCCTCAACACGATCGCCGAGGTCTCTTCAAGGTGCCCCTTAGTTAAGGGTTCCCATCTGCACGGAGGAGGTCGCACCAACAGACATGTGCTGTCGGGCCCCACGGGACGTCTCGCACCGCTATCTGGGAGTGGCTTGCCACTTGTGTGGAGGAGCACCGCCACAGTCAAATTTGGTCCGGATACAATCCGGATTGCTGGTTCTAGAGTTCGATCGCATTTCTCGTTGCTGCTGTTCCACTTAGAATAATTGGCAGTGCTTTCCAGCATGACTCAGGTTTTGTGTTGCATATTTGACATGGTGCCGCTGCCCTTTCTTTGTGGTCCGATCCGTTAAGCGAATCTAGTGCGCTGCAGGATGGGCTACTCCTCGATACAGAGAGGATCTACACCGAAGCCACTCAAGTATTTCTTGATAGACATGCCCCAGGCACGACCTTTACATGGGAGCTCAAGAGTAAGCTGATGGGAAGGGGAACACAAGAGGCACGCCGGGCGATTGATTTTGTGCCGATCTGGCCACTCATGTCAATACTTATTTAGTCCGCACGGATATTCATGGACTCAACCGGCATACAGATGCCCATTGATGATTTCATGAACGAGAACATGGTAATACAGACTGAACTCTTCGCCACTACAAAGGTGTTGCCGGGGGTGGAGGTGAGTGAGATCAGCCGGGCCTACGGGATGTGCCCTAGGATAAAAGTAATAACAACCAGCGCTTGATACGCCACCTGCATGAGCACAACATCCCCATGGCGGTAGCAACATCCTCGCCCCGTTCGAAGTTCGTGATCAAGACTCGAGCGCACTCAGAATTATTGGGCTATTCGATTCCATAACATGCGGGGATGACGCAGGGGTTGAAAAAGGAAAGCCTGCACCTGATATCTTTCTCGAGGCCCACAGGAAGCTCGGCCACCATTCACCCGAACATTGTCTTGTATTTGAAGACGCCTTGAGTGGCATTGAGGCGGCAAGGAATGCGAAAATGCGAGCCATTTGGATACCAGGTACGATCCGAACCTTAATCCCCCTCCCCTGTGTTTTTAAAAACACAATGCATGCCTAGATCCAAATTTGCTCGCTTTGCCACGGGAGGAAGAGTTTGTGGAACCGACAGAAACCTTAACTTCAATGGAGGACTTTGACCCATCTAAATATGGATTACCACCTTGGGGGTGCTCGTGCGCCGGGAGAGCATTAGAAACATAGGAAAGGTGTGGGATGATGGTAGGCAGGTGACCAGCCCCTTAGGATGATGGCCCAGCTGGAGGGACTGAGACTGTGCAGCGGACCCGGAACTGGGGATTGTAGCCCCGTTTGGTCTGATATACTACCCTAAACACAGGTCAACGGTGTCGGGAGGATTTTTTGCATTTAATATCGAAATGGTATTTGCTTGGAAAAAGAGTGAAAAAGAAATTGAGGGTTCAAGAGATGTCACGCGCAGCTGGGCCCGGGATCACGAGACTAGGAGCCAGACTGGTACTAACTTCACAATCACAATCACTAATGGCCTCAAGACCTCTCAATGATCAAGAAGTCGTAGAGGAGATGAAAAAGATGGTCTGCGCTTATTCCGAGTCGGCTTGTTATATCGACTGAGTAGTACTTGGGTCTAGGTGGCATTCATTAAACAGGAGGCTAATGAGAAGGCCAGAGAGCTGAGAGTGAAGGCGGACGAAGAATTCGCCATTGAGAAGGTACGCAAAATGCGAGATCAACATGCTTATCTTACAACATGATAGTTACATTGCCCTTGCAGGCCAAGATCGTTCGCCAGGAGTCGTTGGCGATTGATTCAAACTTCGAGAAGAAGCACAAACAAGCCGAAACGAGTCTAAAGATGTTGGCTTCCCCTGCATCTCAGTAACAGCTATCACATTAATACCGGGCGCCCTTTTTTCTCAGTGCTCAATCTACCTCCACCAACAAATCACGGCTCCGCGTTCTGCAAGCTCGCGAAGAATTGCTTCAGGACCTCTTCACCGAGGCTCGATCTAGGATCGCGAGCCTCTCGGCAGATGAGGGGAAATATTCACAATTGTTGGAGGGCATCGTTGTGGAGGTTCGTCTGATATTGATGCGTTAACCGTTGGTTGACCATGACGCACGTCCAAGCAGGGTCTACTCCGCATACTAGAGCCTGAAGTTATCGTATTTGGAAGAAAGAAGGATTCTGGGATTCTACATTCTGTGGTATCAAATGCCGCGGAACAGTATAATGAGATTAGTGGGAGAGATGTAAAGATTTCGGTCGAAGCTGTCTTATCCGATGACATGTAAGTTTCTCATCATTGATCTAGTTCAACTAATCGCTCCATTACATCTCAGCGCTGGTGGTGTGAAGCTCGTGAGCGCGGACCAGCGCATCACTCTAGACAACTCATTAGACGAAAGACTTGGTCTATTGGAAGATAGAGTAAGTCGTATGATTGCCAGGCATAGCATTCTGCTAACTGGGGACGCGTACCAGATGCTTCCTGAGATTCGGAATGATCTGTTCGGGCTGAATGAAAATCGTAAATTCTACACATGACGAACTTTGACCTTTGGTGTCCCACTCTGTACTCCCTACATTCTTACCCGAATTAAAGTCATACCCGCACACCAGTTACTGTATGACGTGCCAGTGATATTGAGTGAACCACATTGAATCGGAACTGAATTGAACCTCTCTGGCGCTTAGGGCCACAACTCCTTGGTAATGGAGAACCCGAAAAAAAAGCGCAAAGGGAAAAAAAGTGCTCCCAACATCTCAAAAGATGAAGGAGAGACCGGAAACACTCACTTCCCGACTGGCGGCCAAGTGCGAAAGATGCTGTTAGATGTCTATGAACGGGATCCTTGTAAGCGAATTTCTTCGTCTCTTGACCTGAATCCACCTGCTAACAACAGATGGTTGAGTCCTGAAAGAGTTAAAGAAACAATTGGACGTTCATCCCGATGTTCTTCCTCTACCAGCCACCGATGGGCGGGTACGTTTGATTGAGGAGTGGGTGACCCATTCACCTGGGGTCCCAGAATTGTTTGACTTTTGGGATGAGGTCGCAAATACTGGCGTAAGAGATCATCAACATACACGGCGCTCTGCTCTATGCTTACGGACCAACTCCCAATTCGCGTGACACCCAATCCTGAAGTTGGATGCTAACGTCTCCGATATCATTTCGGTCCTGGCTTCCATACTCAATTTCACCAGCCACAATATTTTACACATCGCACATGGAGAGAAGATACTTTTAAAGCTATTGGACGCCCCGCGAGTGGAATCCTTGGGCCACCTGGCTTCCGGCCACAACCAACGTCTGGTCACGCTTGCTTTCAAACTGCTGCGCGCAATGGCGGAATTCGACAGTGGAGTAAAGAAGCGGGACGTAATGGAAGCATTTAATTGGGGGGCTGGGGTGAGTATGATTGTTTTCGCAACGTGCTCAATGTCGATTGAATGCCCTCAGTCGCTACGTGCCTTGCTCGAAATGCGTTCAACTCCATCATCGGAATGGAACCTTATTGAGGACCCTGATCCCAGGACGTCATTTATCTTATTTATGCTTACGTTCTTGACGCCTGAGACTCGGACATCGACTAAAGGAGTCTTTCTTCTACGACATCAAGAGATCTTCGCGCAAATATTTGAAGGTTTGCATGAAGATCCCTACGAAGTAGTTCAGAAAGTCCTAGAGGTGGCTTGGGAAGGCATCTGGCGTGATGTCGAGCTTTCCAAACATTTTAAACTCCAGGCTTTCGGGCGCGAGGTTCTGCTTCAGGTCATAAACCCAGACACAAAATCAGTGCGAATACCCCTTCTGATTTTGATTCTTGCAGATCATCAAACTCTACAAAAGATCAGATCAAGAGGGGCCCGATCCCACCGATGTGCCAGCTGATACCGCGCACAGTTTTCTTGTTGCAGTGTGCACGACACCCAATGTGGGTATCTGCGTACGCGATAAAGGCTGGTATTATGGGGGCTCCGGTGACGATGGGCCTGACGCAGTTGACAGCGCTGAGCATCAGGAGTCAGAAGGCTCGAGTGGGGATAAGAGTGTCCTTAATTGGCGTCTGGCTGGATTTCTTGGGAGTCTAAATGTCGTCGATGACCAGCGTCAACGGGATTTGGCTCTGAAAATACTCCGGACGTGTCCTGAGCTTGTGAGAGTGTAAGTTCTAACTTGTATTATTCCATGACCCTGTGTGCTGACCTGCTAATCAGGTTCTGGCCTCGGTCACGGCTGAAAAGGGAGGCTACACTTTCCTCGCTCTGGATATCTAGTGTGTCTTTCGTAGGCATTGTTATATCCATGCCTATTCCCGCTGCATGCTTTCGCACTGTTGACCCCATTTCAAGTCGCGGTCCCTCAACGGGGGCTACATTTAACCCAACCCCCCCACCTCTATCTTCATTGGTGGAGAATACTCTGCCGTCGATTTTGACCAGAGAATGTCTGTCTAAGGCGCTGCATTCTAGCACAGAGCCATTGATTAAACATTCTACCGCTCTGATGCTTGCCAAATGCCTGGATAAATTTGAGGAAATCCGTCTATGCTTCTTGCGAATAGAGCGAATCTTGGAAGAAGATGAAGAATTTGGTTTCTGGACGCGCAGACGAATCGAGTTCGAAAAGGAGATGAAAAGACGATTGCCCGACGTCCAGATGATTATCCAATTTCTCCCCCCTAAATCGGCTCACGATGCTGTTTCCACGGGGCCTGATGAGAAGAAGGAATCGGAAACCGCCTCCAAGACACCAGCCTCTTCCCAATCTCCAAATCCTTTCCGTGACGCATTACTGAGTGAAGCTGCATTGCGGTTGATGTGGCAATATCACCGTTCACTTCCGGCCCTAATGAGTGGGACTCGTTTCAATTCCGGACAGTTAGTGAGGCTATTAACAGACACTCGCAAGGAGCTCTCTCCATCCCCGGAAATCGCCAACACCAAGGGGATTTCGTTGTTGGGATCGCTCCACGTGCTTCGTCTTCTGCAGGAGAGCGACAAATTTGCGTGGCAAAACTCTGGTATGTTGGCTGTCCGTATGTCTTTTTAAATTCAGGATTGAGTTTGTTCGAGCAGGTCTTCAACACACTTATTTGTACCCCATCTTCGTATTATATCTGGAGACATCCGCGGGAATTCTTCGCCAGACGGCGGAAAAGCTCCTTAAAGCCGTCCTCAGTAGAACTCCTCTTTTTGACCACGATCCGGATGAGGTTGAGCTGTGGCTGGACAGTTTGCCCCGCCTCGGGCGTTCACCCTCTGCTAAATCCCCCGAGGGATTCCCGCTGACCGATGAACGCGCTAGTGTGCTGACCTTCCTTGACGACAGTATTCGACGGTGTATGCAGACGCCATATCCCTACTTTGAGAAAAGTCTCGCGATGCTCAAAGGCATTCAAACAGCCGACCACGATGATCCTTCTGTTCCAGTACACCGTCGGGAGATCCCTAGTCCTTTATTCTCAGTCATTCTGGAAGGGTTCATTTCTAAAGCCGAACAGGACCCTCCAGGTCTGACATCATCAGATGTTCTTGCCATAGCAACTTTTGTCCGGAAATTGACTCAAAATTTTACTTGCAAGTACTCAGACTCGCGACAGACTTCCGTTCTTGTTCAAGAGGCTGTCCGTGCGCTTAGACGAATCTCAGCCAAAGCTGCATATGGCAGCCTACGCAACGGCCTAGAACGAGAGATCCGTTTTTTGACTGCCGGCCTCTTGGGCGTGGCCCCTACCCGTGATCGAACTATTGGTGATTCGTTTGTGGCTGTGGACGACTTTTTGACCTCTGTGGAGAGCCTTTCAGGTAATGAAAACTTATCATGTTCAGCACGTCATTCGACTGACGTGGTTTTTTTGTGTAGAACCATTAGATATTGCATTGGACTCCATGATGCTAGTTGATTGGGTTCGTCTTGTAGATCCGCCCCTAGACTGGCAGCGAGTGAACCGCATGGCCAAGATTATGAAAAACTGGGACAATCATTCGGCTGCTATTCAAGAATTTTGTTCTTTTGTAGATCCACAGTCAGCGTCACTTACTGCATTCATTCCCGATCCGACTCCAGACTTCATGGAGAGCTTCAGGTACTCTTGCTTTCTCTCATCGGGATCTTACAGTAATTCGATTTGGTTCGTAGACCTGGTATCTTCTGCGCGGTCGCGTTGGCGGATTTCCAAAGATCAGACTTGCAGCAATGGCTACCGTATCTAGTCATTTCAGAGAAATCCCCTGCTCGTTTGACTTACGCCTCTCGATTGCTTTTACATAAGCTGGGATCCAACCCCAACATCGTGGACGCAGTGTTAATCATCCTGCTTAACATCGTACAGGAAGCCAAAGCTTGCAGCATCTATGATGCCTCCACCCTTGTCGAAGTGCTTTTTTCGGATCGCATTGGCTTACGGAGTCACATCGTTGGAATTTTGGAATCGTCAAGAAGTTGCCATCCTGTTTGTTACAAAACACCTGGCTTGCTTAGACTTGCTTTCATTAGATCTTGGGCCTTTAATCCGCGAAGTTGCAGACCCATCCATGATCGTAAATCACGTTGCGCCAATATCCCTTCGCTGGTTGGAGAAAATGAGAGGCGCGCAACGTGCGTCATTTCAAGTAGGTTTTGCTTTAAATTTGGGGCTCTTTGCTCTTCGGGGTTCTGACTTTCCGAGCAGTTCTCTACTGGGCTGCCTTGGCTGCCGTTTCTCGACGATTCACAACTCATTGAAGTCTTTGATTCGCTTATTGATTCTTCCCCCCTCAACAGCGGGAGTGTGGTCTTAGATGATTTCCTTGCTTCGTTAACGACGGGGTTGTTACAGAGACGAAGTGAATTTGCACGCAAGGCTCTCCGGGAACGTCTACCCGCATTAGTTTCGCTTCCATTATCAGCTTCGCCCAGGATTGGTGCCCTAGTATCAGATATCCTAAGATGCCATCTTCCTCCAGGAATAGAGGATCTGGAAGGCTTGCGTCGTATTGTCCTTAGCGAAGTCATAAACGATGCTAATGAGCGCTGGACTCGAACTCCATCAATTGATCTACAACTTCCAGATGCTACGGATATCGACTCAACTCTTGTTGGGACAGACCAAATTGGCGCAAACGCCTTGCATCTCAGTTCAAACCTGACTTTTCGTTTCGTGGAATGGGTGAGAAACAAGCCGAGTGATGAGGTCATTGAACGCCACTTGAAGACGTTCCATGCCATCTTGGATTCATGCTCGATTGCTACGAATACGAAAACGTCCAAACCTGAATATCCCCACTTAAATGGCATGATACTCCCCCTGTTACGAAGACTGCGTTCGGAATCGCTTTCGCTCAAAAATGCTGGGGTGATTGTTGAATGCCTTTTGTCCATTTTTCGCCTCCACCCATCACAAAACGAGACCCTCATTGGCTTTATTTTGGATGAAGTTCAAGCACCACCCCAACAGATCAGCATCTCAGTCCACTTCCTCCTTTTCTTGTATCGATTACTTCAGACGAATACCGGCGAAAAGGCCCAGTTACTTCTAAATTCTGTCATTAACCGCGGCTTGGAATGGGTTGTGCGTCGTTTCTCGGAAGATGACGAAGACTCTCCAGAGACGTTAAGCTTGCTTGACATGTTTGGTAACTCCTCAACCCAAGTCGAAGTGTACGATGGCTGACGCTGTCTTGTAGGATACCTCCTCGAAATCGCACCAGATGTTCAAGCACCGTTAGCGGACCCCGTTCTCACCGCAGGTGTAAAGAACAGACTTTGGGTATATCAAGCTTTGCAATTCATGGCCAAGTTAGCGACGCGTACCAAACTCAAGGTAACATATTCAGTTGTTGTGGGACTATTTGTTCACTGATGTCGCCCCGGCAGCCCGTCGCCTCTAATCGCCTCTTACAGAGTGTGTTACACCACCCAGACTTCCCGGTACTGACTACTGCGCGCAAACGTCTTCCTTCTGAGAATGACACCCGGTCCCCGATCACCTCTCTGCTTCATGCCCTATTTTTTATGCACCCAGAAAATTCGTGTCAGCCAACGCATGTGGCCCCTTTGATCGGGGTATACGGAGGGACATTGTCCACTTCAGATCGGAAAATCATCTCAATCTTGAGATTGTTTGAGCGTGAACGACGTCTATCAGTTATGGCGATCGTCAAGAATTGGAACGGAAGCTCGGGTCCCGTTTCTCACACTTCGGTTGTTGATGCGATAACTAATCTGGATCCTGAGGTGGTGATGAGAACATGTCTCACGCCGTTTGTTTTCGGAGAACCCTCAATGCACAGCAATGCTGGACGGGACGAGGGAGCTGTCTATGAACCCCAGTTCATCATTTCGTTGCTGAATGCGGCATCACTTGAGGGTGGGTTGACTGGTAGTCAATGGGCTCAAGTGTTCCAGACGAATGCACCCTGTATCGCTGTCCGAGCTCTTTCCTCAGACGACGAGAGTATTCGAGCGTCCGCTTCCCTATGTCTAGCCACTTTGCTATACTATGTCGAGGTAAGATCCAGATCGCCCTAAATGGATGATACTCATTCTCCCGCAGTCTGCGGATTTCAGAGAAAGGGACGAAACGATCTATGTTCTCAACCTCCTTAGGAATATCATACCGCCGGCCAGTCCTAACGCATCCCCTCCACGAGTTACAACCTATGTCACACTGATCGTGGCCCATGCCTTAAGATCGATATATAACCCGTCTCACTTCATATATCCAATGGTTATGCGCTTTCTCCTCCAGCAGCCGACGCTAGATGATACAAGCGTTCCCCTCCTGTTCAGGATGCTGTACAGCACAAATGACAGTTCTGGAAAACAAGCGAGTTGGAAATTAGAGCGAGGTTGGATCATCCGCTTCATTGCCGATGGTATGATATCGACGCAGGACTGGACGGTTTTCTCCCACCGTCATCAGTGGGACCGCCTGGCCGGTATTTTCCAAACTCCCGAAACGGATCAAGCCACACGGCGTGGTATCCTGAATGTGAGTTCTGTTCCTCTCGGGATACTCCCTTTATGACGCGCGAACTAGGTACTCGTCCGATTGAGCTTGGATGCCACGGCAACTTCGTCACTCGTGAGGCGTTTCGGTTTACTTTCCTGGATACAAACCCAACTCCATAAGACAGTCGCAGAAGAGGTAGAAATCTGGCTTGAGATTCTCGGGAATATCTCTCGCGTGCTGGAGTCGACCAGAGATGCACCCAGGATCCCGGGCGCTTGGGGTTCGTCTGTTGCAGAGTGTCTTGGGCTTATTCTTGGGGATCCAAGTGAGTAGTTATATCTATTAAATTTCTGCTCCAGCTGACCTCACCTCGTACACCAGGTATAACCCTAAGACAATTGCTCCAGATCAGTATCGTGATTAAGCACATCTCGCCTATAAATATGCACATTCCCACCACGCAAGCGCTTTTGGATTCGCTGCGTAGGGTGCTCGAGCGACTAGAACCAACCATCTCGACGTCCGACTTCCGATTGGAAGAAATTGTTATGTGTGGAATCTCCATGTCAAAGACGGAACGGGAGGGGCACGCTCTCCGTCCATCCACCCCAGATTTATGGATATGGGGTCGTTCCATCGAGATTATCTGGCAATCGCTCATGGTTTCTAACGCTGACGAGCGGCGACATGCACGCATCTGGCGCGATTTCACCTGTCGCTTGCTCATTTGGAGTTCAATCAATCAGGACAGCGAAGCAGGGAAGTGGGCAAAGGATCAGGTCATCAAGAACATGCACCGATCACAAGCATAAATCAATGAGAGGATGTCGGATTTATCCAAGTAAAATACAAAGTACTAATGCTAATGTAATACGCCTATGAGTTCGTGTGGCTTAAGCTGAGATGGTGAAGGAGGACGAATAGCCAACGAATGCCTTTATTCCCACAACAGACTTAGAATCTCCGTAGTAAGTCAAACGGTAGGTTCCCGCTATAAATTGCGTTAAGAAGTGGAGGACAGTGCTGCGAATCACAAGAGCAATGCATACCAGGTGTCCCATTCTCGATGGTCCTGCGGGAAGTAGTTAGCAAGATCAACTGTGGGGGACGAACGCGAGGAGAAAACGCACCAGGTGATGTTGGTAGTGGATGTTGCCAACTTCATGGAATCATTGCCGTGTTAGCTATCAGGATTACGAAATAAGCATTGAAAGTTGACTCACAATCGTACTGGTACGCTTCCAACTCAAAGTTGTGGAAGGATGAGAGTCCGTTCGGACTGGTACCCACGTTGATCCGACTAGCATGTCAACAGTAAGAAACGTTTCTTCCAGCCTCAAGTTGTTCTACGAAGCGGATAAAAGTGCCTTAGTTAAGCACGCTGTGAGTTGGATTATTGAACTGACCCTAGGGTTTGCACCTTGAAACACCGCAAAGACCGTCTGACCAGCCGTGTACGATATTGAAGTACTGACATCAGTTAATACGTCCCCGAAACGCCTGATACCAGGTGTATCATAAATAACATCTGGCTAATGACCGACAGCGTTAGCCAGCCTTGCAGAGCACGATGACGTTGGACGAAGCTTCCCTGAAGAGAAATGGACTCGTTGATTTGATCAGGAGGAGTAGGTCCAGAGCTGGGTGTTGCGGTGCTCCCTGGTTTAAGGTACTGAACGAGATGAGTGTAAATATCTATGTAGGCTTCCAATGTGACTACCAAGGGACAAGCCTAATAAGCAAGGGTATACAAATGATCATGGGTACACGCACATTGTCCATATATCGTCGAGGCACCTTCATATCGTTGAATGCCGTACTCCTCCAGTGTGGTGACATAATGAGAATACACGTTACTAGGGCCGGCAATAACAACGTATGCGGAATTATCGAGGGTTCCAGATGAGATGAGCTTCGCGCGTACTGCCTCGCGGATTCGCCGGCCAGCCATTGTGGTGAATTCACTGGGTACAATAAGCATGACCAATTGTCCGACTTGGAAGAGCTGAATATCGATGATGGAGGGAGTCCTAAAACAGCATGAGGCACAATGGTTATGAACTGTGAACATGTAGCATACCACTCATATGGAGTGTGTGCGTAACCCTAATGAATGGAATTTAGTGTGTCCCTTATACACGACTTATTTAAACATACTGTATTCAGCAGAATGGGCTTCGGATGCTGGCACTCAATCTGCTCCGGATTTGGAGCCGGTGTAACAGCACCTGACAGCGCCGTTCCCTTTCACATGAGCACACCCCAGGACGTTCAAGCGCACGCACCTTTAACAAGCTCCCAAAACGGATTCTGTTTCTGCGTAGCATTATTCCCTTGAGTGAAATCAAACGCTCCAGGCCCATCCGTCGTTCCAGCCGCAAACGAATATCCCATAGCAGCAGGGCAGGTATGCACTTTCGTACCATTGGCAAGCGTGAACGAATAATTGCTTATTCGGACGTATGTATGTAGCGCCTTCACAGCACCCGAAACAGGTGCAAGCGTTGAACCTCCCATAAGAGTTTTCGCAGCCTTAAATTGGTTTGTCCCAATTATCTTGTTAGATTCAAAGTCGGAGATTCGGAACCCTGGACCGCGACCGTGACAATCTTGGGTACTATTGCCACACGTAGACTTTGTGAACTCGCAGGGCTGACCATCCCAGGGTTGGCCTGGACTCTCACAGTAGACTCCAAGGCTTCTCGTCGAAAAATCGCGTCAAATCCGGCATATTAGAGGACCTGGAGATATAGGCACTCACGTGTTTGGGCTGTAATATTAGATACGTCAGGATGATACCAACGGGATGGAAAGTGGTCATTTACCTTGTGTCTCCTACGTTAGCTTATTGAATTACAAAGTGGTTACATTAATAAGACTGGAGCTAGAGCCGAAGAACTCACATTGGGCGAAACCAGCCACGAAGCTGTTGTTCAGCCCCGGAAAGGCATTCGGGTTTACATATGCTGAGACGAATCTATGAGGCCATGGTTCGTGAGGCATGAGCGTCTCAGCTTACATTCATAAAGATAAGCAGCCATGCCTCAGATAACGCAGTGGTTTAGCGGCGCAGCACCACGTCAGTGAAGAAACGCCTTACCCTTATTATCCGTACTGACAAAAGTATTATTCGGATATATGCTTGTTCCATGGACCGCAAAGAACGAGAGAAATCCGCGCGAGGAGCCAGTCGCTGAATCCGTGAACTTGAGCAATGTGAAGTCTTTGTCTTGGTCGTATCGATATCTGGCACGTTCAGATACAGGATTCCTGTCATGCAAGACGAATCAGTCAGTGCATTCTAAGGGAGGGGAAAGGGCTACTGACGCTAAGTACGCGTAGGGAGAGCGGTTAACATTGCTGTCAAGAAGTGTCGTGTTGCCAAGGCTAAGGGTTCCCAGCTTGAGGCTATTATGAGCTTGGATCACGGCTTTCACGGAGCCTAAGTCAAATGTTCAGTTACCATTGTCCCTAGTTCACTGAAGAGAACCAACCATTTACGATAGCTTCGTAAGATTTCCGTATAAACCCCTTTGATGTGATTTGGGGGAGCAGATAATTATGGTATCCCGCAACCCCAGAATGCTGATGAGTTCCCACAAGTGCAATGTTGGAGTTGTCATAGACCCCAGGATAAAGCTTTTCTCTGCAGTGGAAAGCGGTTTCAGGTACGCAATAGACATAGATTAAAGTCCTAAATTTCAAGGGCATTAGGCAGGGAAAAAGACACAAACATACAATTGCAGGACAATCTCAGTACGGGCAGCAGTGTCTCCCATGCAAATATCCGAGTTAATGAACACCACACGATTCGAAGGATTTACTGTATCCGCGATGATGAACGCACGACTTCGCTGCCTCATATGTAGGCCAGTATCAATTTGGGAAGGATTCGCAAATCCCATCACTAGTAACTCCGCATGTGGTTAGGTTCCGCTTTTTTCACGCTTCAAGCCTCGAAATGGAAGGATAGGAGAGACTGACAATTTGTCTCGACAATGGGGCCTGTAACATCCCCAATGCCGACTCCCAGGAGGTACGAAGACCCAGCAGCCACCGCATCATGGGTGCTAATGTTGGTCGTGTGCGCAGAAAATAATGTGAGCCAAAGGATGAGCTTGTTTTTCCAGAGCATTATGGTGGAGAGAAAGGAGCGAAAACGAGCAAGAAGAGACTCATAGAGAGTTGACGTCACATCGCAACGGCCACCCAGCAAGAAGTTCCACGACGGCCGCATGGTTGGGACACTCGCGCGGCAAGGATTCTCCAGACCATTGTCGATCGGAAGGTGCATCTTCCGTTAATGTACAACAACGTACGGAAATAAGGATTGTATTAACTTTAGCAATACTTTAGGCGGTGAATATATGCGATGAGGCGGAGCGCAAAGACGTAGGATAGTTGCTAAGTTTTTTCGCCGCCTTAAGATAGAGCGGTTCCACTGAGACTCAAGAAGGCTAACTAGACTACAGTAGGGATTCTACGTAAGTCTGGAATGTTCGAAGTGTCGGCAGTCAGAAGGCTGCCTCCGGCATTTACCCCAGGGGTCACCTGACAAATACTATATAAGGCTGTTTTTTTTTGGTTCCCGAACTAAACTAACATTTGGCTTTGGCCTCTCTTCCCTCATCATAGTGAGAGTATTCGACGTCGTTCCTCTCACTCTGAGGGGTTGAAAAGGGAGGCCACGATTAAGTGCCACCTGATCACTTTGCGGCAACTTGTTTCCACTGCTCTCGAAGTTTCATTTGTGGCCTACACCTTCCCCATCGTGTTGTTTGTGTACGATACCCTTATTATTAAATACTTCGGCATGTGAAACACTTCTGTGCTTCGCCCCACATCTCCATGCACTGAACGTTCCGAGCAAGTCGAAAGGTCAAGTTTCTGACATCGTCCAAAAACTCCTGATTCAATTCCTCTCAGTCCACTACGGGTCCTTGTGCGATGTCAGGCATATGCGCCAATAATAGTTGTAGATGGGACAGCACATTTACCACCTTGAATCACCTGAAGTGCAACATGCCACTTAACCTTTCTGAGCGCCGTCCATCGTCGACAAACCCAATTCCCTTAACCCCCCACCAAATCGTTCGTTCTTGGAGTGGCAAATGGAAACGCGATGACTGACGTTCATCCACCCCATTGCCTATTACCCGTGATGCCTAACCACCCAATGAGTTGCCCCTTAGGAGATGAATGAACCGGGCCAATCCCACCCCGCTGACAAACCGATATCTGCACCTTCGGCTCTAATTAGTCTGTAAAGCCCTTCAGAAGCTTGCCTAGCCACCACGTCGATCTCAACAACTACATCAGGATCTGCTCGTGTCATCTTTGCATGCTACGTGATGGCATTCGTCGCCAATTCTCGCCAGATGTTGGAATTTTGTCTCTAGGCTTCTCTAAAGGGCGCCAAGATCTTTCCAAGACTGTTCTTGCGCGCGACCCTTGCTTACCAAGTTTCCACCCTCTCCGGCAGCCGATGATTTTTATATTTACCTCGCCGACACCACCGGTTATCTTGCTAAGCATGGCAGCACGCTCAAGCCCTTGGCCATTTACTGGGGAGTGTATGAGATGGGTCCCTGCACTTGACGACAGTCGTTGTGTTTACCGGGTGAAATACCTAGTAGGATCGCTCATTGTCAGGACCGGTATTGTCAAGACTAACCCATCACATTCTGGATAGCAAGGCTTCGAGTGCGGAAAGGAAATTCGGCTTATGCATCGATCGTCTGGAAGGGACATTGGCACTTGGTTGTTTGTATCAAGCGAGTTCAGGGAAGCACGCTCGACATCATGCATTCGTCGGCGGTGAGGTGCATCACTGGGTCCCAGGGTTTCTACATTTGTCTGCCCCTTATCCTACGTCGGGGCATCTATCTTTCGACTCCTTTCAGATCTGGAGGTAAACATACCGCCTGAGTCTTGAAGATCATCTCGAGAAATGAAATTGAGAAACAGAATGAATACCAAAATTTCCGCTTTCGGGCTTGGCCAGCCGTTCAAGACATTACACCAATCCAAAACACGGATATGGGGATAGATCACTGGCTTCCGACTGAGTCTGAGGGAAATGGGATGTTTTTCGCGGATCAAATTCTCTTGGACCACTTGACCTGCACGCCGAGGAGTACATTTCCTATCATTCCCCCTTCAATCTTTATTTGAAGCAACATCAATCACTTCACGACATTCAATACGAATTACTGGACTGTTCATGTGTATTCCGGCATCGCGCAAATATCAATATAAGATCCAACCCAACCCGGTGCTTTAGTGTATGTGCCCAGCTGACAATCGACGGGTCAACCCCACTTCGAGCGAATATCGAGGAAATATTAAGGATACACAATCATTGGAAGCGCGTCTGGGTCTACACGGGCGCCTTCCGCCTGTTCCGGCTCCTCGAACCTGGCATCCTGTGAGGCGAGCAGTACTGGTACCCTCGACAATGAAGCATGGTTATAAGGAGCATCGGTCTGCTCGTCTTCATTTTCTGGCGGTAGCAGGCCTGGTGGTTTTCGCCTATCGTGAACTTTGAACGTTGGAAGCCGTACTTCGCCGGTGGACAGAGGTATAAGATTGAAAAAAACTTCTTCCGACATCCCGGGTAACAGCGTAGGAAGACGAGTGTGTCGAGGACCTGCGAGGACAAATGCCTCTGAGGAATCCACATCGAGGTATAGGTCAGCAGTTCGGAAACGCTGACGGTTTTGCACCGACAAGGTTAGTATGAAAGGCTGATGCAGGTTTGCGGAAGGAGGACAGGTAATCAACGCGACGATGCTGTCTTCTGGAGGCTTCAGACTCGGCGGGGAGATATTAGTCTTAGCTGTTAAGTTTGACGCAGTCGAGCTTATCCTGCCCATTACGCGTGAGGATTTGCTGAGGTTAATTGTAATATGCAAGACCTGCTTACTTCTGCCATGTAACTTCGAAGCTTCCAGGAAAGGGGACTTCATCGTTGGGGAATTCTTCAGCATCATCTTCGCCTAATTCAACTTCGCACATTATTGAGAATGCATCATTCGATTGCCACACTGAAGGAAAGTCCCTTTCCCCAAAGTCCAGTGAAGTATACAACACTCTCGCGCGTGGGCCGTCCTTCATCTTTGGTGAGCGAAGTAACGGATTCAAAGGGAAAACCGGAACTTGCCCGAGGAATGAGTTGAATAGAGCTGACTACAATACCTTGCGGACCAGTACAAGTCACATCTATTGAGACTAAAGCGCGTCCAACGGGTTCAAAAGCATTTGGTTCAAACTTCGACAGATCCATCACTGGTAAGAGAGGACGCGAATCTCGGAGATACGCGGTGCGGAATGCACATTGTATGGGAGGCACCACTAGGACCTTTAACTGTCGTAGAGTCTCGTTCATATGGATAGCTTGATCGGGCTCGCCGTCCGTGCAGAGGGCCCGAGATTGGATTGATATATCAAGCGTCCTTTCTCCACTAGCACCTCCGATGAAATACAGGATCCGAGTGGCGGAGGTGCCCTTTTGAACTATGCCGAACGAAACACCCTTTATCAAGGCTTGCGACCGCTCTTCGCCAACCATTACATAGCTGACTGGAAAGATTGAGGACGATATCAATCCAAAATTCTGGGTAAGATGCCCAACCTGTGTCATCATCCGATGGCTGTAGAAGTACGTCTAAATCAAACTCGAGATCTTGATCGTGCTCGTTGGTGATTTCAATATTAATAGGGTATAGTTCGTTGCAGTATGCTGGCTCTTCATGTCCGTAAGAAATCGAGAAAAGATGTGGACGAAACACAACCCTGATTCATGGCGATGAGTTTCAGAAAAACAAACAACTACGCACGTACGAGCAACTATCAGGCCGCGACCTCGACACAGACAATTGGGGACCCACAGATGATGCTGGAGCGAACCATTGAACAGTTCTCGGTAGTTGGTCCGTGTCGCCAATTAACTTGATGGGTACCATGAATTTACATGTATCTTTATCGAATAGCAGCTCCACCTTGTGTATCTGTGCTTTTAGCGTGAACAATACCATACCAAGGCAGTGCGGGAAAAAGCATACACGAAGTTCGGTAGTCACTGATGAAGTCAGATAGCCAGCAAATGTCTTGCTTTTCCCTGGAACCCAATGTAAATCGGCCTGGATAGGGACTGCAGACGCGTTATCAATGGATGAAACGTCGAAATCTCCCAGGAATGTATACGGGGTTTCTATACCAATTTCTGGGTGTTGCACGATCACAGGAGGTAGATGCTCGCTATAATAAATGCGAAGCTCCGTGAAGAGGAACTCGATATTGGTCTCGGGAGAAGTCAAAGTGAGCTGAAATGAAGCTGGTTCCCCAACATACACAGTCCCTCGCCAAAAGACAGAAGACATGTGGACTAAGTGATGTACCATGAATGACATGCTCAACAACTCGAAATTTTACTCACACAGCGCTAGAGGACTTTCAAGTTCGATAAAATTATGATCTTCCGGGGGTGATGGCATCTGACGAAGCTGGTACCGCGTGTTCACACTTTTGTAAGTGGACATATTCCTTACCTCAAGAAGACCCCGTAGTTCCTTCCCCGCAGACCGTCGTTCTAAAGCGTCTCGTTTGGCATCTCAGGGAATCAGCATCAATTAGGAATCACTATTCTTATTCGCGAGGCACATACCCGATAAAATAGTAAGGAGCAGACGAATCGTCAGTCCCCTGCTGCCCAACTTTCGGCTGCACTCGCACCACATGGCGAGGAGGGGTTCAGGCATGTCACCCCAACGCTCTTCTTCATAAGTTCGCTCAATACGCTCGAAAAACCTAATCAATCAGTATTCAGGTGGGAAAGGATTGGACTGAATTTCTGCATACTTGGCCGCAAGGTCATATCTCTTGGACAGGAAGTGTGTTTCCGCGATCCGATAAGCCATATGGTACGTCAAACGACTGCTTGAACCACCGTGAAATTTAAATAACTCGTATGCTTTACTGTAAAGCTGTAACAGGAGAGATGTTCGCTCAGTATTTAACGTGAAGTTCTTCAGGAATCATGAACTGACCTCCGTCAATGTCCCCAAATGGTCTACTTTGCGTTCATTGACCAGCGCGGGAGAGTATGTTGGACTCTGGCACCTCGTGTTATAAATATCTCCATCCTGAATTTAAAGAATGCGTACGTACATCTTGATTGTTTATAGCAGTAAATCTTTCCAAGCGACGTCGAGTGCATGCCGCGGCGGCATAGTAGAAGTAACCAGTATGTTGCAATGCGTTCAAAGGATTGAGACCAAAGAAAGCCGGTGAAGGGTCGACAGTAGATACCGAGGGCGTGGATAGATGTTGAGGCACCGCCCCCGGAAACTTTGACGCACTGTTGCTGGTGGGTTGCAACCCAGAACGAGATGCCTGATCAAGTAATTCCGCGAACGCCCTGTATTGTCGCGCCACCCAGCTCCAATACTCGAACGAGTCTTCTCCAATACCCCAGCCGCTCATCATCTCAGAAAACCGCATAAGGTGTCGATTAAAGTGCATCAAGGCTCTGTTAAACTCAGAATGATATAGATACAACTTGCAGATCTGGCGCCAATTGAGTTCATATTTTTGAGGTGCACCGGGAAAATGATGACAGACCTTAAGTGATACTGTATCAGCCAAGACTTTCGCCTCCGCCCAGCGCTTGGTCTTCGGGGGTAAGACGGTAGTGGACGTAAACATGCCAATCAATCCTTCCCAACAATCTTCGTAATGTCTGATATTGAATGAGCAACAAGTGGAAGTGATTAGAAAGATATGACTGACTTTCTAGCCAATTCATCCTCCATTCTAAATTCCGCAAATGTGGCCATCTTGTACTCATATCGTACAATCCATCCTTCATTTCGAAGCGGACGGCCAATTGTCGGTCCCGAACTTGCTGGTATATGTGCGGGCTGTGGAGGACTCGGCTCTTCTTCCTGCGCACACGTTTGGTATGTGCAGTGTAGTAGTCTGTCGCTGATTCGAACAGCGCATCTTGGAGGCTTTGGACAAATTCTTGAAGTTCTGTTGTATTTAGGGGGCTGAGTACGAATAGTGCTGCACGAGAATCTAATCCACTTTGGCGTCTGATAAACGAAAGTCGCGCGTCCAAGGATGGATCCTCTGTATGACGATAAACGTCTGAACTCGTGGCGCGTCTAGGGTTCGCTCACCAAGCATCCGCCGACTAGCTAGCAGCACGACCGTGAGCTTGATCCCACGTTCTCCTGTCGATCGTTTCCGAACAGCAATTTCCGCCGAGAGATCCGCATCCTGTTTGCGCTCCTCCTCCCTGTCCTGACTGTTCCCGGTGTCCAAGGGAGATGAAGGGGGCGGAGGTTCCCATAAACGAAGGAAAAGAACGAAAACGGAGGGAACAAGTTCAAGGTGTTTCCGCACCCAAACTGGCGCTATTAACCCGTCTGGATAGAGTGGGGACGAAGGAATTAATGGAGACAGTGGAGAGTGGGGGACGCTTGTGGATGGGATATCATCGTTCCTAACACTTTGCTGAGGAGGATTTATTTTTCGGGGTGGGAAGCGCACTGCCTGGGTATGCTGGTTCAGTCATTGGAATTAAAACGTCTTCCATACTCACTCGGTCTACCAGGGCTACCTGAAATTTGGGGGTTCTATCGGAATCCCAAACAGGCGCTCTTCGTTTAGCGCTTAGAACTGAGCGAAGCCTTTCAATTAGGGCACTAAATGGATCCTTGGAATCAGGTGTAAGTGCTATTGTTTCGGACAAGGTTTTTGGGGACGAAGGTGCTCCAGAAGCGCCTTCGGATGGCTGGGATTCGGTCAATCCTGCCACAAACATGACTGGGGCATACTGGACGATGAGCTCTATTGGATAAGAGTTCATAAAGACTACAATTCGGACCAAAGAACTCAGAAGAGCCAAACAGATTGAAAGCTGTGAATTTGACCTCCAACACGGAATCGATTCAAAAACGCGCATTCCTGCATAGCCACCAGATCAATTTGTCCATGTTGGGAGCAAGCTACTAGAGGAAGTGGGAATGAAATCGCGAAGACATCGCACAAAATACAAAGCGAAAAGCAAATAAATGTCTGAAATATCAACAAACACAATAGTAAGTGAATAACGAGCAGGGATGGATGGAAACCCCGACATGACACATTATGATGAGCTACCGCGACCGATTGAGACTGTCAGGTTCATGCCGTGAAGAGCGAAAATCTTCTTGCTGCTGCCACACAAGTTCGGCCCATAAGGGATTTGGAGGAATCCTCCCTTTTAGCGTCCGTAACACCTGAAGCCTAGAAAATCGTCAGGAGGGTGGAGAGAAAGGGAAAAAGGAGCTCACCATTTGCTCTTCTCTTCATCAGTATCAGTATAGAACTCGATCTCCTCTTCTGGAAAGATCAGCCGGAATGATCGTTCGATCTTCAGGAGCCCGTCATAGGAGTCTCTTGCTCTCCGCCGGCTAACGGTGGCATGGGAAGCTTCGGGTGGTAAGGGTTCATTGTCATCCTCAACAGCTGTCATTTGCCTAAGATCGATGGTAGCCGTTGCCTTTTTTGTCACATCGTTGAATGCTATCATCTTAGCACCTACGAGACGGAACTGCCGTCTCCTCCAAGACTACAATGAGGTGGTAAGCCAAGAGTAGCTTGCTGAAGCATCCTACAGAACTCACGGAGCAATCACCACCGTTCTGAGTAAGGACGCTCTCGAGATAAGTAATCTTGTGCCACGAAGTATGTCTCAAGCCACGCATGCATTCGTCCAGAGATTGTGGAAGTTTCTCAGGAGAAATCCCCGGCAGCGGAGGTAACCGGAAAAGTTGCAACACGACCTCACCAATCACCCTCGACGACGATCCGGTCCTAGACGTGGCGACGGTGGCCTTGTCGTCTGGGGTGTAGCCCACCAGTGGGAAGGCAGTCTCGAATAGCCGGGTATCGCACTCTGAGGCAACATCCTTAAACGCCACAAAAGCCCTTCCTAGTGTACCGTCGGGGCGTATATGGCGTATCAAACCTTCTTCAACCACTCTTGGAGGCAGTGGTTTTGGCTGAGGTGGAGGCGATGGTGTCTTGGGAGGCGCAGTTTTATTCTTCTTTGGGCTGCCGCCGAAAAAAGCCCTCATGCCACTCATGCTGCTCTTGGATGGAACTTGGGCTGGTGGAAGCGGTGGAGGCGGAGGCGTCTCAACTTGGGGGACTTTCACTTGTAAATGAGCATCCCTGCGAACTTTCATTGTTAGGGTGAACTCCAACTTGCTATGTTCAATCCTGTTTTGCATTTGGTCAGAAGATAATTAGAATAACAAATACCACTCTTACAATTCAAATTCCTGCTCAATGGGGCTCTCCCCCATCAGCCGGCACTCCGGAGTTGTCACAAAATGAATCCCATTGTTGAGCGTGCAGGTGAACCATGTTGGAAGTCGGGGGATTGGAACGTTAAGCCTAGTGATACCGAGGACTTGATATTCATGTTAGCACTGTGCGCCATGAAGGCGCCAAGGCCTGTAGAATCACTTGCCTTTCACGAATATTTTTCCATAAGCTTTGCCAAGTTTCTCTTGCGCTCGATATTCGCGAATTTCACGAGCATACTCATTCTGGATCGCACAGTTAGCATATTTTGATTCAGAGAACATATGCACTAACCATGTCTGACGGACGGCGAATGGATCGCCATGCCCTGCCAGCATCAATATCACCAGCATTTCCAACGTGCGAGATCTTTGAGTCCGAAGAAGCGTAAATTGTTCCAGGACGTTCCCGCAGCTGATAGGTCGGAGTCTGGGTCTACAACATCAATTTGACGCCTCTGATAAGATTAAAGGACACCTACATGCTTTCCTCCATACATCTTCTTCAATTCCTCCGAAATGGATGCACTTAGAGGGATAGTACCAGCTGAAACTTGACTCAAGGAATGGGTCACTAAGGCCCCCGCTCCCTTGCGATCTGCCACCGCACGCTGAGATAAAAGTGAATCGCTAGCAGAAAAATTAAGGGTGTGACGGAAGCGTACCTCCCCTCCTCTCGAGTCAGGCGCATCGCCAGTGGATCGACTTCGTCGCCGTTGTGGTCGCTCCGAAAAGATCGGTTCAAGGGGATCCCGTTGCTCGCGCACCGCGGGGGAAGCGTCTTCATGAGCATTGTTTCCTGACGGGGCGGGCGAAGTAGGGAGGATTGACGTGACAGGGTGAGAACCGACATTCGTGGAGAGCGGAACGAGGTGACTGAATTCAGACTCGTGGAACGATGATGAAATCGAAAGGTCAAGGGAAAGACGGGGTTGAGGGGTAGCGGGAAGCGGTTTGGCATCGAGATTAAGCTTAGCTCGGGAGTCGGGTCGCGGAGCAGGAGACAAATGTTCAATTGATTCAACCTGGTCGGGGAGTGCAACAGCGGGGGGTACTGGGGAGGACATGCCTCTCGTGGATGGAGTGGCAGGCTCGTCGTCTTCCGTCTCCGTCCCCGTCGTCGAAGGTGTCTGGTTCGATTGAGATATGGATGGCGTTTGCATAACAAAGTTGCTCTGCGGAAGTGGTGATGGTGGCATGATTTCCGGATGTTTGCTCTGAGTGCTCTGTGCCTGGGTAAAAACGCCCCGTTGGGCGCCGATGACCTCGCCTATGCTCGAATCTGTCATCACTGAATATCGTGGGTGATCTCGATCTTCCGTTGTCGACGCATCAGCGGACTGGTCAATGCTCTCCTCCACAAAGCTCGTCTCGTTCGGCTGACTGAAGCTCCCGCTGTCATCCACAAAGCCACGCTCAACGCCCAACATAAGGCGGTCCAAGGCGGAGCGAACATCACCGAGATCAACTCCGGCTTTGCGCAGGTCCACTGAACTTGATGGTTGAGGCGGAGTGTGCGGGCTAGCCTTACCGCCCTCTTGTATCGTTTCACTTGCTGGGGACGGTGACGAAAGACGCGTTTCGTCGTCACTGTGCAACCCATCGGCGGGGGGCTCCTTCGGGACTTCATCAAACGTCTTCGAACCTCCTCGCGGTCAATCCGAGGGCTAGAACGCCCACTAAGACTTCCTCCTCTTTCAAGAGAGAGGGAAGACCCAGAGTCACCGGCTATGACCCTGTTGAGTGCTGTTTTCGGTGGTGGATGAGTGAGATGAGTGTCTGGCTGGGAAAAAGGGGATTCAAATACGTCAGAGGTAGGTCCAGATGGCGTTCGCCACTCATCTGACGGTCTTAGCGAGAGTGGCTGAATGTCCATTGGAATGGTATCAGAATCTGGATCAGACTCATTCTCGTCATGCGTTGTCCGCAAAGTTAACCAGGGAATGGCGTGAGTTCGGGCCGGTGACGGTGAAGGGGGTTCATTGTCATTGTCTAGGTGTCGCAATGGTGTGATTGGCGGAGTTGCGCCAGCGTGCACCGCTCGCATGCGCTCGATATGGTGGGAGCGTCCCAACGGAATCCCACCTTCGGTTTCGATTCCCACAGGAAGACGTCCAGATGGAGGGGTTGAGGGTCGAGGAGGCCCCGGATCTCGAGAACCGTCCTCCACCTCTTCCGTCGATGGAGAGTCATCACGTATGTCTCCTCCCTCAAGGTCACTATAACACTGTTGATCATCAACTGAGTCATACCCCTCTTCATCAGATGATAGCATTCGCCGGGGGCCATTTGGGTCGTAGTCAACGTCTTGATCGCTCTGCAGGAAAACATCTTCATCATCGAATTCGTAGGACTCCCGGTCAAATTCAACCACATCACAGCGCTCATGAAAAGCAACAGTCTTCCTTCTAGGACGCTTGGTGGATCCGGACGATGAGCGCGGCCCAAACGGACGTCTCGACACAAGGATTGATCGCGATGGTGATGAGGCAGGATGCCCAACAACTGGAGGAGGGGGATGCAAAGGGGCGGGGAGCGAGAGGGGGTTCTCAGCACGAGGGGGCCGTGGAGGGGGATCCTCCAATGTGTTCGTCACATAATCATCGAGCATCCCAGAGGCACCACTCTCACTCGATGTCGAAGGGGTGATATTTGAATCGTTCCTAAAAGGGCTTTTACTGACTACTTCGCGCTTAGCAAGCCCTTGAAAGCTACTGCTTTCGCGTTTTCGGAGAATGGAGGGATGTTCAGTCAGTTGCGGCTGAACATTCTCGCTTTGGATGAGGCCCCTCAGCCTTTTCTCGAGACTGGCGCGACGCTCAGCACTGGTACGTCGATACGCGGTAGGAATCCTACTAGCAGTCCGCGGAGTCACACTAGACGAATTGTCAGGGGGTTGAGCTTGCTTGAAGATGGAGTTGGTAACAAGACTGTTATTGCGAACATGGGCGAAAGAAGATGATGTACGCCGAACAGGGGTAGGACTAAGAGCGGATCGTCTGTGGGTAATGGGAGTCTGTCCCGATGAGCTATCGCGCTTGTTGATACGCAGAGGGGACCATTTAGACGCCTTGCTAGCCAAGATAGCGGATTTCGCAGTCTCAAATTGGGATGTTGATCGCGCACTGGCAACTGGGAGACGCGATGTCGAGCCTGACGATGTCGTACTGTCATTCATGGGTGAGATCGCACTGTTCGGCAATGTAATCGCCACCAGACGCGTTTCTATTTGTCAGGCGCTGACAATACCGTCGGCAACAAGGCAGGCACCCCAGTGTTCAGATGTAGTTTGTTTGGTCAACCCCGGAAGCAACTGTCCCAAACGGACCTGCGACGCCGACACAAACAACCATCGACAATTACACTCAAATATGTCTCAACCGAAGGCAGGCGCCCGAGTTCACACTTACCAAGGAATTCGGTCGAAAAAATCTTCAAAACCTGGTCAAGATAAGAGGGATGCGCGGGATGGCAAATCTGTTTTCAAATCCGTCTTGGACGACCCTTTTCAAATCTCCTGGTAAGCGTCGACTAATCTTGAAAACCACTTTGCCTTGCTGAGCTGCGCGTAGGCCGTTTGTACCCAACAATGTGCAAAACATAATATTTGCTGCGCTAACAGAACTAGTTCAGGATTCTGGGGTACCTGAGTATCACATTAGTCGCGACAAGGCCCATAGAAAAGGGCGATACAAGAAGCAACGCCAACACAAGCCAGTTCGAGTTTCTAATTCATCGAACAAACGCAAACGTGAGGAACCAGACATTGAAGTGGGGCGCCAGCCAAAGTTGAGGAAAATGGAACATGAAATATCAAATGAACCGGCTCCGAACGTCGGAATTGAAGACAGCAACGTTTCCCCGATCCCATCACCACCATCACCACCATCACTGCTATCTCATGTAAAGTTTGGCGTCAATGAGGTGACAAAGCAGTTGGACGCGTACGTCCTCTCTGCTCGTAAGGAGCCTACCGACTCACGCCCAACGACCATCTACGTGTTTGCTTGTCCATATGACGTCAACCCACCCTCCTTGCTCAGTCACCTTCCTATGCTCGTCGCTGTCTGCAACGCGACATTCCGAAGCTGGAATATACAAAGCAAAGTTCTACTCATTCCTTTTCCGAAGGGCTCTGAGGTCCACCTTGCTCATGCAATAAAGCAGCGGCGTATCTCAATCATGTCACTTAACGTGAGTTCGCAGGTGCCTCGGAATTGATGCTCCCGTCACCATACATGTTACAGTCTAATGCCCAAGGGATGGATCGATTATCAGAGGCTTGTTCTCCGCTCCCCATCCTCTCCGCTCCTTGGCTTGTAAGTCCTGAACGACTAGGAACAAAGGGTCCCAAGACACCCGGACTCTCCGATGAGGCACGCCTGCATGGTTCGCCGTCCGCGCCATTGCTACCGACGTGCATCAAACAAATAAGAACAACAGCGCCCAAAGACATGCGAGCTGCAAAGGAAGCACGGATCAGAGGACGTGCAGAGGCGAAAGCTAAACGTATTCGCGGAACCACAGGATCTGCGAATCGGGGTGACATGATTGTTATTGCGCTGTAATAACCAGTACAATAGTTAGTATTTTTCACCTGGTACGGTGAAGGCGAGAACATCCTCACATGTAATATCATCACTCTACAGTCTTCCCGCATATTCAATTGATATTTTGGCTTGCTCTAGATATCCATTCACCACACCAATCCAGTCGATGCGACCATCGCCAAACTCCCTGATTAAAAGCTTGGCATAGTCTTTATCAGAAATGTGATGATCTTTTGCCGCCTCCATTGCCACACGGAATGCAGCATGCATTGCCCCAGCCTCCTTTCCATATTGATCCCACTCTTGCGAGCTGAGGGTGGACGAATATCTGTTGAAAGGTCGCGACCCCGGCTCATAGTTTGGAAAATGACGCAACAACACGCCAGTGTCCGGTGACCGACCAGTGCAAGAGTGATGAAGATGCTTCAAAGGGTAGAATAAGACAGCAATAGGAATGAACCACGACTCAGACCCACCATTGAGCGAATGTAATAAACGCAAGACAGATACTTTTGTCTGGACTTCTTCGTATTTTTGAGATGGGTATGCTCCTCTGATTCGGATTGGATCTTGCGGACAGCAGCTAATCTAAGGATCTCAATCTCTGATAACACTTCAATTAAATCTTCGGCAAGGTCCCATATCATCGTGGGCTTCATGATTTGCAACGCGGTAGAACGCAATATCGAGATTGGAGCCGCTTCTTGTGGGTTAGAGTAAGACTGTATCAACTCTAGGAAAGAGTTTTGACCTTAAGTCCGCATGACATGATAGGGAGGCTACTTACTGAGAATACCTTTCTCATTCCCCGGTAAAGTTCCCCGATGAATCGACAGATCTCGACCCTCAAACGTACTTTCCATGTTTACGGTGAGCGCGATGGCGAAGTGCATCCAGCTAGATTAAAGCCACAGCTTAATATTATGCCGGACACTTATGTAATTCGCCATCTGTGACGTACCCTCTTGAAATAAAACCCAGAGAATGAGGCTAGCTAAGCAACCGCTCACTGCATATTTACATGTATTGATGTCGGGCCTCGGTTAGGAACTTTTATACTTACAGTAGGATTCCTTTCTGCAATGGGTCTTTCGGGCCCCAAGACGAAGCAGAGGATCCCTAAAGACCCTCGAAATCTGAACTGGTCTCAAGGTACAGGATTTGACCATATGCATCACCAGTCTCTTGATAGCAGCTTCCAGATGCTTTGAGGTTCGGTCATACCTATCTTGCCAAACTAGGGTGGAGTTCTGGCCTTGGTCTTGGTGCCAATAAGGATGGCCGAGTTTCTCACGTTTCCGTGGCACAAAAGCGTGACAATCTCGGTGTTGGCGCAGGACGCGATGACGATATTGCATGGAAGCAGCAAAACGATTTCGAGGCCATGCTCGCCCGTCTAAATAGCTCTGCATCAGGCACCACTGACGACAGCGGGAACAACCATCCCTCTGGAACGCCCTCGGAGGCGCAAGACTCCAATGAAGGAATCAGTCTACTTCCAACCTGTGGTCCCGCGAAAGATGAGTCCGGAGTGGTCGTAGAGGCTGAGACTTCGAGACCTATCGCTCCAGCACCCCGGAGATTCGCGTAAGTCCCCCTTACTAAAATCTCCTATTCGTTCAAAGAGAGCTCTTGTACATGCAGTCATCATCGCAAGCGCATGCTCGAAGCAAAGAACATCTCGAAAAAATCAGCATCTGAACTCGCACAAGTTCTAGGCATGCCATCATCGTCAGGCGCCACCACTCCCAATGATCCACCCCCAAGCAGTCTCACTCCTATCGCAAATGACATCACCACCACTTCAACCGTGAGCATCTCCGACTACTTCAAGCAAAAAATGGAGAAGCTTGGACTGAGGGAACGGCGTGCGCCAGTGAACGATCCTGCTGAAGGAGGCGCATCTAGTTCTGAGGATGAGCTGCCTCGCATTGGACTCGGCCATAGGAAGATAATGGATCGTAGCACCGAAGATATGCCCGTTAACGCACAGGCATCAATGAGTAGTCCCAACAAATCCAAATCTTCATCAGGTTCCCTCCCTCCAACCTCTACGATCATGGACCCAGCTATCACGTCCGAATCGCCATCGCAATCTTCTTCTGTTGAGCCAAGTCAATCCCCACCAGTTGCTGAGCCTAGAGCTCACGAATTTGAAACACGTTCTGAAAAGAAGAAAAAGGACAAACGGGACAAACGGGACAAGGGCACGAAACGGAGCAATGACAACAATGAAACCAGCAGAGAGGCCCAAAACAGGAGTACTGAAGGTGCCTCAACCAGCGTGCAGCTTCCACGAGACTTAGAAAACGGTGCTGCGTTGGAGCCAAATGGTTCTAGTGGTTCGATGAAGCGACGCAAGCACGGCGGGGGGAGAGATGAGAGGCCTGATGAGGATGAAGACCGGAGAATACGAAAAGAGCGAAAGAAGAGGCGGAAGCTAGAGCAATCGGATCGCCTTTAAGTAATTGCACTCGGTCTACAATTAAATCATTTGAACAACACAGCTGTAGATACACTCCAATTACAGTCAATTAATATCTCGAGAGATCAAATGAGAAAAAGGCTATCCTTATACAAGACCGTTTTCCATCTGCGCAAATTTAGCTGCGTGAATGAAGGCCGTTATCTTTCCCAAATCCTTCCTTCCATCTGTCTCTACCCCACTGCTCACATCTACCGCCCAAGGTTTCACCCGAGCCACCGCCGACGCCACGTTCTCTACCGTCAAACCACCTGCAAGTATGATAGGCATCGGGGATACCGCTGCTGACGTTTCACCCGCTTCGACAACTCGCTTCGCTACATCCCAATCCAGCGTCATCCCAGAGCCTCCAGACAGCTTTGCGCCTGGTCGCACCGAATCCAAAAGCACGAATTCGTGGAGTCCTGGTCGTGTGATCTCTCGAAGCGCGGCATCTGTGTTCGCGATTCCGGTGACAACTGTGCCCCCGTTGACAACCGCTCCTCCATTCTCAGTAGTTGCTGGAAGATGGAAAGTCCTAATGACGGGTGTAGGGATGTGTCGGGCCCAATGCAAAGGCTCGTCTCCATGAAGTTGAACAAGGTCAATTTGGGTGGCCGAGACGATTCGCTGAATCTCTTCCAGGGACTGGTGTTGGAAGACACCCACAACATGTGGCCGGCGAGAAGAGATGAAGAATTGGCGGGCGTTCCCAGCAAACCATGAAAGAGGGTGAAGGTGAGGATGTGGTGGAACAGTGTCCGACGAATGGCGGGTAAACTGCCGGATAGCTTGAACGATCAATAACGCCAAGGTATCATCTACAGCTCGCTTAGAATGAGCGGCAAAGACAAGACCAATTATATCCGCCCCAGCCTTGGCTGCGTACACGGCCTCTTCAACTGAACGAACGCCACATATTTTGACAAGTGGTGTTGGATAGGACACAGGTGCGCGGGCCGGAAGGTCTAAAAGTTGCTGAATGAAGAGCAAAGGGTCGGATGCTCGCATCAAGGCCTCGCCTACAAGCACAGCTCCTATGCGTTGTGAAACATAGTTCCGCACATCCTCGGGCTTCGTAATACCGCTCAACGCACACAGAACCACATCCCTTTCCTTGGTCAAACCAGCCAAGCGCGAAGTCGTCCCCATGTCAACCTCAAAGTCATGCAAGTTACGATTATTCACTCCAATGACTTTTGCACCCAAATCCAGTGCGATTTCCATCTCCGCCGCATTGTTGACTTCCACTAGGGGCTCCATTCCAAGAGATACGGAGAAGGCATACAGGGACTCCAGACGTTCAACAGACAACATGGCCACGATCAGGAGCACAGTATCAGCGCCATGAAGACGTGCCTCGGAAATTTGGTATTCATCCAAGATGAAGTCCTTTCGAAGGATGGCGGGCCGATTTGGAAGCGATTCAACAGCTTGACGAGCCAAACGCATATCCAAGAGTGATCCTTTGAACCAGGTCGGTTCTGTCAGAACCGATATCACCGAGGCCCCCCCAAGGGCATATGTTGTAGCCTGTTGGGCGGCGTTTGTCTTCAGAGCAATGGACCCTTTGGATGGGGAAGCGCGTTTGATCTCGGCCATAAGTGCAGGTGACCGAGACCGCACCCGGTCATAAAATGAAATAAGTGGCGGGGCTAAATGGAGGCCAAGGAAGGTATCAAGATCCTCTGGTGTAGTCCCGGGGACAGTCTTTGCAAGTTCAACATCTTTCATGCGCTGCGCGTAAATCTTCTCCAGGATGGTAGGAGAATTCGAAGCTGGAGATTCTTTCACCCCGATCTCGGTACCCTGTTTGAAGCCAGACTGCGGATTCTCATCCCATGTGCCTCCCTTGAGTTCAAGAAAATTCTTGAGGATAGTCATACCATCCACAGACATGATACTTTCAGGATGATACTGGACAGCCTCGATGGTGAACTTCCGATGGCGGACACCCATGATAACCCCACTTTCCTGAGTGGTTGCCGTGATAGCAAGCTCATCGGGAATTGTTTTCACGTTAGCCGATAGAGAGTGATACCGTGTCGACGGGATGCCTTGAGGGACGTCTTTGAAAAGGCCTCGGCCATCATGTCGAATCTTGCTCGTCTTTCCGTGCATGATTTCACCGGCATAAGCGATCTCGCCTCCGAAAAGATCGACGAAACACTCCAGGCCCATGCACACACCTAGAATGGGTACTTTTCCAGCGAAGTGGCGAATGGCATCACGAGACACTCCACTGTCAGTTCGAGGATGGCCTGGTCCTGGGGATATGACGAGATTTCGAATCCGAAGATTCGGAAAGTCTCCCACACTAATCGCGTCGTTTCGAATCACTTTCACCTTTGCACCTAGTGATGATAGATACTGGTAAAGATTCCAAGTGAATGAGTCGAAGTTGTCAATCATCAGAGTTTCATCTGGCTCAGGAAGAGGGGAGGCTTCGAGATCGGTCTTGGGGACGCCATCTGCAACGATAACTCTTGAATCGGGAGGCGAGTGAGCCTCAGCAATGGCCATGGCCTTTTTCCCTTGTCAACCTTCCCGTTCGCCGATATAACGGATGAACGCTTTGACATCTTTCCCGCGCTCCCTCGAAATCGACAACGCCAAACAAAGGTCGAACAGAAGCAATGGAAAATAAGGGCTGTTCTGTATCATCAAGATGCAATCGAAGGTGCGGACTTTGTCCGCCGCTTCTTGGCCACTCGGGTTGACGGCCGCGGTAGGACCGATCTGCAGCCCAGCAAAACATCCGTCATTAGTACCCACATCCCCAACCTTCGCCTGCTCCAGATGTTTTTCGGTGGCACACTACTCCATGTCAATGGTGTGGGGCATTACTGCTCAAAAGTGAATGGTGTTGCCGTGGGGGAACCAAACGTTTGGCCCTTATTCCCTCTATCGTTGGCATCATCTTTGCCGCTAATTTTCTAACCGATAATTCGCGTGCACATGTGCTCAAGGAGTTTCTGTGGACTCCATTCTTTTCAGGTTATGTTTTCTGACAATGCACTTCCAGTCCGACTAATTTGGAAGCAAAGGACCATAATTTCTGTGCATTGCGGGATGCACTTATCACCGTATCATCCCAGTCGTCGAACCGGCCATCTGGTGCATTGGTTCCCACATGATCACTCGGGTGCCACTGCTGCAATTCTCAAATCGAACATTGCAACCACATTGATCATGACAATAATGATGACATATATATCCATGTGTTCTATCGACGCGGAACTGGCATACTGAATTGAGGGCCCCGGGATCATCACACGGGTGTGGCATGAACGCCTGAGGGACGCTGATGGAGAATGGACGGCCAACTGGAGAGACAGCGAAGAACGGCCACACAGTGAGGAACACGCGATGTGAATTCCGCCATTGTCATCATGATCCACGTAACTCACCAGCCCATCTGAAGTTAGGTCGTCTTCAGCAGCCATTATATATGCGCTCAGGCGCTGAGGGAGAATGTGAGTGAATGATTTCAAACGTGCCGTATGCATGTCAGGATCTCAAAAGATGTAAAATAGGTGTTATTCATGTCAGTCTCTCGAAGCATGCAACAAGGGCGTGAATCATTGACTTTGAATCAATTACGAGGTCTTTCCAGGCCGTCTGGAAAACCAAAATTAAACGAGTCCCCATGAATGGCCCCAGCTGTATGCTGCAGATGTACTTCGTGCGAGCATGAAATGCCGGCTAGGGAGCCTTGGTTGTCGCCTAGGACAGTGGTAGGAACGGAAGGTGGGAAGTGGATGTTGCTAAGAAATCGTTTCATATAGCCTCCTTTGCGGTGTATGTAAGCGTCTTGTATTCTCCTGTACTGGACAACGCAGTCGACGACTGCATTATGGAACTCCAACTGACAGCGGGAGAATACATGTCGCCTACACACGCCGCAAAGGAGGTCATCTGGATTAAACAATTTATTGGCGACATCCACTTCCTGCCTTCCATTCCTGCCGCCCTGGCGCTTGCAGTTAACCCCGCATTTCGTGCTCGCATGAAGCACATCCACATTTCATCCGAGGGTCTGTTGAAGCTGGCGATGTTGAACCCGAATGTGTCCCGGGCGTGACTGGAAATATTTCTTCCTTCTTCGTTCAATCGCCGCGCCTTACGCGCTTTGACTATGACTCGCTTTGGTCTTGCTCCCCACACGCTTGAACCTTAGCATTCGAACATGAATTAATATCGCACATTTCGTTCGTTCCACGCCTCCCTCAGTTCAGCTGAGGTGATATTGTGGTTGTTATGATCCTTACCAATAAAAGAACTCATGTACGATAGTCCGCGAGCTAGGTACACTGTCAATTAATCAGTTCACTAACGTGAAGCTGAGTTTGCGATCTGGTAATTTTTACATGGTGCACGAGCCATCCTGGCCGATAAGGTATGTGTCCACTTTTTGGTGAGAAACAGGAGAGGAATTTTTTCCCTTTCTTTTACCTGGGGCCTGGGCAAGAGCAGCGCACATACTTTTCACAATAATCATTGAAGTACACTGAATTACGACGCATGGGGGATCAGTCACTCCCGAAACGAGGACAGCGAGTGTTGCATGCAATTGATCAATTCCTAACCAAAGACAAGAATGCGACTATTAAAGTCTTGCGACGATCTGACCTTGTTTGGGTTCCACATCTCAGCTTCCAAACTCTGGAGCACCGTTAGGAAATATCTTCCTGTACAAGTGCGGATAATGCGCTTCAGCAACATCGGGATGGCTCCTGCCGTGGCGAAGTCAGATCACTGTAAGGCTACCAACTTAAATTTCAATGATGACTGACTTGATTCGTCCGGTCAAGTAAACAAGGCCCGAGATGTCTCGAAGATATTCCCCGTGATTGACGGCTATAACATTTGATGATGTGTGAGAATGATCACTGGCCAGGGCCTGCGCACCTTGAGACCGGTCGGCACTAGGCCGCCGAGCATCACGAAGACTTAGGATATGGGGTGGGACTAATTGAACGTCCGATGATTAGCATCGCGCAATTGCACCAGTGAGATCTGAACGACATACTGTCCAGTTTTATCTCACTAATCCGTACTGATTCACTTATGCTCTGGAAAAACGGAACAGAATACCTGGGTGGTGATCCTACAGGCGGAGAAACCACGGGATGTGAGGTTGCAATTGCAACATTTTGTGTAACATGCTCTAAAGCTGGCCCGAGTGAAGTCGTGAGGATGATCGAGACAACCGTGATGATGAAAAAGGCAAAACTCACCCTTCCCGATGTTCACCACTAGTGTGTTGGGTCTTAGGATAACATCGATCCACTGTCCTGACACGTTTTGGACTTGGAGTCCAGGAAGATCGGACAATTGGAGAAGCTATCCCACCCATATCATGAGCCCTCCAATGGATTCGCGTACGGACTATTGCACCCACTAAGGTCAGGAATCCTATTTAATTGATGAATGTAACATATGGCTGGGATTAACGAAGAAATACGAACCAGCATCGTAGTGTGGACCAACCCCTTGAGCACCGCCGGATATCTCACTCACGCTGGGATACTTGATGAGCTGTGACCATTGAATGCAAATTGATCACCCATGCCTGTCCATGAAAGTACAGAAGACTGACCTTCCCTCGGTGCGACATAGACTCCTTAGGCGAATCGAAGAAAGCATCCAAAGCACCAGGTCGCAATTCAAGAGCTTCCTCTACAAGATTAGTGAACTCAAAGCTCAAGTGCTTCAGTTCCTCAAGATACGCCTCAAGGTCTTGCTTAAGACGAGGTAATTCATCATCGTCTGGCCACTGCGCATAAGAATGCCCTAGTAAGATTCCCTGGCCGCACAGACCGATTCCCTGGCATCACACCTGCGGCGGACCCCATAATCTTAACCAATCCGGCTGACCTTCCGTCCACCGGTTCGTATGCTCCGCAGCAAAGTCGAATTGCTCACGCTGGTCCTGAGCACCCTTTGTAAACTCACATCCAAGCCAAGGAAATGAGGTGACTTCCTCATCGCAAGTCGCTCTTTCCGTTCGATAGGTAGATCGAAGAACTTGGAGACGTGGGCCTTCACCCGGTTCACCAGAGTCTGAGGTGAAGGATCAGGTGTCGGATACACGAATCAAATCGACACTTTCGCAAAATGCACACCTCTTCGACTGGGGAATTTAACAGGTAAAGAAACCCCACATTTACGAGTGCATGGCGTAACAGTTCAACAAACTCGGCCTTTCGGCCATGCCGAATCAACGGGTAATCTAGTATGGGCACAGAGGAGAAATTCGAGTCGCTAGCCATGCTATCGTTGGGCTGCGGTGGAGGCAAGTAACAGGGTAAGAAGTCGGACTAACATCCGATCGGGATTGCGCAATACTTCCGCATATGCAGCGAAGGCATGTAGTATGTGCGGCAATTCCCAGATTCCTCCACTCTAATGTTGACTCATTTGGCACTTCCGTCGATACAGTTCCGATCATCATTAATCCTCGGGATATTAAACCCCGGGTTCCGTTAATTCCCGCTACACCGAAGCGGGTCCT
Source organism: Cantharellus anzutake (assembly GCF_015039405.1). NCBI lineage: Eukaryota > Fungi > Basidiomycota > Agaricomycetes > Cantharellales > Hydnaceae > Cantharellus > Cantharellus anzutake. Next base: position 375,540 of record NW_024066973.1, read on the forward strand.
GTCAATCTTTGCGAGGTCCTCTATCATTGCCCATACCCTAGGTTTCCAATGTGTTACAGGTCTTCCTTATTTGCAGCCGAACTTGCCTCCACTTTCGCGACCCGCCCATGCAAATTCAGGCGCATTTGCTGAAGGGTTCGACTCAAAAGACAACTGCCTGAAGAGGTTGGACTGGCGCAGGGAGGTGGCCTCGGCACAATGACCGCGGGCGTACCCCCTCGGTAACCTGCACTGAGAGCTCACCCGTGCCTGCCAGAAATATAAGGATTTCAGGAATCGTGCGTTTGTAGAGCACGCCCTTCAGGCTTGCCAGGCCTGGACAATGAATCGATTGTTTTTCTTTGCTGACAATGCGACGCTGAGATGCTGCTGGATATTTTGGGTCCTTCGGAACCAGTGTTGCACAAGACCAAGTCAGACTCGAAGTCACGGGGACCCGGGTCAGACCGGGGTCGGACTGGGGTCTCGGTCCATCTGGGGTCTGAGCCAACGGAGTTAAAATGGACTGACGGATTTAACTACATGCGTCTCCATCCTAGCTCCGTCAATACAGATCGTAGTCTAGCGTGAGAACATTTATTTGCGTAAGGCTTTGAATATCGGGATTTCCCGTCGAAAAGTCTGACTTGCACGGACCGTGAGAGAGACTTGAGACCATTAAGTCAGACTCACGGACCTCGGTCTTTGGGACCATTTGGGACCAGGTCCGTACAACACTGTTAATACTCAGCTTTCACACGCCTTATAGCCGGAATATGCCCACGTCTCGAGCCAAGTTCCTTTGACTATTGGACGGCATTGGGGTCCCTCATGAAGATTCGAAGCAGCAGCATGGCGAAGTGCTCGAAATTATTGGTTTCGAAGTTCACGCCGGCAGGACATTTATGTCAGGTGGAATCCTTGGAGGGTATCTGGGTGCTGGACACTGAGGAGTGGGGCACAGAAGATGCAAGTTTCCAGATGCGGAGAGGGACACAAACTCCAGCACTAACATAAAACCGCATTTACCTGCACCGGAGGGCTCACTCATCAGGAAAACCCCAAGGCCGATTGAGGTGATTGAGATCATTCCATCGTCACCGAAACTCCAATCACTCCAATCAGGTCCCTTGATCTAGATCACACCAATCACGCATTTGATTGAGCTGATTGGGTTATTCACATAATTGATGTGATTGTATTAGAATTAGTCTATGCCGCGTTAGACTGTGACAAGAGTTATACATGAATTATAAAGGAAATTATTAGAGATTGTTCTCACCTCAGACTCTGACAAGAGATCTGAGGGAGAAAAGTGTAAGAAATCCTTTCTTATATACGTGACATTCCCTGAGTGGCAATGTCATCATACAAAGGGAGTTTTAAGTTGAATAAGGAGGGCAAAACACCCCCAATGCCTCAAAGCACCCGCTACAAATAACTGCCACAAAACTTCCTGATGTAAACAAAGTTGGTGTTCTAATAGATTGTACATACTTCACTTTTTCACAAAATCAAGTCTATGATTACATGACATGATACATACAAGAAACAACCCAAGCAATACAAGACAATACATTGGGAGTCAAAAGCAGAAGTGAAAGTTGAAAACAGAAACCATAGTTGTCATCAAAAGGGTAAGTCATTGTCAAACGCGTTGTCATGACCCAGCATATCCACCACTTCTGTCAACATGTCCTAGTGCCACTGGGCCCATCCCACCTGCTACCATCATCATCTGCCCATCCACTTGTCCACCTGTCACCCTCCCTATCCCCTTTTGGATGTACCACAGGTTCTACCCTATGACCTTCAGTGCTGATTCACTTCCATCCCTTTGTCCCCGTTTGGACCCCCTTTGATTTCCTTGTGCTTTCATCTCCCTATTATATACAGGTGCTTGTACATACTTGTTTTGGACCTTCAGTCTAAAATTGACCTGAAATGCCCCCTAGAGACTTCCTGCTCATCTCCTCTGAAATTGAGGACCAAATGGACAAACAGCAATGGCACAGTGCTCCACATGAGTCACTGAGGCCAAGGTCCCTCCTTGCTAAGTCTCCAGTTCCCCTCCAGAATCGTCCACCCTCACCTAGTTCTAACAATTCAGACAACTCCAGAATGGAATCAGAGACTTAGCATGGAAGGACCTCAGCCTCAGCAACTCAGGTGGAGTGCTGTGCCATTGCTGGTTGTCCTGGGGGTCCCTAATTTATCTAGCAGAGGGGAAGTCTCTTGGGGGGGAATCAAGTCAATTTCGGACTGAGGTTGCAAGTTACTATGTACATTGTATATAAGGAGGGGTCCGGAATCAAAAGGAGCAAGGGTACTCTGAAAGCAGACAAAGGGAGCTGGAAAGAGGAACAACACCAAGGGTCAAGGGTTTGACTCAATGGTGTTTCCCAAAGGAGGAGTGAAGGGCCAAGGCCCAAGGAGGAAGGAAGGAGGATGGGAGTTGTTAGAACTGGGTGAGGGTGGACAATTCTGGAGGGGAACTGGAGACTTAGCAAGGAGGGACCTTGGCCTCAGTGACTCAAGCAGAGTGCTGTGCCATTGCTGTTTGTCCATTTGGTCCTTAATTTCAGAGGCAGTGAGCAGGAAGTCTCTAGGGGGCATTTCAGGTCGATTTTAGACTGAAGGTCCAAAATGAGTATGTACAAGTGCCTGTATATAATAGGGAGATGAAAGCACAAGGGAAACAAAGGGGGTCCGAATCAGAATGAAGGTGTCTGAATGGGAACAAAGGGATGACGAAAGCAGAGCAGTACCGAAGGTCATAGGTCAGAACCTGTGGTACATCCAAAAGGAGATAGGGAGGGCAAAGCCCAGAGGGGCAGGAGGATGAGGTGAAGTGGGATGATGACTAACTGGCTAGATGTCAGGGCACACCCCACCTGACCCCGTGCCGTGCCGCCCTACTCTGCTCCCCTGCTATCACTCCCTGTTTCTTCTTTTCCCTTTCCTTCTTTCTTTCTATTTCCGTTCCACAGTTGACTTCCCCTTCTCTATATATCACTACACACCTAACCCCGCTCCCCTGATCGCCGTGCCTGCCGTGCGCATTCCTGCTCACAGAGCGGCACACCTCCAGGATCTCCTGTGGAGATACCCAGGGAAGTGCGGCTGTGTGCAGAGATGATGTGGCTCCTCCCACATGACCCCAACCGCATGTACATAATAGTGCCTGGGGTGGGAACAGAAGAAGCAGCCTTCTTCTCAACTTCCCACTTCAGGTAAGTACTGTAGCTTCTCCCCTTTAATGATAATTCAACTTCCCACTTCAGACTAAGTGGTTGGGGACGCTCACCCCACAACAGGACCGCTGCTATGCATAGCCAACATCTGTCCCATCGAGTCCCTCATGCCGGGACCTCGCCGCTTTTGGAGCTGTCCCTGACACTAGAATGGGAAGAAGCAGCAGTCCAAATAAGGATGAGGGGAAAACGTGAAAGATACATTACAAGTGGCGAAAGTGCCAAGTATGATCCATGGAGCTCAGAGGTTATGGAGGTTACGGAGGTGGGGTTGAAAGTCCGAGGGATATTGGCAATGGTGTTTATGTAGTATGAGGTCACCAATGCAATGGACTTAAGCTGAGGTGGAGTCAAAGTCTGAGGTTGGAACTATGATGGAATCTCGGAGCGAAGGTATGAACGGTGTTCGAGTACAGGGTAAGGGACAGTGGTGGAAGGTCGTAACTTGGCAGAGGTTCAGCAGAAGAGGGTCAGAGGGAAGAGAGAGAAGAGAGGAGCAGGGTGAGGAGTGGAGAGGAAAGGTGTCAGGTCTGAAGGCGAGTATCGGAGTGGACAGGAGAAGGGTAGGAGAGTGACAGAAGGGTGGAGGAGTCATGAGGGGTAAGAGGAGGAGTAAGAGGAGGAGGGTGGTGAGAGGAGTGGTGTTTGGTCCGAGGTGAGTATCAGAGCGGGCAAGGATAAGGTAGGAGAAGGACAGAAGGGTGGAGGTGGCATGAGGGGTAAGAGGAGGAGTGGTGTCAGGTCCGAAGGTGAATATCGGAATGGATGGCAGTAGGGTAGGACTCCGGAGGTGGTGAAGATGGGGGTCCAGGAGTCGGATCGGGATTGGGTATGTACGGATATGACAGGAGTGGGGAATGGCTAGCTGACTGAATAGAAAGGAAGCAGCAGCCCAAATAGGAATGAGGGAGAATAGCGGAATTGAATGGAGCAATGCAATAGTTGCAAGGTCCGAAGTAAGTCCGGAAAGTCTGAACTCAGAGGTTAAACTCCGGAATATTGGCAAAGGTAATTAAATGGAATGAGCTAACCAATACAATGGGTATAAGTGGAGGTGGGGTCAAAGTCCAAGGTCAGAGCTAAGACCGGAGGTTCCAGAGACAGAGATGCAAATGGGATTCTGGAGTGGAGGTCTGGAGTTGGGAGCATACGTGTTGTGTGCTTGTCTGGAAGGTGTCGAGGTTGAGGTCGGACCCGGAATGTTCCAGAGTCGGACTGAAGGTGGTGTTGGAGCCGGAGGTGGGGTAACCTCTTGGGAGTCGGCAAGGAGAAGGAGATGGAAGGGAATTAGGGCTCCGAGTCAGTTTCGGAGTTCCGGGAGCCTGGAGCAGAGGTTGGGATTGTATGGATATGACAACTTCATTTGCCCAGTAATTATCGCTGCCTGAGAACTCAAATAGAAAACCAAGTTGATTGGCTTCATCGTGTGAGGGAGAACCTGGGGCAGGGAGACTAGCTTTAGTCTTGCCTTTGAAGATCACCTGGAATGGAAGAAGGACCCCACTAGCTGAGATTGCTACATTTAGGGTAAATGCCTGCTTCTCATCTGGACCAATGGTGGAAACTTGTCGAGAGCCTTTCCTCTCATAAGTCAAAGCCGAGCTTTGTTGGTAAATAACTTGCATTTGATCAGAGTTGACTCATAGATTGCTGGGGATTGAATAGTGGCAGACAGAGTAGGCATGATGAAGGAGTGAGGCACGGAGCTGATAACTGGCATCAGTGGGGATCTTCTGAGCAGCATGTGTTGCATGTCGTAATGTCCAATTCATTTCCTCAGCAAGGAACTTCCGAACCCACTTTGCGCTTGCAGTGAATGTACTCCCATCTCTGCTGACAACAGTTCTGAATATCTCGGGGTGAGTATGCTGGATATGTGCGATAATGACACCACAGATCTGGTGGATGTCCAGTGCAGCGCTTGCCTGTCAGATGCTCAGTAGCATCTGCTTGATCTCCTCGATCATTTCCGGGTAAAATGCCTACCTTATCTTGTGAGATTGTATTCATGATAGTTCATAATCATTGGCTTACCAGCACTCCTTTTCGTGAGATAGAACCACCAGGGAAATTTCCTTTCTCCACATTTGCAAGCACCTTCATCGACCAACATGGTCATGATCCACTCTGATCAATCCACTTCCCAACTGTCAAAGACTGGATGCGGGATGAAGGAGATGTTGTAGGAGGCAAGGGATCTACCACCCTAATGAGAAAGAGAGGGGGCCACAGAGTTGGGAATGTTCAGGGGAGGTTTGGATGATGAGGAAGGGGGGGGGAAATGGTCCGGGTGTGATGTGATAAAAAGGAAAAACTCGTAAATCTCACTGATAATCAAACTAATGGGAACTCTGTCCCTGCACTATGTCTTGAGCCTCTTTGGCTTCGTATTTGCCACTCTGGGCACTGGTAACGTCTGCTAAAACTTCGGGAGCACCTCTCTCTGTTGGGGGAGTCCTTTTTTGTAAAATACAGGAAGAAGGCAGTTATAAATATGAAAAAGTATGTGTGGAAATCCAAATGATCTGACGGGTTTAGGATGGCAACATATCCATGAGGAACACTTAAGAAAAAGCAATATCAAAGCAATATTGATGTTGTTAAGGAAATAAAGAACCATGGCGATTGCCTCAACCGCTGAACCAATTTTGTCACTCGTAACATCGTTCGACTCGTGTTAACAAGGGCTTTCCAACGATATCAAATTCGTCCAGATCGGTTCAGAATTGATGGAGACATGGAGGAAGCGGCGGAATATGCAGGTGACAGTTACCCAATTTGGAAACTGATGGTTGTCCGTGGTCAGGAATGGCTTGAAGAAATCGGAAAAAATAAGGGAAACATGGAAGGGGTATCTGGAACAATGGTAGATGTGTTTCAGGAGTGGGGTGCTTGATGTGGGTGGTAGAATCGTGATAATCGGCTCATTTGCATGGTACTGGCTGTGCCTGCCTACAACATCCCCATGGCAGAGGGCTTTGGCCTCAGTGACTAAACCAGGAGTGCTGTGCCTAGTTACATGTCCATGCCCTAACTTACTAACTGGCAAAGAGATCTAGAAGAGGGAAACTCTAGTCGATTTTATCACTAGGGTGTAACCTATCTACAAGTTATGTATATATAGTTACATAGGGGGTGGGCCTGTGAATGGCAGGACCGAGTGGAGCAGAGCTAATGGAGTTACATGTTAACCAACTGAATATTACTGACGAGTCAGGTTATGGGGTTAGCAGGGTGGCAGGCTATAACCCAGAAATGGAAAGGAGGGATCAGCCTGAAGGTAGACTTGCAGGGCAAGCAAGTGAATTGCCCAGCAGAGGTGGGGGTGCGCTAGCAGACGTCAAAGCTGTCCAGAACCCTTCAGGACTCCATACTTAGGGAGGCATAGGTAATATATTGGATTGAGGGGGTGGTGACCATTGAGGGAGTTGAAGGTGATTGCAGAATATGGAGGCTCTGAGGTTAGTGATGAAGGAGTGGAGGTAATCTGGAAGGACCGGAGGTAGTGGAGGACGATGGCTGTGGATGGATATGACATAAGGGCCATAAGCTCAAGAAGTTCTTATTTGACTTCGAGCTTCATGCCAATGCAGCACGCCTCTCAGATGGAGAGAGATGCAAGTATGTAGTATCCTACTGCTCTGAGAAGGAAGCCAAGTTCATCAGAATGCTGGATGGCTTTGAGAACAGAGACTGGAATATGTTGAAAACAGATCCCAAAAATTATTACCCCACCAATCAAGAAGATCATGTGTACCGTAACCACTTCTGGAACCCCCAGAAGCGGCAATGTTAACTAGGGAGAGTCACTACTTGACCAGCCAAATTTCCTTCTGGAAAACCAGGAATCATGCATAATAAATGCAATAAACTTGATCCAAAAAAAGATCGAGGAAATGAGCCATAATAGCACAGCTCATCTAGAGATAACTCTAGAAAGAATGGCCAACGCAATCAACATGTTGACTGACAAAATCAGCAAGCAAACTGACTTGCTGAAGGAAATAAACTTCTCACAAAACAGTGAGGAAACAAAAAAATATCCCTGGGCCATGGGCCAGGATAAAACCAGAACTCGTGAAAAATTCATGAAAAGAACAACCAGTGAAAGTACACTGGAGTATCATCAGTGACTCAACAGAGATGCAAAGGAGATCCTTCTCCCAAGGATAGGAGAAGACGATGCTGAAAGAAGGCACCGTTCAGAAATCAGGAGGAGAATCGGCACGTACCAAAGGTTCGGCCAAACCTCCACCTTCGATGAACCTCTTGAACAGAGAGGTAACACAACCACACACTCTCAAAACAATGAGAGAATCCCCATACAACTTCAGGTGAGTTTGCCTGAAACAAAAGAAATGCTGCAAGGAAGACTCTCCAGCGAAAACCCCTCCAAAGAAAAAATCTCCATTGGATAGCGACCCTGTGAAGGCAGGAGAGCAAGAGGAGTACCTGGAAAAATGGTACGAAAAGGCCATAAGAATGGCTGAAGTGAGAATACTCACTCCCTACCCAGAGGGAGTGAAGCCTGAGGCTCTAAAGAATGGGCCAGCTTTCCCTGACAAGAAATGGTCAGGGGAGAACGACATGGAGTCTCTCTGGCAGTGGTTCACAGAACTACTGGGATTCCCTGCCTCACGAGGATGCAAAGGTCCCCAATTCAATGAAGTCCATCTGGACTGCTTGATTCATGGATTAGGGGGACCTGCATTTGACCTCAGAATAAGACTCCAAGATGAAACTCTCCTCAGAGGAGACAAGGGCATGTTCCTTGAAGTTCTCAACATACTGATGAGAACTTTCATCAAAGCCTCTGCCATGTTGAACGTGACAAAGAAGTACCACAACATTAAATATGAAGCAGAAAAAGGCCTAAAACAGTTCTACTTAGAACTGTCTAAAGCAGTGTCCCAGATGGTGATGCCACCAGACCAGGTGTCCTTCAACACCAGGTTTCTAAACAACATTCCCCTCAAATGGAAGAGGGAAATGATCGCTCATGACAGAATCAGAGCAGACTTCTCCTCAAACAAGGAGATGTTAAAAGCAATATCTCATGTAGATGAGATAATCCATGGGCTGAAGATGTCTTCAGCCTACAAATCAGGATATTATACCCAAACAACCACCATGGCAACCACAGGCTGCAGTAGAGCTCTCCCATCAGGAAAGAAGGCTGAAGAGCCAAAACCCAGATGGAAAGAGGATATATCCTCGAAAAATTTGAGGAAAACTGACCAAAAGTCGGTCCCAATTTGTGGCAAATGCGGCAAAATAGGGCAAATGAAAGATTGCCCAAAACATCATGCAATGAGTGATGAAAAGCCAGGGCACATAGCTGCCATGGGAATCGCAAACGCATCAGAAGAAGAGTCAGAAGACTCATCAGATGAAAAACCAGAGAACAACTCTGGTGACTCCGGAGCATCAAGCTTCGAAGTAGAGGACCCATATGAGGGACCTCAATACTCACCCAATTCAGAGGGTGAGGAAGTTAACATCAGGACCATAAGGATGGGCCCAATGTCAGTCGTCGACCACAATGACATAAATTACAAAATCAAACTGGCGGTAGCATGCCAGTTAGAAAACACAGCAGATGAGAAAGTCGCCGAAGCCTTGGTGGAAGCTGTCATATCCATACAATCCCGACCTCCGCTCCGGGCTCCTGGAACTCTGAACTCTGACTTCCGGAGCCCTACTTCCCTTCCATCACTTTCTCCTTGCCGACTCCCAAGAGGTTATCCCACCTCTGGCTCAGACACCACCTTCGGTCCGACTCCGGAACATTCCGGGTCCGACCCCAACCTCAACACCTTCCAGACGAGCATGCAACACCTATGTTCCCGACTCCGGACCTCCGCTCCGGAATCCTGCTTGCATCTCCGTCTCCGGAACCTCCGGTCTTAGCTCCGACCTCGGACTTTGACCCCACCTCCGCTTATACCCATTGTATTGGTTAGCTCATTCCATTTAATTATGTTTGCCAATATTCCGGAGTTTAACCTCCGAGTTCAGACTTTCCGGACTTACTCCGGACCTTGCAACTATTGCATTGTCCATTTCAATTCCGCTATTCTCCCTCATTCCTATTTGGGCTGCTGCTTCCTTTCTATTCAGTCAGCTAGCCATTCCCCACTCCCAACCTCCTTCCTTCCTCCTTGGGCCTTGGCCCTTCATTCCTCCTTTGGGAAACACCATTGAGTCAAACACTTGACCCTCAGTGTTGTTCCTCTTTCCATCTCCCTTTGTCTCCTTTCATCCTACCCTTGTTCCTTTTGATTCCGGACCCCTCCTTATATACAATGTACCTAGTAACTTGTAACCTCAGTCCGAAATCGACATGAATTCCCCCCAAGAGACTTTCCCTCTGCTAGATCCGAAATTAGGGACCCCTAGGACAACCAGCAATGGCACAGCGCTCCGCCTGAGTCGCTGAGGCCAAGGTCCTTCCACGCTAAGTCTCCGATTCCACTCCGGAGTCGTCCGAATCCGCCCATTCTAACAGAAGCACCAAGAAAAGATGCCTTGGGGAAATACACCAAAGTACCCAAGGAAAACAAGGAGAAAGGGAAGAAGGACCAAAAGTCCGTCAAAACCCAGACCCCCTTGTTTGATGCGAAATTCCGCATCTCAAAAGATGTGGGAAAATACCCTGCAAACAGACTGCTCTCAACAAAGAGAATGCTGACAGCTCACATAAAAATAGCAGGCATAAAAGCCTACACGCTATTTGACAGTGGAGCTGAAACAGACACAATATCGCTGGACTTTGTCCACATGGTCCACATCCCAATTCTCCAATTGGAGAACCCAGTCATCCTCCAAATGGGGACGAAAGGAACAAGATCACAGATCAACAAACGTGGACGTTGAAAGAGGGCTAGCGGCTCTCTATGCCGACTAAGCTCGTGGGGCCAAACTCTCCTAAACTCTCTACTTTCTCTCTAAACTTCGCTTGACTCTCGATCCTTAAACTCCGTGTGGGTTCTCCGGGATTTCCGCAAGGTCCGGGCTCAGCGTCCACTACTCACTTGTTGTGAGCTAGATCACTGCCCTTATTCCTACTGTTGGAATTCCACACACTCACACCCTCTCTAGCGCGTCCTAGCACCTTAGAGAATTTTGGGGGAGGGGAGAACTTCTATTCCAAAATCCGGTATGTACAGGATTATATCTAATAATTATTTTTAGAAATAATATATGAGAAATATTGGTGCCATATGGCACCTGGGTACCTTATTAGGCGAAATAATAAAAGAGGGTAACAGTATCAATAAAAGAATATCAATCAATAACTGAAATGATGGCAAAATATGAAAATAAAAGAAAATAAGCGATTTCTCAACGGATTTACGGAATTAAAAGCCAAAATTGGAAATGTGGCTGAATGGAACTATTACGCAGCCAATGAGCATTTTTACCAATTTATTAGACGCCGTGGGAACGAGTGAGGCTGGAATTCTGGGTTGCTCCTTGAGATTCCCACGCCCGCACATACTCGTGACCTGCCGTGCCTAACTTGTCCAACACAGAACTCCGTCAATTCTCCACCGATTAGGACGTTCTTGGTATCGATGGGATCGTAGGAATTAGTACTATTTTTAGATACCAAATCCGTGTCGAGTCGTTGTATGAATGAAAGGTGGTTTTCTAATCGTGGAAACGGGTATCCGAGCCGGCGCTGCACGTTGAAAGAGGGCTAGCGGCTCTCTATGCCGACTAAGCTCGTGGGGCCAAACTCTCCAAATCCTACTTTCTTTACTAAACTCGCTACGTTCTCGATCCTAAAACTCCGTGGTGGGTTCTCCGGGATTTCCGCAAGGTCCGGGCTCAGCGTCCACTACTCACTCGTTGTGAGCTAGACAGCTGCCCTTATTCCTACTGTTGGAATTCCACTCACTCACACCCTCTCTAGCGCATCCTAGCACCTTAGAGAATTTTGGGGGAGGGGAGAACTTCTATTCCAAAATCCGGTATGTACAGGATTATAAGAAATAATTAATTTTAGAATAATTGATGAGAAATATTGGTACCATATGGCACCTGCATACCTTATTAGGCGAAATAATAAAAAAAGGGTAACAGTAACAATAAAAGAATATTGATCAATAACTGAAATGATGCAAAAATATGAAAATAAAAGAAAATAAGCGATATCTCAATGGATTTACGGAATTAAGAGCCTAAATTGGAAATGTAGCCGGAGATAACTCTCACGCAGCCAATGAGCATTTTTACCAATTTATTAGACGCCGTGGGAACGAGTGAGGCTGGAATTCTGGGTTGCCGCTTGAGATTCCCGCGCCCGCACATACTCGTGACCTTCCGTGCCTAACCTGTCCAATGCAGAACTCTGTCAAATCTCCACCGATTGGGACGTTCTTGATATCGTCAGAATCGCACGAATTAGGACTATTTTTAGGTACCAAATTCCGTACCGAGTTGTCGCATGAATGGAAGTGGTTTTATAGTCGTGAAAACAGGTATCCGAGCCGAGTCTGTGCGTGGGCGATTATCCCACCTACAACGTTGAGATCAACAGCCACACAGAAAAACACTACTTCAATGTAATTAACATCAATAGATATGACACCATATTTGGCACCCCCTGGTTAAACAACAACCAGGTAAGTTTAGACTTCTGGTCTCACAAAGTGAGAGTGGTGAACAAGGGTAACATAGACACCCTTGGAGTCAGTGAAGACTGTGCGATGAGATCACATGGGTGGAAAACTCGAGCAAGGGCTTGAGAACAGCCAAAAAAGAAGCCCCCCTGACAGGGAGGTGAGACAAAAACACACCTCAGGGTAATCGAAAGAAAGTACCCTGAAGGTTGGCCCAATCCTAGTCCAGAAGGACTAGAACTTCCAGATGCACCACATCTGGAAGGTCTCTCCATGAACAGCCCTGAGTTTGAAATACTCAGGGAGTGGTGGAGAGAGAAATTCGAAACCATAATGGTGCCAGTGCCATTAGAAATGCCTCCCTTGAGGGAGGTGAACCATCGAATCCTGTTAAAGGATCTGAACAAGAAATTTCGGGAAAACACCCTGAGATGTCCTGCAGCACTGCAGGAAGCACTAGCAACCAAAATAGATCACTATGTGAAAGCAGGATGGTGGTATCCCATGAGCAGCAAGCAAGCATGCCTGCTACTGTGCACCCACAAAGCAGATGATTTTTGCACATGGTAATTGATGCAAGAAATCGTAATTTGAACATGATTCTTGACATCACACCAATGCCAGACATGCGACTGATCCAAGAATCAGTTGCCAGAGCAACATACTGATCCAAGATTGATATGTCGGACATGTATGAACAAATATGCGTGGATCCAGACAATGTCCATAGGTGTGAGGTCTCAGTGGGTAGCTCAGCACACAGAGCCGTAAGTGATACAAAGATGTGTATTTTACGGTGTGTGTAAGCAGTTAACTGGAGGTTACTGCTTACCCATGTGACTATGTATCTTGTAATTACATATGGCTCGGGGTTCGGGGCTATTGCCCTGACATTCTCCCCCCTTGTGTTGCATTTGTGACGCATACAAGGTTAATGATGAAGAGAAAAAAATGAGTTACATTGAGTTTGAGATTATCAATGAGTGTTTTATTGTCACCACTTTAAAGTGGGCAATTTGTACATGTCAGTGAAAAAATTGAGGGAATAAATGAGTGTGGGGCCATCACTTTGAAGTGAACGGCAATACATGGGTATTGCAGAGAGGAAAGTAATGAAGAGAAGGAGTTTTTCGAAAATGAATTTTGACCCAAAGATTGTATGTCTTTGGTGTTCCTCCTCACTTGTTCCGTGAGGATTCATGTGTAAATGGTGTTTACACACAAGTGGTGGTGGATGTGGGTTTTTTGACGAAGTAGAGATTTCCGCAATTGTTACTTGCAGTTCCTCACATACAATATTGTGTGTGGGGCCTCAAGTTGGGGGAAGGTGTTTTCACAGGCACCTCAATGGCGTATTACCATGTCACTTTCCCTTTCCTCAAGGGTAGAGTTATTGCCCTGGAGGAGGGTTTTCCTCTGGGTTGTTCATCTGGACATCCAATTGCTGCATCAGATGCGATGACATAGCCTGGGCTACATTGTCGAGTTGTAGGCTCAACAAAGTGGGCACTCCCTGGGTGGGAGCAGGTTGTTGCATTCCTGAGCTACTGGGCTCAGGTGTAGAGTATGGTAGGTCTACCATTCTTCCCATGGGGAAGGGTGGTCACTGGCCTGGTTGTCCAGTGTGGAGACTTGCATCTCTTTCCCGGTATTTGGAAGCTTTCACTTCCCACTCTGCAGTTCTTGCGGCACATTCCTCAGGAGTCCTGAGTGGTTTGACTGGGACTTTATATAGGAAGCTTTGCCTAGACTTTCCCAGGAGATTTTTCCCTTGTTCTCCAGGGAATTGTACTCCTCTGTGAGTCTTGCAATACTTGGGAGTCCTAAGAAGTATTTCTTGGTTTCCTTCACTTTTTTGCAAAGGACTCTATGTACCTTGCCACTTTTGAAGGCAGCTTCAGCCTGTTCATACCAGTGTATGAATTCTTTTCCACTCATGCTTGTCCACCAAGCATATGCAGCATTGTGTGCTGCTTCTGACCCCGCTATTCTCCTCATGGGGAAGTTGGGGTTGATTGTTACATCAACTGGAGCTTCGACTTTGCCAAACTCGTTGAGTTCGGTGGTCTTGTATAACATGTGGACACTTCCCTGCAGTGTAGCTTGCCCATAGGGTGCTGAGGTACTCAGCAGCCTGCCACCTCTGGCAGTGGTCCCTGTTTTGGGGTCTGCCATCAGTTGCCTACTGCTCTCCCTCTTCCCCTCGACATGGGTTTGCCCTTCTGAGGGCAGGCCCTTATGCAACCTGGACAGGGTTGCCTGCCCACAGGGTGGCAGGATAGTCGATGCCCTGGCACCATATCCCCTCCCCCTGACCTGGGAGGCCCCCATCATGATGGGTTTGGCAGTGAGGTCTGCCAGTGCACATGCCTCTTTGAGCTCGTGTTTTAGTAATTCGATCTCCCTCTTTTGGAGATTGGCTTCTCTCTCTGTGTCTTTCAGAGAGGTGAAGATGCCCTCGGCATCTCTTTGTGCTCTATTGTATTCGCACCTCCAATGGGCGCAATTATCGCAGGCGTCATCTGATGCCCTCGAGTTATCAGACCATGCCCATTTGGACAGCCTGGACAAGGAGCCACTGTCGCTCCCTCATCTCCCTCCTATGAGGGACTTCATCTCTTTCAGCTCCTGGCAGAGCTGACCTGTCTGAGCAGCTACCACTGCAATAGCTGATTCCCAGCCTGCATTTGGCTGAGGTGTTGTTGAACCTGGGCCGAATTGGCCAATTGTCAGGGCATGCCACGCTGCACTGCTCTCCACCCTCTCTTTCTCCTTTCCTCCTTTTCTTCTTTCTCTTCTCTCTCTCCTTTCTATCCTTATATGGATGACCTCTCTCTTTTCCATATTTGTAGCATGGATGCATCCGACATCGAGCACCCTGCATGGGTACTGCAATGCTGAATGTGCCATGCATCCTTACTTGTATTTCTCTTCTCTTACACCCAGGATAGACCACAGAGTTGCCTGCAATGACCCAGCTTCATCTGAGGTCGACATGGCACCTCCACATGACCTGTTTTCACATGTATATAAACCTAGCCGAAGCAGGACCGAAGAAGCAGCCTTCTTCTCATTCCCACTTCAGGCAAGTGTTTCAACCTAGTTTAGCTTTTCACCTTAATAACAATACATTCCTGCTTCAGCCTAAGAAGCTGCACAGGGACATCAGCCTGAGAGAGGATTACCTGCCATATGGTCTCATGGTCCTGCCGCCACCCAGGCTGCCAACGCCAAGTGTCATGCCGCTACTCCCGCCTCTTCGGAGCCATCCCTGACACCGATCCAGGGGGTGATCTGGCCAGGGAAGTTCCCTGGGGAGTATGCCTGGGGCTGCAGCTGCAAATGCTGCCCCTGGAATGGTGCTTGTTGTGCCATTGGTGCAGTTTGCACTGCATATGGTTGGAAGCCCCTTTGAGGAGGCTGGGGGTATGCAGTGCCTGTTGGCAATGCAGATGGTTGTTGGTTTGCGGCACTCATTTGTGCTGCATGCATTGTGTAGTCCATGGTGCTTATCTGCACCTGGTGTTGTTGTTGTTCTGGGGAGCCTTGCTCCCCAGGTTGTCGTATCTCGATGTCCAGCAGCTTGTTTGGGTCAAATCAAGGGTTGCCTCCCCCCGAGAACAACATTTTCATCGTTTTGTTTCTCATGGTGGTGGGAGGGGTTTAGGTTCTTGCATGCGTGGGATTCGCCGCAAGTGTGTGTGGTTTTACACATGAGCCTGTGGTTCATGTGATCTGGGTAGGTTACTCCTAGCCCATGTGATGTCTAGCACATGGTGTGGCTGTCTGGGTGAGTTGCTCGCCCAGAATTTTCCCATGCTCTTGGCTGTGGGTAATCACCCCTTGGCTTTACTTCTTCCACCTCCATTTTTTGGGGCATAGTGATGCTGAGAGTTCCCTATCTTCTTTGGTAGGGAGGTTTTCTGGTTCCCTCACATTTTGTAATGTGAGGTACTCATCCAGGTGGATGAGGTCATTGCAATTTCCTAGGGGTTCCCATGTGGTGTCCCCTAGCTCCCATTTGACCTTAAACCAGAGTTCATCGTGAACCCACGTGTGGTTTAAGATTTCACAAACTACTGCTTCGCAATCAGGGTCTTCCCCAAAATCGAAAATATGTTTACTTCCCTATTTGGGAAGATTTCTTGGTCATTTGGCTCGTGAGGTGTGAGCCAGGATATGTGGAATCGTGTTGTTCAAGTTGTGGTGGCAACTTGAGGACGTAGTTTGATGTCTCTGGAAATGTTTCCAGAATTTCATAAGGCCCTATATACAGGGGCTTTAGTTTGCCTGCCCTTCCTTTGGGTAGGTTCAACTTATCCATGGATAAGTATGCAAGCTCACCTTTTCTCAAAGGTGGGTCCGGGCATCTTTTCTTATTTGCCTGGATTGTTTGAGCAGCGCGATTGTGTATTATTGTGTCGTGTGCTGCCATGAGGTTTTCCTTTGCCTTTTGGGTGAAGTCATTCACTCCTGGGTAGTCTGAGGGTGGTGCTGTTAGGCACATCTTTGGCATGTGGCCATAGATTAATTCCAATGGGGCAAATCCTGTCAATGTGTTCGAGCTTGCATTGATTGCGAATTCTGCCATCGACAGCTTTGCTGCCCAGTCGCATTGATCTGGTCTGACCATTGCACATAGTATCTGTACTACTTTTTGTATCATTCTTTCCACTTGGCTGTCGCCTTGCAGGTGGAATGCAGTTGTGAATTTCAACTGCACACCGAGTATTCGGTGTAGTTCACACCAAAATTTTGATGTGAATTTCGAGTCTCAATCTGATATGATCAAGTGTGGTAGACTGTGAAGTCTTACAACTTCATGAAGGAATATGAACGCTAGTTCTAATGCATTTGTTGTTGTTTTTATTGGAATTAGGTGGACGTTGGATGTCAACCTGCAGATGATTACCCAGAGGTAATCATATCCCAAGCTTGTTGTGAATGGACCTGTGAAGTCCATGGCTATTGATGACCACAGTGTTTCCAGGGTCGGGAGTGGGTGAAGCAGTCCAGGATTTCTCCTGGTGCTTTTCTTTGTTGTTTGACAAGTTCCGCAAGACCTGCAGAACTTGTGGGTGTCCTTCCTCATCAACTTCCACCAGAAGTATCGACAGAGGGTTTCCACTGTTTTCTTGGATCCTAAGTGTCCAAGTGTTTCGTGGATGTTTTTGAGGATTATTCCTCAAATGGACTTCCTTTCGTAGTTTCCTTTTGGGACTACTATTTGGGTTGTCCCTCCTTCTCCAAGTCGGGTTATCAGCCCATCTTTTATGGAGAAGTTTTTGAAATTCCCCAGGTTCTCTAGGATTTCCCAGTGGATCTGGCTTTGCGAGTATCCAGATTTTATTGCCTCAATGAGGTCTTTTCCTTCGAATTGTTTTCGAAGGTTCTCTTCTGGAATTATGATTTCTTCCAGGTTTTGGGCGCTCCCCCCTAGAGCTTCCTCTAGGGTATTTCTCGCACATATTGCTGTGAGTCTCTTTTTCTCTGAGTTTTTACTCAGAGTACTGCTTAGCAGCAGTTCTTTGTATTCCTCAACTCTGTCAGGGATAATATCTTCTGCATTTTTATCCAGATGGATATCTGCCAACATGTAGTCGTCAAAATGCAGATCCTCATCAGTTGACAAGTTGTAGTACCATTGCAAGAGGGCTAGCGGCTCTCTATGCCAACTAAGCTCGTGGGGCCAAACTCTCCTAAAACTTCACTTTCTCTCTAGACTTCGCTATGCTCTCACTCCTTAAACTCCATGTGGGTTCTCTGGGATTCCGCAAGGTCCGGGCTCAACTAATCTACTACCCACTCGTTGTGGGCTAGACAGTTGCCCTTATTCCTACTGTTGGAATTCCACACACTCACACCCACTCTAGCGCATCCTAGCACCTTAGAGAAAATTGGGGGAGGGGAGAACTTCTTTTCAAAAATCTGGTATGTACAGGATTATAAGAAATAATTATTTTTAGAAATAATAGATGGTGAATATTGGTACCATATGGCACCTGGGTACCTTATTAGGCGGAATAATAAAAAAAGGGTAACAGTAACAATAAAAGAATATCAATCAATAACTGAAATGATGGCAAAATATGAAAATAAAAGAAAATAAGCGATATCTCAACGGATTTACGGAATTATAAGCCTAAATTGGAAATGTAGCCGGAGATAACTCTCACGCAGCCAATGAGCATTTTTACCAATTTATTAGACGCCGTGGGAATGAGTGAGGCTGGAATTCTGGGTTGCCGCTTGAGATTCCCACGCCCGCACATGCCTGTGCCTAACTTGCCCAACATAGAACTCCGTCAAATCTCCACCGATTAGGACGTTCTTGATATCGTCGGAATCGTACGAATTAGGACTATCTTTAGATACCAAATTTGTACCGAGTCGTCGCATGAATGAAAGTGGTTCCCTAATCGTGGAAACGGGTATCTGAGCCGGCTCTGTGCGTGGGTGATTATCCTGCCTACAGCGTGGATGCCTTGTTCATCCATGTGGCTTCCTAGAACATCTAGGATTGGAGCAAATGGCTGGAATTTTTTCCGGCTTATATAAAACTTCACCCCCTTGAGGCGAGTGAACAACCACAATAATGCTTTATTGTGGTTCTCCACCGAGCTTGTGCTGGTGAATATATCGTCGAACCAGACGTTGTAGGAGAAATAACGGCCACACTATGGAAACCCATTATGGAAATATGCCAGATAAATCACAAAAACCTCATACGACAAGTAGATATGAGAACATAGAAGGACCTGAATTTTAACGAATTTTACGAATTTTTACGAATTATTATGACTATACACGATTAATCGAAAGAAAGAAAAATAACAAAAATACTTCAAGCTTATCATCAACGATACGGAATTCTCGGGGGAATTTATAGCAAATATTAAACCAAGAATTAGGACAATCGACCAAGATTTGACTATAAAAATAATCACAGAACCTCCACGGAAACTACTTTCCCACGTCCGCACACGTAGCCAAGGATGGAAGTACCACGGAACAAAGATTCCTCAGGAACTAATGCAAAGGTCAAAGTCGTGTTTATAATAGGAAATGTAGATGTTCCCCAAACGGAACCAATGAGAGTAATTACGGGGGAAACTACCCATAAACGACGGAGATATGACTAAAACTCCTGCAAAACAAGGACAATGTCTAAAAGGCAAGCGCGAAGATTAACCAGTAACGACCGAGACAAGCTTGATGGCCCATTAGAAAGGAAGGGATCTAATCTTAATCCTCCCAAATTTTCATAATAAAAGGATCATGCGTTAATGAGATATCCAATAACGGGAATAGCGACATCAAAAGTCCGAGCTCAGGGACAAGACGATGTTTGCGTAGGATCCATAATTAAAACATACAACGAAATTTACACAGAAATTATTAAAAATGGGAAACTATAGTTATGCAAATTCTCAGCCCAAACGGTCCAGCCGTTGTGAAGTTATACCCATGACGGGAATATAGGAATCCGCATCATGTATAATGACACGTGAGGGTGGTGATGCGCAGGGAACCGGCCGTCGGAACCGAGATCCGCACTTCGGCAGATCGCGAAGACCAATTTCCGTCCAAATAAGGAAGAGCCCGGTCAAAACAAAGCATGAAAAGTGCAAAACAACCTTAGATCATGAGGGAAAAATCTGAAATAAATCACAGAAGCCCATATGAAAGAAATAAACACCCGCGCATATCATAAATCCCGAACAACTAAACGAAAACGGCTCCCGCATACGAACAACTATGGGAACGACGCACGTGATTACCGAATGTGCGCGCGAAACTTTGCTAACTCAACGAATACAGGGAAATAGGACACAACCTTAGTACCATTGGAAAGGTGGGAATAAATGAAAATTTATGATACCAAGAACGTGAGAAAACATCCAGAAATGAATGAGATACAAGGACATGAAGTTAGAAACCTGAAAACACGCGGGAAGACAGCTTCAAGAGGTCTAGAGCCCTAAATAAAATACATAAAAATATGATATCTTCGAGGACGACCTACTATAACAACGAACAATACATATGGAGGATTAGGATGTGATAATACAAAGGGGAATCAGGGAATATGAACGAAATTCACGAAAACTACTAAACTACGACGGACCATGGCAGGAATTTTAGGGAACGATGTTCTAATGAAGTAGAGAGCTATAACACATTCGTTTGAGTAATTCTTGATTACTAGCAACTTTTTTTTTCAGTTTTAAACCTGAATAATTCACTCATTTATCATTTCAGTCTCATTTTAACTAAATGTCACTAAATAAAATTGGAATAAATCAGCTGAAGGTCTCAGCACAGTCGCACGCATAGTAATGCGAGGTTTGAATTCAGTATGACCGAGTCATAGCGAACTTAATGGGAAATATGGGGAATTTGAAATAGGGAACTGCGGCAAATGCGGCGCAGACAAATTCTAATTAACCATTAAAATAGCTTAGGCGAGGAAGGACAATAAGGATTCCAGGCGCAGTCTGACCGCAGTAGAGCCGCAGTTCAGCGCAGCAAAGCGCAGTGGAACTATAGCGTGAAAATTTCACTTTTTATTCAGTTTGAGAAAAATACACTGTAAATAAATCCTGTAAATAGAAGGTAGAGCGTGAAAAAGGAAGGCGACCCAAGGAGTATAAAAGGGAGATCCTTTCTGCGACTTTTCGCCCCCCTCAGAGAAGTAAGAAAATAGAGTATTATTTTTCTCAAGCATTTCTGGTTGTCACTCCAGTGCGAAAAAGTGATATACAGTTAAGATTGCCACTGTAGTAAAAGGCAGCAATTAAGGAGAGAAATATTAAGTAGATATTTCAACAGGAGAGCTGGTTAACACTCCAGATTTCAAAGTGTAAACACAAAACAGTTATTTTGCTACTGTTAAAACAAGCAATAAAATAAGACAAAAATAAAACAAACTCAAGGGACACTCCAGACATAATCCAAATTCATTAACTGAATAGAATCTTTGAAACTTCACCAAGTAGAAGATTAAATCCAAATTAAACAACGCTACACAGAATTACACCTAGACAAATTAGGAGATTTCAATAAAGAAACAGCTCCGCAGGGTTCGGTTTATCTGTAAGTCAATTCCCAGAAACTTTAAAACTAACCCATAAAAATAGAATTAGCCAAAACACTCGGATTGGTACTATATTTACAATAAACAACACTAGTACACTTCCCCATCCTAACTAAAGAACCAGGGAACAGCTTGGTGGTGGTCTCGTTTGAACCTCCCAACTGACCTTCCTTCGTTCTCTCCTTCAACGTGTAGGCATCTGCCTACTTCTCCTCATAGTTCCAGGTCAATGCACGCTGGAAAGTACAGGGAGCGTTGCAAGCAGGAATCGGCTACTGTCTCCAGAAAATGGAAGGTAGCACTCCGACTCACTCCCCAAAAGCTAGGGAAGAAAGAGAAAGGGGGCTAAAAGGGGTGTTGCAGTATGAACAGGTCCGTATAATCAACGGGAGGGGGGGGAAATTCAGGGAAATATATATAACTCTGATAACTCTTGCTTATCTTCTTTCCGTGGTGGATTTTCCTAAAGGTCACGATAGCCCTTTACCAATTGTGTGGCCACTCACAGCACCCAAGTGCACGGACTTCAAAAATAGCGGGAGGGGGAAAATCTCTGATCTGTTTCAATCACTATGTACATATACCCATACAGCAAACATACAATCTGTGAAAAGAGTCCGAAATATATGGGTTTGGCTGAGCTAAGCCTCCACCAACAACGGTGGTAAGGTTCGGCTGCCGTTGGCTTAGAATAAATTTCCAAACAACAAAGGAAATTGAAAAGAAAAACACAAACTTCCTCATACCACTCCAAACACTGCATCAAACCTCCGTCCCTTTATCCCACTCGACTCTCCTCATCCATAGCTTTCTATCGATACCGATTTTGTGAAGTCTGGTGGAGATTTGACTGAGAACGGGAATTCTCAGAAATGGAATATATATCTTGATTATCTGTGCCCAGGGAAACTTGGGCCAAATAACATGCCACAATTCCAAGACTCCTCCAATGTCTTCTTTAGCATTTGTATCATTTAACTAGCCCATATTCTCCTGGAATTTCACTGAGACTAGCTCGCACATGAGCTTCCACATAGTTCATATTGTCCCGTGACTCCCATCATGCCTGATAATCAGAATATCTCCACAACCACTGAACCGATTAGGGTAAAATTCAACACTGAGTATTTGGGCATTTTTCTCGATTTAATGACCCCAAGATCGTCCTCTTCCGTCAGCTTTTGACCTTGTTCTCATGGTCGCAGTCAAGTACACGGACTTTGCTCATGAGGACATCTCCAGTTGAATTTCACCACCAAATCTCAACCAATTCCTTCGCGGAAAGGCTCATTCGGTTCGTACAAAAACCCTCTTTCTCTTTCCTATTACTCCCCTCTATCATTCTTTCTTCCTAATAATGTACAAGGGCAGGAGCCCAATTTTGATGTATTTGCTGTGTAAGGTTCCATGAATTTGAGCACACCCATTATGCACTCCTACAGCGTTGCAGTCTCCTTGCTGCATTGTGTTCGAGTTGTATGTCCTGTGGGGCGTAGAGAATGTCGTCCTATGGATGTTGTCTGGATCCACGCATATTTGTTCATACACGTCCGACATATTGATCTTAGATCGGTATGTTGCTCTGGCAACTGATTCTTGGATCAGTCACATGTCTGGCATTGGTGTGACATTGAGGATTGTGTTTGAGTTATGATTCCTCACATCTATTACTGTGCACAAAGATCCATCTGCTTTGTGGATACACGGTAGCAGGCATGCTCACTCGCTGCTCACGGGATACCACCATCCTGCTTTTACATAGTGATCTATTTTGGTCGCTAGTGCTTCCTGCAGTGCTGCAGGACATCTCAGGGTGTTTTCCCGAAATTTCTTGTTCAGATCCTTTAACAGGATTCAATGGTTCACCTCCCTCAAGGGAGGCATTTCTAATGGCACTGGCACCATTACAGTTTCAAATTCCTCTCTCCACCACTCCCTGAGTATTTTGAACTCGGGGTTGTTCATGGAGAGACCTTCCAGATGTGGTACGTCTGGAAGTTCTAGTCCTTCTGGACTAGGGTTGGGCCAACCTTCAGGGTATTTTCTTTCGATTACCCTGAGGTGTGTTTTAATCTCACCTCCCTGTCAGGGGGGCTTCTTTTTTGGCTGTTCTCCAGCTCTTGCTCGAGTTTTCCATCCGTGTGATCTCATCGCATGGTCTTCACTGACTCCAAGGGTATCTATGTTACCCTTGTTCACTGTTCTCACTTTGTGGGACCGGAAGTCTAAACTTACCTGGTTTTTGTTTAACCAGGGGGCACTGAATATGGTGTCATATCTATTGATGTTAATTACATCGAAGTAGTGTTTTTCTATGTGGCCGTTGATCTCAACATCCACGTTTGTTCCAAACAGGATCTGTGATCTTGTTCCTTTCATCCCCATTTGAAGGACAACTGGGTTCTCCAATTGGAGAATTGGGATATGGACTGTGCGGATGAAGTCTGGCGATATAGCATCCGTTTTGGCTCCACTGTCAAATAGCATGTAGGCTTTTACACCTGCTATTTTTATATGGGCTGTCAGCGTTCTCTTTGTTGAGAGCGGTCTGTTTGCAGGGTATCTTCCCATGTCTTTCGAGATGCGGAGTTTTGCATCAAACAAGGGGGTCTGGGTTTTGATGGACTTTTGGTCCTTCTTCCCTTTCTCCTTGTTTTCCTTGGGTACTTTGGTGTATTTCCCCAAGGCGTCTTTTCTTGGTGCTTCCACCAAGGCTTTGGCAACTTTCTCGTCTGCCATGTTTTCTAACTGGCGCACTATGGCCAGTTTGATTCTATAATTTATGTCATCGTGATCGACAACTCACATTGGGCCCATCCTTATGGTCCCAACGTTGACTTCCTCACCCTCTGAGTCAGGTGAGTATTGAGGTCCCTCATATGGGTCCTCTACTTCGAAGCTTGATGCTCCGGAGTTACCAGAGTTGTTCTCTGGTTTTTTGATGAGTCTTTCAACTCTTCTTCTGATGTGTTCGCGATCTCCATGGCAGCTATGCACCTTGGTTTTTCATTGCTTGTTGCATTATGTTTTGGGCAATCTTTTGTTTGCCCTATTTTGCCGCATTTGCCGCAAATTGGGACCGACTTTTGGTCAGTTTTCCTCGAATTTTTCGAGGATTTATCCTCTTTCCATCTGGATTTCAGCTCTTCAGCCTTCTTTCCTGATGGGAGAGCTCTACCATGGCTTGTGGTTGCCATGGTGGTTGTTTGGGTATAATATCCCAATTTGTAGGCTGAAGACATCTTCAGCCCATCGATTATCTTGTCTACACAAGATATTGCTTTTAACATCTCCTCATTTGAGGAGAAGTCTGCTCTGATTCTGTCATGAGTGATCATTTCCCTCTTCCATTTGAGGGGAATGTTGTTTAGAAACCTGGTGTTGAAGGATGCCTGGTCTGGCGGCATCACCATCTGGGGCACTGCTTTAGACAGTTCTAAGTAGAACTGTTTTAGGCCTTTTTCTGCTTCGTATTTAACATTGTGGTACTTCTTTGTCATGTTCAATGCGGCAGAGGCTTTAATGAAGGTTCTCATCAATATGTTGAGAACTTCGAGGAACATGCCCTCATCTCCTCTGAAGAGAGTTTTGTCTCAGAGTCTTATTTCGAGGTCGAACATGGGTCCCCCTAATCCACAAATCAAGCAGTCCAGATGGACTTCATTGAATTGGGGACCTTTGCATCCTCGCAAGGTGAGGAATCCCAGTAGTTCTGTGAACCACTGCCAGAACGATTCCATGTCATTCTCCCCTGACCATTTCTTGTCAGGGAAAGCTGGCCCATTTTTTAGAGCTTCAGGCTTCACTCCCTCTGGGTAGGGAGTGAGTATTCTCACTTTGACCATTCTTATGGCCTTTTTGTACCATTTCTCCAGGTATTCCTCTTGCTCCCCTGCCTTCGCAGGGTCGCTATCCAATGGAGATCTCTCCTTTGGGGGGGTTTTCGCTGGGGGAATTTTCCTCATAGCGTTTCTTTGGTTTCTGGCGAACTCGCCTGAAGTTGTATTTGGATTCTCTCATTGTTTTGAGAGAGTGTGGTTGTGTTACCTCTCTGTTCGAGAGGTTCATCAAAGGTGGATGTTTGGCTGAACCTTTGGTACGTGTCCTAATTTCTGATCAGTGCCTTCTTTCAGCATTCTCTTCTCCTATCCTTGGGAGAAGGATCTCCTTAGTGTCTCTGTTGAGTCGCTGATGATACTCCAGTGTACTTTCACTGGTTGTTCTTTTCGTGAATTTTTCATGAGTTTTGGTTTTGTCCTGGCCTGTGGCCCAGGGGTATTTTTTTGTTTCCTCACTATTTTGTGAGAAGTTTATTTCCTTCAGCAAGTCAGTTTGCTTGCTGATTTTGTCAGTCAACATGTCGATTGTGTTGGCCATTCTTTCTAGAGTTATCTCTAGATGAGCTGTGCTATTGTGGCTCATTTCCTCAATCTTTTTTTGGATCAAGTTTATTGCGTTTATTATGCATGATTCCTGGTTTTCCAGGAGGAAGTTTGGTTGGGCGAGCAGTGACTCTCCCTAGTTGACATTGCCGCTTCTGGGGGTTCCAGAAGGGGTTCTTGGAGTAAACACTCCACGCTCGCTTTGTTTAGGCAAGGCTGTTGTGGAGGGTGCTTCCCTTTCATAGAGGGGTCTGTTTGCTGGTTTTTCCTTACTTTTCCATAAAGCTTCCTCAGCGAACTCCCTCATTTCGGTTCGCCTCCTCTTCATTATCTTGGAGACCTCCTCCAAGGTTGGCAACCTTGTTACGAGGATGGGGAGAATTCCCCTTTTCTCGATCCATTCTTATAGAGGGATGACAATCATTGTATCTAGTCTGTACCATAACGGGATATGTAATCAATGAGCATTCCCAGTCTTGCATGAGAGCAGACGATCGAATTCCCATCAATCGTAGTTCATGATGGAGTGAGCTATTAAGGAATTGATGGTGGGTAGTCAAAGACATCAGGATGGATGGGTCAGCCATGGGTACTTGGCACTCCTCAATGGAGCATACCGTGTGCACGGTCGTGACTCGTAAGATGGGTGAAGATTTCATATTGTTGCCATCGGTTACTTGGCGTTTGCAGTGCGAATGTACTGGTAGCAGGTTGATATCATGAGTGTACAGTGAGGAATGACTAGTGGGGCCTTCAGTGACTTGGCATTCCCAAAGGGAACGTACCATTGGCGAGGGAGTATGACGACTGACGAGGGAGGGAACAGATGATGGATGGGCAGCTACTTGGCACTCGCGTAGCGAGCATACTGGCATCACAGGAATGTGGGCCTCAGAGTATTCACAATCTCTAAGATCATGGTATGACATCGTCCATCAAGCACTGGGGGAGAGCTGAGTGATGAAGTCCTGTAGCCATAGGATGATATACAAGTTGAGAGTCTTCAACTCGTGACTTCAAGTTCTCATGGCGAGGACCGCTAGAGGACTTGATATAACCAGACTTATAGGACATGTTGAGAGTTGTACAGTCACACAGGTTCAGTTGAGTCACAAGAAGGGGTTGTTACAAGGGATGGCACACAAGACAGTTGTAGAGAGTAGTAGTTAGCAGGAACCGCCTTTGGCAGTTTCCATACAAGATGTGTGACTATCTACAAATGGAAAGGTTGTGGGAAATCCTGCGAAACACAAACAACCTCGGCCAGCACCAAAACCCCAATGGGGAAAGCTTTGCATGAGGGGGGGGAAAGGAGTAGAACAAGTAAGGAGGGTAAGGTATCGGGATAGAGGGCGAAAGAGAGAGAGGGGGAGCGATGGAGAGGGGAAGTCTTTGACTATGCGACAGATATGGTCGTTGGAGACTCTGTATCTGTAATAGACCTTGCCTTGTCTGGCATGGCATGGGGCAGTGTAAACAGCGGAAGTTCTTTTGGAGCTTCTGCACTCTGGGAGATCCTGCTCTCAGGGCGTTTTTGCCTGAGAAGAAGTTGGTCTTCATTTTCTGTCCTCCATTCAGATGGAACCTGGAACAAGTCCAGTGGTTTTTCAGATAGCCGATGCAGAGGTTCTTCCCTCTGTTTCCCTTTGTCTGCCTTTGGGGCTTGACTTGGGGACATGGGGGAGGACTCCAGGGGATAGTGGGGCCCTGGAGTTTCCTGCAACTCTATCCAATCAGCTTTTCGGGCTGATCGTTCGGTGCTTATGCATTTGTCGTGCAAGTCGATCACCTCCTGAGGAGGTGAGAGATCTTCCCCAGCTTGGGTTAGATCGATGTGATGTGGAGTTCTAGGGGTATTGGGCCCCGCACTTACTCCACATAAGTTTCTAAAACCTTCAGGGACCAGCCCTGAGGTGGTTGCTTGTTCCGGATCATGTTGATCCTCGTCATCATCTGACAATGGCTGTTGATTTGAATCTCCCATGATGGGAGATTGCAGTTTCTTAATAAACCGCTCGTTTTTCTTTATCGTCGCTGCAGACATGACCTTGCCCTTGTGGGCATGTTTAGGTGCCATTGGCACTACTGAGTCAAATTGTTAAGATGTGATAAGTTTGGTGGGTTGTGTTGTAAGACACACCTCATACACTTAAAAAGTGTGAGGTCTCAGTGGGTAGCTCAGCACACAGAGCCGTAAGTGATACAAAGATGTGTATTTTACGGTGTGTGTAAACAGTTAACTGGAGGTTACCGCTTACCCACATGACTATATGTATCTTGTAATTACATATGGCTCAGGGTTTGGGGCTATTGCCCTGACAATAGGACGACATTCTCTACACCCCATGGGACATAAAACTCAAACATGATGCAGCAAGGAGACTGCAACACTCCCTGTACTTTCCACTAAACTGTTGGAATTTGTACATGTGGTCTCAGGAACCTTATTGCATAAAATATGGACATTCTGGGAGTCGAACCACAGAGCCCTGCATAGGTACCTAGAGTGTGTTACCATTACACTAAATGCCTGCATTAGGCAGAGGTGGTGTCATATCCATACAATCCCAACCTCCACTCCAGGCTCCTGGAACTCCAAAACTGACTCCGGAGCCCTATGTCAGAGACCAGGTTGAGACGAAGGAAAGTCTCCATGGCGGAGGGCTTTGGCCTCAGCGACTTATGCCAAGAGCGCTGTGCCAAGTAACATGTCCGTGCCCTAACTTACTAACTGGCAACCAGAACTGAAAGGGGGTAAACTCTAGTCGATTTTATTACTGAAGTGTAACCTATGTACAAGTTGGATATATATATATGGTTACAGCAAAGACGGGTCCGCAAATGGCAGAGCCGAATGGAGCAGAGCTAACGGGGTTAAACATTAGCCGACTGAATATTACCGACGAGTCAGGTTGCAGGGTTAACGGAAAGGCAGGCGATAACCCAGAAACGGAAAGGAGGGATAGGCCCAAAGGCGGGCTCTGCAGGGCAGGCAAGTATATTGCCCAACGGAGGCAGGAGTGCGCTAGCGGATGTCGGAGCTGTCCGGAAGTCTTCGGGGCTCCGTACTTAGGGAGGTGTAGGTAATAAATTGAAAGGAGGGGGTGGTGACCATCGAGGGGTACCGAGGGGATTGCAGAATACGGAAGCTCCAAGGTTAGTGGAGAAGGAGCGGAGGTAGACCAGAGGGATCGGAGGTACCAGAAGTCATTGGCCGGGGATGGATATGACACCCTACTTCCCTTCCATCACCTTCTCCTTGCCAACTTCCAAGAGGTTATCCCACCTCTGGCTCTGACACCACCTTTGGTCCGACTCTGGAACATTCCAGGTCCAACCTCAACCTCAACACCTTCCAGACAAGCATGCAACACCTATGCTCCCAACTCCGGACCTCCGCTCCAGAATCCTGTTCGCATCTCCATCTCCGGAACCTCTGGTCTTAGCTCCAACCTCGGACTTTGACCCCACCTCCACTTATACCCATTGTATTGGTTAGCTCATTCCATTTAATTACGTTTGCCAATATTCTGGAGTTTAACTTCCGAGTTTGGACTTTCCAGACTTACTTCAGACCTTGCAACTATTGCATTGCTCATTCAATTCCACTATTCTCCCTCATTCCTATTTGGGCTGCTGCTTCCTTTCTATTCGGTCAGCTGGCCATTCCCCACTCCCACCCTCCTTCCTTCCTCCTTGGGCCTTGGCCCTTCACTCCTCCTTTGGGAAACACCATTGAGTTGAACCCTTGACCCTCGGTGTTGTTCCTCCTTCCAGCTCCCTTTGTCTGCTTTCGGAGTACCCTTGCTCCTTTTGATTCCGGATGTCAGAGACCAGGTTGAGACGAAGGAGTGTCTCCGTGGCGGAGGGCTTCAGCCTCAGCAACTTATGCCAGGAGCACTGTGCCAAGTAACATGTCCATGCCCTAACTTACTAAACTGGCAACCAGAACTGAAGGGGGTAAACTCTAGTCGATTTTATTACTGAGGTGTAACCTATGTACAAGTTGAGTATATATATAGTTACAACGAGAGCGGGCCTGCAAATGGCGGAGCGGAGCTAATGGGGTTAGACATTAGCTGATTGAATATTACTGACGAGTCAGGTTACGGGGTTAATGGAATGGTAGGTGATGACCCAGAAACAGAAAGGAGGGATAGGCCCGAAGGTGGGCTTGCAGGGCAAGCGAGTGTATTGCCCAGTGGAGGTGGGAGTGCACTAGCGGACGTTGGAGCTGTCTGGAAGCCTTCAGGGCTCCGTACTTAGGGAGGTGTAGGTAATAAATTGAAAAGAGGGGGTGGTGACCATCAAGAGGTACCAAGGTGATTGCGGAATATGGGGGCTCCGAGGTTAGTGAAGAAGGAGTGGAGGTAGACTGGAGGGATCGGAGGGAGTGGAAGTCGATGGCTGGGGATGGATATGACACCGGACCCCTCCTTATACTGTATACAATGTACATAGTAACTTGTAGCCTCAGTCTGAAATCGACTTGATTTCCCCCAAGAGACTTTCCTTTGCTAGATCCAAAATTAGGGACCCCCAGGACAACCAGCAATGGCACAGCGCTCCACCTGAGTCGCTGAGGCCAAGGTCCTTCCACGCTAAGTCTCCAATTCCATTCCGGAGTCATCCGAATCCACACAATCTAACAGGTGGTTTCTAACATAAACAAACCCTAGACCGAGCATGTTCTACAATACACAAGCGTTGCAATGGTAATTAATAATCTTGGTTTTGTAATTGGGTTGGGTTGGGGAATGACAGGGAGGGGATGGATGGATGGATGGATGGATGTATTCATTTTAAAGTACATATCTGTGCCTATCGGCATATGCCGTACTATAATGATGCGGGTGAAAAATGTTTGGAAAGTAGTAGGTGGAGAGGAGTTAAGTGTCAATGGGTGGATGAGACATCGAGTATCAGGTGGTATGGAGAGTAAAGCGGAGTGAAGAAATAACACATAAGGACGTGTGTCCCCTGCACTGGAAAATAGTAACAAATGATGTGGAGAAATGTAAAGCATAGTGAAGAAATAGTGCATAGAAGAGACATGCGACCCCCAGTGCAGGGGGCACGCGGTTTGCTGCTGTAAGCCCAGAAAGGTGACGAAGAAAGTGGGGTGTGTGGGCACAGTTCTTGCGGGTGAATTGGGTGAAGGCTCCATGTGTTGTTGGATTGATACCCCAGGCCTAGGGTTTGGCTATGTCTCGGTTGGCTGTTCAGCATGACAGCAGCTCTTGTGGGTGGGTTGAGGCGAAGCGTGTTCTTGTGAGATTGCGACTCGGTTGGTGGTTCAGTGTTTAGGATGGCAGCTGTGAGGTCTTAGGGTGGCTCAGCACACAAGGCCGTAAGTGATACAAGATAGTGTATTTTACGGTGGTGTGTAAGCAGTTACCCAGAGGTTCCCGCTTGCCCACGTGACTATATGTATCTAATTTACATCTGACTCGGGGTTCGGGGCTATTGCCCTGACATTCTCCCCCCTTGTGTTGAAAGAGGGCTTGTGGCTCTCTATGCCGACTAAGCTCGTGGGGCCAAACTCTCCAAAACCTCTACTTTCTCTCTTGACTTCGCTATGCTCTCGATCCTTACCTCCATGGTGGGTTCTCCGGGATTTCCGCAAGGTCCGGGCTCAGTGTCCACTACTCACTCGTTGTGAGCTAGATCACTGCCCTTATTCCTACTGTTGGAATTCCACACACTCACACCCTCTCTAGCGCGTCCTAGCACCTTAGAGAAATTGGGGGAGGGGAGAACTTCTTTTCAAAGTCCGGTATGTACAGGATTATATCTAATAATTATTTTTAGAAAGAATAGATGGGGAATATTGGTACCATATGGCACCTGGGTACCTTATTAGGCGAAATAATAAAAAAGGGTAACAGTATCAATAAAAGAATATTGATCAATAACTGAAATGATGGCAAAATATGAAAATATATGAAAATAAGCGATTTCTCAATGGATTTGCGGAATTAAGAACCGAAATTGGAAATGCAGCCGGAGATAACTCTCACACAGCCGATAAGCATTTTTACCAATTTATTAGACGCTGTGGGAGCAAGTGAGGCTGGAATTCTGGGTTGCTGCTTGAGATTCCCACGCCCGCACATACTCGTGACCTGCCATGCCTAACATGGAACTCCGTCAAATCTCTTCCGATTGGGACGTTCTTGGTACCGTCGGAATCGTAAGAATTAGGACTATTTTTAGATGTCGAATTTGTATCGGGTTGTTGCGTGAATGGAAGTGGTTTTATAGTCGTGAAATCGGGTATCCGAGCCGGCTCTGCGCGTGGGCGATTATCCCACCTACAGCGTTGCATTTGCGACGCATACAAGGTTGATAGTGAATAAAACAGAGTTTTAATAGTTGATTTACATTGAGTTTGGAATTATCAATGAGTGTTTTGTTGTCGCCACTTTAAAGTGGGCAATTTTGTACATGTCGGTGAAGGAAAGAGAGGGGGTTTAAGGAATGAATGAGTGTGGGCCGTTACTTTGAAGTGAACTGCGATACATTGGTATCGCAGGGAGAGAAGAGGAAAAAAATGGAGTTTGTCGAAAATGAATTTCGACCCAAAGGTTGTATGTCTTTGGTGTTCCTCACTTGTTCTGTGAGGGTTCATGTGTAAGTGGTGTTTACACACGAGCGGTGGTGGATGTGGGTCTTTGGACGGAGTGGAGATTTCCGCAATTGTTACTTGCGGTTCCTCGCATACAATATTGTGTGCGGGGCCTTGAGTTGGGGGAAGGTGTTTTCATGGGCGCCTCGATGGCGTATTACCGTGTCACTTCCCTTCTCTCAAGGGTGGATTCATTGCCCCGGAGGAGGGTTTTCCTCCGGGTTGTTCATCTGGACATCCGATTGCTGCGTCGGATGCGATGACGTAGCCTGGGCTACATTGTCGGGCTGTGGGCTCAACGAAGTGGGTGCTCCCTGGGTGGGAGCGGGTTGTTGTGTTCCTGAGCTGCTTGGCTCAGGTGTAGAGTACGGTAGGTCTACCGTTCTTCCCGTGGGGAAGGATGGTCATTGGGCTGGTTGTCCAGCACGGAGACTTGCGTCTCTTTCCTGGTATTTGGAAGCTTTCGCTTCCCGTTCTGCAGTTCTTGCGGCACGTTCCTCAGGAGTCCTGAGTTTGTTTGAACTGGGACTTTAAGTAGGCAGCTTTGCCTAGACTTTCCCAGGAGATTTTTCCCTTATTCTCTGGGGAATTATATTCCTCCGTGAGTCTTGCGATACTCGGAGTCCCAAGAAGTATTTCTCGGTTTCCTTCGCTTTTTCGCGAAGGGTTCTGTGTACCTTGCCGCTTTTGAAGGCGGCTTCGGCCTGTTCGTACCAGAGTACGAATTCTTTCCCACTCACACTTGTCCACCAAGCGTATGCGGCGTCATGCGCCACTTCTGACCCTGCTATTCTCCTCATGGGGAAGTTGGGGTCGATTGTTATGTCGACTGGAGCTTCGACTTTGCCGAACTTGTTGAGTTCGGCAGTCTCGTATAGCATGTGGACACTTCCCTGCAGGGTAGCTTGCCCATAGGGTGCTGAGGTACTCAGCGGCCCGCCACCTCTGGCAGTGGTCCCCGTTTTAGGGTCTGCCGTCGGTTGCCTACCACTCTCCCTCTTCCCCTCGACATGGGTTTGCCCTTCTGAGGGCGGGCCCTTATGCAACCCAGACAGGGTCGCCTGCCCACGGGGTGGCGGGATAGTCGGTGCCCTGGCACCGTATCCCCTCCCCCTGACCTGGGAGGCCCCTGTCATGATGGGTTTGGCAGTGAGGTCTGCCAGTGCGTGTGCCTCTCTGAGCTCGCGTTTCAGTAATTCAATCTCCCTGTTTTGGAGATCGACTTCTCTCTCTGTGTCTTTCAGAGAGTCAAAGATGCCCTCAGCATCTCTTCGTGCTCTGTTGTATTTGCGCCTCCAGTGGGCGCAATGGTCGCAGGCGTCTTCTGACGCCCTCGAGTTATCAGACCGTGCCCGTTTGGACGGTCTGGACGAGGAGCCGCTGTCGCTCCCTCGTCTCCCTCCTACGAGGGACTTCATCTCTTTCAGCTCCTTACGGAGCTGACCTGTCTGAGCAGCTACCGCTGACGCGATAGCTGATTCCCAGCCTGCGTTTGGCTGGGGTGTTGTTGGACCTGGGCCGAATTGGCTAATCCAGGGGTTGATCTGGCCAGGGAAGTTCCCTGGGGAGTATGCCTGGGGCTGCAGCAGCAAATGCTGCCCCTGGAATGGCGCTTGTTGTGCCATCGGTGCGGTTTGCACCACGTATGGTTGGAAGCCTCTTTGGGGAGGCTGGGGGTATGCGGTGCCTGTTAGCAACGTGGATGGTTGTTGGTTCGCAGCACTCATTTGTGCTGCATGCGTCGTGTAATCCATGGCGCTTATCTGTGCCTGGTGTTGTTGTTGTTCCGGGGAGCCTTGCTCCCTGGGTTGTCGTATTTCGATATCCGGTGGTTTGTTTGGATCGAACCGAGGGTTGCCTCCCCCAGAGAACGACTTTTCATCGTTATGTTACTCGTGGTGGTGGGAGGGGTTTTCGTTCTTGCGTGCATGGGATTCGCCGCAGATGTGTGTTCTTTTGCACGTGAGCCTGTGGTTCACGTGGTCTAGGCGGGTTACTCACCTAGCCCATGTGATTTCTAGTACATGGTGTGGCTGTCCGGGCGAGTTACTCGCCCAGAACTTTCACACGCTCTTGGCTGTGGGCCATCGTCCCTCGGCTTTACTTCCTCCACCTCTGTTTTTGGGGGCGTAGTGATGCTGAGAGTTCCCTGTCTTCTTTGATAGGGAGTTTTTCTGGTTCCCTTACATTTTGTAAGGTGAGGTACTCGTCCAGGTGGACGAGGTCGTTGCAATTTCCTAGGGGTTCCCATGTGGTGTCCCCTAGTTCCCATTTAACCTTAAACCAGAGTTCGTTGTGAACCCACGCGTGGTTTAGGATTTCGCGAACTACTGCTTTGCGATTGGGGTCTTCCCCAAAATCGTAGAATATGTTTACTTCCCTATTTGGGAAGATTTCCTGGTCATTCGGCTCGTGAGGTGCGAGCCGGGATACATGGAATCTTGGGTGGATTCCGCATTGTTCAAGTTGTGGTGGCAACTTGAGGACGTAGTTTGACGTTTCTGGAAATGTTTCCAGAATTTCGTAAGGCCCTATGTATAAGGGCTTTAGTTTTCCTGCCCTGCCTTTGGGTAGGTTCAGCTTATCCGTGGATAAGTATGTGAGCTCGCCTTTTCTCAAAGGCGGGTCCGGGTGTCTTTTCTTATTCGCCTGGATTGTTTGAGCAGCGCGATTATGTATTATCGCGTTGTGTGCTGCCATGAGGTTCTCCTTCGCTTTTTGAGCGAAGTCATTTACTCCCAGGTAGTCCGAGAGTGGTGCTGTTAGGCACATCTTTGGCATATGGCTGTAGATTAATTCGAACGGGGCAAATCCTGTCGATGTGTTCGAGCTCGCATTGATCGCGAATTCCACCCTCGACAGTTTCGCTGCCCAGTCGCGTTGGTCTGGTCTAACCATCGCGCGTAGTATTTGTACTACTTTTTGTATCATTCTTTCCGCTTGGCCGTCGCCTTGCGGGTGGAATGCAGTTGTGAATTTCAACTGTACACCGAGTATTCGGTGTAGTTTGCACCAAAATTTTGACGTGAATTTTGAGTCTCGATCTGATATGATCGAGTGTGGTAGACCGTGGAGTCTTACGACTTCATGAAGAAATACGAATGCTAGTTCTAGTGCGTTCGTTGTTGTCTTTATTGGAATTAGGTGGACGTTGGACGTCAACCTACAGATGATTACCCAGAGGTAATCATATCCCAAGCTTGTTGGGAATGGACCTGTGAAGTCCATGGCTATTGACGACCATGGTGTCTCCAGGGTCGGGAGTGGGTGAAGCATTCCGGGATTTCTCCTGGTACTTTTCTTTGTCGTTTGACAAGTTCCGCAAGACCTGCAGAACTTGTGGGTATCCTTTCTCATCGACTTCCACCAGAAGTGTCGACGGAGGGTTTCCACTGTTTTCTTGGATCCTAGGTGTCCAAGTGTTTCGTGGATGTTCTCGAGGATTATTCCCCAAATGGACTTCCTTTTGTAGTTTCCTTTCGGGACTACTATTTGGGTCGTTCCTCCTTCTCCAAGTCGGGTTATCAGCCCATCTTTTATGGAGAAGTTTTTGAAATTCCCTGGGTTCTCTAGGATTTCCCGGTGGATCTGGCTTTTCAAGTATCCAGATTTTATTGCCTCAATGAGGTCTTTTTCTTCGAATTGTTTTCGAAGGTTCTCTTCTGGAGTTATGATTTCTTCTAGATTTTGGGCGCTCCCCCCTAGAGCTTCCTCTAGGGTGTTTCTCGCGCGTATCGCTGCGAGTCTCTTTCTCTCTGAGTTTTTACTCAGGGTACTGCTTAGTAGCAGTTCTTCATATTCCTCGATTCTGTTGGGGATAATGTCTTCTGCATTTTTGTCCAGGTGGATGTCCGCCGACACATAATTGTCGAAATGCAGATCCTCGTCCATTGACGAGTCGTAGTATTGTGAGAGTGCATCTGCCACTTTGTTTTTGTGGCCTTCCACGTATTTTATTTCGCAATTGAAGCTTGCGAAAAAGGCTTGCCATCTCAGGTGTCTCCCTGAGTTGTGGTTTTTCGCTTTGAAATATTCCAAAGCTTTGTCGTCCGTGATTACTGTGAATTCACGGCCTCCCATGAGGTCGTCTTGCCATCTCATGAGTGCTTCGAGGACACCCAGTGCCTCAAGCTCATAGGCGAAGTACCTACGTTGTGTGTTGGTGAACTTTTTGGACATGAATGCGGCCGGGCGGCAGGTCTGCCACCTTTCGCCTTGTCCAATTAATGCACCCATGCCTGCTGGGCATGCATCTGTTATGACCCAGACATGGAGTTTAGTCCTCTCTTCTTCTGAGAGGCTTTCCGGTGGGTTCCACTGGATGGGCTTCAGGATCGGAGCCCTGCATGCTAGACGTTTGATTTCGTCGAAGCATTTCTGGTGGAGTGGTGTCCACCTGAATGTCTGCTTGTTTGAGCAGATTGTTTGCAGTGGTCCTGTGTAACCGCTGACATTTGGCATGAATATCGATAGATATTCTACCATTCCCAGGAATCTTAGGACTCCTGTGTGGTCTACTGGCTCTCGCCAGTTGCGGATTTTTTCCATTTTATCTGCTTGAGCGTGGATACCCTGTTCGTCCACTCGGCTTCCTAGAACATCTAGGATTGGGGCAAATGGCTGGAATTTTTTCCGGCTTATGTAGAATTTCGCCCCTTTTAGGCAAGTGAATAACCACAATAGTGCTTTATTGTGGTTTTCCACCGAGCTTGTGCTGGTGAATATATCGTCGAACCAGACGTGTAGGCGTCTGCCTACTTCTCCTCGTAGTTCCCAGGTCAGTGTGCGCTGGAAGGTGCAGGGAGCGTTGCAGTCTCCTTGCTGCATCGTGTTCGAGTTGTACGTCCCATGGGGCGTGGAGAATGTCGTCCTATGGACGTCTTCTGGATCCACACGTATTTGTTCGTACGCATCCGACATATCAATCTTGGATCGGTATGTTGCTCTGGCGACTGATTCTTGGATCAGTCGCATGTCTGGCATTGGTGTGACGTCGAGGATCATGTTTGAGTTACGGTTCCTCGTGTTTATTACCATGCGCAAAGATCCATCTGCTTTGCAGATGCACAGTAGCGGGCATGCTCGCTCGCTGTTCGCAGGATACCACCATCCTGCTTTTACATAGCGATCTATTTTGGTCGCTAGTGCTTCCTGCAGTGCTGCGGGACATCTCAGGGTGTTTTCCCAAAATTTCTTGTTTGGATCCTTCAACGGGATTCGATGGTTCACCTCCCTCAAGGGAGGCATTTCTAATGGCGCTGGCGCCATTATGGTTTCAAATTTTTCTCTCCACCACTCCCTGAGTATTTCGAACTTGGGGTTGTTCATGGAGAGACCTTCCAGGTGTGGTACATCTGGAAGTTCTAGTCCTTCCGGACTAGGATTGGGCCAACCTTCAGGGTATTTTCTTGTGATTACCCTGAGGTGTGTTTCAATCCTGCCTCCCTGTCAGGGGGGCTTCTTTTTTGGTTGTTCTTGGGCTCTTGCTCGAGTTTTCCATCCATGTGATCTCGTCACATGGTCTTCACTTATTCCAAGGGTGTCTATGTTGCCCTTGTTCACCGTTCTCACTTTGTGGGACCGGAAGTCTAAGCTTACCTGGTTTTTGTTTAACCAGGGGGCACCGAAGATGGCATCGTATCTGTCGATGTTAATTACATCGAAGTAGTGTTTTTCTACATGGCCGTTGATCTCAACGTCCACATTGGTTCCGAACAGGATCTGTGATCTTGTTCCTTTCATCCCCATTTGAAGGACGACTGGGTTCTCCAATTGGAGAATTGGGATGTGGACTGCGCAGACAAAGTCTGGCGATAACGCGTCCGTTTCGGCTCCACTATCGAATAGCGCATAGGCTTTTATGCCTGCTATTTTTATGTGAGCCGTTAGCGTTCTCTTTGTTGAGAGCGGTCTGTTTGCGGGGTATTTTCCCGCGTCTTTTGAGATGCGGAATTTCGCATCAAACAAGGGGGACTGGGTTTCGATGGACTTTTGGTCCTTCTTCCCTTTGTCCTTGTTTTCCTTGGGTACTTTGGTGTATTTCCCCAAGGCATCTTTTCTTGGTGCTTCCACCAAGGCTTCGGCGACTTTTTCATCTGCCATGTTTTCTAACTGGTGTGCTACAGCCAGTTTGATTTTATAATTTATGTCATCGTGGTCGATGACTGACATTGGGCCCATTCTTATGGTCCCAACGTTGACTTCCTCACCCTCTGAGTCGGGTGAGTATTGAGGTCCTTCGTATGGGTCCTCTACTTCGAAGCTTGATGCTTCGGAGTTACCAGAGTTGTTCTCTGGTTTCTCATCTGATGAGCCTTTCGACTCTTCATCCGTTGAGTTCGCGATCTCCATGGCAGCTATGCGCCTTGGTTTTTCATCGCTCGTTATATTGTGTCTTGGGCAATCTTTCGTTTGCCCTATTTTGCCGCATTTGCCGCAAATTGGAACTGACTTTTGGTCAGTTTTCCTCGAGTTTTTCGAGGATGTATCCTCTTTCCATCTGGGTTTCAGCTTCTTCTGTTATGGAAATGGGAAATTTCCCAATTTAGACTCTTATGGGCCCTGCACACACCCAAATCACATGATATGTAAATAATTAGAGTTTATCCAATTATTAACCACCTAAACTACCACTTGTGAAAACATCTGTTAAACCATATGTTAAAATATCTGTAAAATCGCATGAGCTCAACCTCTACCCCTTCCCTCTTCCTGCGCCTCGAACGGACGAAAATGGGCGCCTCCGGCCCCATTTTTGTAACATCTTCCGCCTTCTTTCCTGATGGGAGGGCTCTGCCGCAGCTCGTGGTTGCTGTGGTAGTTGTTCTGGTATAATAACCTGATTTGTAGGCTGAAGACATCTTCAGCCCGTCAATTATCTTGTCTACACGAGATATTGCTTTTAACATCTCCTCGTTTGAGGAGAAGTCTGCTCTGATTCTATCATGAGCAATCATTTCCCTCTTCCATTCGAGGGGAATGTAGTTTAGGAACCTGGCGTTGAAGGACGCCTGGTCTGGTGGCGTCACCATCTGGGACGCTGCTTTTGACAGTTCTAAGTAGAACTGTTTTAGGCCTTTTTCCGCTTCGTATTTGACGTTGCGGTATTTCTTTGTCGCGTTCAACGTGGCGGAGGCTTTGATGAATGTTCTCATCAATATGTTGAGAACTTCGAGGAACATGCCCTCGTCTCCTCTGAGGAGAGTTTCGTCTCGGAGTCTCATTCCGAGGTCAAATGCGGGCCCCCCTAATCCACGAATCAAGCAGTCCAGGTGGACTTCATCAAATTGGGGACCTTTGCATCCTCGCGAGGCGAGGAATCCCAGTAGTTCTGTGAACCACTGCCAGAACGATTCCATGTCGTTCTCCCCTGACCATTTCTTGTCAGGGAATGCCGGCCCATTCTTTAGGGCTTCTGGTTTCACTCCTTCTGGGTAGGGAGTGAGTATTCTCACTTCGGCCATTCTTATGGCCTTTTCGTACCATTTCTCCAGGTACTCTTCTTGCTCCCCTGCCTTCACGGGGTTGCTATCCAATGGAGATCTCTCCTTTGGGCGGGTTTTTGCTGGGGGAAATCTTCCTCGCAGCGTTTCTTTGGTTTCAGGCGAATTCGCCTGAAGTTGTATTTGTATTCTCTCATTGTTTTGAGAGGGTGTGAATGAGTTACCTCTCTGTTCGAGAGGTCCGTCATAAGTGGATGTTTGGCCGAACCTTTGGTACGTGCCAATTCTCCTCCTAATCTCTGAACGATGCCTTCTTTCGGCATCGTCTTCTCCTATCCTTGGGAGAAGGATCTCCTTAGCATCTCTGTCGAGTCGCTGATGATATTCCAGTGTGCTTTCACTGGTGGTTCTTTTCGTGAATTTTTCGCGAGTTCTATTTATGTCCTGGACCGTGGTCCAGGGGTGTTTATTTGTTTCCTCACTTTTTTGTGAGAAATTTATTTCCTTCAGCAAATCTGTTTGTTCGCTGATTTTTTCAGTCAACACGTCGATTGCGTTGGCCATTCTTTCTAGAGTTATCTCTAGACGAGCCATGCTATTATGGTTCGTTTCCTTGATCTTTTTTTGGATCGAGTTTATCGCGTTTATTATGTGCGATTCCTGGTTTTCCAGGAGGAAGTTTGGTTGGGCGAGCAGAGACTCTCCCCAGTTGACATTTCCGCTTCTGGGAGTTCCAGAATGGGTTCTTGGAGTGAACACTCCACGCTCGCTTTGTTTAGGCGAGGCCGTTGTGGAGGGTGCTTCCCTTTCATAGAGGGGTTTGTTCGCTGGTTTTTCCTTACTTTTACGTAAGGCTTCCTCAGCGAACTCCCTCATTTCAGTTCGCCTCCTCTTCATTATCTCGGAGACCTCCTCCGAGGTTGGCAACCTTGCCTTGTCTGGCATGGTGTGTGGGAGTGTAAACAGCAGAAGTTCTTTTGGAGCTTCCACGCTCTGGGAGATCCTGCTCTCAGGGCGTATTTTCGTGCCTTCTCAGGCTGAAAGCCTGAGAAGAAGTTGATCTTCACTTTCCATCCTCCATTCAGACGGAACCTGGAACAAGTCCAGTAGTTTTTCGGATAGCCGACGTGGGGGCTCTTCCCTTTGTTTCCTTTTGTCTGCCTTTGGGGCTTGACTTGGGGGCGTGAGGGGGGACTCCAGGGGATAGTGGGGCCCTGGAGTTTCCTGCAACTCTATCTGATCAGCTTTTTGGGCTGATTGTTCGGCGCTTACGCGTTTTTCGCGCAAGTCAATCACCTCATGAGGAGGTGAGGTGTTACAGGGAGGTACAGAAGTAGCCGGGGGCGCTGAGGTAAATAGGCATTCAACCTGAGAGAGATACCGCTGCGAGTCTTCGGGCTGAGTCAAGACGACGGTTTCCTTGCTGATACTCAGACTCGTCCAGTTGCCCGAAGTAGCGTTTAGTCTACCAGCAGATAGGGAGATACCTAGGATTTTAATGCCATCGTTTTTGTATCTGTAATGCCCCTCCGATGACGCAGGTCTTGGGCCTGAACAACTCCATGCCGTGCGTAATTTGTCTAACTTGGAATCATCTGGGACAGCCCATGAGGCATAGCGGTCCTTTCCCGTAACGCCATTGGCTTGACGTAAAGTGCAACCGATCGCACTGACAGTCCGAGTGTAAACCTGAACTGCTATGATGATCGCCTGACAGTTCCCTTTCTATGTTATCTAGGCTTTTCCGCCTCTCTTCACGCAGCGGTTCAGTAAGGGTGTGAATGGAACGACACAGCCCATTGGAAAACTCGTTCCATGCGGGTTTGGCTTCAGTTCGAGGATGCGGGGTTCTCTCCTTTGCGCACAAGCGTTCCCAGACCGTTGTGGTTGGCAGAGCGGCAGGCAGATGTGCCACGTTGGACAGCTGTTGCGATAACTTGGAGGCGAGATGTACCGTGGCCGATGGGTACGACATTTCACGTGGGTGATGCCATGGTGCATGCGTTGCGCTTGACATTTCCAAGCGCAATGATAGACCTGGCGAGGTGTGCCTCCAATTGGGAGGTCCAAGACATGACCCGGGCAGTTGCATCAGGAGTAGCTCTTTATGTGTATCTCAGGCTCCGGCCTCTTCTGCATAAGAGAGCATGCTAACACGAATGGGGAGCGTAAAGGGACAGTCGAAGGAATTGGCCGGGCAGGCAAAGGCCCCAGCTTACGGTCCCAGTCGTTGATGGGCGGGGTAGTTGGGAGATGACCGTCCCTGACACCAGGAACGTAGCCTAGCCACATCAGTGTCGTAATCTGAATTCCGCCCAGAAAGGGTTTAGACGTGTAGATGTCACATCCGAGAACTTGGTTGAGGGCCTGAGCAACCATGAGGGCAGAACGTATGATATCTCGACGCGTCGAACCAGTAGATTTAATCACAATCAAAGAACCGCCGCTGGCTGAACAGTGCAGGTTCAGTGAGTGCCCCAGCTCGTGAGGGCATCGTGAATGAACTGCCAAAATGTCCAACAAACCAAGCAAGGGTGACGATCCCGATACGTGGCAAGCCGATACACCTGCTGTCTCTGGTGGGTGACCAGCTGAAGGATATGGCTGATCATGCAAGGACACTTGCCCAATCGCATGGCGCATCGTCCCGGCAGAGTGTGTCGTGATTGACGGATAGGCTACCGCTGAACAATATAGCCCATTCAAGCGTACTAGCTCAAGAAGTTGACATGCAGGCACGGCTGGAGGATCCCACCAGTCGTGCGAGAATATCGACTCGGTTGTATGACGCATTGAATTGGTGGAGCAAGTCATGATTGGTGCATGCGCCGCTACCGAGTGGTGTGCTGACTGCGGGTGTGCTGACTTGAGAAAGGAGTGCGTGGATACAGTCGGAGATCCTGAGCTAGTAGACGAAGAGGTCAGCTCAACCGCTTGGCAGGGCAAGCGGATGTGATTCATCATAATCGGCCGACCAGCTGCGACTGAGTGACACAGATGGCACGAGCACTCCGGCTTGAGAGGGTAAGACAAAAGAGCACCTAGACGGTCAACAGGGTGCATCGCGCTTGATGATTTGCCTGCCCCTGAATGACCTGGCACACGTGAGCGTGCCAGCGTGATAGGATTACGCGGGGGGTCAGTCGGAGGATCCGACTGGAGAGACGCTATGGTTGACAGATGGACCACCGATGAGCTGTATGACTCAAATGAGCACATCATCTCGATGGGACAGCACACGGTAACCGTCAAGTAACTTGGCTGGGCAAGTGAAGTTATCCAGCCGTCGATGGGCAAGGTGGTTGGGAGACGGCTGCCCTTGACATCAAGGACGCAGCCTAGCCACATTGATGTCGTAAGCTGAGTTCCGCCCAGCTGGGGATTAGCTGCATGGATTCCGTAGTTGAGATCCTCATTGAGAACCGGAATAACTGTGAGGATGATATGCTGCCCTTTAACCTGGATGGATTGGTGACCGAGATAGATGCGACGCGCATCAATACCGATGGGTCGTGAGATCCTTTGATGCATTGAATCGATGGAATGTGTTACGATCAGTGAGTG
This sequence comes from Cantharellus anzutake, assembly GCF_015039405.1. Lineage (NCBI taxonomy): Eukaryota > Fungi > Basidiomycota > Agaricomycetes > Cantharellales > Hydnaceae > Cantharellus > Cantharellus anzutake. The sequence goes on from NW_024066973.1 coordinate 418,513, forward strand.
TGCCGTTGCTGAGCGATGTGGCATGTGCCAACATGCAATCTTGGGCCAACTGTCGATGGGTGAGGTAATTGGAAGTCGGTCGTCCTCGATACCAAGATCGTAGCTTAACCACATCAGTGTCGTTCCTTCGAGACCACTCAATGTAACCAAATGAGAAACCCCATTCTTATGCATAATCTGAGTTCCACCCAGCTGGAGGTTAGACAGGTAGATGTCGCATTCGAAAGCTTTGTTGAAAGTGTGAGCGTCTATAAGGATGATGGGTCGCCCTTCCGCCTGAAAGGATTGACATGTGGAACCGATGAAGGGTATCAGGACTGGCAAATGGGTTGCAGTCGGTCCGTTCGAGCGTGCCAACTTGAGAAGTCGACGCGCAGGAACAGCTGGGGAATCCAACTGATCATGCGATGATGCCAATTTGATCACACGGTGCATCGAATCGAGGAAGTGCATCGTGGTCGGTATATATGCAGATGATGACATTGGCTCAATCACTTGACCCACCAAACCACTGGAAACCATCGTAATTGGCAAACCAGCCGTGGCTGAGCGGTGCAGTTCACAAGAGTGTTCTAGCTCACATGGGTGATGTGAAGGATTTGTCAGAGGATCCAACTGGGCAGGCAGGGACGACAGTTTATGGGTCCAACCGTCAAAGGATGGGATGATCGTAAGACAATTGCTCTCGGCATCATTGGCGTAGTCTTGCAACATTGGTGTCATGATCTGGGTTCCGTCCAGCTGGGGGTTGGGCACGTCAACTTCACTACTGAGAGCTTTGTTGTGAGCCCGAACACCAATGCCGACTGATCGTGCGATCGTCTGACGCGTCGAGACGATAGAATTCGTCACAATTAGCGATCCAGCGCTGGCTGGATGGTACAGATAATAACAGTGCCCCAGCTCGTGAGGACAACGCGAATAACTCGACAGGTCATCCGCTCCTGGGAGGTTCCGCCCATGCAGATATACCAGAGTGACTGAGCTATATGGCTCCAACAAGTGCACCAACTCAGGAGGACGGCACAAGGTGACCATCGACGGGTTCGACTGAACCTGCGTGCGCATCAGCTCTATTGTACGACGCGCTATAGCGACAGTATGCGTTGTGCACGGTGAGCAGGCCTTGGTTGAGCGTCGTGACTCGTGTGGGCACACTATTTCGGGAGGACAACACAAAGGGACGTCTGGAAAATGTGGGCAGTGTGCCGTGTTCGATGCATAGACCACCCCTGAATGTTCCAGTCCAGGTGAGCACGCGGTCTTGGAAGGATGATACCTAGGGGTAGCTGGGAAGCTTGGCCGGACGAGTGACGATGTCGACTCAGCCAAAAGGCGTGTCAAGCTACTAAGGAGCATCACTGTGGAAGAACAGGTGGTAGCTAGGCAGTCTGGCTCATTCAGGCACACTAGCTCTGGTGGGTGCCTTGAGGGTGCAGCCTGGCAATCTGTCTGGGCAATCGGGAACTTGAACCACGATTTGACCACACGACGTGTCCGACTAGTGAAGCGCCTTGCAGTCGATGGGTAGACCACCTCAGAGTCATACAGCGCATGCAAGCGTTCCGGCTTGGCAAGCGGCAATGCCTGGTTGGCTGGGTAGCGCATCAACTTGATGGCGTGCATCGCAGCTGATAAGCCGGTGGGGACTAAGCTGCCTGGCTCGCTTGAACCACCCGGGTCAAATGGGTGACATGAGTGAACAGCTACACTATCTGAACAAACAGGCAAAGATGCCGGTTCAACCTTGTAGCGTGTTGAGCCAGCGGTGCATGTCGTACCCGACGAACCAGTCACAATTGAATGAGACTGCTCGGACAGGCACGCTGGATCCAGTGAGCACCGCAAAGGGGCAGCTATATAATCCGATTGACATGGCAAGGCTGATGATTCGACCTCGTGATGTGTAGCACTAAGGGAACGTGTTGCCATTGACAGACAACCTGTAACGGAACGATGTCGCTCGGGCAGACACGCTGACCCAGGTGAGTGCGGCGAAGTAACAGCCCGTTGGTTTGACCGACAGACTGCGACTGAGCAAAACGACTCATTTGAATGCGTTTGCTCGGGTGGATGCCGCAAAGAGCCAGTTGGAGATCCCAGCTGGAGGGATAATGGTGTCGGCTCACCCATGAGACACATTGGCCCGACAGTGTGTGTCGCAGTTGGGGTGGAGACTGAGCTGGACAGCTCGTTCGAGTATACCGACTTGCATGGATACCATGAGGGCGTAGCTGAGCGATCCATCTGAACAGTTGGGCGCTTAAACGTGGATTCGAGTGCGCGATGTGTCGAGCTGGGGGTGTGCCGTGCACTCGATGACCAGGCCGTGGCTAAGCGATGTGGCTCATCTGCATGTGTTGGCTCGGGCAGACACCGTGAAGGACCAGTGGAGGGACCCAGCTCAGTCAATGAACAGACGGTGTTTGAGCAATTTGACTCAATTGGACGTGCCAGCTCTGAAGAGCACTGCGAAGGTGCAGCCAGACGCTCCAGCTGGACAGCTGGGTCCGTTGCTTCGACTGGTTGAGCAGGCACAGATGATGATTCTGCCATGCGGTGCGTCATACTAGTGGAGTGAGTCGCAATCAGTGAACCAGCCTGGACTGAGCAATGCACTTTAAACAGGTGTTGCGGAAGAGCGGATGGTTGGTCCGTCTGGACAGTTGGGAGCGTCGATTCCACTGTGTGCTGTGTTGGACCGTCAAGGTGCCTGGCACTCGATGGGCAGGTTGCATCTGGATGCAACGACTTATGTGAGTGTGATAGCTCGGGCAGGCGTTGTGTCGGATCGGTTGAGAGGTTCAACTGAATGGGCAAGGATGGCAGTTTGCCCTTGTAACGTGATGGTCTAATGAGGCCCGTAGTGCTTATTGAACGGTCAGCAGCTGGTCGAACCAAACGAGCAGCCAGTGATATCAATTCTGTCTTGCGACGAGTTGGGCTGGTGAGGTGCCCTGCGCATAACGAACCTGCCACAATTGGACAAAGTTGCACCATTGGGTGTGCCGGCTCGAGTGAGTGTTGCGCAGGAGCAGTCGTTTGACGAGACTGGAGCATCAAGCTGTTGTGGCGTGTCGTGCTCGATGCACAGGCTGCAACTGCGCCATCTGGCACCGAGGACAGGCGCAGTGAGGGCGACTCCGGATTCACCGCAGCGGGCGATATCGCAACGACCTCAGGTGTACAAGGTCGTACTGGTACCAATGAGGGGTTGGTTGTGACGATACGGGAGCTCGCTGCTCGGGACTGTGTGAGGACAAGGACCTCCTTAACATGTTCGAAATGTAGAACGAAATCAGCTAGTTTTCGCTGTAAATAGTTCCAAGTTCGATGTAAAGTGCTTAACTCGGTCCAGCCCAATGTGATCAACGTCGTAAGGATGATCTGTCCTGGGTCTGCCTTGAACATGGCGGGGATGAGATTGGAGTTGGAGATGGTTTGGGTGAACCGGTCCATCGCTTGAAGGATCAGTATCAGCTGTTGACCGCGCTCGTCCGTGATGCGGTAAGAGGTTGAGGAGTCTGTAGCCAGTTTGCGGAATGACTGAACCTCTATGTCGTCTGGGCCCAGCTGTTGCCACTCATGTAGCAAGTCCATAGGCGTGCGCTCATAAGAGAATCTCCGTGGTGATGAAAACTCGTCTAGCGCACGCTTTAGTGGGATAGTGGAATACTGATAGTCTGAGTTGACAGTGCCTAAGTTAGATGAGTAATCCTCCTGTGTGTGAGCTCGAGGTCGCACGATTGAGTTTGATGATGGTGCGACCGGGGTTGGGGCACCAATGTTACAGGGACGGGTTCCGGGGAACCCAACCTGAGCCGTTCGGCTCACTAATGGAGGTGGCTGCGTAGCCATCGGAGGGAGAACGGAATGGGAGGAGTGTCTGGCAGTGTAACCTGTGTGTCGGCCAACGGTAACTTGGTGCTCCTGGGAGCGTACCGGTAGCGAGTATGATGTGGGCTCCTTGAGGGAGCCACCTGGCTGTCTGCTAATGGGGACTTGGCGCTCCTGGGAGCGTGCCGGTAGCGGGTGTGCTGGGAGTGTGTGGCTAGCGGTGACTTGGTGCTCAATGGAGCGTACCGGTAGTGAGGGATACTGGGACTCCCAAAGGGAGTCACCCAGTTGGTGGCTATCGGTGACTTGGCGCTCATGGGAGCGTACCGGTAGCGGGAGTTGTTGGGGAAAGCGGGCTGGTGGACCAGTGCACGGTAGTGGGTGACCGTGGGAAGTGGGACCCACGGGTGTGTGGCCAGGCATCCTGGAGCTGCCTGGACCGTATCCTTCTCCTGAGGAGGTGGGATAGGTTACAGTTCCTGATAGGGAACTTCTGGTTGGATGGGAGTAACCACTCGACCACCCGGTGGACTGGTGGGAGTGGGCAGCAGGAGGTTGGGCGTGGGAATGCCCACCTCGTTGCGGTTTTGTCATGGAGAGGAGGAATAGGGAGGTGGACATGGTTCCAGGGTTACAGGTTGAGTTTACAGTGGTGGCACAATGGTGAGGATGTTACAATTGCGGTACAAGGTTTTAGGGTTATGTATTCGATAATGAGAAAACAATTCCGGCAACTGCCTTACATGTCATATGACTCATAACTATCTAATATAAATATTACAATGGTCAAGGGAAATCCCTTGAAACTCAACAAATCCCCCAGCCAGCACCAAAACCCAGTGGGAAAGCTTGGCATGGGGTTTGACAGCGAAATAAGGTGATGGAATCCCAAAGTCTGCTTGCCTATAGTCACGGACCATAAGATTCTAGATCCGTTTCTATAACATGAGGGATCTTCCCCAGCTTGGGTTAGATCAGTATGTTGTGGAGTTCTGGGGGTATTTTGCCCCGCACTTACTCCACGTAAGTTTCTAAAACCTTCAGGGACCAGCCCTGAGGTGGTTGCTAATGCCGGATCATGTTGATCCTCGTTGTCGTCTGATGACGGCTTTTGGTTTGAATCTCCCAAGATGGGAGATTGCGGTTTCTTTATAAACCGCTCATTTCTTTTTAGTGTCGCTGCAGATGTGACCTTGCCCTTGCGGGCGTGTTTAGGCGCCATAGGCGCTTCCGAGTCAGATGTTAAGATTTTAGAGTTGTGGGTTGTGTTGTAAAACACACCTCCTGCACTTAAAAAAGTGTGAGGTCTTAGGGTGGCTCAGCACACAAGGCCATAAGTGATACAAGATAGTGTATTTTACGGTGGTGTGTAAGCAGTTACCCGGAGGTTCCCACTTGCCCACGTGACTATATGTATCTAATTTACATGTGACTCGGGGTTCGGGGCTATTGCCCTGACAGCAGCCAAGGGTGTTAAGTGGCTTCCAGCTCATGTGTTCAATAAAGACATGCGGTGGAGGGGCCATCGGTTGAAGAGGTAGTGGAGAGAAATGAAAGTTTTGCGGTGATGGCAGCCTGGCATTACCACTATCCGCCTCATCACTCTAAGAGGTAGTGGAGAAAGTGAGAAGGAAGTGAGTTGGGGTGATGGCCCTCCCGGCGCTACCACTATCGTGCCCCATGATCCCAAGAGGTAGTGGAGAAAGAAGGAAGAAGGGTGTTGGGGTGATGGCAGGACTTGAACCTGCACTCCTGTCAGGGACTCGTCCAGGGTCGAGGGGGTCCGGGTATAGCGTCCGGGACCGAGAGCCTCGGATCGGGCGTGCGTACTGACAGGCCCGATGTGGGACAGTGGTCCCTGGCCACTTAGACTGAAGTGGAAGGTTGTTATTATTATTAAAGGAGAAATATTGTACTACTTACCTGAAGTGGAAGGTTGAGAAGAAGGCTACTTCTTCGGTTCCCACTTCAGGTTCGTTTATATACATGCGGCTTGGATCACATGACGGATGCCACGTCACCCTCGCACACAGCCGTAACCACCCGGGTGTCTCCGTGGGAGATCCCGAGGGTATCCGGTGCAGGCACGCGTGCTGGGCACAGCGGGAAGTCGCCCGAGGTGCCCGGGCCGGGTACATGGTGGGCGCGCTGCAGATGGGTCAGTTGTACATTGATACAGAGAAAGTCGTCCATGTAGAATAAAGAGAGAATAAAGGAGAAGTAAGATAAGGAGAGACTGAGGAGGGGAGGATGAGGGGGAAGAAGGGAAAGGGGAAGGAGGTAAGGAATGGTGGACCGGCGGGGTACCGGGTCAGGTTGGGCCGGGTGGAGCCGGGTCAGGCGGGTGTGCCCTGACAACTCCTCCGTGCCCATGGACTTATGGAGGCTACCATTGGCGCTACCACTATTGCACCTCACCATCCCAAAAGGTAGTGGAGAAGAGAAGAATAAGGAAGGGTTGGGGTGACGGTGGGACTTGAACCCACAGTCCTCTGGCCAGTCCCGTCTGGGCTTACGGAGGTCACCATTGGCGTTGCCACTATCGTGCTCGTCATCCCAAAAAGGTAGTGGTAAGAAGAAAAAGGAAGGGTTGGCTTGATGGCGGGACGTGCACCCGCGCTCTTGCATCTCTCCAGCCAGTGCGGCTCTGGGCTTACGGGGTTGCGGTTGATTGGCATTACCACGGTGGCCACGTCATCCTCCCTTCAGATGTTAGAGGCCTAATTAGTTTTAAACAGGGCCACCGCGTGAAGGTTTAGGCCCGTGCCGGGTGTTCGCTGTGGTAGCAGAACTCCCCCTCGACTCACATCCATCGTCGAGGCCCGACAGGGAGGGGATGTTCCCATCATTTTTTGTTCGGCCCTGATCACGTGTATATTTCCTTTTGCGCTCATCTCAGGGGGCGTGCTGAGGGAATAGTGCCAATCTTTACCTCTACTACTGTCCACAACTGTAATGCCCCCCAAAACAAAGGTGTCGCATCCTTCCCAACACCCCAAAACGAAGCGCCCTACCCCTGAGAATGATCTGCAGTCGCTATCACAAGCATCAACTTCCTCTGAGGACCCCCTGGTCCATGTCAACCTTGCCAACCTCGAATTGCGATCTCTCCCTTCCTTGCCGGAACCAGTGTCATCGTCATCTACCAGTGCAGGTGGGGATAGAAAGAAATCATTCATTAGCGGTGCAGGGACCGTTCTCCAAGTCGCTTCGGCTGCTCTCAAGCTAACCCCTATTCCGCATCTTGGTCAGATCCCTGACTTACTCCTGACATTGCTCCAAGTCTACGAGGTTTGGGTTACAGTTCGGGCTTTTACGATCAGTGCTGACATGTTGCTGGTGATCCGTACAGTCAGTGGATAACAATCACAAAGATCTCAAAGGCTTAAACGATGAGGTTCAAAAGGCTTATACAACTATTTTTCGACCACTACAGCTATGGATAGGGAGCATCCCTCCCCAACTGACAGATCTGATCAAAGATTTCCACTCGTACGTTCCTCAGCCTCTTTCTCAGTTATCAGCATTAAACAACCCCTTCCACAGGGTTCTTGAGGAGCAGATTCAGCAAATCAAGTCACTACAGAGTCAAAGTCGCCTTAAGAGGGTGTTTTTATCAAAGCAAATTACCCAGAGCATAAATGAAGTAAAGGTGTGCATAAATAAGGCTGTTACGTCATTCTCGGTTCGTTGTTCAGCACCTCAAGCATTAATCATTGGCTGATCGAGATGTGTACTGCAGACTGAAGCCACGGTTTCGACGCTCGTCCAGACAATAAAGTCATACTCAAAGTGTATGTTGCCGTGCATGATTTCGGGCATAATATTTATCACTGTTATCAGCTGAACTCTCAGAATTGGGCCAGGTTCCTGCCGGGTACAAGTTCGTTACGAGTAAATCGGAGTGCCTCCCAGACACGCGGGCCAGGATGCAGGATTCTCTATTGAATCATCTGAGGAATGCCGAGAGCCGATTTGTATGGCTGCGAGGTTCTCCTGGTACCGGGAAAACAGCGATATGCAAAAGTATCTCATCCACTCTGGACAGGCAAGGTGCTCTGGCAGCATCGTTCTTTTGGGATAAAAACCGAAAAGGCACCGGCCTTGATTCTATCGAAATGTTTCCCTCCGCTCTTGCATACCAGCTTGCACACTTCAGTGCAGACTACGAAATTCTGCTCGTCAAGCAGCTTCAGGACCCGGCTCTTAGGATGGTCCAGAGTCTACCTCTAGAAGAACAAATGAGGGCTCTGGTCATTAAACCTATGGGTGGCATCAAGGACATGCTTTCATCAGGGGAGGAACATCTCGCCATTGTCTTGGATGGATTGGACGAGTGTGGGAACCAAGAGGCGCTTGAATCCCTAATGAGGCTCGTGATGATGCTTGAGGGTCTGCCTTCGGCATTTGCCGTATTAGTCAGCTCACGTCCAGAGACGCAAGTTATTCGGGCTCAGGCTCAAGGTGGAGTTTGGGGTGATGTCATTCCGTGCGAAAACATGGACATGATCAATAAAAGCGAAACTTTTCGCACTATACGCCGCATGGTAGATGATGGGTTGAAGATCCGCATCTCGGAATCATTATGGAAACCATTGGAGGAGGAACTCGATACTTTTGCTTCAGCATGTCGCGAATTGCCCGTTATTGCCTCGATGCGTATACGTGAAGTCTGTGCTCAGACTCAACGAGGTGCCACCCTCAAATCGGAGTTCGATTACTTCCGAAATCTCTTGGATGCACCGACTGATCTCAATTCAGAGTACGTGCGAATACTGCGGCGAGCCTATACGCTGGAATCACTGTCTGTTCGCCCAAATGTGATTGAAAATTACCGCCTTGTAGTGGGGACGATTGCTGTGGCGCGGGAATCGTTGAGGTTGCGTTCCATTGCGCAGCTTTTGGGAATTACGGAAGATGAAGTCTATGCAACTTTGAGACCAATCAGTTCAATCGTCTATCTTCCTTCAACAACATGGGGGCAGCCCAAATTTTATCATGCAGCAGCGAAGGAGTTCATCGTGGGGCATCCGATCAGTGGCACCTGTGACCATCCTTTCTTTATCGATGATAAGGATGGGTATTTCCTTGGGTTACCGCTCCTTCGACTCCTAAGGGGATTTGAAATGCCCACCGATCATCCTTTAGGAGATGAGAAGAAGTGGACGAAATTTCGGTGGAAGTGGCAACCCGAACATATCCGATATGCTGTCAAATACTTGTTCAGCCACTTGGACTCCTCAAAGCTGTTCTCGCAAGATTCCAATGAACTGCAGCAGGAGTTTGATTACTTCCTTACCCATAACTTACTTTGGTTCATCATACTGTCGCACGGTAAATTCACGTTCCCGAATAAATTCCGTCAATCTAACGTGAGTTTATACTCAATGGATTCTGATGTCTTGAATGTTGTGACACATTTCACTCTAGAACTATAATTACACTCGACTATTAAGAGAAGCGGAGGGAGCGAGCAAAGATGTAGTTGACTGGTGTCCTCATGGCCACTTGTCCGAACTTGAAGGGTTTTATCCTTGGCACATCTTCCGTTCCATTATTCCCTTCACTCCAACCTCATCTCTACTCTTCAAATCGTACAGTCATCTCTCTGACCCTGTTCATATCTTCAGCATTTCCGGAGAGTTTGCTGGTCATCTGATTCCATTAAGCGAGCATGCACAAAATGCTCGGAAGATTATGGAGGCAAAGCTAAGCAGGTTGCCAAGGGAGCAGCCGGGTTACAAGGCTGAATTTCTTGACCTCGATATTCGTGAAGGCACAGTGGCTTCTGCAGCAATCTCCAAAGACGGTAGTCATGTCGCACTCGGCTTCGGAGATGGTGGCATCGAAGTGGTTGACATTGATCAACAGCATTCCATCGCCCGATTCCAATGTGACTCGTGTAGTCCCCCAGTGTGGATCGAGTTTATCTCCGGCAGGCACCGGATTGCTACCGAAGATAATGAAGGGAATGTGTTCATCTTCGGCCATGGTTCACAGCCCCTGAAGCTTGGTGCGCTCCCCAGCGGGTGTTATCCTTCTGTCACTGTGGCAGCGGACGATGGATCATTCATCGTACGACTCCCACGGTATCTCGATCCCGACTGGTATAAAAGTGTGTCGATCCTGTATGTTTCGGGGAAGCCATCCATGCGTTACCTTTCCTCTCCTAGGACTATACATACTACTGTTCCAGCTCACCATTCTCACTGCCTCTCGCTTGAATTGTCTCCTGGGGCACGATACGTTGTCGCTTGTGATCAAAACCAGGCTTTCATTTGGTCGACAGCGTCAAGGGAGTTCATAATCAGTCATCACGTATGGGATTTCGGAGTTTTTGTTACAGGCATAACACCGTACCGCCCGTACATCACCAGTGGGTCCATTGAATACCCACTGGATGGTATCCCTCATACGCTTGGCTCTGGGACGAAGTTTGATTCAGACAAATCGTGGCTGGAATCGCTGTCACATAGAAGCTTGCAACTCTCACAGCAGCCAAGACTTCCGCTGTCATCGGTCAATTATGGACGCCATGAAGAACTGGACACCCCTAAACTGAAATTATTGCTCGACAATACATTGAAACTCATTCTCCCATTCCAATACTATCCATTCGAGTTTGATATAAAGTATCTTGACAGGCAAGAAGTATGGTATGGAGATCGAGTGATAAAGGCTCAACATTTCGTCTACTTTCCCCGTGCCAGCAAGGACGGGACACGATTTTTGGTTCAGGGCCGTATGAGAGCCCCTATCGTCGTTGATATTAGCCAAATCGTTTAGTACAAGTCTATGATCCACATTCTTTGTACTTGTTAATCAGCTGGGTGACAGTTCGCATTGTAGTTGTCTCGGGAATAGCAAGGGTATTAAAATATGCACATAATTACATCAGGAAGGATTGCACCTGCATACACCAATGAAGACGATGGACAGGTGCATAGTTGTCGGGGGGGAATGGGCTAAATTTGACAAATTACTCTCACCTTATCATTCAGCACTCTTTGGGCGAGTCCTTGAGGTCCGCAACGCCGCGTCAAATCTGAGAGACGGCGACCCTCGTTGAGTGCTAGTGTAATCGATATCATTGACAATGACAATCACCCTGCTAGGGCATGAGAGCAACCGTGTTATTGAGATGGCTCTTTACGCCGCCTCGATATTCCTGCTCAACATATATTGCACCAGTACTCAATGTATGGGATAAATTGGAAAATCACGAGTTCTAGGGCGGGGGAAGAAACAAAGCTATGAGATGTCGGGGTAGAGCCGGTGCCAAGTGGGTTGTATTAGAAACGCGGGCTGTGGGTCAATGGGTGCATCGGGGAGGAACAAACGACTAACCAAATGATGAAACACAATTGTCGTGGTTTGTGAGTGGGGATATGTGCCACCGAGTAGATGTGTGGATTCTATATATGAAGAAGATGTGTGATCCCGGATGCGACAAACCTACCTAACTCCAGCCCAGTTGTTGATCAGACCGAGTGTTAGGATTTAGAACATGGGTTGGCATGTAAATGAAGAAATAGATAAGAACGGACTGTTAAGGCTTAGGGCACCGCAACTATCATGATGGTGCTTGGTTAGGCCCAACGCGATCGCATGGATACGGACTCCGGGTTCACCTTGGACAACCGATATCTAGGCCTATAGAGGGGGGTTCTCAGGACGTTCAAAGAGGGCCTAGAGGCCTCTTTTGTATGGGAACATCCCAGGACGTCCTGAGACGTCCCAGACTCGAACCCAGCCGTCTCCGCTTCGTGGACGCGCACTGCACAATGTTAGAAAACAACTAAGTTCCCTTTGTATTACAATTCAAAAATCACGTTTTCCGGGGGAATCCGCATTCAATGAACTTCATTCAATGGGCTTAATACAGTTTCAATATAAATAATTAGTCACATGTAACGGGGTTAAGGAGTTCATGTCCGATCATCTACTCCGAAAACCCAGCACGCGACACTTCGCTACGATGACTGGTTCACTTTGGCAGTGGCGATGCCCACCGGCAAACCCCGAAACAACTTTAGGGTCTCAAAAAGGAATCTCTCAGAAGCGCCCCCTGCACCCTTCGCGCCCCTTCACCATCTTTCACACTATGAACTTGCCTGCGGACCATGCAATGGATGTGATTAATTGCATGTCAACAATCTTGACCTCCCGGGACTTTGGTAATAAATTAAGAGAAATTCACATCCGGATTCTCAATCCTGCACCTGAGCTTGGCAGCACAGCGATTGTGAGAAACTGGATCCTTACAAGTGCTCAAGCGATTTACACAGAAGAGATACAAGTACTTATGGAAAAAGAGAGCAGGCTTTGCATGAATGCCACCCACCTTCACCCAACACAACTTGAAGATGGAAGAATCAGCATGCTGAAGCCACTATTCGAATCTAAGGCACCAGCAGTGTGGGCCCTGATCACCCATTTACTTACTGTGGAAAGCAAGACATGGGCAAGGCGCTGGGCGAAGCTGGCACCTCCAAGTGCTGAGATGGGCAGTGGGAGAGATGGGGGTGATGATGGGGATCATGTTAGTGCTGGAAAGCAGTTGAAGGGGAACTACAATTACCCAGAGAGAAATTATGCTCTGCTCCAAATTGTAAGTCAAAAGATTCTTAACAAATATGATCAATCACTGACTCTGGAATTGCGCACAGAAAGGTGTTGTAATCATGTCAATTATCCTGAATAATTACAATAGCCATTGCAATGCTTTGCAAGTAAAAAACTCCTTCTATTTGGCTGCCTCGAATGCATCGAAATCGGTTCGTGCATGGGCTGCACACTGCGGACTCGTGGTCTCCCTTTCAACCAGTGAGAGCCTTTGGACATCACTGATAATCAATCAGAAGGTCTTGAACAAAAGTCTTGGACCCACCTGTGTTACCAACATTGCATACGACAACTGTGACTTCAAGTTCAGCATCGGCCAGTCAACAGACCTCAAAGATTGGACATTCAAAAGCATCACAATGGGCCTGTTTTTTGCGCCACCAAAGGAAGTGCTCCCTCAGCACTTAGAATATGCCCAATGGTTATGGGATACTCACCCAAATAATCCCAATGCCATAAACGCCCCACCCACAATCAGCCCCATCGACGCTATACTGAAGAGTGAAGCTTCATTCAAGTTGGTGGAGCATTTTCAGTGGCACATTGCATCAGTATTAATTGAACAGCACTTCCCAGAAATGCGATCACATCTTATCGACCTGCCATCAACCTTCAGTTTGCCACCACATAAAACGGAGTTCTCAACAGCAGAAGCTGTGTATGCAAAAGCATCTACCATTGATGGGAATATCGAGGCAATAACATCGCTTCTTGATCAGAGTGGTATTGTGAAGGAAGGAGTTTTTGAGAAATATGTCATCCTTATTCATGGGGATCTTGGGACGATGGAGAAGATTGACAGGATCTTGAGCTTGCAGTGGATTGAGGAAAATGTGTTCAAATGAATGCACTACCTTCTACCTGTACCAGGACTCTTTCATGTCAGAATGGCATGTGTCGATGCAATAAACAGGATCTATGCAATAGGGGATGGCTTATGAAGTGACCTGAATGGGCTCTACAAGCTCCTATGTTCGCTTTTCCCAAATGACATCTCCAAATTGAACAAACTAGTCCCTCCTTTTCGGATGCTGAATGATGGATTACATTACGTTACCCAGTGTACAATTCTTGATGCCTGAGCAGAGAGTTTGGGAGGTGACATCAAAGGATTTGTGGCTTCCAAGCCCACGTTGGAAGAGATCAACCAACATGCAGGGGAGATCACAAGGACACACTTTGGATCAAAATGAAATAATGTTATTAATCAAGAAGACCGAGATCAAAGAAGGGAGAACCAACTTACGTTCAATTGAGATGCAATGTACTATCGCATCCTCGTGCATGCGATGAACTATGGAATGGTTGACATGATAATTGATGTCCTTACATTCTGGGTTCCACTTTTCCAAGTAAGTGGAAAACATAAGTATGTGACATACCTTTCAAAGTTCCTCTCCAGGCTGCAACATTACCCACATCCACTTCAAGAGGCTGTTAAGAGGTGCTGGCTGTGTAACCCCTCTGGGAAAAGGGGGGGATTTCAGGCAATCGACTGGCAAGTGGAATTGATGAATCTTTATATGAAGGTGCAGGTGAAATGAATGATGATTTTTGGACTACTTATTGTGGTACATGCATCTAGGTTGTCTACTCAGGTACAGGGTCTGGAAAAACAATAGAATACATTGTTAGTCAGTCATCGATAATTCAGGCTTATCGAACCTGCATTGAAGATGTTGAGGAAGATTACCACATACCAAACAAGACCCTTCACCATGCAACTCCTGACATAGAATCCAGATTAGTCGCTATCCAATGCAAACTTCGTAACCTTCATCCTCACAAATATGTGAAGGGATGTGCTTCACACACCTTGATAGAAGATCACATTCAGAAGGGTCTTGAAGTATTCCAACGTGGCACAATGGGAGGGTCAAACAACATAAGACAATCGGAATCAATGGATGAAACTGATGAGACTTACCAAATTGAGGCAGATGACTTGGACGTTTGATGACGTGGTATGGTTAAATCAGAGCAAGTGGCGGAATTTTCCTTGTTTGGACAGTGTGTCCCTAAAACAATGTTAACATATCATGTTTGTATGTAGGAGCACATATTACTTACTGGAATGACCTGGCTGGTTACAAGCCTTGCATTGCTTGGGGCAAGTGCGAGCTAGCAGAGAAATAATGAGTGTTAAACATGTCGGAGTGACCAAAGAATCTCACCATTGTGCCTGCAGTTGCCACAGTTTCCGCACTTTTTCATGCAAAGAGGAAGGGCAGCCCCGGTTTCTATTAAGGTGGAAGGCTGAACAGGCAGTTGAGGCTGAGCAGGTGGTGGTGTGGGAAGGGGGAAAGCTGTAAGAATGATTGGTAATAACATGAAGGCATAGCGGCCTCACTCCTCCCAGTCAATGAGTTGCATAAAGTCTTGGGGAGTTGACAGCTGGTTGAAGTTTGCATCGTACACAATATCATTGATGATGGAGTCCCCAAGTACTGCCCAATCGCCTATCCACAAGTTGTCTTGATGTCCAGGATAATGGTGAGAAAACTTGTCTTTCCTCCAGCCCTTAAGGGCACAGCTGAGCTGAGCAGAATGCTTGACATCCTTTATGTAGTTTGGTTTCACATGCTGAGGATGCCACTTGGATGGTTGCACTGCAAGTTCCTGATGGAACATAGAGGCAGCAAGACTAGGGGTGTGAAGATCGCAGCAAGTCACAGGCTTGTGCAAATCACAGCGTTTACAACATGAACGGGGTTTCGCTGACATAAGTGAGTTGCATGCACTTGCCAGACATAACCTCAATACATACAGATGTGGTCATTACCAAAGTGTACCTCAAGGACTTTCCTCTGGCATCCAAGGCAAGGGTCATCTTTTGGAAGCCATTGGGCATTGATGAAGGCATCCAATCCAGGGTCAACATTTTCACAGTCTCCTGGGTTTCTTCTGGTCTTCTTCTTTTTGGGTGTCTTCGAATGCGGCATCATGCCAAACTGCTTCAGTCTGGTTGCTGAGGTCAGTATTTGTTAGAAACTGGGTGGATTCGGACGACTCCGGAGTGGAATCGGAGACTTAGCATGGAAGGACCTCAGCCTCAGCGACTCAAGCGGAGCGCTGTGCCATTGCTGGTTGTCCTAGGGGTCCCTAATTTCGGATCTAGCAGAGGGAAAGTCTCTTGGGGGGAATTCAGGTCGATTTCGGACTGAGGTTACAAGTTACTAGGTACATTGTATATAAGGAGGGGTCCGGAATCAAAAGGAACAAGGGTAGGACAAAAGGAAACAAAGGGAGATGGAAAGAGGAACAACACTGAGGGTCAAGGGTTTGACTCAATGGTGTTTCCCAAAGGAGGAATGAAGGGCCAAGGCCCAAGGAGGAAGGAAGGAGGTTGGGAGTGGGGAATGGCTAGCTGACTGAATAGAAAGGAAGTAGCAGCCCAAATAGGAATGAGGGAGAATAGCGGAATTGAATGGATTAATGCAATAGTTGCAAGGTCCGAGGTAAGTCCGGAAAGTCCGAACTCGGAAGTTAAACTCCGGAATATTGGCAAAGGTAATTAAATGGAATGAGCTAACCAATACAATGGGTATAAGCGGAGGTGGGGTCAAAGTCCGAGGTCGGAGCTAAGACCGGAGGTTCCGGAGACAGAGACGTGAACGGGATCCCGGAGCGGAGGTCTGGAGTCGGGAGCATAGGTTTTGCGTACTCGTCTGGAAGGTGTCGAAGTTGGGGTCGGACCCGGAATGTTCCGGAGTCGGACCGAAGGTGGTGTCCGAGCCGGAGGTGGGATAACCTCTTGGGAGTCGGCAAGGAGAAGGTGACGGAAGGGAAGTAGGGCTCCGGAAGTCGGAGTTCGGAGTTCCGGGAGCCCGGAGCGGAGGTCGGGATTGTATGGATATGACAGTATTGACATCTAAATCTTGGTGGCCCACTTGCTCACTTGTCCACTTGCCACAGCTTCCCAACTATGATCACCTTCCCCCATCCCTGCCCATGCATCATCGATGTCTTTCTCTGCCTCATCGATCAGTGCTTCAAGATCAGTGAATGTCACATTGTCCCATCCTTCCCACTCCACCTCTGGGTTGAGAGGTTGTTTCTCCTTGTCATTGATGCCCACAATTTCGAGTGGAGGATTGGGGCCAATATCACTAGTAGGCCATACATCGACCCTGGGCGGAAATGCTAGATCTGGACAGTGCAGTTCAAGTAACTCATTGTCAAATTTCTGGTTTTCAGTGGTGATGGCAACATCAACTTGGCGTTCTGTCTGAAGCCTTTTTCGATGCTTGTCACTTTGTCTCTGCTCAGCCGTTGCAGCATTGCTCTTCCTCTTCTGGCTCCCTGCTGACCTCAGAGCCCTCTCCTCTCGCTGGCAATGGGTTGGCTCAAAGTAGTCTTTCAGCACAAGAAGAACAACGATTGCCGAAATGTCCGGATTTCATGCAGCTCTTCCAAACTGCTGAGTCAATGTGTTTAAGTTATCTGGTGGACCAAACTGAATCAAACGGGTCACATTTGCTAGATCATGGCCCTGTTTAATCTCATTCAGATATACAACACAAGAGATACAACAAGAATTCAAACCAGTCCCAATGCTTCTGTACTCGTAAGTCCAATGAGTTTCCCTTCCTTAAATGAGTTGACTACCTGCAACTTATGTCTGTCCGACATCCCAGAGTGAACCCAAACAACTTTTTCTTGGAGGGATGCGCAAACTCATGACCTGAGGAAGTTGGCACTCCACTCGGCGTTGCTCTGGGATTCACAGTACATGAGAAATGGGATTGGAGGGGGATTGGATTCTTTTAGGCCAAGTGGGACAAGGAACCCAAGGTCACTGCATGATTCTTTGCTGTGTTGCATTTGGTGGACACAGTAATGGAGGTTTGGGCGGTCATTGGAGTGATGCATCCATTTGGTCATCTTGCCACTGTAAGCGTTATACCAAGGGTCCAAGCCAATTTCTGACAATAATTTTCTGCACATGTGAGTGTCCAATGTGGCGGAAGTTAGATACCATTGGCACCTATTCTGGAGGCATGAGTAAAGCCATGTTAGGTTTTTATATGCTGCTCAGAATGACAGCCACTGAACAGCACAGTGCGCTTCATCCACAATGATATGGTTAATTTTGTCAACAAATGCATCGCTCATCCACAGAGGTCTAAGCAAATTCCCTCGCAGTAAATTGGGTCCTAGAATGACAAACTGATATACTCCATTCCTGATCTCCTGCTCGATGAATAACATAACGGCATAACCAATAATTGATAAATACATGCCTTAACGGTTTCCTTGTTTATCATCATCACTTCCAGTGCTATTGCAGTGAGTCCTAGATCCTTAGCACTTTGCACATGTTGATCCGCCAGTTTTCTCAGTGGTACAATGATAAAAGAGACTCCCAGGTTTTCTTTTTCAAAGAGGGCTGGAAGGAAAAAAGTGTAGGTTTTCCCTGTCCCTGTTGCAGCTGTTGATACTAAATTCTGCTTTGGCTTGCAGGGCAGGGACTCGGCAATCTCAGCTTGGAACCAGCAAGCATGTCGGTTCCAAGCCACTTCACTTTGATTCCTTATATGCTTGGTGGAAGGTGTCCCCACATCCATTGCACGGTCCGCAGGCAAGTTCATAGTGTGAAAGATGGTGAAGGGGCACAAAGGGTGCAGGGGGCACTTCTGAGAGATTCCTTTTTGAGACCCAAGTTGTTTCAGGGTTTGCCAGTGGGCATCGCCACTGCCAAAGTGAACCAGTCATCGTAGCGAAGTGTCGTGCACTGGGTTTTCGGAGTAGATGATCGGACATGAATTCCTTAACCCTGTTACATGTGACTAATTATTTATATTGAAACTGTATTAAGCCCATTGAATGAAGTTCATTGATTGCAGATTCCCCTGGAAAACGTGATTTTTGAATTGTAATACAAAGGGAACTTAGTTGTTTTCTAACATTGTGCAGTGCATGTCCATGAAGCAGAGATGGCTGGGTTCAAGTCTGGAGACGTCCTGAGAATTCACTTTCAATTCAAACATTCTGTCTGGGACATCTGTAATTCAAACTGAAGTCACATGTCTGTTGCTATCCACTTCTGTAGCTGTGTGCATCCTAGAAATTGCAGAATCATGAGTTGGAGTAATAATACGAAATAAAGAGGAATTTTAGAGGAATTTATTGCAAAAAACCCGATGGAAAATGGCTGAGAACTGATGGAGAAATGTCCAATTCTCGGTTCACTCAACACTGCACAGGAGTGACATGCATGGGAAATGACATGCAAGGTCAAAGCTCAGTGCTTCTCAGATGTCGAAAAAATACGAGAAAATATGTAAAGTTTACTTTGAAGACATGTATTGCAGTGCACAAACTTTGAGGACATTTGAACTACTATTCAGCGAGATAGGGGAAATGCATGATATATTCCCCACTCCTCCCATACTATCTTGCTCATTTTTCCACTGTTTTGAATGAGACCAGCTGCGTTGGAAAGCTAAGGTGTAGTATAGTTGAATGGTGTAAGGTTAGCACGGTTATGGGGAGCGGTTGAGGCTTCCAACACAATTTTGGGTTTCCAGGCCACTTTCTTATTGTTCTGTCTTTTGTAATTTCTTTTATTAGTGTTTTCCATTTCTTAAAGCCAATTGAAATGTTCTTGAAGCTACCATGGCATATTATCTCTGTTTGTTTCTACAGGGAAAAGTTCATGCACGACAAAATAACTATTTTTATGGATTTTATGCTGTAGCCTACAAAGCACACAGGCCTAGTCCTTCCACTGTTTTCACATCCATTTCCCACTCACATTACTCGCTCTTTCCAATTTTCTTCTATTTTTCCGAAACCATTTTCAGTTCCCAAGCAGGATTCTCATGCATAACATAACTTTCAACTTCTTACCCCATGATCTCCACAACTATGCCTTTAAAACAAACCTTCTTATGCTCGATCGATAGAGCGGGATTATTTCTCCTATCATGAAAATCTTTGTGCTGAATGGACCAATATTAGTAGAGATTCTTGCATGTAGTCCATTCAACACCATGCTGAATCTCACGTGGACTTGACAGCACCTGTCAAGAACCACTGGGCCAATTTGAATAAAATTGAGCTTGCTGGAAAGCTGAAGGGGAGGAGAGGTTATTGGTGCTCAAAAAAAGGCATAAAAGGGGACGGTTTGGTTTCGTGTCGACCTTCTTTCATATCAGGCTGCTCCAGCAGTATTTCCCCCATATATCCCCCATTTCTTCATCGATTTCCACATAATTTGTATCATTAGAAAGCTGTCATCAAAACGAATCGAAGTAGACTGTAGCGGAGAGATTCAGTGCAGCCATTGTGGAAATTGTCAACTTTATTCATTGTGTGGCCATCAATCGGCATAATTTGTGAATATATTGACAAACCTGCCATTGATTTCTCTCAAACTTGGTACTATAAGAAAAGTATACTCCACAGGCACTCACAATATTCTTTCATATTTTTAAGACTCCTGAGAGACTCTGGATGTTGACCTTTCCCTTTTCCTGTGCAATCCATGTTTGGTGAATATTCATGACAACACATGTTAGAACTTGAATGTGGTAATATATATGCTTACATGTGACATAACATGTGTGTTCTTCCTAGCTATGAAGTTATAAATTTCCTCTTACCCAGAGCTTGTATGTACTTTTAAGTGATGGAAAGAGGAGAATCTTCCAAATCGGTGGAGATTTGACAGAGATGCCAGCCTCTCAAGCAACCCATAGTGTGTGGGAAAGGGGCTTGCACATACCAGTGATAATGGTTATCTACAATGGCTCGTAAAATCTCAAAAATCTTTAAAATCCCTTTGAAAACACCACAGCAAAGTATAATTCCATAAATGCTCAAAATCATTGAGAAACATTGCCCATTCCCCCACCTCAGCCCCTAATTTCAATAATTTTGATTTATCTTTTCCATTTTCCTGTCTACTATTTATGTAAATAGCCATATGTACAACTTCCCCTAACATCGCAGAGCACATAGTTATCAGGATGTCCTCAGATTTTCCCACAGTCCATTTTTGGCAGCAAGCCACATCACCAGGACGTCCCAGGACATCCACATTGAAATAGGCTGTTTAGGCCCTATTTGAAGCGTAAAAAACACCCCTTGATAGGGTGGGTTAACTGGCTGACTAGCCTGCCGAGTTAAGGCACCTAATCCACCCACTCAACACTTCAAATCGACTCACAGTTTCCGGATTTGGATCAAGGTGAAGAGGAGATGAGAGTATGGCGAGCCTGCCTTCATTTGCAGTTGAGACACCAAAGTTTTAGAAGCTTAACGTGAAGGTTGTGCTGAAAATTGGTACATAGCCAGGTGGACATGCAGAAAGAGAAGCAGGAAAATGAGCAGCTGGCCAAGAACGAAAGTGCATAGTAAGTGCACTGTAGGAGTGGGTTAAAGTTTCCCAGGATGGCATGCATTCCTTTTCTCCAGCTGCAGATAAAGCAGAGGCATAAATTCATGCCAATTATAGTGCTTTGACCTTTCTACAAGTCGATCTAGGTAGGTGGGATTCGGAGGCTATTGTATTAGGACGTCATGATGCATGGATCAAAACCAAATACAAAATGTTTACGACAGATAGTAGCCAGGTGTCAGGGCATGCTGCTCCACTTGCACCACTCTCTCTCTCTTCTTTCTTCCTTTCTTCCCTTCTTCTTTTCCTTCTTTCCTCCTTTCTCTCTCTCTATCTTTATACAGATGACTCCCTCTTTGCATCTGTAGTGCAGATGTGCCCAATGCTGGACACCCCATGCAGGTACCGCACTGCCAGATGCACCACGCATTCCCACTTGTATCTCTCTCTCCTAACACCCAGGATCACCTGCAGAACCACCTACGAAGGTTCAGCCCCATCCAAGGCTGATGTGGCACCTCCATGTGACCTGATCCTGCCTGTATACCAGGCTACAATTGTGATGAGGGTTCCCCTCAAACTGGATGGCTGAGCTTGCAGCGCCTTCAGCACTGCGCTGCAAGCTTGGACATCCAGTTTGGGAGGAACCCTCTAACAAACCATACTGCAATTTCAAATTAAATATGCCATCTTCATTTGTATGCAGAGTGTTTAGTTCAGGCAATGGTCTATTTGTTGCAGTAAATAAACTCCATACCCAATCCAAGAATCTGAGCCATATCCACAGATTGAAATGAGCATTCAGTGTCAGGGATCACTTGTCAGTCCAAGTCAAGTATTGTCAGGGACACGTCTGGGGTAGAGGAGGCCTGGGTGAGACACCCAACACTAGAAGTCTCGCAGGGTGCAGAGCGGGCGTGCATACTGGTGGGCCCGGCTCAGGAGGCAGTCCCTGGCCACTTAGACTGAAGTGGAAAAGGGTGTTATTATTATTAAAAGGGAATGCTATGCTACTTACCTGAAGTGGAAAAGGGTGAGAAGAAGGTTACTTCTTCGGTTCTGTCATATCCATACTCGGCCATCGACTTCCACTACCTCCGAGCTCTCCGGACTACCTCTGCTCCTTCCTCACTAACCTCAGAGCTCCCGTATTCCGCAACCACCTCTGCTTCTCTTCGATGGTCACCACCCCCTCTTTTCAATATATTACCTATGCCTCCCTAAGTATGGAGCCCCAAAGGTTTCCGGACAGCTCCGACATCCGCTAGCGCACTCCCGCCTCTGCTGGGCAATTCACTTGCTTGCCCTGCAAGCCCACCTTCGGGCCTATCCCTCCTTTCTGTTTCTGGGTTATCACCTGCCATTCCGCTAACCCTGTAACCTGACTTGTCGGTAATATTCAATCGGCTAATGTTTAACTCCGTTAGCTCTGCTCCACTCGGCCCTGCCATTTACGGGCCAGCCCTCGTTGTAACTATATATACTCAACTTGTACATAGGTTACACCTCAGTAATAAAATCGACTAGAGTTTACCCCCTTTTAGTTTTGGTTGCCAGTTAGTAAGTTAGGGCATGGACGTGTTACTTGGCACAGCGCTCCTGGCATAAGTTGCTGAGGCTGAAGCCCTCCGCCACGGAGACCTTCCTTCGTCTCGATCTGGTCTCTGACAATAGGTCAGAACCTGTGGTACATCCGAAAGGAGATAGGGAGGGTGTCATATCCATCCCCAGCCATCGACTTCCACTCCCTCCGATCCCTCCAGTCTACCTCCGCTCCTTCTTCACTAACCTTGGAGCTCCCGTATTCCGTAATCACCTCAGTACCTCTCGATGGTCACCACCCCTCTTTTCAATTTATTACCTATGCCTCCCTAAGTACGGAGCCCTGAAGACTTCCAGACAGCTCTGATGTCTGCTAGTGCACTCCCACCTCCACTGGGCAATACACTCGCTTGCCCTGCAAGCCCATCTTCAGGCCTATCCCTCCTTTCCGTTTCTGGGTTATCGCCTACCATTCCGTTAACCCCGTAACCCGACTCATCGGTAATATTCAATCAGCTAATGTCTAATCCCGTTAGCTCCACTCCGCTCGGCTCTGCCATTTGCGGATCTGCCCCTGTTGTAACTATATATATACTCAACTTGTACATAGGTTACACCTCAGTGTCAGAGATGGGATTTATTGTCAAAGACTGGATTATTGTCGGAGTCGGAGGTGATGCAGAGGTCTGTTGGAGCGTGCGCGCGGATATGTGGGCGGAAATATGCAGTGCGTCCGGAAGCGCTGTTCAAGGTTAGCAGAGTGGGATCGCAGCCTCAGCGACTCAGGTGGAGCGCTGTGCCCTGAGCTTGACGTTTGGGGGAGATCCCGTATTTACAGACTGACACTCACAGCGGACTTCAAACAAGACTTGCGGGCAGAGCGGACCTGTAGGAGGAGCGCGGACTCCGCAAGCACGGACTCAGAGGGGGGGAAGCCCCCTTTGCAGAAGGAGAGACTCAGACCAGACAGGGGGGGTACTCTAGTTGATTTCAGACTGAGGTCCCCGAAAGTATTTACAAAGTATAAGTAGGTAAGGGAAATCAAAAGAGGGACCGGTCGGTCCGGTGCGGAAATAAGCGGGGACTTGTCAAACTAAACCAAGGACAAGAACCTGGGAAATGGGAAGCAAGGAATGAATAAGGTCAAAGCGGATCAAGTACCAATATTGACAGATTAAATGAATGAATTAGCACACAGATCAAATGCCAATATTGGGGTGAACATAATAGGCACTCGGCAAGGAATGAATGTTATGTTGCCAAGTGACAAAAATGGCCAGAGGACAAAAGCAGAGGTCAGCGCGCGGCGCCGATACAAGTCCGCAAATAAGCGGGGTCGGTGCGGTGCTGACACAAGTCCACGAACAGAGGTTGATCTGCCAGCACTGTCACACAAGGACAGCATGAAGGCCAACAGAGGTACAGAGGGGAGTGGGAGTGTTGACCTGACCAGAGGTGTCAAGGGCAACCAGAAGTGGCCAGAGGGTGCAGAGATGGCCAGAGGGTGCAGAGTGGGCAGAGGGTGCAGAATGCACGGAAGCGGGGCATGGCTGTGACCACATAGCGGGAAGCAATGAGTGAGGTCCAGATGGAGACAAGGCAGGCATAGGAACTGGAGGGACTGAATGCCGGGAGCGCCAAGGGCTCAGGAACTGGAGGTAAGGTCAGGATGCCGGCAGGGGGCCAGACATCGGGTTGGGGGCTGGTTAGGATGGGTTTCGGGTTGGCAGATTCGCCTATCGGCATTGGTTCGCTGCTGACGGAGCCCCGGGATTTGTCAGTCGTGACACTCAGTAATAAAATCGACTAGAGTTTACCCCTTTCAGTTCTGGTTGCCAGTTTAGTAAGTTAGGGCACAGATGTGTTACTTGGCACAGCGCTCCTGGCACAAGTCGCTGAGGCCGAAGCCCTCCGTCATGGAGACACTCCCTCGTCTCAACCTGGTCTCTGACAGAGGGGCATGAGGATGAGGTGAAGTGGGATGATGACTAACTGGCTAGAATGGGAAGAAGCAGCAGTCCAAATAAGGATGAGGGGAAAACGCAAAAGATACATTACAAGTGGCGAAAGTGCTGAGTATGATCTGTGGAGCTTGGAGGTTACAGAGGTTACAGAGGTGGGGTTGAAAGTCTGAGGGATATTGGCAATGGTGTTTACATAGTATCAGGTCACCAATGCAATGGACTTAAGCTGAGGTGGAGTCAAAGTCCGAGGTTGGAACTATGATGGAATCTCGGAGCGAAGGTACAAGCGGTGTCCGAGTACAGGGTAAGGGACAGCAGCGGAAGGTCGTAACTTGGTGGAGGTTTGGCAGAAGAGGGTCAGAGGGAAGAGAGGAGTGGGGTGAGGAGTGGAGGAGAGGAAAGGTGTCAGGTCCGAAGGTGAGTATCAGAGCGGACAGGAGAAGGGTAGGAGAGTGACGGAAGGGTGGAGGAGTCGTGAGGGGTAAGAGGAGGAGTACGAGCAGGAGGGTGGCGAGAGGAGTGGTGTTTGGTCCGAGGTGAGTATCGGAGCAGATGAGGATAAGGTAGGAGAAGGATGGAAGGGTGGAGGTGGCATGAGGGGTAAGAGGAGGAGTGGTGTCAGGTCTGAAGGTGAATATCGGAACAGACGGCGGTAGGGTAGGACTCCAGAGGTGGTGAAGATGGGGGTCCAGGAGTCGGATCGGGATCAGGTATGTACGGATATGACAGCTAGACTCACCATGTCCACAGAGAAGGTTAAGGCTGTTCAGGACTGGCCTGAGCCCCGTAAGGTTAAGGATGTCCAGTCCTTCCTCGGCTTCACAAACTTCTATCAGCATTTCATCCACAAGTATTCTGACATTGTAGTACCCTTGACATGGCTCATGTGTAAGGATACCCCATGGCTCTTCTCCAATGAATGTCGCTCCACTTTCCATCTTCTTAAAGATGCCTTCACCTCCGCCCCCATCCTTACTCATTGGGTGCCTGACACTCCGCTCATCGTGGAGACAGATGCTTCCGATTATGCAGTATCAGGGATCCTCTCTGTTAGAACCGGGCGGAAACAGACGACTCCGGAGTGGAATCGGAGACTTAGTGTGGAGGGACCTTGGCCTCAGCGACTCAAGCGGAGCGCTGTGCCATTGCTGTTTGTCCATTTGGTCCTTAATTTCACAGTAGGTGAGCAGGAAGTCTCTAGGGGGCATTTCAGGTCAATTTCGGACTAAACCAAAACGAGTATGTACAAGCGCCGATATATAATGGAAGGGGCAAAAGCACAAGGAAAACAAAGGGTAACCGAATCGGAACGAAGACGTCCGAACGGGAACAAAGGGTAGAAGGAGCGGAGCGGTACCGAAGGTCATAAGGCAGGACCTGTGATACGTCCGAAAGGAGGTAGGGAGGGCGAGGCCCAGAGGGGCAGGAGGATGAGGGGAAGTGGGGATGATGACTAACTGGCTAGAATAGGAAGAAGCAGTAGTCCAAATAGGGATGAGGGGAAAACGCGAGAAATACATTACAAGTGGTGAGAGTGCCGAAGGTGATCCGCGAAGCTCGGGGGTTGCGGAGCTTATGGAGGTTACGGAGGTGGGGTTGAAAGTCCGAGGGATATTGGCAATGGTGTTTACATAGTATGAGGTCACCAATGCAATGGACTAAGACCGAGGTGGAGTCAAAGTCTGAGGTAGGGACTATGACGGAGGCTCGGAGCAAGGTACGAGCGGTGTCCGAGTGCGAAATACGGGACAGCGGTGGAAGGTCGTAACTTGGTGGAAGGGTGGCGGAGGAGTAACGGAGGGAGGAGGGAGGGGAAAGGTAAGGGAGAAGGAGTGGCGGAAAGGAGAGTAGTCAGGTCCAAAGGTGAGTATCGGAGCGGACGGGGGAAGCGTAGGAGGATGACGGGAGGGTGGAGGGAGGGGCGGTGTTCGATCCTAGGTGAGTATTGGAGTGGACGGAGATAGGGTCGGAGAGGTAAGGAGGAGGTGTGTTGCCAGGACCGAAGGTGAGTATCGGAATGGCAGCGGTAGGTTATGACTCTGGAGGTGAAGAGGGTGGAGGTCTGGAAGTCGGGTCGGGGTCAGGTATGCACGGATATGACACTCTCCATCCATTGTTCTGACGGTGAGATATGCCCTGTCACTTTTCACTCACATGCATTGTCCCTGCCGGAGTTGAATTATGACACCCACGATAAGGAGCTCCTCACTATACATGAGGCATTTAAGGGCTGGCATGATTATTTAGAAGGATCTGGAGATCCAATCGACGTTGTCACTGATCACAAGAACCTTGAATACTTTTCCACTATGAAGCTCCTGACACAGTGCCAAGCCCATTGGGCTGAGTTTCTATCACAATTCAACATGATAGTCTGCTTCCACCCTGGAAAACTTGGTGCCAATGATGCGTTGACTAGATGTTGTAAGCGTGCTAGGGATGTACCCCAGCAGGAAACAAGAAAAGAAAAAGGGGGGTGAAGAAAATCTTACTACCAGTAAGGCCGCACACAGTCCTGGTGCAAGTGCACAATACTAATAAATTCTCTTAAACTCAGAACTCACCCTGATCCTTCTTGGACAGTCGTCAGGGAGTCAAACTAAGCTCTTTAAACGTGTGGAAGGGTTGCTCAACACCACAGTCTTTGTAGCACAGAGGAGGGGTCCAACAACTGTAAGTACAATGCAAACTGGGTGTATATATAGAAAAAAAGAGAAATCAGAACAAAAAAACAAGGAAAATAGCCGATGGATGGTGGCAATGGAAAAAGGAAGAATGTTGAGAACTCAGCTAAGAAACAATAAGGCAAAAAAAATGTCCACAAGGTAACAATAAAATCAATAATTGAGGCCCATAAGGTCAATATCAACTATCAATCTCGCTTCTCCACCGCATATCCGTCATCCTAACTCCCGTCCCGTCATTTGATCCTCTTCTTTGGATCCATCGCTGTCCTTAGAGCTCAAAATCGTGTGAATTGGTGGAAAATTGGTGGAGATATGGGGGATATGGGGGATATGGTGGATAACCGTGAAATTTGGGGAAGTGGCAATATGAGTCCTGAGAAAAAAAGCATGGAAAAAATTGGAAAAAAATGTGGAAATGTACCGTGGGCATTGTGAATGTGTCGGAGGCTTGAGGGTGCTCGTTGGAGCCTCGAAAAACGTGGTTCTGGCCTTGTTTGTGTGGTACTTGCTGTGCCCTCCTACAATGTTGGGATGTCTATCCCAAAGAAGGGGATATGGACTATGCTTGCATCAATCTGCAGAACTTCAGGCCCGTGTTTTCATTGGAATTTCTCACATCATCCCTACGAGCTACCTATCTGGCTGCTTCCATTATTGAAGCTAGTTCCATGGTCGATACAGAGACACTGCCCATGGACATCATCTCTGCACTCCCCTTGGATACTTTTGTATCATCACATCACTCCTCTCCCATACCTCCTGACTCTCGTTGGTCACTAGATGCTGAAGGCCTGTTGAGGCTGGATCACCGCATCTATGTTCCCAACCTGAATGATCTCCGACTTTGGATCTTGCGTAATAAACACGATCATCTGCTTTCAGGCCACTTTGGCCAGAATCGGATGCTAGATCTGATTTGTTGAGATTACACCTGGCCCAGAATCCGCACCTTCGTCAAGAACTATGTCTCATCTTGTACATTGTGCGCCTGTGCCAAGGTCCCTTGCCACAAGCCTTTCAGCTTGTTGAAACAACTCCCCATCCCCAAATGTCCTTGGAACTCCATATCCATGGATGTCATAGAACAACTCCCCTCCTCCGGTTTCACTTCCATGCTGGTCATTGTGGATCATTTATCGAAGCAATGCGTCTTTGTCCCCACTTACAATACCATCACCTCACCGGAGCTGGCAAAGTTGTTCCTTCTCCACATGTTTTCCAAACATGGAGTCCCTTCCCATATCACCTCTGATAGGGGTCCGGAGTTCGTTTCACACTTCTTCCATTTGCTTGGTAAAGCCCTTGACATCCACCTCCACTTCACCTCTGGTTATCACCCAGAAGGAGACGGACAAACAGAGTGTATGAACCAGACACTAGAACAGTACTTGCGTATCTATTGCAATTATCAGCAGGATAATTGGGCTGAACTCTTGCCCCTTGCAGAGTTCGCCTACAATAATGCTCCTAGCGCAACCACTGGCATCTCTCCCTTCTTCACCAACAAGGGCTACCATCTGAACCTCTCCATCAATTCCTCCATGAGGAGATGCACCAAGCCCAGATCCGTTATCAGGGTCCGGCAGATGCTAGGCACATCCCAGCTCCTGATTTCGAGGTCGGTACTTTGGTCTATGTCAAGGCCAAGTACTTCCACTCCACCAGACCCTTGAGGAGTTGTCCAAGAAGAATCTTGGCCCCTCCAAGATCATTGCCTGCATGGGTAGTCACTCCATCACGCTCTGCCTCCCTGAGTCCATGAGAGCCATTCACCTGGTCTTCCATGTGTCTCAAATCAAACCAGCCACTCCTAACGTCATCCCAACCCGCAACCAACCTCCACCTCTGCCGATTGTGATCGACGGACAACCTGAGTTCGAGATTGGCGAAATCCTTGACTCAAAGATTGATTGCTGTAGATGGGGTTGTAACCTCATCTACACTGTGCATTGGTTAGGTTATGAGGGGACTGACAAGGAATACCCTTTGCTCTTGGCTTCGGAACTTGATCATGCTCCTGATCTCGTTGCGGCCTTCCATGCCTGCTATCCACACAAGCCTGGGCCTGAGTATTAGGTTTGATAAAAAAAATTTTTCTCTTCTCCACTACCTCTCCTCCTCCAGCACCAACAATCCTCCTGTCTGCAGTCACCTCCCTTAGCCTCTCTCGTAGGTCTTACAGCCTTCAGGGGTTCAGGCCTAAGAAGGGGATACTGTCATATCCACACCAACTCCACCTAACCTCTGCCCTACTCCACCACCATTCCAGTCCACCTCCGGTCTGTCCTCCCCCCACACCTCCACCATACCCTCTGGTATACCTCCAGTTCACCTCCACCTCCGATCTCTGGTACCTTCTCCGGTACCTCTTATCCTCACCTTAAACGTTTATTAATATTTCTAACCTACCCAATATTACTATGGACTTCCTAGGACCTTCACCACCCCCACAAAGGTTTTCCCACTCTCCAATAGCTGTTGCTAATTCCACCCTTCACCTACCCACTCCACAATGCTTGATAAGGCGATTCTCTCACAAGCTCACCAACCCAGCAAGTGTGTTAGAATGGGCGGATTCGGACGACTCCGGAGCGGAATCGGAGACTTAGCATGGAAGGACCTCGGCCTCAGCGACTCAGGCGGAGTGCTGTGCCATTGCTGGTTGTCCTAGGGGTCCCTAATTTCGGATCTAGCAGAGGGAAAGTCTCTTGGGGGGAATTCATGTCGATTTCGGACTGAGGTTACAAGTTACTAGGTACATTGTATATAAGGAGGGGTCCGGAATCAAAAGGAACAAGGGTAGGACGAAAGGAGACAAAGGGAGATGGAAAGAGGAACAACACTGAGGGTCAAGTGTTTGACTCAATGGTGTTTCCCAAAGGAGGAATGAAGGGCCAAGGCCCAAGGAGGAAGGAAGGAGGTTGGGAGTGGGGAATGGCTAGCTGACTGAATAGAAAGGAAGCAGCAGCCCAAATAGGAATGAGGGGGAATAGCAGAATTGAAATGGACAATGCAATAGTTGCAAGGTCCGGAGTAAGTCCGGAAAGTCCGAACTTGGAGGTTAAACTCCGGAATATTGGCAAACATAATTAAATGGAATGAGCTAACCAATACAATGGGTATAAGCGGAGGTAGGGTCAAAGTCTGAGGTCAGAGCTAAGACCGGAGATTCCGGAGATGGAGACGCAAACGGGATTCCAGAGCGGAGGTCCGGAGTCAGGAGCATAGGTTTTGCGTACTCATCTGGAAGGTGTCGAGGTTGGGGTCGGACCCGGAATGTTCCGGAGTCGGACCGAAGGTGGTGTCCGAGCCGGAGGTGGGATAACCTCTTGGGAGTCGGCAAGGAGAAAGTGATGGAAGGGAAGTAGGGCTCCGGAAGTCGGAGTTCGGAGTTCCAGGAGCCCGGAGCGGAGGTTGGGATTGTATGGATATGACAAAGTGGGTAAGTCCCTCTTGGGTTTTCCCCTTTGTTCCAATTTGTCTTGTATTATGTATATAAGTCATGTACTGTAGTTGATGGCACCTCAGTGCAAAATTGACAAACGACTATCCCCCCGAGTTCACACCCCTTGTTCTGAAGTTAAGGACCAGACTCTTAAGCGCTACCGAATGTAGGCACAGTGCTCCTCTCCAAGTCGCTGAGGCCATGGTCCTCCCACCCATTCTCTACCTCTGGCCTCCCTTCCAGGGAAAGGTCCAGGAACACTGCCCCTCTGTAAGGGATTAACCTTACTTCACTATAATTCTGATTATAGTGATATTTATATTATGTTGCATCGCTATAATTCCCATTATAGTGATGTGGTTATTTCTTTATTTATTTGTGCCAAGATATGTAATTTACATATATATACCTCGGAGTAGTTGTAAAGGCCCGGTAGCCTTTTACCTCTACCCCGTTGAATATACAGCACATTAAAGCTTATATTTAGACGGACTACCTGAGGCCTGAGGTGAACGGGGGAACGGAACGTACCGTCCCCAAAATAGTAAGCAAACCTTTCACCCTCCTCACTGTGTCCCTGACAGGATACATATCTTGATTATCTGTGCACAGGGAAACTTGGACCAAATAATATCATAATTCCAAGACTCCTCCAACGACTTCTTTAACATTTATCTAGCCTGTATTCCCTTGGAATTTCACTGAGACTAGCCCACATGTGAGCATCTGCAAAGTTCAAATAGTCATGTGACTCCTGTCATGCCCGATAATCAGAATCTCCCTTAATATCTCCACAACCACTGGACTGATTAGGGTGAAATTCTACACTGAGTCTTTGGGTATTTTTCGACCCCAAGATCGCCCTCTGCCATCGACTTTTGACCTTGTTCCCATGGTCACAGTCAAGTGCATGGACTTTGCACATGAGGACTACTCAGCTTCAATTTCTCCACCAATTCTCCACCAATTCCTTTGTGGAAAAGCTCGTTCAGTTCGTATGAAAACCCTCATGCCTTTTCCCTAATAATGTACAAGGGTGGGAGCCCAATTTGATGTATTTTCTGCATAAGGTTCCATGAAATTGAGCACACCCATTATGCACTCCTACTGTTATAGGAATGGAGTCTCTTGCAACTGTGTCGACTGAACGTCAACCACAGCGGGTCCTCCTTGTCCACATCCTCCCATCTCTTTCTTACATTCTCCCCATTCCCCCCTTCTTATACACTCACTCCATGCTAAGCTTTCCCTTATTGGGTTTTGGTGCTGGCCGGATTATTTATTCCATTTCGCAAGACTTCTTGCGATCATTCATATTCAATAGTTAGTGTCACGTTCATGTATGGCTACAGCTGAGAAAGACGGAACTCAATGAATAACACACTCTCACCTTCTGTGCAACAACTGTAAACCTCCTTGTGCCTGTTGGAGTGCAGCGCGTGTTCCGGAGGTTTCTGACCAGGTGACTTTCACCTGACCTGTAAATGAATACTTTTCCCTTTTCTATTATCGCGGAATTATCCACTACCGACTATACGGACATACCCGCTCTTTCTATTCATTTCCTTTTTCCTCAGTTCTCCACGCTATTCAGCTTGAGACTGAGGTCAGTACTTTCTTTCATTCTAATTTCCCTTCATATCTAAATGTGTATTATCTTTAGTTAAACTACGCTAGGTAATGTTAACAAGTTCTCCACGCTATTCAGCTTGAGACTGAGTTAAACTACGCTAGTATTTTCACAGTGCCAACATTGTAACGTCTGTGTAAGGTTGTATATGTCTCGGTCACCATCTATATGGGTCATCCCTACCGAGGTTGACGACTCTAGCCATGGATCGTCGAGTTCGCACATGACTCAACTCAGGTATGCACGAACACCTTCTGTTACGACTCACGTCGCTTGCCCAGGTACCGGGCTCTCGTCTGTCTCACCACATGGTGAGAATCTGGTTAACTCTATGGACAGATTAGTATTTGATACAAGCCTGTTCCCTTCGTCGCCGGTACGCTCTCGCAAGTGCCAAGTAGCCGCCGATCCCACCACATGTCATTCAACCTATGAACGACTAACCCCTCTGTCACCGGTACGCTCATATGAGCGCCAAGTACCCATTGACACGAACACAGACCGTTCACCAAACGAACAATCTTATACCCCATTGCTGGTATGCCCATCTGGGTGCCAAGTATCCATCAACCCAGCCTCAAGTAGCTCCCTCAAGGAGCTGGAATCCCATTCGTTGCCGGTACGCCCATCTGGGTGCCAAGTACCCATCAACCCAATCTCAGGAAGCTCCCTCAAGGAGCTGTTATATCACTCGCTACCGGTATGCTCCCTCGAGCACCAAGTACCCGCTAGCCTCTTGTCCTCGACTGGTCCAGTTTTGGATATCCCCTTTACTTGTGATCCTATACATCCGCATACGGTATGCTCACATAACGAGCGCCAAGTATCCGTTGCAGCAGGCTCACATTCACTGTGAGGTCCCAGCTTTCTGTCAAAAGCTCTAAGGCTATCGGACAATACTCATTACATGACTAGGCCACCCTACATACATGAGGTCGACGATTCCAAGTCATCTATAAGGACGGAAAGAAATGGATTACCCATAACCCATTTCTTTAACACCTACAGCATCAGATGCATCCATGCTACAGGTGTGAGGGAAGGTGTGAGGGAAGGTGTGAGGGGACACATGTGCTCATGCAAGTTGCTCTGATAACCTAGTTGTGACTAAAGCCAGGGGAAAGGAATGTCCCCATCTTAGAGTCAGCTATATACATGTAGAGTCTGGCAATAAGGAAACCAAATGGATTGCCAATGTTAGAATGGGGTGAGAGTGGATGATCCTGGAGTGGAACTGGAGACTTAGCAAGGAGGGACCTTGGCCTCAGCAACTCAAGGGGAGTGCTGTGCCATTGCTGTTTGTCCATTTGGTCCTTCAGAAGTGGTGAGCAGGAAGTCTCTAGGGGGCATGTCTAGTCAATTTTAGACTGAGGGTCTAATTGAGTATGTACAAGCGCCTGTATATAATGGGGAGACAAACATACAAGGAAATCAAAGGGGG
Organism: Cantharellus anzutake; assembly: GCF_015039405.1. Lineage (NCBI taxonomy): Eukaryota > Fungi > Basidiomycota > Agaricomycetes > Cantharellales > Hydnaceae > Cantharellus > Cantharellus anzutake. The sequence continues at coordinate 452,028 of NW_024066973.1, forward strand.
TCCAAATTGGAACAAAGGCATCCAAATGGAAACAAAGGGAATTACAGAAGCAGAGCGGTACCAAAGGTCATGGGTTAGACTCTATGGTACATCTGAAAGGAGGTAGGGAGGGCAAAGCCCAGAGGGGCAGGAGGATGAGGTGAAGTGGGGTTTGATGACTAACTGGCCAAATGGAAAGAAGCAGTAGTCCATAGGGATGAGGGGAAAGTGCGAAAGATACAGTACAAGCAGCAAAAGTGCCAAGAGCAGTCCATGAAGCTCAGAGGTTGCAGAGCTTACAGAGGTTACAGAGGCAGAGTTGGAAGTCCAAAGAATATTGGCAATGGTGTTTACATGGAATGAGGTCACCAATGCAGTGGACTTAAGCCAAGGTGGAGTCAAAGTCCAAGGTCGGAACCATGATGGAATCTTGGAGCGAAGGTACAAGTGGTGTCCAAGTACTGGGTATGGGATGGTGGTGGGAGGTTGTAGCTTGGTGGAGGTTGGCGGAAGAGGGATGGAGGTGAGGAGTGAGGAGAGGAGTGAGGAGAGGAGTGAGGAGAGGAGTGAGGAGAGGAGCAAGGAGAGGAGTAATGTGAGGATGGTGTCAGGACTCTGGAGGTAGGTATCAGAGTGGACAGGGGTAGGGTAGGAGAGGGATGGAAGAGAGGAGTGAGGAGATGTCAGGGATCGCTTGTCAGTCCGAGTCGAATATCGCCCGAAAACCTAGTCGTAGACAAAGCTGAGGTTCCAACCCTCAGTGGCACATAGAGCTATATACATGAGTGACATCAATCAATCAGAAGAGATAGGATCAAAGGAACTAAACAGTGATCCGATAGAAAACGAAGTGAATAGAAATGAAGGAACACTCGGATCAAAGGGGCAGAGTTGGATCAGGAGAAGGTGAGGGATTTACGATATATGAGGGCCAATGCGGCTACATGTGGTGATATAGTCTTACACAATATTGATAGGGTAACAGAGAACCGCTTACACTATGTCCCCTGACAGGAGAGGAATGAGGAGAGGATGGTGTCAGGACTCCAGAGGTGGTGAAGTGGAGGGTCCGGGAGTTGGATCGGGATCAGGGGTGTATGGATATGACAGCCAATAGAATCACATGATCATAGAATGTTCCAGAACAATGCAAGAGATGATCCGGGCCACTGGGGCTGAGTAGACAGGGATTGCCAGCATACTTCCCACATGCATATGTGCAGCTGGCATAGGGTCCAGGGTCATTGTTGATCCCTGACAGATGTCATATCCATACACCTCTGGACCTCTGCTCCTGTTCCTGGACCTCCATCCCCTCCTCCAGAACTCCACATCCTCCACCTCCTCCCCCTGTTGGTTGTTGAGAGCCCACTCTACCTCTGGCTCCAACACAACGTCCAACACTACCCCCAGTCCAACTCCATTTTACTCCAGGTCCAATCCCAACCTTGTACCTTCCAGACCAGAGCTTGTGATGCTCCTGTCAGGGACAGCTCCGAAAGCAGCGAGGTCCCTGCGCACGGGACTCAGTGGGACGGATAGCAGCTGTGTGTAGTGGCGATCCCATCGCGGGGTGAGCGTCCCTGGCCACTTAGGCTGAAGTGGGAAGTTGAGAAGAAGGCTGCTTCTTCTGTTCCCACCCCAGGCGCTATTATATACATGCGGTCAGGGTCACGTGGAGGAGGCCACGTCATCTCCACGCACAGCCACACCTCCCTGGGTGTCTCCGCGGGAGATCCTGGAGGTGGCCGCTCAGTAGGCAGGAGTGTGCGCGGCGCGTGTGGCAATCAGGGAAACAGGGTTAGGTATGTAGTGGTACATGGAGAAAAGGGAAATTGACCATAGAATAGAAGAGAGAAAAGGGAAAAAGTGAGGAAGTGGGGCTGATAGTGGGGGTCGCGGAGTAGGGCAGTACGGCGTGGGGCGTGGCACAGGGTCAGGCGGGTGTGCCCTGACAGCTTGTCACGACCCGGCGTTCCCCGGGGCCAGACGACCTCCTCCCTGACCTTCTCCCACGCCTGAACACTCCCCGCACACTCCGCTCGCCGCCCGTCGCCGTCTAACCACTTCCCGCCACCTCTCCACAACACCTTTCCTCCTTGTCGTTGAACGACCTAGCGGCGCAGAGCACCGCGACCCATTGTTCCATGTTTCGCCGCACCTTGTTATCTCGCGGCGAAGGTCACGCTTGACCTTCGCTGTCTTGAGCACGTGCTCTTTGTTTGTTTTCCTGTTTCTTTTCTCCGCCCGCAATCTCCGCGAGATCTGGCGACTTATTCCTTATTCAGTTCCCTAGCGCTTATATACGGCTTGTAACTAATGCCTGTACTGTAGTTCGAAATCAACTAGAATTACCCCCTAGAGCTTACCTCTGTCCCCGCGAGACCTCTGACCTTCTAAGTATCAGGACCGCATCGAGAACGAGGCGCAACGCTCCTCCTAGAGTCGTTGAAGCCGAAATCCCAGCTCACTCGCCTAAGTAGCCTCGGCCTCGAGATCGGTGGGGTTTATTCCTCGCTAAAGCTCGGTCGGGTGTAGGACGCCTTTACCACTAGCGGGCAACACTCGGTCGCCTACGGCTACCCTCGGCGAACCTTCGTACGGTTCTGACACAGCTCCACACCTCCGGCCCCGGACTCCTGTACTGGAACCCCATCGCACCTCCACCTCTGGAACTCCAGTCACATCTCTGCCTTTGACCTCCTCCTCCATCTTATCTCCTTGTATTCCTTATTGCATTTCATTTATTACATCTTGCCAATATTCTGGACTTAGACTTCTGACTCCAGACCTCTGGAACTTACTCCGGACCCTGCAGTCTCTACTGTATGGTGTCATTTAATCCTCTTGTTGCCTCTTCCTTATTTAGATAGCTGCTTCCTTTCCATATTAGTCAGCTCCACTCCTTCTCCTCTTGGCCTTGCCCTTTTGGGAAGCACCATAGAGTTCCAACCCTTGACCCTTGGGGTTGTTCCCTCATCCAGTCCCCCTTTGTCTCCTTCCAGTTCCCTTTGTCCTCTGACTCCACTCCTGTATTATTATATACACTCTGTACATAGTTTCCTGTACCCCTAGTCTGAAATTGATGACTAGAGAACCAGAATTGACTGGATTGTCCCCCCAAGCCCCCTGCTAACCCGAAATTAAGGACCACCTTAGACAACAAAGCAATGGCACAGTGCTCCACTAGAGTCGCTGAGGCCAAGGTCCCTCCTTTCCTGAGTTCCTTCTCCACTTCCGGACAATTACATGCTCTTCTAACAACAGAAGGGGGTCGTTCATATAAAGATAGGGGGGAGGCAAAGGAAAGAAGGAAAGGAAGAAAGAACAAAAGAAAAGGAAAAGGAAAAGGAAGGAGAGGGGGGAGTGGTGTGGCATGGCATGGTGTGCCCTGACACCAATTGCCTTTGGAACTCCATCTCCATGGATTTCATTGAACAGCTTCCCTCCCCTTCCAGATTCACTTCCATCCTGGCCATCATGGACCACATGTGTTCTCCAAGCATGGTGTAGGAGAAATAATGGTCACCCTATGAAACCTCATTATGGAAATATGACAGAAAATTACAAAACCCCCATACAACAAGAAACCAGTCAATAGGACAGGATGTTCGGGAGAATTTATAGCAAATACTAAAGCAAGAACAAGGCCAATTGGGGAAGATTTGACCATAAAACCAATCTGTAAACCTCCATGGAAACCAATTTCCCACATCCACACACATAGGCGAGGCTGAACGTACTGCAGAACAAAGATTGTGGAAGAACCAATGCAAAGCCTGATGTTGTATTTATAATAAGTGTTAGATCTGGCAGATTCGGACAACTCCAGAAGGGAATAAGAGACTTAGTGTGGAAGGACCTCAGCCTCAGCAACTCAGGCGGAGCGCTGTGCCATTGCTGGTTGTCCTGGGGGTCCCTAATTTTGGATCTAGCAAAGGAAAGTCTCTTGGGGGGAAATCAAGTTGATTTCGGACTGAGGCTACAAGTTACTATGTACATTGTATATAAGGAGGGGTCCAGAAGCAAAAGGAGCAAGGGTACTCTGAAAGCAGACAAAGGGAGCTGGAAGGAGGAACAACACCGAGGGTCAGGGGTTTGACTCAATGGTGTTTCCCAAAGGAGGAGTGAAGGGCCAAGGCCCAAGGAGGAAGGAAGGAGGATGGGAGTGGGGAATGGCCAGCTGACTGAATAGAAAGGAAGCAGCAGCCCAAATAGGAATGAGGGAGAATAGCAGAATTGAATGGATTAATGCAATAGTTGCAAGGTCCAAAGTAAGTCTGGAAAGTCCGAACTCGGAAGTTAAACTCCGGAATATTGGCAAAGGTAATTAAATGGAATGAGCTAACCAATACAATGGGTATAAGCAGAGGTGGGGTCAAAGTCCGAGGTCGGAGCTAAGACTGAAGGTTCTGGAGACGGAGATGTGAACAGGATTCCGGAGTGGAGGTCCGGAGTCGGGAGCATAGGTGTTGCATGCTTGTCTGGAAGGTGTTGAGGTTGAGGTTGGACCCGGAATGTTCCAGAGTCAGACTGAAGGTGGTGTCAGAGCCGGAGGTGGGATAACCTCTTGGAAGTCAGCAAGGAGAAGGTGATGGAAGGGAAGTAGGGCTCTGGAGTCAGTTTCAGAGTTCCAGGAGCCTGGAGCGGAGGTTGGGATTGTATGGATATGACAATAAGGAATGTAGATGCCTTTGAAATAAACCCAATGAAATTAGACAATGGAGAAATAGCCAAAATTCACTGGAAATGGAGACAATGTTCAAAAACAAAGTGCAAAGGACAAGCAGTAATGACCAAGACGAGTTTAATAGCTTATTGGAAAGGGAGGGATCTATTCTCAATTCACGCAAACTTTCATAGCAAGAGGGTCACACATCATGGAGATATTCACAAATGGATAATGCAGTATTAAAGTCATAGCTCAGGGAAAAGTCGATGATCATAAGAAGTCCATATTGGAAACACCTAATGAAATTTACATGAAAAATATAATAAATTAGGCTCTAGAATCACGCAAAGTTTCAAGCCAATCGGCCCAGCCATTGTGAAGTTGCACTAGTAATGGGAATATAGTATTCCACACTATGTCAAGCACATGTGAGAGTGGTGATGCAATGGGAACTGACCATGGGAACTGAGATCTGCACTTCAGGAGATTGCAAAGACCAATTTCTGCCCAAATATGGAAGTCTCTGGTCAAAACAAAGCATGGAGAATGCAAAAAGCACTTTAGAACACCACAGAACAATCTGTAATAAATCATGAGAGCCCATATTAAGGTTACAAATGCCCACACATACAATAAACCCAAAATAATTAGTCACAGATGTCGCCTGCACACAAATGAGCATGAGAACAACACATGTGATTGTGTCAGGGACAGCTCCGAAAGTGGTGAGGTCCTGGTATAGCGCCTGGTGCTGGGGACCTGATGAGACGAGAGGCAGCTGTACATAGCAGTGGTCCTGTCATGGGGTGAGCATCCCTGACCACTTAGTCTGAAGTGGGAAAGTGAGAAGAAGGCTGCTTCTTCTGTTCCCACCCCAGGTGCTTTATATACATGTGGCTGTGGTCATGTGGGAGAAGCCACATCATTTCCGCACACAGCCACACCTCTCTGGGTGTCTCCACAGGAGATCCCAAGGGTATCCACTGTGGGGCAGTGTCAGAGTACAGCCCGGTTAAGTCCGGACTGCTTACACACAACTGATGACACACCTGCCCCATACCCGCACAGCCTGATCATCATCCCCGGACTGGCACAGACATTTGTTATATTTCCTTCTGCAGAGCGGCCCCGCTTCGCCAGGTATACTGGCTTTATCATTCCCTGGGTAGCAAGTGAGGAAGATAACTTTCTTCTCTCACTTCCCCTCGCTGCTCAGCTGGAATCCCTATCACAATCCGCTTTGCGAGGTTCCCCCATTGAGACTGACCCTGTCCCCCTCGGCCTCAGCTCCAGCAAAGGCTTGGGATCCCTCGACTTAGAGTCCGAGCAGCTCGGTACCTTGACAGGCAGGACACATGTGTCAGAACTGTGCAAAGCTTTGCCGATGATAGCCATCAGTGACCAAACCTTGGCCGCTAACAATACAGGCATCCTACTCATGACTAGCTTTAGCAAGGATCAACCTTGCCGATCTCAAGGCTGAGGCTACTTAGGTGAGCAGGCCAAGATTTTGGCTTCAACAACTCAGGGAGGAGTGTTGCACCTCATTCTCAATGCAGTCCCGATACTTCAGAAGGTGGAGGTCTTATGGGGAACAGAGGTAAGCTTAGGGGGGGAATTCTAGTTGATTTAAAACTACAGTACAAGCAATAGTTACAAGCTGTATATAAGTGCTAGGGAACTGAATAGAAAATAAGTTGCCAGATCTCATGGAGATTGCAGGTGGAGAAAAGAAAAAGGAAAACAAACAAGAAGCATGTGGTTAAGACAGCAAAGGTCAAACATGACCTTTGCCATGAGATAACAAGGTGTGTGTTAGAATTGGCGGACTCGGACGACTCCGGAATGGAATCGGAGACTTAGCATGGAAGGACCTCGGCCTCAGCGACTCAAGCAGAGCGCTGTGCCATTGCTGTTTGTCCATTTGGTCCTTAATTTCACAGTAGGTGAGCAGGAAGTCTCTTGGGGGCATTTCAGGTCGATTTCGGACTGAAACCAAGACGAGTATGTACAAGCGCCGATTGTTGTAGTACATCTACCTCTTGTTTGATTTCCTTTTCTTTTCCTTTTATGTGTCACATGACTGCAGAGATGAACTCTATCTGTTTCTACTCTTGTATAAACATTACAGTTCATCTCAGGCAAGTCTCTCCTGTACTTATCTGTTTCTACTCTTGTATAAACATTACAGTTCATCTCAGTTCATCTCAGAGGTGCCATAACCTGAGTTACAACAGGTTATGAGCCCAGAATACTGAAGGGGCTTTCGCAAATTTCGTTTTGAGGTCAAGTTTTCATCCAGCACTTCATATCTTCTTCCCCTGGTTGAAAACACACTCTATAACTGCTCTAAACAACCCCTGGAACCCCCTCTCAGCTGATATCTGCCATTGCGCCTCGAGATCTGCTTCAATCGACGCGAAACTTTTGCCACGTCGTCACTTCTTGTCGAACTCGACGCTCTCCGATTTTCGCGCCGATCGAATCACACACTCCGCTGATATTCAACGAACGATTCTATCATCTTGCAACTGCTCTAGCTCCTCTGTTCTTCGACGGATCGCTCTGAAATTGATATTCGACGTACTTCGTATATTAATCTCGCGTTCCTCGCATTTTCGCGCTGATCGAATCACTCGTTCACCCGAAAAACGACTTTTAAAAATTGTACAGTTTTTGAAAGGGCTATAGCATCTCAGAAACTGTGCCAATCGCCTCGAAAGTGACATACGATATACTTCGTTTGCGGATCTACTATCCCTCCAACTTTCGTGCCGATCTCGCCATTCCTTTATCTGGAATAAGGCAAACATATTTGAGCACAAAATTTACTCTATCGCCTCAACGTGCCATTGAATCTCTTCGAAACTTTGCGACTACGTAGCTCTCTTGACGCTCCATCATTCCTCCGAGTTTCATGTCAATCGCATCACTGGCTCCCACTTTATCACTACATTTTTCCATGTTGTCCCAACACCCAGCACCCTTCCTCCTCATCACACTACTGGCTGCAGGGATGGCTTGCCATTCTGTATGCAACATACTTTCTATGTTGCTCTCATTCCTATCCCACTTGCATGCCAAATTCACCACTTTCTTCTGTGACCATCAACACACTGGTTATACCTTTGAGGAATTTGCTGGCAATACTACTGCTAGGACACTCTCCACTGCTGCCTGCCCAGGTCCAGATGTTTGGATTGCAGACACTGGTGCTACATCCCATATGACTCCAAATCGCCACTGGTTCTTGGAGTACAACCCTTGCAAGATCCCAGTTCGTCTTGCTGACAACAATGTGATCTATGCTGCTGGTGTGGGATCAATTGTGTTTACTCCAATGAAAAATGGACAGCCCCTACGTCAACTTGTGATCACCAATGTCCTCCATGTCCCCCTCCTTGCCAACAACCTTCTCTCTGTCCTTGCTCTTACTCGTAAGAAGGACTTTGAAGTGCACATCAAGAAATCAACTATGACCTTCACCTTGAACTCCCAGTTGATCTTTCGAGCATTGGTTGGTGATGACAACTGTGCTTTGTTGGATGGATCTACAGTTGTTCAAGCCTCTGCTCTCAAGGTCTCTTCTTCACTGTCCCCTGAACTCTGGCATCGTCGTTTTTGCCACATTGGACAAGATCGTTGGAAGCAGTTGGTTTCTGGCAAACTTGTGAGGGATCTTCTTGTTCATAACTCACCTCCCTCCACTCCTTTCCCCCAACTCTGTGAACCTTGCTTGGCTGGCAAACAACATCGCTCCTCATTTCCTCATGCTGCCTCTAATCGGAGAAGTCAACCACTGGAACTTGTGCACTCAGACCTTCATGGTCCAGTCTCAGTCCAGACTCCACAGGGGTGCAGGTATTGGATAAGCTTTGTTGATGACTATTCTCGATATAGAATTGTCTACTTGCTGCACAAGAAGTCAGATGCATTTCTGGCTTTCAAGGAGTTCAAGGCCTTTGCTGAGAAACAGACTGGTTTCCCACTTAAGGCACTCAGGGATGACAAAGGGGGGGAGTACATGAGCAAGGAGATGGATGATTTTCTTAAGGCCCATGGAATTGCAAGGGAGCATACCACCACAGCCACCCCTCAGCAGAATGGAGTTGCTGAAAGGTCTAATCGAATATTTGATGAGGGGATCACTTCTTTGTTGAATGAGGCTCACCTTCCTGGTTCTTTCTGGGGAGATGCATTGGGAGCCTTCATCCATGTCCTGAATCGTTCTCCATCTTCAGCTGTCAAGGGGGTAACACCATATGAGGCCTGGTTTAAACACAAGCCCTCAGTCTCACATCTTCGTGTCTTTGGCTGCCAAGCTTATGCCCATGTGCAGAAAAACAAACGTAAAAGCTTTGAATCCAAGACCCAGAGATGCATCTTCATTGGTTACCCCTCAGACTTTAAAGGCTGGAAACTCTATGATCCATCCACTCAGAAAACTCTTATTTCAAGGGATGTGATCTTTGATGAACAGACAATGCCTGGAACCAAATCCACCCTTTCTGATACCTCCTATCACCCTCTACCCTTGAACCAAGTGCCAGAGTCAGGGGGAGACAAGTCAACTGCCAATCACTTCACTCCCTTCCTTGATGACATTTCCAACACATTGACTTCTGCCACTGATTCAAATCCACTGCCTTACCATCCTCCTTATCCCTCTCCTTCTCCCACTCCCACTCCCAATCCTTCATCTCCATCACCTCCTCCTTCTGGTGCTCCATCTTCCTCATCTGGCCCTACCAATCTTTGCAGGACTACTCGCTCCAATGCTGGCAAGCCACCTGGTGAGTGGTGGAAGGTTAAGCTTCCTCCACCTGCCAGCAAATGGGAAGCCAGAGAGCCTACACCTGATGTTGAATCCCACTCTGAATCTGAGGATCTCAATGAGGAATCAGAGGATGAACTTGCAATGTCAGTTGGCTTGGCCAAGTACCAGTCCAAGGTGTTGTCAATGGAAGCAATGGTAGAATGGGCCTTTAGGACTTCTCCAGCTGAGCCTAGGTCAATGAAGGAGGCTCAGAAAAGAGATGATTGGGACTTATGGTATGAGGCTGCCCTGAAGGAGTACACTCAAATGTTGTCACACAACACTTGGGAGTTGGTTCCCCTGCCAAAGGGAAGGAAACCTGTTGGGTCTAAGTGGGTCTTCAAGATCAAGGAGAATGCAGATGGTTCTATTGAGAGGTATAAGGCTAGGATTGTTGCCCAAGGATTCTCCCAAAAACCCCATCTTGATTACACTGAAACATTTGCCCCAGTCACCAAATTTGCTTCCCTCAGAACCATCCTTGCCATTGCTGCCATAGAAGACTTGGAACTCCACCACATGGATGTGTCTTCAGCCTTTCTCAATGGTGACCTCCAAGAAGACATCTATATGGTCCAGCCTGAAGGATTTGTGGAGCCAGGCAAGGAACACATGGTATGCCACTTGAAGAAGTCACTCTATGGTCTCAAGCAAAGTCCTAGGCAATGGTACCAGAAGTTGCATGAAACTTTCTTGGATTTGGGATTCAAAAGATGTCCAAGTGATAATTCTATCTGGGTTTGGGCCAAGGATAAGGTCAAGGTTATCATTCCTGTCTATGTTGATGATCTCACACTTGCATGCAATAACTTGGATGCTCTCACTGAGCTCAAGTCCAAATTGCAATCCAAGTTTGAAATGAGAGATCTGGGGGAGCTCAAGTACATTCTAGGCCTTGAAGTTCATAGGAATCGCCCTAGCTGCAAGATCTGGCTCTCCCAACACAAACATACCCTTGACATCCTCCATCGCTTCCATCATGAACACTCTAGGCCAGTTTCTACCCCTCTTGACCCTTCCATTTCCCTTTCCAAAGTTGAATCCATGTCCCAAGAGGAGAAGGAGTATATGGCTGGTGTACCATACTTGAGTGCTGTTGGAAGCCTCATGTATTTGGCTATTGGGACAAGGCCTGACATTGCTTATGCAGTTGGGCTGCTAAGTCGCTTCAACTCTTGTCCAGCCAAGGTCCACTGGAAGGCCATCCAAAGGGTATTCCAATATCTCAAAGGTACTTCAGATTTCTGCCTTGAGTTTGGCCCATCCACTGTAGGGGGAGTCAGCCTCTCAGTGTTTTCTGACTCTGACTATGCTGGTGACACTGAGAAAGCAAGATCCACATCTGGCTATGCCTCCTTTATTGGGGCTTCTTGTGTCAACTGGTCAAGTCGTCGTCAGGATGTTGTGGCTAAGTCCACCACAGAGGCAGAGTTAATTGCTGCCAACTCTGGAGCCTCTGATGGGACTTGGTTGACTCACCTACTGGAGGAACTTGGATTCCCTCAAGCCTCACCATTCCCCCTTCAAATTGACAACCAATCATCCATCAAGGTGGCTAAGAATCCAGAGCATCATGGGAAGATGAAGCATCTGGACACAAAATATTATTGGATCAGAGACCAGGTGGATTTGGGGAAGTTGAGGATAGAATGGGTACCATCCAGCAGTAATTGTGCTGATATCCTGACCAAGGCTCTCAGTAAAGATCTCCATCAAGACCAATGCCAATTACTAGGGCTTAGAAGACAAGAGCTAGGTTGAGGGGGAGTGTTGTAGTACATCTACCTCTTGTTTGATTTCCTTTTCTTTTCCTTTTATGTGTCACATGACTGCAGAGATGAACTCTATCTGTTTCTACTCTTGTATAAACATTACAGTTCATCTCAGGCAAGTCTCTCCTGTACTTATCTGTTTCTACTCTTGTATAAACATTACAGTTCATCTCAGTTCATCTCAGAGGTGCCATAACCTGAGTTACAACACCGATATATATAATGGAAGGGGCAAAAGCACAAAGAGAACAAAGGGTGACCGAATCGGAATGAAGACGTCCGAACGGGAACAAAGGGTAGAGGGAGCGGAGCGGTACCGAAGGTCATAGGGCAAGACCTGTGATACGTCCAAAAGGAGGTAGGGAGGGCGAGGCCCAGAGGGGCAGGAGGATGAGGGGAAGTGGGGATGATGACTAACTGGCTAGAATAGAAAGAAGCAGTAGTCCAAATAGGGATGAAGGGAAAACGCGAGAAATACATTACAGGCGGCGAGAGTGCCGAAGGCGGTCCACGAAGCTCGGGGGTTGCGGAGCTTACGGAGGTTACGGAGGCGGGGTTGGAAGTCCGAGGAATATTGGCAATGGTGTTTACGTAGTATGAGGTCACCAATGCAATGGACTAAGGCCGAGGTGGAGTCAAAGTCCGAGGTAGGGACTATGACGGAGGCTCGGAGTAAGGTACAAGCGGTGTCCGAGTGCGAAGTACGGAACAGCGGTGGAAGGTCGTAACTTGGCGGAAGGGTGGCGGAGGAGTAACGGAGGGAGGAGAGAGGGGACAGGTAAGGGGAGAAGGAGTGGCGGAAAGGAGAGTAGTCAGGTCCGAAGGCGAGTATCGGAGTGGACAGGGGAAGCGTAGGAGGATAACGGGAGGGTGGAGGTGTTGTGAAGGGGGAGCGGAGTAGTAGGAGGGGTGGCGAGTGGGGTGATGTTCGGTCCGAAGGTGAGTATCGGAGCAGACGGAGATAGGGTCGGAGAGGTAAGGGGAGGTGTGTTTGCCAAGACCGAAGGTGAGTATCAGAACGGCAACGGTAGGTTATGACTCCGGAGGTGAAGAGGGTGGAGGTCCGGAAGTCGGGTCGGGGTCGGGTATGCACGGATATGACAGTGTGGTGAAACATGGACAAAAGGTTGTGGTGCTCTGCACCACTAGGCTGTTCAACGACAATTAGGAGAGGGGTCATTGAGACATGGCAGGAAGTGGTTAGACAGTGATGGGCGGCGAGTGGAGTGTGTGGGGAGTGTTCAGGCATGGGAAAAGGTCAGGGAGGAGGTTGTCTGACTCTGGGGAACGCCAGGTTGTGACAACGTGCGGCACTGGCATGGCAACTGGGGGAGCGGTGTGGAGTTATGGTGGTACAAGGGGGGTGGGTGCAGGGCGCAGGGCATATGGGCATGCTGGTGGTACATCGGAAGGAGAAAGGTTGTCCATAGGACAGAAATAGAGAAGTAAAGAACAAAAGGAATAAAGAGAATAAAGAGAATAAAGAGAAAGGGGGAGCGGGAATGGAGCAGGGGAAGCAGAGTGGGGCAGCATGGGGTCCAGCAGGAGGGGTCAGGCAGGGTATGCCCTGACAGATTGCCAACTGTGCATGTGAACTTTCGCTAACTTGGCAAATGATGAGAATTAGAGTACGGACCTAGTATCGTTAGAAAGGTCGGAATAAATGGAAATTGATGGTGTAAAGAATGCGAAAAACCATTCAGAAATGAGTGAGATATATGGAAATGATGTTGGTAACCTAAAGATGTGTGAGAAGTCAACTTCTAGAGGTCTCAAACCCCAAATAAAATTCATAAAAATATGCTATTAACATGGACGACATAGTATAACAATATCTACAGAGGTATAGGATGCAAGAAAACAAATGGGAACCAAGGAAAATGGACGAAAAACCACAAAAACAAGAAACCATGATGGACCATGGCAGGAATAATAGGGAAAAATATACTAATGAAGCAGAGAACTCTAACACATTTATTTGTTCAATTCTTAACTATGATCAACTCTTTTTGTTCTAAATTTGAACCATTTCATTCATTTATCATTTCAAGTCCCATTTTGTCAGGGCACAGCCCCTGACCCCACACACCCTCAGGCACCCTCCCCCCATTTTCCCCTATTTTTCCCCTCACTATTCCACAATCCCGCATGCATGCAGACCTGTGGGAAAGTTCTGGGCAAGTTACTCACCCAGAAACCATCACAGCCACAACTGTGGCAACTTTCTGGGTGAGCAGCTCACCCAGAATCTTCCCATGGGGGGTGCCATTTATGGAAAGTCGGCAAAGAGCCGAAAACTGTATAGTTCCTGGCTCCCATTTGTAGCGGCTTCACAGGAGGTTGAGAAGGCTACCCTTCTTCTCAACTCATTTCCTGTGAAGGCTGGGGCTAGCCCCCTCAGTGAGTTAGAGGATCTCGGACTGGGACTAGATACCCCAGCGACTAGGAGGATCTCCCTGGGCCCATCATGGAACAAGGGCTGGGCCCTGACAGCAGAAGAAGGGTTAAACCCCCCACCCCGATGTTGTTAGAGGAACAGATTGCAGAGCTGACATGCCAGCTCCGGGACCTCCAGGCCCAGCTGACCACTCAAGGGCAACCTGCAGCCATAGCCCCTCCACCCCTCCATCATGCCCCAGTCCCAAAACTGCCTAAAGTGGCTGCCCCCACCCCATTCTCAGGTCCCAAGATGAAGACCGTTTCAAGGCTGAGTGTGGGCTCTACATGAGCATGTGGCACATGGAGTTCCCAGATGAATGTAGCCAAGTCCTATTCGTCCTCTCCTACATGAAAGGAGGCATGGCAGGGCCATGGGCTACTCAACAAATCAATACCCTCCTGGCCCCAGGGGTGTCACGACCCGGCGATTCCCACGGTCAGGTGACCACTCCCCACACCTTCTCCCTTCTCCGCTTCGACCCCGTCAACTCTGCTGCCCACCTGATGCCACCTGGACAAGCCCGTCACCCCTCCCTGTTACTGCTACCTGTTCCATGGCCCATCATGGGCCTATGAGTCATTCCTTATCATGCTTGTTTTCTTGACAGCCATGGACCATCCTTCTCCCACGCTCTTTGTTTGTTTTCGTTCCTTCTTAAGCCCACCCGCAATCTCCATGAGATCTGGCGACTTATTTCTATTCATTCCATTACACTTAAATACCAGTTGTATACTACCTCGTACTTTAGTTCGAAAATCAACTAGGGTTACCCCCTGCACTCCCTGTCTGACTCAGTCGCACCCTCTGCCCTCTGAAATATCGGGGCCACGTCAAGTACAAGGTGCAACGCTCACGAACGAGTCGTTGAAGCTGAAACCCTGTTTCGCTGCGATTGTCATCCCCACCCTTAACGGGCTGTTACACTGGAGTAGCGGACCTTAATGGTCACTGACGGCGAGTCACGGTAACGTTTTCCCATGCCCTGACAGTATTCTCGAACTCCCCTCACTCTTGATGTTAAACGATGTCTCGCAAACCCAGAACCCATTCTCAGACCCGCCCACCTGTGGCTGGTACTTCCACATCACCATATACGCAGTATACCTCACGTGTACCATTTGATAGGGAAGAGCCAGACAAACCTTTATTCGAGAGTTTCATGGCAGACTGGGCAGACTTACGGTCCTCAATGCCAGTGAAACGCCATCGATACCGCTGGCAATGAACGCTGAGCGAAGTTGACAGCAATTCACTTGGTAATGAGGCCAAGTCAACGGCCCAGATACCAATCGAGCCCGTGCCAGAACCCGAACCAGAGCCCGAGCCAGCGCCACGAGAGGAGCTACCCACCGATCCGCCGGTTACTGTCGATGAGATCGAAGAGATCGATATTGACCAGGCTGAGCAAGCCCTGCCGAAGGGACGTATGGCCTTCATACTCACCAAGGCAATCAGCGACCTTGCTTGAACCACTCACGACATCCGCCAGATGATCCTGCTGCTGGCACCACCCCCAGCTCCTCCACTGCTGCCTCGACCTGAACTGGCCCATAAGAAGGTCCGTGAACCCGAACCATTCGATGGCTCTGACTGTAACAAACTCCGTACATTCTTCGTCCAATGCGAAGTAAATTTTATGACCCGCGCCCGAGCATTCCCAACCGAGGCTGACAAAGTCCTGTTTGCCGTCTCTTACTTGAAGGGGGCGGCACTGGACTGGTTTGAGCCCGATATCCTTCGCGGCCACTGGCCCGGTCGAGAACCACAGTGGATGAATGACTGGACAAGGTTTGTGGGAGAACTCGAACATAACTTCGGCCCGCGCGACCCTGTCGGCAAAGCTGAAGAGCGTTTGTTCAACCTAACAATGAAGGATGGACAGACCATCGGGAAGTACGTTACCGAGTTCAACCGCTATGCAGGTAAGTTAGACAACTGGGGTGAAGGAGCCCTCCGTGCCCTGTTCTACCGCGGTCTGCCCGATCGCATCAAAGCTGAAATCACTCAGTTTGGTAAGCCAACGTCGTTATACGACCTATGGGACCTCGCCAATGAAATCGATATGCGCTACTGGGAATGAAAGACCCAGACCAATCGGCGCAATAAACCCACCTCCGACAACCATGATAAAGGCTCCCAAAAACCACACCCCGCCAAATCCCACCACTCCACCGCTTCTTCCCCCGCCACACCCTCCACAACCACTAACAATAAACCAAAGGACAAGCATCCCGACAGTAAGCCAAAGTCTGACCTCACCGCAAAACTCGGGAAAGATGGCAGGCTGACCAAAGAAGAGTGTCAACGACGTTTCGACAACAACTTATGCATGTTCTGCAGTAAGCCGGGACACGTAGCTAAGGATTGCTACAAGGCTGGCTCGAGTGCATCCAAGGCCAGAGTGGCCAAAGTTGCCACCCCAGAACCGGCCATGACACCAGAGCCAGAATCAGACTCGTCATCTGACGCAAAAAACTAACCGGCAACCCTCTGGACGCCGCACGATCGGAGGGTTGTACTCAACCCCTTCATGCGAAGAGGGAGGTACGCTTGAATGCGTCCGCCCTATCTGACCCCAATTCTCTTTCTTTCGGTTCCTGTGATGGTTGATTTCCCGCTTCAAGGGGGAATGCCCCTGGCTCTCCTTTGTTTTCCAATTCCGGGGCCTCTGTCCCCCATTCAAAAATGTTTTCCGCTAATGATCCACCCTCACTTTCTCCTACCAACTGTGATCCTTCTTTTGTTTTTCCTGCTCTAATTGATTCAGGTTCTTCCGATTGTTTTATTGATACTAAGCTTGTTAATAAACACAATTTACAGACCTACTCTGTACCTGCAATGCAGCTTCACTTGTTCGACGGCACGACAAATCACATGATAACGTGTGCCATTGATCTCCCCATCCACTTTGCTACCGGTGATGTTACCCCGACAACATTCTATGTCACCCTGTTGGATGGCTCTTGTGCTATCATCCTGGGACACAACTGGCTCACCCGCTACAATCCATTGATTGATTGGGTAAAGAGCAGTATATCTTTCCAGACATCTGAACAACCCAGGCCGACCCCCCAGAGCTCTCCTGTAACCCTGCCAGGTGTAGTCCCTCCAGCGGACACACCGGTCCCCACCACCAACACGCTGTGTAACCCCAACCGCCAGGCCCCTTCCATCGAGTTTGTTAGCCCAGCAGCGTTTGCCCAGGCCGCAAAACTCGATGGCTCCGTGACATTCAGCCTGAGCATCCTGTCTCAAGCAAGCAAACTGTGTGCAACCGCGACCTCCGAGCCTGCCGACCTCGATGCCGTACCAAAGGGCTATCACAAATACACCGATGTGTTTAGCAAAAGCAAGGCTAACACTCTGGCACTACATCGTGAATTCGACCTGAGGATCGAGCTAGAGGAAGGTATGCACCCCCCATTGGGAACCTTGTATTCCCTATCCCCAACCGAGCTTGAGGCCCTTCGAGCACCTAGCTACCGGCTTTATTAGGCTGTCTTCGTCAGCACACGCCGTGCCAGTGCTCTTTGTCCGCAAAAAGGACGGTTCACTCCGCCTTTGCATGGACTTTAGAGGCCTCAACCGGATAACCAAGAAGGATAGATACCCACTGCCATGCATAGCGGACCTACTGGACGCCCCGAGCCAAGCCAAAATCTACACAAAGCTCGATCTGCGGCACGCATACCATCTTGTGCGTATCACCGCAGGTGATGAATGGAAGACCTCCTTCTGCACCTGTTATGGCTCCTATGAATGGCTAGTCATGCCATTCGGTCTCACCAACGCGCCCGCAGCGTTCCAGCGGTTTGTCAATTCCATCTTCGCCAACCTCCTTGACGTCTGTGTTGTCGTCTACCTAGATGACATTCTCGTATACTCAGAAGACGAGGCCTCCCATGAGGAGCACGTCCGAGAAGTCCTCTGCCGGTTACGACAACACGGCCTCTTTGCAAACCTGAAGAAGTGCGAATTCCACACAGACACCACGGAATACCTCGGGTACGTCCTTTCCCCCAACAGGCTAACCATGTCCGCAGAAAAGGTTAAGGCCATCCAAGACTGGCCTGAACCCTGTAAGGTAAAGGATGTCCAGTCCTTCCTAGGATTCACTAACTTCTATCGGCATTTTATTCACGAATATTCTGATATTGTGGTACCGCTGACCCGACTCACCTGCAAGGGAGTCCCCTGGGTGTTCTCTGATGACTGCTGCACGGCATTTCAATGCCTAAAGCAGGCCTTTACCTCTGCCCCCATCCTAACCCATTGGGTCCGCGACACGCCAATCATCATCGAGACAGACACCTCCGATTATGCAATATTGGGCATCATCTCCATCTGCTGCCCAGATGATGAGATACGCCCTGTTGCTTTTCAGTCAAGGATGCTGATGGCGCCCGAACTCAATTATGACACCCATGACAAGGAGCTTCTAGCCATCTATGAAGCCTTTCGAGGATGGTGGCACTACTTAGAGGGCTCGGGAACACCCATTGATGTGGTCACCGACCACAAAAACCTGGAATATTTTTGCACCACGAAGCTCTTGACCCACCGCCAGGCATGGTGGTCAGAGTTTCTATCCCAATTCAACATGGTGGTCCATTTCCGCCAGGGAAAATTGGGTGCGAAACCGGATGCGTTGACTAGACGATGGGACGTCTACCCCAAAGAGGGGGATAGGGACTACGCTCATGTTAACCCTCAAAACTTCAGACCGGTGTTCACACAGGAGCAGCTCGCGTCGTCCCTAAGAGCTACATACCTCGCTGAACCCGTTCTCCACACAAGCTCCCTCGTTGACATTGATGCTATCCATAAGGACATCATCACCGCCCTTCCCCATGACCCTGCTGTTGCGGACTATCTCACTGCCACGATACCAGAGGATTCCTGCTGGTCTAGGGACACAGATGGCCTCGTAAGGCTAGACAACCAGATCTATGTCCCAGACGCCAATGACCTCAGGCTTCGCATACTGAGATACAAGCACGACCACCCACTCTCTGGGCACTTTGGACGGAACTGTACCTTGGATCTTGTCCACCGGGAGTATACCTGGCTGGGTGTGCGCACCTTCATTAAAGACTATGTGTCTTCCTGCACCACTTGCACCCGTGCCAAAACTCCCTGCCACAAGCCGTACGGCCTGCTCAAACAGCTCCCAATCCCCGAACGCCCGTGGCACTCCATCTCCATGGACTTCATAGAACACCTTCCCGCCTCTTCTGGTTACACTGCCATATTGGTAGTAGTTGACCGGTTGTCCAAACAGTGTGTCTTCGTACCGTCTACAGACACCGTCATGGCGCCGGATTTGGCAAAGCTGTTCTTACTCCATGTCTTCTCCAAGCACAGCGTTCCCTCCCACATCACCTTGGATAGGGGATCCGAGTTTATCTCCCACTTCTTCTGCTCCCTGGGCAAGTGTCAGAGATGGGATTATTGTCGGAGTCGGAAGTACTGTCAGAGTCAGAACACTGTCAGAAGGTGGATAGAAGGCAGATTGGGTTCTGTCTGAGTTGAGGTCGGAGGTGATGCAGAGGTCTGTTGGAGCGCGTGCGTGGATATGCGGCGGAAATATGCGGTGCATCCGGAAGCGCTGTTCAAGGTTAGCAGAGTGGGATTGCGGCCTCAGCGACTCAGGTGGAGCGCTGTGCCCTGAGCTTGACGTTTGGGGGAGATCCCATATTTACAGACTGACACTTACAGTGGACTTCAAACAAGACTTGCAGGCGGAGCGGACCTGTAGGAGGAGCGCGGACTCCGTGAGCACGGACTCAGAAGGGGGAAGCCCTTTTGCAGAAGGAGGGACTCAGAACAGACAGGGGGCTCTAGTTGATTTCAGACTGAGGTCCCCAAAAGTATTTACAAGGTATAAGTAGATAAGAGAAATCAAAAGAGGGACCGGTCGGTCCGGTGCAGAAATAAGCGGAAATGAGCGGGGACTTGTCAAACTAAACCAAGGACAAGAACCTGGGAAATGGGAGGCAAGGAATGAATAAAGTCAAAGCGGATCAAGTACCAATATTGACAGATTAAATGAATGAATAGAAAAGTGCAATAGCACACGGATCAAATGCCAATATTGGGGTGAACATAATAGGCACTCGGCAAGGAATGAATGTTATGTTGCCGAGTGACAAAAATGGCCAGAGGACATAAGTGGAGGTCAGCATGCGGCGCCAATACAAGTCCGCAAATAAGCGGGGTCGGTGTGGTGCTGACACAAGTCCGCAAACAGAGGTTGATCTGTCAGCACTGTCACACAAGGACAGCATGAAGGCCAACAGAGGTACAGAGGGGAGTGGGAGTGTTGACCTGACCAGAGGTGTCAAGGGCAACCAGAAGTGGCCAGAGGGTGCAGAGATGGGCAGAGGGCATGGAGTGGGCAGAGGGTGTGGAATGCACAGAAGCGGGGCATGGCTGTGACCACATAGGGGGAAGCAATGAGTGTGGTTCAGATGGAGACAAGGCTGGCATAGGAACTCTGAATGCCGGGAGCGCCAAGGGCTCGGTGTCAGGGACGCGTCCGGGGTCGAGAGGGCCCGGGGGTAATGCCCGGCACTGAGGCCGTCGCGGGGTGTGGAGCGGGCGTGCGTACTGGCGGGCCCGATCCGGGACAGTGGTCCCTGGCCACTCAGACTGAAGTGGAGAATGTGTTATTATTATTAAAGAGGAAAACTATACTACTTACCTGAAGTGGAGAATGTGAGAAGAAGGTTACTTCTTCGGTTCCCACTTCAGGTACATTTATGTACATGCGGCTTGAGTCACATGACAGGTGCCACGTCATCCTCGGAGGCAGCCGCAGGCATCCGGGTGTCCCCGTGGGGGATCCCGAGAGCGTCCGCTACATGCGCGCGTGCTGGGCACAGCGGGAGGCCGTCCGGGGTGTGTGGGCCGGACGGGTCAATAGTACATCGATACAAGGGAAGGTGGTCCGTGTAGATAGAAAGAAATAAACAGGAAGAGGAACATGAGAAGAATGAAATAAAGAAAGGGGAAAGAAAGGGGAAAAGAGGGGGGAGGAGAGGGAGGAAGGAGGGGGGAGGGGGATAGACAGCGGGGAGCGGGTGTGGTGTGGCCGGGTGGGCCCGGGTGGGCCCAGGTCAGGCGGGTGTGCCCTGACATCACCCCCTCCTTAAGCCGCTTCGCCTCGAAGCGGCCAGGGGGTTCGTTCTCTCCCTTCCTGGGGCATGGGGGTGTGTTTGGTGGAACTCCTCGATCCGGTCAGGGGCATGGATTAGTTGGTCTCGGGGGAGCCATTCATTCTCTGAGTTCGGCCAACCCGCGAACTTTACTAAATACCAGAGCTTCCGGCGTAACCACTTAGAGTCCAGTATTTTTTCCACTTCATATTCCTCCTCTCCATCTACGAGTTCTGGGCCCGGGCGGGGGTCAGGGGGTCGTTCTGCGATCTCGTCCGGGCGGTAGGGTCTTACGTTCGTCACAGATACGACTGGGTGAATTCCCTTTTGCCGTGCGGTGAGTTGGAGCTTGACGGCAGCCGGGGAGACGACCTTGACAACTTTGAAGGGGCCTAACCACTTATGGTCTAGCTTCTTGGTCGGGCGGTCAGTCGTATAGTTTTGGGCGCTGAGCCAGACTCGGTCACCCTCCTGGTACTTGGGGGCTGTCTCTCGACCTCGGTCGTAGTAGCGGGCCATCTCGTCCGCTGCGTGTTCCAGGGCCGCCTTCGCCTCTTCCTGCATCTTCATCATCCTGGACGAGAAGGCGTCGGCGGCTTCTACCTCGGACGTACGTGTGGGCTCCGTCCCCATCCTGGGATGCTGCCCGGTGTCAAGCTCGAAGGGGGTTCGACGGGTGGACGAGTGGACGCGGTTGTTGTAGGCAAATTCTGCCAGTGGGAGCCAGTCCGCCCAGTCGTCCTGGCGGTGGTTGACGAACACCCGAAGGTAGGCCTCGATTTCCTGGTTAACCCGCTCTGTCTGTCCGTCAGTCTGGGGGTGGTAGGGCGTTGAGGGGGTTAGCTTGACCCCCAGGAGATCTGCAAGTTCTTTTGAGAAGCGCGAGACGAAGGCGCTCCCTCTGTCGCTAAGAATCTCTTCCGGGAGCCCGTGGTGCTTCCAGACGTGCTCTAGGAAGAGCCGGGCGATACCAGCCGAGTCCACGGATGTCACGGTGGGGATCGCGTGGATGCGTTTGGACAGACGGTCCACTACAACTAGGATGGCGTTATAACCTTTCGACTCTGGGAGCTCTCCCACCATGTCTACCGAGATCACCTGCCAACGGTGGGTGGGAACTTTATTTGGGGTGAGCTTCCCAACCTTCCGTGCGGGGAAGGGTTTGACGCGGTTACAGGTGTCGCATCCACGTACGTATCGCCCGACATATTCTGCCATCCGAGGCCACCAGTAGTCGCGGGAGATGAGCTCTAGGGTTTTCCATCGCCCTGGATGTCCCGTCGCCCGCGCGTCGTGGTGTAGCCGTACCAGATCGTGGCGGAGTTGTGGGTCTTTTGGAACGTACACCCTGCCCCGGTAGAGGACCAACTCTCCCTGTCTCTCCCACTCGTCCGACCTCAACGTTCCTTCTCCCAGTTCCCTCATGGCTTTTACCACCTGTTCGTCATGATCTCTCGCTCCTCGTACCCTCTCTAGGATGTCCGCCTCCTCACCCTCCATTGAGACTGCTTCTGTCGCACGGGCCTCGAACCAGGCCGGTTGGAGGAGGGTCAGCCCCTCATTGTCGTCCCTTCCCTTCGGGTGGTCAGCGCGGCGGGAGAGTGCGTCTGGTTTCCCCATGAGCTTCCCTGGGCGGTGGACGAGGGTGAAATGGAAGCGGGAGAGGAAAAGGGACCATCTGGCCTGGCATCGATTTAACCTCTGGGCCGTCCGGAAGTAGCCCAGGTTACGGTGGTCGGTGTAGATCTCGACTTTCTCCTCAGCACCCTCCACGAAGTGTCGCCATTCCTCGAGGGCTCGGACGATTGCAAGCATCTCTTTATCGTACACTTCGTAGTTGCGCTCTACATCCGTGAAACTTTTGGACATGAACGCTACCGGGTGGAACTCTCCATCCGGTTGGAGCTGGGAGAGGACCGCACCGGTTGCAAAGTTGGATGCGTCGCACTCGAGCCTGAAGCGGCCGTGGTCGGTAGGGAAAGAGAGGACAGGGGCTGTGGTGACGGCTTCCTTGAGGGCACGGAAGGCATCGTCTTCATCCGGGCCCCAGTTCCAGGTTTGGGTCTTCCGGGTCAGCCTGTGAAGGGGGCGGGCCTTCTCAGAGAAGTCTCTGATGAACCGGCGATAGAAGTTTACGAATCCTAGGAAGGATTGTACTTCTTTCACCTTGGTTGGGGGGGGCCAGTCGAGGACACCCTGGATCTTCACCGGGTCCATCGCGACGTTACCCTCCGAGATAACGAGGCCCAGGTACTCGATCCGGGTTCGCTCAAACTTACACTTCTCTGGCTTGAGGAAGAGCCTCCTTCTCCTCAGCGTCTCTAGGACTTCTCGGACGACCCTTCGGTGTTCCTCCAGGGTGGCCGTGAAGATCAGGATGTCGTCCATGTAACAGATGACAACCTCCCGGTCGATGAAATCCCTCAGGATGTCGTTCATCATGGTCTGGAAGGTTGCCGGGGAGTTACACAGGCCGAAAAACATCACCATGGGCTCGAACAGCCCCCGGTTGGTCGCGAATGCCGCCTTCCACTCGTCTCCGTCCTTGATCCGGACGTTGTTAAACCCCCAGCGTAGGTCCAAGGCTGAGAAGTATTTGGCGTTGCGGAGGCGGGCGAGGACGTCTGAGATGAGGGGGAGCGGGTACGAGTTCTTCACCGTAATCTCATTCAGCTTCCTGTAGTCCTGGACCAGGCGTAGGGACCCGTCCTTCTTCTTGACGAAGAAGACTGGTGCTCCCATGGGGGATTTGGACGGCCGTATGCGCCCGTTCTGTAGGTTCTCGCGTAGGAACTCGTCTAGTTCTTTCTGTTCCGGACGCGAGAGTGGGAAGGTCTTCCCCCTGGGCAGTTTGGCGTCCGGTACCAGGTCTATAGCGTGGTCCCAGGGCTTCCGGGGGGGCAATTGGTCAAAGGCTTCTTTGGAGAACACATCCCGGAAGTCCTGGTAGTGCTCTGGTACTAGCGTCTCAAACGACGCGGGCTCAGCCTCCGGGTCGCGGGCCTCTTGGGCCATCCGCTGCGAGGGGGTCATGGTGGCTCTCAGGTCATGGCCCCAGCTTGGGGGAATGATGGCAGCGTAGATCCCATCCCCAGGCTCCAGTACCGGGTCCTGATCATTTTGTATTCGCGGTTGTCTGCAGGAGGACGGGCAGCGGGACATGACGACTCTCTGTCGTACCCAGTCCACTTCTGGGTTGTGGTGCAGCAACCACGAGTGTCCTATGATGAGGGACTGGCGCCCGAGATTTGCAACCGCGAAGCGTGCCCGCTCTGTGTGTCGCCCGAAGGTCAGGAGGGCTTCTAGCTCTTCTGTTATAGCTCCATTTTCGTTCGGGGTTCCATCGACATTACGGACGGGAATGGGTTGGGGAAGGGGGTTGTCTCTAGGTTGTGCTTTCGGACGAACTCGGGGCTTACGAAGTTCCCGGTGGCTCCTGAGTCCAGGAGGGCTGACACAGATACCGACGCGAGGGAGGTTAGGGCGGTCAGTTTCACTGTGAGGTTAAGAGATCTGGGGGACTGCTTGGAAAGGACGTAAATGGCGGGGGGGAGACTGCTACCTCGGGCGTTGCTGCCCTTGGGGTCTTCTCGTTCTCACGGGTGGAGGATGCGTTTCTCCTCTTTTTCTTCGCGATGACTCGGTGAAACTTTGGCATTGGCGTTGGCTTACGCGCGCTGCGGTATTTACACGAGCTATCTTCTACGGGCGGCCGGGACGCATCCCTTACCGGTCGCCTGCCTGAAAATCCCTCTGAGGTTCTTCCTCTGGTTCCCCCTCCACCGTCTCTGTCCCTTCGGTCAACTGCCTCTTCAGCCCTTCCATCAACGTCCTCAGGTCTTCCGGGTGGAGACGTCGTACTCGGCTGACCCTGGGGTGTGGGCATTCTCGCGCGAGATGACCCGGGGTGTTACAGTTGTAGCACCGTCTCTGGTCAGTCCTCGACCTGTCGAGATCCATCGGCTGGGGGCCCGTCCCTGGTGTAGGACGGGCTGCTGGGTGGGGGGCGGAGGTGCAGGAGCAGGTCGTGGGGGGTTCTGCGCGGGTCGGGTCTGGGATGGGGTCACGGTCAGCGGAGGTCGGGCTGGCGGGAATGGGGGTCTAGGTGGGGGTGCGCGTGGTTGGGTGGCTTGGAAACGTCGCCACTGGTTGTCCAGAAGCGTGGCTTCGCGCTTCCACTCAGTCCAAGTGGTGGGCATGGGGCGGAGGCGGTATATACTCTCCCTGAGCCGCGAGTTAATCGCTTGCTCAAACCGGTCGACCAGCCCGACATCGCCTAGCCTCGAGGCGGGTCCCAATATCTCGAACTCCTGGATGACCTTATCCATGGAGTCAGTCCCTTGGCGGATGACTGCCAACTTCTGCCGAGCTGTGGCCTCCCGGTTCGGGTCTTGAAACATGGCATCGAGTTCCATGTTGAACTCGTCCATGGTTATGGTGGGGGAGGTGGCTGTCAACAGGGTGATCGTCCGTTGTGTCGCCCACGCCCCTGCGGGTCCTCCCTTCATGTAGGAGAGGACGAAGAGGATCTGGGATAGTTCGGTAGGGAACTCGGCTGCGCGGACATGGAAGTAGATCCCGCACTCGGCCTTGAAGCGATCGAGGTCTTCACTGGCTCCTGAGAAGGGAGTGGGGGCAGCGACCTTCGGTGGTTTGGGTCTGGGCGCGAGTGTGGGTACGGGCGCGGGTGCAGGGGCGGGTGCGGGTGCAGGTGCGGGTGGGGGGTGGTTGCGGGTTTGGCTCTCCACAATGGCTTGGAGCTCCTGGAAGCGGGCCAGCAGGTCGTCATACTGTTCTTCTGACACCATGGCTGGGGAGATGGGTGAGGCGGGGGAAATAAGGTTAAAACCTTCTTCTGCTGTCAGGGACGCGTCCGGGGTCGAGAGGGCCTGGGGGTAATGCCCGGCACTGAGGCCGTCGCGGGGTGTGGAGCGGGCGTGCGTACTGGCGGGCCCGATCCGGGACAGTGGTCCCTGGCCACTCAGACTGAAGTGGAGAATGTGTTATTATTATTAAAGAGGAAAACTATACTACTTACCTGAAGTGGAGAATGTGAGAAGAAGGTTACTTCTTCGGTTCCCACTTCAGGTACATTTATGTACATGCGGCTTGAGTCACATGACAGGTGCCACGTCATCCTCGGAGGCAGCCGCAGGCATCTGGGTGTCCCCGTGGGGGATCCCGAGAGCGTCCACTACATGCGCGCGTGCTGGGCACAGTGGGAGGCCGTCCGGGGTGTGTGAGCCGGACGGGTCAATAGTACATCGATACAAGGGAAGGTGGTCCGTGTAGATAGAAAGAAATAAACAGGAAGAGGAACATGAGAAGAATGAAATAAAGAAAGGGGAAAGAAAAGGGAAAAGAGGGGGGAGGAGAGGGAGGAAGGAGGGGGGAGGGGGATAGACAGCGGGGAGCGGGTGTGGTGTGGCCAGGTGGGCCCGGGTGGGCCCGGGTCAGGCGGGTGTGCCCTGACACTCGGGAACTGGAGGTAAGGTCAGAATTCCGGCAGTGTCTAGGTTCTGATTATTGGCCAAGTCTCACGCAATAAGGCAGGGGGCCAGACATGGGGTTGGGGGCTGGTTAGGATGGGTTTCGGGTCGGCAGATTCGCCTATCGGCATTGGTTCGCCGCTGATGGAGCCCTGGGATTTGTCGGTCATGACAGCAAGGCCCTCGATATACAGCTACACTTCACCTCGGGATACCACCCTGAAGGCGACGGTCAAACCAAGCGGATGAACCAAACCCTGGAGCAGTATCTCCGCGTTTATTGTAACTACCAGCAGGACAACTGGTTGGAACTCCTGCCCCTTGCCGAGTTTGCCTACAATAACACCCCAAATGCTACCACAGGGGTTTCACCGTTCTTTGCCAACAAGGGGTATCACCCCAACCTTGCCGTCCACCCCAAGCGAGATCTGACCTCGGCGTGAGCACAAGAGTACTCGGTCGATCTCGACTCCCTCCACCAGTTCCTCTGTGAAGAAATGACCCACACCCAGCAGTGCTACCAAGGCCCTGCAGACGCTCGACGGCTCCCCGCACCGCCGTTCGACATCGGCAGCTCAGCGTTCGTCAAGGCCAAGTATTTCTGCACTACTAGGCCATCAGTGAAACTTGCCAAGAAGAACCTTGGGCCGTTTGAGATCATTGTGCAGCCAGGTTCTCATTCACACACACTCCACCTCCCCAACACCATGAAGGCTGTGCACCCAGTCTTTCATGTCTCCCAACTTGAGCCCGTGATACCCAATTCCATCCCTAACCGGGAACAGCCTCTGCCACCGCCAGTTGAGATCGACAGCGAACTCGAGTACGAGATCGCCGAGATCCTGGATTCCAAGACTGACCGATGGCACAGCTGCAAGCTGCTGTACCTGGTACGTTGGCTTTGGGTACAAAGGCACTGATGAGGAAACCAAGTGGCTCCCCACTATGGAGCTGGAACACACCTCAGATCTCGTTGCTGATTTCCACACACAATATCCAGCGAAGCCGGGACCACAACACGCTTGATGACAGAGGATGGGATTGTTAATCGGTAAAGGCAGAATCTGTCAGAGACCTGATCGAGACGAGGGAGTGTCTCCGTGATGGAGGGCTTCGGCCTCAGTGACTTATGCCAGGAGCGCTGTGCCAAGTAAACACATCCATGCCCTAACTTACTAACTGGCAACCAGAACTGAAGAGGGTAAACTCTAGTCGATTTTATTACTGGAGTGTAACCTATGTACAAGTTAAGTATATATAGTTACAGCGAGGGCGGGTCCACAAATGGCGGACACTGAGGAAAAAGATTCCATGACAAAATCATGCGGACGTGAGGATTTTGTAGAAAATCTTGGCAAGGGGTAGGATTCTCTGTGACAGGATTTTCCGTCGATCTTGCTGCATGACAGGATTGCGGTTCCAGGCTATCTAAAATCCTGCACAAGGAGGATTTTATCATCAAAACTTGTATACACTATAATTTTCAGCCATAATATTACTATCTTGTAACGCATGTTATGACATATATTCAAGGATCCGCTGCGATCTACAACTGCCCACATGGATCCACCTCCCCAACCCTGAGTCGACCAGCAACGGTACATGCAGCATCTAGATCCACAACCTCGACGTATGAAACTGTTTTTAAATATGCTAGTTCAGAAATTGCATCATGTCTGGTTTTGCGATTACAGCGCATTTTGATATCAACGTTGACTTTGGAAGGAGGCCAAGCCTCATTTCTCTTCGGCTCTTCACGCTCATGTCCCTGAAACCCCCAAAAAAGATAGTGCAAGTTGTCGAAGGAATGTGATGTTGAGTTTTTCGAAACAGGAAGTAGCAAACATGTCGGGGTGGAAATCGATGACAAGGGGAAATGGGGTGTAGGAAATGAATCTAAGGGCGTCACAGAACGTCAGAATGGCGACTCAGGTGGGAGACGAAAGCCAGAAACAACAACGTGAACGCACCTAAAATCGACCAATTAACCAAAACTCATGCATCCAACCCTCAAGATCCATTCACATCAATGCAAAGGGACTGCACGAAGAAGCCCCATCATCACAGACTCCACTCCTCATCGATCGAGCCCGAAGCGCCCAGAAGGTCTTCCAAAAGATATAGCAACTCGCCGCAAAATCACTTCACAACAATCATGAGGCCACGAGCCAAAAGGGTGCCTCGGGTTGGACTTAGGGGAATACAAAAATGCTAGCGGGCATCTACGAGTTGTGGTGTTCCAGAGAAGCTGTCATCCATAGGAATGATGGAGGCCTTAGTTTGGGCCTATTAATGGATGTAAATGCTGGAAGCAGAGTAGCAGAGGCCCAATAGTAATGGGATGTTGCAACTGAGGGAGTTGGGACTTCGACGCATTGTGTCGGTGTGTTTGGTGTTGTTTATGTTGGCCCTCGGGTTACTTCAATCCCAATCTCACTCTCTGTGAACACAACTCACTTACCATGCCTCAATCTAGCCAGAAGTGAGCAATTGATCGGGGGCAGGGGAGCCTAGAAGCGGCACGTGAAGGTGTGCCCTTTCTCTTGGAACAATGCACTTATGTGTGGTTTACATTCGTGCCATGAGAGCTCCTGGCAGAAGTTAACACGTGTAAGGAGTTACTTAAACTGTTTTTTTGTCTTCAAAAACCGACTAGAGTCAAAGAAACACGTCCAGGGCCGATTCCAATGCCATGCGGCTCTGAGATTGACCATAATGTGCGTAAGCCCTCTCATATTATCAAATCTGATGACCTTCAGGTCAGATACCATCAGGTTCCCCCAACTTGTCGCTTCGATCTCAAAACCTGTCACTGGTACTAGGGCATTGGCAAGAAATCGCAAGGTGGCCAACCATTACTGGGTACATTCTTACCATGTACTGTTGTTATGAGTAGACTGTGGTGATCAGCAGCTGCACTCGCGAGATAACAAGGGACTAAAGTAAGTACCAAAGTTGACTATTATTGCATTTAACTATGGCGCTTTTTATATCTAGGCCATGCTACAAGGTGATTGGTGCACAGACCAATCAGGAAGGCAGTGTTGCATGTTTGGGATGTTGCACGCTAGCACTGTGCATGGGACATGTTGCCTGAACGGTGACAAGACTCATAATCCAACATGTACAGGTGAGTGCTTAACATCTCACCATGTGCTTCTCACTAGTAACGGTGCTAGGCAAACCGCAGTATAATATGTCGCCCTGAACCTCACCCCTATGCTTTTCTCCAACAATGCTCACGGCACTCTTGACCCCCCGTTGTTCGCCTCAACTTTTTTGCTGTCTCTCTCCACCCAACCTTGCACCCCACTCCTCAGCCTCCATATGTTCCCTCCTCGACCACATGTCCATTAGGCATCATTCCTCAGCATCGGTGACATATTCAAGTAGGCAGCCCGCTATAGCGGTCAGGCCTGTCAGAGTCTTGTTCACGGCCAGGATTGCCTTGTGGATCCGCGCAAGTTGATCCTCAGTGGAATGCTCTCCCTCATCGTCCAATTCGTCATCGTCCACTTCCAACACCTCTGCATCCTCCTTAGGCCCCTTCACTCGTGGGCACTTTGCCACAGGTGACATCCAGTCCCTGCATCGACACTTCTGCTTCAGTCTCTGGCACTCGGCGCAAACACCGTGATTGCCTGTACCCAAGACGCAGGCAACCTTATGCTGGACACAACGATTGCAAGGTGGGGGATCGTCTCCCACTGTAGATGGTCGGTTACTGGTCACAGGACGCTGTGATCAAGACAATCAGGATGATCAGTAGCACCCTGCGCCCCCGATCAGTCGACCAGGACTACTCACCTTCCCCGTCACCGACTCAGCCATTTTCCTTCTCTTCTTTTCCTCTTCTTCAGCAGTGAGACGAGCTGCTGCTAGTCGCTCTGCCTCGCGGCGAGCCTCTTCTGCACGATGCAATTCCTCCACATGATCAGCCTCAACCCAGCGCCGTCTGTGGCATTCTTGGCGCTTCTGGAGCATGAGCTCCTGCTCATTGCCAGAGTCGTACTGGAGGTCTTCAATTTTCCAGGAAGAGAGGTCCATCGCACGAGCCTTAGGGGGCATCTTGGTTTGCAACAGCAAAGTTAAGTCCTTTTGTTCAGATCGCCATTGGAATCAAACCCGGCATTGGCTGCAGGATTCTCACGCACACATGGGACTTCAAGGGTTCAGTCCCAAGAGGGGGATACTGTCACGACCCAGCGATTCCCACAGTCAGGTGACCACTCCCCACACCTTCTCCCTTCTCCGCTTCGACCCCATCAACTCTGCTGCCTGCCCAATGCCGCCTGGACAAGCCTGTCACGGGCCTATGAGTCATTCCTTATCACGCTTGTTTTCTTGATGGCCGTGCACAGCCGTCCTTCTCCCATGCTCTTTGTTTGTTTTCATTCCTTCTTAAGCCCGCCTGCAATCTCCATGAGATCTGGTGACTTATTTCTATTCATTCCATTACACTTAAATACCGGTTGTATACTACCTCGTACTTTAGTTCGAAAATCAACTAGGGTTACCACCTGCACTCCCTGTCTGACTCAGTCGCACCCTCTGCCCTCTGAAATATCAGGGCCGTGTCAAGTATGAGGCACAACGCTCACGAACGAGTCGTTGAAGCCGAAACCCTGTTTCGCCACGATTGTCATCCCCACCCTTAATGGGCTGTTACGCCAGAGTAGCAGACCTTAACGGTCGCCGATGGCGAGTCACGGTAATGTTTTCCCATGCCCTGACAAGGGGCCCCAGCCACTACCTTTGATGACTTCGCCACGGAGCTGGACTCTATGTTTGCCAACCCCAACCACCAAGCCACTGCCCACCAGAAACTTGTCTCGCTCTGACAGGGGAATGAACCAGTGGACAAGCTGGTCCAGCTTTAAGCTGTATGGCCCTATTTTGCAGATGGGAGATGTTGCCCTGGTGGACCGCTTCGAGCATGCTCTCCACCCCTGGCTCCATGAGAGCATCTACTGCCTCCGGCCCATGCCCACAACCTGGGCTGAGTGGAGGTGTGAGGCCTCAGTTCTTGACAACGAATGGCAGTGATTCCAAGCCACCCAACCTCACCTCCCAGCCACCAAGCCATCCCCCTTCCTCTCCCAACCTGCTCCAGCACCCATGCACCCTGCCACTCCAGCCACCATCCCGACCCCGGCCCCAAAGCCAGGCCCCCAGCCTACAGACCTGGACCACATGCGCCCTCCCTGGGAGGAGCAGAGATGAGCAGGTCTCTGCTTCAACTGCAACTGTTACGGATACGGAGTCTCCAACGACCATATCCGTCACATGGTCAAAGACTTCTCCTCATTATCGTTCCTCCCCTCTTTCTCCCTTCCGTCCTCTATCCCGATACCCTATCCTCCTTATCCGTTCTACCCCTTTCCCCCCCCCTCGTGCAAAGCTTTCCCCAACTGGGGTTTTGGTGCTGGCCGAGGTTATTTGTGTTTCGCGGGATTTCCCGCGACCTTACCATTTGTAGATAGTCACGCGTCTTGTACGGAAACCGCCGAAGGCGGTTCCTGCTAACTAACTAACAACTGCTCTACAACTGTCTCGTGTACCGTCTTCTGTAACAACCCTCCCTGTGACTCAACTGAACCTGTGTGACTGTACAACTCTCAATATGTCTTATAAGTCTGGTTATATCGAGTCCTCTAACGGCCCTCGCCGCGAGAACTCGAAGTCGAGAGTCGAAGACTCTTGACAGGTGTATCGTCCTATTGAACCTGTACCCTATGGGTCTTCATCACTCCGCTCTCCCCCCAGTACTCAACATACATCGTCCCATCACGATCATGGTGATCGTGAACACTATGAGGCCCACTTACCCACGATGCCGGCACGTTCGCTACGCGAACGCCAAGTAGCCGCCCATCCACCGTCTGTTTCTTCCTTTGCCAGTCATCATATGTCCCCGCCAACGGTACGTTCCCTTTGGGAATGCCAAGTCACCGAAGGCCCTAATAGTCAGCCCTCATTGCATGCCTACGATATCAACCCGCTACCAGTACGTTCGCACTGCAAACGCCAAGTACCCGATGGCAACTACGCGAAGCTCTCACCCATCTCACCAGTCGCGACCTCGCACACGGTACGCTCCATTGAGGAGCGCCAAGTATCCGTGGCCGACCCATCTGTCCTGATATCTCCGACTATCTATCACCAATCCCTTAATAGCTCACTACATCACCCATCGCGATCGATGGGAATTCGATCGTCCACTCCCAGGTCAGACTGGGATCACTCATCGATTACACTTCCTGTTATGGTACAAACTAGACATGACTCTCGTCTTCCCACTATAAGAACGGATCGAGGAATGGGGAATTTCCCCCATCCCTGTAACAGCAACCAACCAGGAGCAAGCCCGCCTAGCCCTGGAAGACCTCCAGGTGATTGCGGACCTACTAAGGGACCACCCTCAAGGACCAGATCAGGTGAAAGTGGACGAAGTGGGGGAGGAACTAGCTGAGGATTTTTGAGAAGGCAACCAGTGAAGGATGTGCCCTTGTCATATCCATACCAACTCTGCCTCACCTCCGCTCTACTCTGCCACAGCTCCGGTCCACCTCCAGTCTGTCCTCCCCCCACACCTCTGCCATACCCTCTGGTTCACCTCCACCTCCAATCTCTGGTACCTTCTCCAGTACCTCTTATCCTCATCTTAAATGTTTATTAATATTTCTGCCTACCCAATATTACTATGGACCCCCTAGGACCTCTGCCACCCCCACAATGGCTTCCCACTCTCCAGTAGCTGTTGCTAATTCCACCCTTCACCTACCCACTCCACAATGCTTGATAAGGGAATTCTCGCATGAGCTCACCAACCCAGCAAGTGGGTAAGTCCCCCTTGGGTTTTCCCCTTTGTTCCCATTTGTCTTGTATTATGCATATAAGTCCTGTACTGTAGTTGATGGCACCTCAGTGCAAAATCGACAAGACTATCCCCCAGAGTTCATGCCCCTTGTTCTGAAGTTAAGGACCAAACTCTTAAAGCGTTACCAAATGTAGGCACAGCACTCCTCTCCAAGTCGCTGAGGCCATGGTCCTCCCGCCCATTCTCTACCTCCAGCCCCCTTCCAGGGAAAGGTCCAGGGACACTGCCCTCCTCGCATGTCTTTGACAGCCCTGGCTGCTGTAATGGGTCTATCGCCTAGACTCGAGACAGAGAGAAGAGGGAGGGTGGTAGTGTGCATGGGTGTGGTTCATGGGGCCGGGTTTTGGTCCGTGGGTGCTACTGAGTCTGCAAAAACCTCAAACAAACACTCACCTATGTCTTGGACGTCAAGGCTGAGTATTATGATGATAGGGGTCTTAGACGTAAGCAACTAGCTCAGAGGGGGCGTTAGGGTCGTGGATGGCATCTTTGCCACTTGGATGTAACTTCTGCTTTGTCCTTCATGGGTCTATTCAGTACTAACTTGTTATGTACAAGCTATTATCTAGTTTGTATGAGTTGGAAATAAAATGAATGGCATGGGGGAACGTAAACGGGCCGTTAGGCAACCGTAAATAATGAATATCCAATTGGGAACAAAGAAACAATAAAAGAAATATGAATGAATGGGGAACATATCGAAATGGGAATTGTGAAAGTTAACTCCGCAACACTTTGCCACAGCGCCCGCCTATCCTCCCGTCAGCAACCTCCTCGTCTCCAGCTTTCCAACGAGCCCTTATTCGTCCCATTTGGTGCAGTAGTTCTTGAGATGTGGCCATTGACAGGTGCTGTCAAGACCACATGAGACCCTACACCATGCTGAACCATCCGAGTATGGGGTTTCCATTCTGGGAACTGCTCCGTGGGTGAAGGAGGAAGGTATAGCATCACCAACGGGTGGATAAACGGCTGGGTTTTATGTGTGGGTATGGAGGTCTGGAGAGGGGGGTGAAATTGGCGGCATGGTTGGGCATGGGAATTTTGCTTGGGGTTGTTGGGAATGATGGGGAAAATAAGGAAAAATAGGGAATGGGTGTATGGAGTGTTGGATAGTGTGGGGATGAGCAATGGAAGCGTCAGAGGGTATGTGGTGTATGTTGGTGGCCAAATTCCGCAGAATCCGACTTTTTGCAGTGCACGGAGTTGTCCCCACAACACCACCCCCCAGCATCACTGTATCCACATGTAGATATCATGGTAATCCCAAGACTACTGCATGACCTAAACTACACCGAGTGATTGCTAAGAAAAGAAAAGCCACACCTACTAACCCCACAAGGAACAGCTCCCCAGATGCAGTAGCTGAAGTGGCTGTCCCCCCACCTGCGATCTATGTACTGTCCAAGCGTCCCCCCCGATCCCTTAACCCCCTGGTGAAGCTGACTGCCACCACATCCCTGGCCTCAGTTACCACCTCTGCCCTACTAGACTTGGGAGCTACAGGGATGTTCATAAGTGTCAGGGCACACCCACCTGACCCTGTGCTGCACCCCACGCCGTACTGCCCCACTCTGCTCCCCCCGCTATCACTCCCTGTCCCTCCTTTCCCCTTTTCCTTTTTCTCTCTATTTCTATTCCACAGTCGATTTCCCTTTTCTCCATGTACCACTACACACCTGACCCCACCCCTCCTGATCGCCACATGCGCCACACACGTTCCCACCTACTGAGTGACCACCTCCAGGATCTCCTGTGGAGACATCCAGGAAGGTGTGGCTGTGTGCGGAGATGATGTGGCTCCCTCCATGTGACCCTAACCACTTGTATATAATAGCACATGGGGTGGGAACAGAAGAAGCAGCCTTCTTCTCGACTTCCCACTTCAGACTAAGTGGTTGGGGATGCTCACCCTGCGACAGGACTGCTGCTATGCATAGCTGACACCTGTCCCATCAAGTCCCTCGTGCCGGGACCTTGCCGCTTTCGGAGCTGTCCCTGACAGCAGAAGAAGGCTTTAACCTCATTTCCCCCACCTCCCCTATCTCTCCTGCTATGGTGACCGAAGAGCAGTATGACGAGCTGCTGTCCCGATTTCAGGAGCTTCAGGCCATCATGGAGAGCCAAGCCCAGAACCACCCCCAGCTGCACCCACACTGGCACTGTAAGGGGTTGGTGTAGGTGCCAACCCTGGTTAGCCTAGTTCCTCAGGCTGCCAACAAAAGTAACTTGTATGAAGTTATTATTTGCAACAGTATGGGAGGAAAGGCTAAGTTGCTCTTTCCACTTTCCCACACTATTGTATGTACTTTGTATATACATGTTTATTACAAGGCAATTATACAATGATGTAATGGGAAATAAGGGGTGGGGTTACCACTCCTTACAGGCACCGATGCCTGCACCAGTGCCCGCACCCCCCCCAGACCCAAACTGCCTAAAGTTGCCCCCCCCACCCCCTTCTCTGGAGCAACTGAAGACCTAGACCACTTCAAGGCTGAATGCGGCATATACTTCCATGTTCGAGTGGCAGAGTTCCCCAATGCCCTCTCCCAAATCCTCTTTGTCCTGTCTTACATGAAGGGAGGAACTGCTGGGGCATGGGCAACACAGTGCACCATCACGCTACTAACAATGGGTTCCCCCAGGCTCACCATGGATGAGTTCAACATGGAACTTGATGCCATGTTCCAAGACCCGAACCATGAAGCCACGGCCAGGCAGAAGCTGGCCACCCTGCGACAAGGCACCGACTCTGTGGACAAAGTCATCCAAGAGTTCGAGATCCTCGGCCCTGCCTTGCAGCTAGGAGATGTAGGACTAGTAGACTGCTTCGAGCAAGTGATCAACTCCCAGCTCTGGGAAAGCATCTACTGCCTCCACCCCATGCCAACGACCTGGGCCAAGTGGAAGCGTGAGGCCACCCTCCTGGACAACCAGTGGCGATGCTTCCAGGCGACGCAGCCCCACTTGCCCCCAGCCAGGCCCCAACTCCCACCTGCAAGATCCCTACTCCCTACCACCTTCCCGCAAGCTTGTCCAGCCCCTGCACTGCTGTGCCCCCCACCTGCCGCTGCACCGCCACCTCCCACAGCCTGCCCTGCAGTGGGGGGAGGGCCGCAACCCATGGACCTTGATTGCTTGAGGACTGACCAAAGACAAAATGGGCTTTGCTACAATTGTAATGCACCAGAGCACATCGCATGAGACTGCCTGCAACCGAAAATCCGCCAACCCAGACGGATGCACCCGGAGGACCTCAGGGCACTCATGGAAGGGCTGAGAATGCAGCTAGTGGATGAGCTGGAGATGGATAGAGGGGAAGGGCAGGAGGCAGAAGCCCAAGAGGATTTTCAGGAAGGTGACCAGTGAGGGACGTGTCCCGGCTGCCTGCAGGCGATAGTATCAACTCGTGTAGATACCATGAGGTGCCTAAGTCGGTGCTGATGTCTAAATTCCACCAAGTCATCGCCAAGAAAAAGAGGAAAACCACATCCTCAAGCAGAGAGACACCAAGTGCGGCACCGGAGGTAGCGGTCCTGCCACCTGGCATCTACATGCTGTCAAAGCAACCCCCCAGATCCCTCAACCTAGCCATAAAGCTAACCACCTTGACCTCCCTTGCTACTGTCTCTGTATTAGCCCTCTTAGACTCGGGAGCCACCGGAAACTTCATAAGCCCCGAGTTTGTCAGAAAGCATGGGCTCGAGACAACCCTGCTCCCCCAACCCATTCCTGTCCACAACGTCGATGGGACCCCAAATGAGAACAGGGCCATAACTGAGGAACTAGAGGCCCTCCTGATGTTTGGACGGCACATGGAGCAGGCCTGCTTCGCCGTCGCGAACCTTGGACAGCAGTCCCTCATCATAGGACATTCGTGGTTGCTGCACCACAACCCAGAGGTAGACTGGATGTGGCAAAAAGTCAGTATGTCTCGCTGCCCATCCTCCTGTCAGTCGACACGAGGACATGCTGACCAAGACCCTGTAGTGGAACCAGGGGATGGGATTTACACTGCTATCATCCCTCCAGGGTGGGGACACGAACTGAGAGTGACCACAACGCCATCTCAGCAATGGCCCAGGAAGCCTGCAAACCAGAAGCAGAGCCTGTGCCATTTGAGGCGCTAGTCCCAGAGCAGTACCAGGACTTCCGGGACATATTCTTGAAAGAGGCCTTCGACCAGCTGCCCCCATGGAAGCCCTGGGACCACACAATAGACCTGGTGCCAGATGCCAAACTCCCAAGAGGGAGGACCTTCCCTCTGTCACAACCAGAGCAGAAGGAACTAGATGAGTTCCTGCACAAGAACCTGCGGAATGGGTGCATACGGGCATCCAAATCCCTGATGGGAGCCCCAGTCTTCTTCATCAAGAAGAAGGATGGATCGTTGCGCCTAGTCCAAGATTACCGGAAGCTCAACAAGATCATGGTCAAAAACTCATACCCCCTCCCACTCATTTCAGACGTCCTCACATGCCTCCGAAATGCCAAGTACTTCTCGGCACTAGATCTGCATTGGGGATTTAACAACGTCTGCATCAAAGACAGCAACAAGTGGAAGGCAGCGTTTTCGACCAACCATGGGCTATTCAAGCCCACCATTATGTTTTTTGGCCTGTGTAACTCCCCAGCGACTTTCCAAACAATGATGAATGACATCCTCCGAGACTTCATCGACTGGGAGGTCATCATCTGATGGACAACATTTTGATCTTCACTGCCACCCTGGAGGGGCACCGGAGGGTTGTCCAAGAGGTCCTAGAGACGCTGCGGAAGCAGAGACTCTTCTTGAAGCCAGAGAAATGTAAGTTTGAGCAGAAACAGATCAAGTATCTCGGCCTCATCATCTCCAAGGGAAGCGTCGCGATGGATCCCGTAAAAGTCCGCAGAGTTCTCAACTGGCCAACCCCAACCAAGGTCAAAGAAGTACAGTCCTTCTTGGGGTTTGTCAACTTCTACTGCTGGTTTATCAAAGACTTTTCTGAGACTGCCTGCCCCCTCCAGGCTGACTTGCAAAACCAAGGCATGGGCCTGGGGACTAGATGAAGACCATGCTTTCCATGCCCTTAAAGATGCCGTCACCTCACCCCGGTCCTTGCCTTCCCCACCAATACAGGTCGCTTCAAACTTGAGTGCGATGCCTCTAACTTCATGACTGGCATGGTACTATCCCAGCTCCAGATGGACAGAGAGTTCCACCCTGTAGCCTTCATGTTCAAGAGTTTCACAGATGTAGAGCGTAACTATGAGGTGTATGATAAGGAGATGCTCGCGATAGTGTGCACCCTTGAGGAGTGGCAGCATTTCCTACAAGGAGTGGAGGAGAAAGTCGAGGTCTGCACTGACCACCACAACTTAGGATATTTCCACACCGTGCAACAGCTGAACCAGCGCCAAGCGCAGTGGTCACTCTTCCTCTCCCAATTCCACTTCACCCTCATCCACTGCCCTGGGAAACTCATGGGAAAGCTGGACATGCTCTCATGCCGCACAGACCACCCAGAAGGCAAGGACGACAATGATGGGCTAACCCTCTTTCAACCTGCTTGGTTTGAGGCCCATGCAGCAGAGGCAGTCTTGGTGGAGGGTGAAGAGATGACTATCCTCGAGAGGATCAGCAGGGCGAAAGACCTGGATGAAAAGGTGGTGAAGGCGATGCAGGAACTGGGGGAGGGCACACTGAGGTCGGACAAGTGGGAGAAGCAGGGAGAGCCGGTTCTGTACAGAGGGAAGGTATACTGTATGTCCCAAAAGACCCACAGCTCCGCCACGACCTGGTGTGGCTACACCACAACGCGCAGGTGACGGGGCACCCAGGGCGGTGGAAAACCCTGGAACTTGTCTCCCACAACTACTAGTGGCCATGGATGGCAGAGTATGTTGGGCAGTACATCTGTGGATGTGACACCTGCAACTGTGTCAAATCCTTCCCCTTCCCCAAAGTGGGGAAGCTCATTCCGAACGAGATCCCTGCCTGCTGCTGGCAAGTGAGTTCAGTGGACTGATTGGAGAGCTCCCCGAGTCAAAAGGCTACAATGCCATCCTGGTTGTAGTGGATCGCCTATCCAAACGTGTCGATGCAATCCCAACAGTGATGATGGTGGACTCAGTGGGGATCACGCAGCTTTTCCTTGAACATGTCTGGAAGCACCATGGTCTCCCTGAGGAAATCCTCAGCAACAGAGGGAGCGCCTTCATCTCACGATTCTCAAAGGAACTTGCGGACCTCCTCGGCGTCAAGCTCACCCCCTTGATGCCCTACCACCCCCAGACAGATGGGCAGATGGAGAGAGTAAACCAAGAGGTAGAGGCCTACCTCCGAGTATTTGTCAACCACCGCCAAGACGATTGGGCAGACTGGCTCCTGCTAGCAGAGTTTGCCTATAACAACTGTGTCCACTCCTCCACTCGCCACACCCCTTTTGAGCTTGATACTGGCCAACACCCCAGGATGGGGACAGAGCCCACATGCACATCCAAGGTAGAAGCTGCTGATGCCTTCTCATCAAGGATGATGAAGATGCAGGAAGAGGCAAAGGTGGTGCTAGAGCATGCAGCAGACGAGATGGCCCACTACTATGACCAAAACCGTGAGGCAGCCCCTACGTACCAAGAGGGCGACTGGGTCTGGCTCAGCACCCAAAATTACACAACCAACCGCCCAACCAAGAAGCTAGACCATAAATGGACTGGCCCCTTCATGATCGTTAAAGTTGTCTCCCCTGCTGCCATCAAACTCCGCCTCACCACCTGACAAAGAGGGATCCACCCAGTTGTATCTGTGATGAACATCAGACTGCACCGCCCTGATGAAATTGCAGAATGCCCTGCCGACCCCCACCCAGGCCCAGACCTCATAGATGGAGAAGATGTCATATCCCGGAATCCCGACCCCGCGCACTCCCACCACATCACACCTTCCTAACAACTTCACCATCCCCTACACCATGCCTCCCCACTCTCCAAGTCACCTTCCCTCCTGACTGTCTCAGCTCCGGTCTGGTTGTGGCACACCGAACCTTGGCCACTCCCATCCCGGAACCTCGGTCCCGAGTCGGGACATTCGGAGACCCCGGATTTGCTCCGATACCCCAACAGACCTCCGATATCCCGTGACATGCCCTTAAACCCTTCCTCCACCCATTTCATTTATTTGAGTCACCTAACATCCTTCGGATACGCAACTCCGCTTTCGGAGCTACCCGCATCCTTCGGTGATCTCCCTCATGTTATCATTTATTAGTCACCTTCCATTCTTAGCATGACTACCTTTTTACTACCATCCAGTCGGCTAACCCCCTTTACCCATTTGTCTTCCCCATTCATTTTCCGGCCTCCAACTCCGCCCTCCTTGGCCCGATACCTCGGTTCCCCATTTAGATATCGTTCGGTACCTTTCGGTGTTTTCCCATTTTGTCATTTCGGACTTTGACTAAAGTCCTCCCCATCCTCCTTTTAAATACACGTAGATTAGAACCTGTAGTTCCTCAGTTCTAATCTCGACTAAAATGCCACCCAAAGTCCCTCTGAGTGATTCCCATCCCCGTTCTACAAGACACCTCAGACATAAGAAATACAAGGACTAACTGAGACGTAACAGAGGCACAGCACTCCCTCCGAGTCGCTGAGGCCGCGTCCTTCTTAGAGCCTCTTGTACCATCCAGCAGAACCGGGCTCCCTGAGAAGCTTCGGTTCACTACCGGAGCCCTTGGACTCCCCTCTAGTTGAGCCCCGCCTGCATTCGGACTCACGCATTTATCCCCTCTTCCACAACCCGGGTTTTTAACAGAAGAGGAGTACGAGGTCGAGAAAATCCTGGACTCTAAGTGGCTATGCCAAAAACTCCGGTACCTGGTAAAGTATACAGGCTGGCCACACTCGGAAAACCAATGGCTCACATGCGACCATCTGACCCACACCTCCGACCTAGTTGAGGAGTTCCATCATATGCACCCCCATGCCCCAGGGAGAGAAAAAGAGAACTGCCCAGCCACTTCGAGGCGAAGTGGCTTAAGGGGGGGTGATGTCAGGGCACACCCACCTGACCCTCCACCACACCCCACACCATACTGCCCCACTCCACTCCCCCCACTATCACTCCCTGTCCCTCCTTTCCCCTTTTCCTTTTTCTCTCTATTTTTATTCTCCATGTACCACTACACACCTGACCCCACCCCCCCTGATTGCTGCATGTGCCACATGCGTTCCCACCTACTGAGCGACCACCTCCGGGATCTCCCATGGAGACATCCAGGAAGGTGCAGCTGTGTGCAGAGATGACGTGGCTCCCTCCATGTGACCCTAACCACTTGTATATAATAGCACCTGGGGTGGGAACAGAAGAAGCAGCCTTCTTCTCAACTTCCCACTTCAGGTAAGTACTGTAGCTTTTCCCCTTTAATAATTTCCCACTTCAGACTAAGTGGTCGGGGACGCTCACCCCATGATGGGACCACTGCTATGCATAGCCGACACCTGTCCCATTGAGTCCCTCATGCTGGGACCTTGCCGCTTTTGGAGCTGTCCCTGACAATAAGTCATGACTTTGTCCAAAAACACAACCTGGAGACCATCCCCCTCCCCCAGCCGGTCCCAGTCCACAATGTGGATGGTGTGGGAGGGATGAGCCGGTAGTACCCAAACACCACCATATAACGGTCTACAGATGCTACCTGGGACCCGACACACAATCCCCCAGCCCATTGCACTTCCCCCATCATCTCTGTATTTTTTGATATTTTTCCAGACCAGGTTACGGCCACTTAGTTTCCATATCGGGCCGCTTTTACAGTATTTTCACCATAGCTCCCTCAGTTCTTCACCGATCCAGACGCATTAGGTATAGTTGGAAAGCTACAGTCAAGATGAATCGAACAAGTCCAATATCGGGAGATTTGGTGCAGCCGTTGTGGAGATCGTCGAATTCTATCGATTGTGTGGCCGCACCCATATATTTATCATGTTTTCTGTTGTTTTCTTTGTTCTATGTTGTTCTGTCCGTTTCTGTCCGTCCCTAACACCGTCGGATTGCTCGGACATTAGCTTTGGTTATATACAAACATGTATTTAGTATGATAAGAGATCTTCTCCTCCTTCCCCGCTTTAGTGCCAGTCTGACAGTACCGCATCTGGGAGTGTGTGAACGAGTTCAGTTAGGTGTAGGGCGACGTTGAGAAGGCAGGACGCCTTGCTCGGCCCTAGGGAAGGTCCACCAGTTGGTTTAGTTGGTTTTTCACGGAAGTTTGAGTTTTCGGACCTAGTAGTAGGAAGGTCTGCCAGTGTCAGGGCACACCCGCCTGACCCGGCTCCACCCGGCCCAACCTGACCCAGTACCCTGCCGGTCCACCCTTCCTTACCTCCTCCCCCTTTCCCTTCTTCCCCCCTCATCCTCCCCTCCTCAGTTTCTCCTTATCTTACTTCTTCTTTATTCTCCCTTTATTCTACATGGACGACTTTCTCTGTACCAATGTACAATTGACCCATCTGCAGCGCGCCCACCATGTACCCGGCCCGGGCACCTCGGGCGACTTCCCGCTGTGCCCAGCATGCGCGCCTGCACCAGATGCCCTCGGGATCTCCCACGGAGACACCCGGGTGGTTACGGCTGTGTGCGAGGGTGACGTGGCACCCGTCATGTGATCCAAGCCGCATGTATATAAACGAACCTGAAGTGGGAACCGAAGAAGTAACCTTCTTCTCAACTTTCCACTTCAGTCTAAGTGGCCAGGGACCACTGTCCCGCATCGGGCCTGTCAGTATGCACGCCCGATCCGCCCCCCACCAGGCTCTCGGTCCCGGACGCTACACCCGGACCCCCTCGACCCCGGACGAGTCCCTGACAGCCAGTGAGTCTGTCAATGCTGTGGTTTTGCTCCTCCCCCTTCGTTACCTGTGTGTGTGTGTGAGGGTGGTCTGCTCAGGTTCAGAGGTCTTGTGCCCCTGCAGCCTTTCAGCCCATTCTCCCTGCTTGCAACGGCACCCTGAATGAGAATGGGTCCATCCTGGAAGAGGTGGAAGCACTCCTTAGCTTCGGTCAGCACACAGAGTGGGCCCGATTTGCAGTAACCAACCTAGGCCATCAGTCAGTCATCATTGGTCATTTGTGGCTGCTGCACCACAACCCGGAAGTGGACTGGGCCCGGCAGAGAGTCACCATGTCCCAATGCCCACCTGCCTGCAGAGGCCTCAGGCCACAGCTGGCGACCCCAAAGGACCCTGACCTCACACTGGAACCCGGGGATGGGGTGTATGCTGCGGTAATCCCCCCCAGATGGGGCCATGACCTGAGAGCAACTACCACCCCATCACAGTGGCTAGCCCAGGAGGCTCAGGATGCCACCTCAGGGGAGCAACCCTTCAAAGAGATGGTGCCACAACACTACCAAGACTTCAAGGATTTGTTCTCAAAGGAGGCCTTTGATGAACTACCCCTTTGGAAACCCTGGGACCATGCCATTGTCAGAGACCAGGTTGAGACGAAGGAGTGTCTCTGTGGCGGAGGGCTTCAGCCTCAGCGACTTATGCCAGGAGCGCTGTGCCAAGTAACACATCCATGCCCTAACTTACTAAACTGGCAACCAGAACTGAAGGGGGTAAACTCTAGTCGATTTTATTACTGGGGTGTAACCTATGTACAAGTTGAGTATATATATAGTTACAACGAGGGTGGGCCCACAAATGGTGGCACCAAGCGGAGCGGAGCTAACGGGGTTAGACATTAGCCGATTGAATATTACCGACAAGTCGGGTTATGGGGTTAACGGAATGGTAGGCGATAACCCAGAAATGGAAAGGAGGGATAGGCCCAAAGGTGGGCTTTGCAGGGCAGGTGAGTGTATTGCCCAGTGGAGGTGGGAGTGCGCTAGCGGACGTTGGAGCTGTCCGGAGGCCTTTGGGGCTCCATACTTAGGGAGGTGTAGGTAATAAATTG
This sequence comes from Cantharellus anzutake, assembly GCF_015039405.1. Taxonomy (NCBI): domain Eukaryota; kingdom Fungi; phylum Basidiomycota; class Agaricomycetes; order Cantharellales; family Hydnaceae; genus Cantharellus; species Cantharellus anzutake. The sequence continues at coordinate 496,169 of NW_024066973.1, forward strand.
AAAAGGGGGGGGGTGGTGACCATTGAGGGGTACTGAGGTGATTGCGGAATACGGGAGCTCCGAGGTTAGTGAAGGAGGAGCAGAGGTAGAGCGGAGGGATCGGAGGGAGTGGGAGTCGATGGCTGGGGATGGATATGACAGCCATTGACCTTGTCCCTGAGGCCAAGCTACCATGGGGGAAGACGTTCCTGTTGTCACCCACAGAGCAGAGAGAACTCGATGACTTCCTTAGGGAAAATCTGGCCAATGGACAGATCTGCCCATCTAAGTCCCCCATGGGGGCTCCAGTGTTCTTTGTGAAAAAGAAAGATGGCTCCCTGAGGCTGGTCCAAGACTACCGGAAACTGAATGAAATTATGATCAAGAACTCCTACCCCCTCCCCCTCGTCTCTGACATCCTCACCCGACTCCACACAGCCAAGTGGTTCTCAGCCCTCGATCTGAGATGGGGATTCAACAACGTCTGCATCAAAGAAGGGGATGAGTGGAAAGCTGCCTTTGCCACTAACCGGGGGTTGTTTGAGCCAATGGTAATGTTCTTTGGACTGTGCAACTCCCCTGCCACCTTCCAAACGATGATGAATGACATTCTCTGAGACTTCATAGACCGAGGGGTTGTCATCTGCTACATGGATGACATCCTAGTGTTCACGACTACCCTGGAAGAGCACCGGAAGGTTGTCCGAGAAGTCCTTACCACCCTGAGGAACCAGAGGTTATTCCTCAAACTGGAAAAGTGCAAGTTCGAACAGCAGAAGATCAACTATCTGGGGCTAGTCATCTTGGAGAACCACGTTGCCATGGACACAGTGAAGGTGCAAGGAGTGACCGATTGGCCAGCACCCACCAAGGTCAAGGAAGTCCAATCCTTCCTTGGGTTCGTAAACTTCTATTGCCAGTTTGTCAGGGCAATAGCCCCGAACCCCGAGTCACATGTAAATTAGATACATATAGTCACGTGGGCAAGCGGGAACCTCCGGGGAACCGCTTACACACCACCGTAAAATACACTATCTTGTATCACTTATGGCCTTGTGTGCTGAGCCACCCTAAGACCTCACACTTTTTTAAGTGCAAGAGGTGTGTTTTACAACACAACCCACAACTCTACAATCTTAACATCTGACTCGGAAGCACCTATGGCGCCTAAACACGCCCGCAAGGGCAAGGTCGCATCTGCAGCGACACTAAAAAGAAACGAGCGGTTTATAAAGAAACTGCAATCTTCCATCATGGGAGATTCAAACCAAAAGCCGTCGTTAGACGACGACGAGGATCAACATGATCCGGCATTAGCAACCACCTCAGGGCTGGTCCCTGAAGGTTTTAGAAACTTACGTGGAGTAAGTGCGGGGCAAAATACCCCCAGAACTCCACAACATACCGATCTAACCCAAGCTGGGGAAGATCCCTCACCTCCTCATGAGGTGATCAACTTGTGCAAAAAATGCGTAAGCGCCGAACGATCAGCCCAAAAAGCTGATCGGATAGAGTCACAGGAAACTCCAGGGCCCCACTATCCCCTGGAGTCCTCCCTCACGTCCCCAAGTCAAGCCCCAAAGGCAGACAAAGAACAAAGGGAAGAGCCCCCGCATCGGCTATCCGAAAAACTACTGGACTTGTTCCAGGTTCCATCTGAATGGAGGACGGAAAGTGAAGATCAACTTCTTCTCAGGCTGAAAGCCCGAGAATGCACGAAAATACACCCTGAGAGCAGGATCTCCCAGAGCACGGAAGCTCCAAAAGAACTTCCGCTGTTTACACTCCCACACACCATGCCAGACAAGGCAAGGTTGCCAACCTCGGAGGAGGTCTCCAAGATAATGAAGAGGAGGCGAACTGAAATGAGGGAGTTCGCTGAGGAAGCCTTATGTAAAAGTAAGGAAAAACCAGCGAACAAACCCCTCTATGAAAGGGAAGCACCCTCCACAACGGCCTCGCCTAAACAAAGCGAGCATGGAGTGTTCACTCCAAGAACCCACTCTGGAACTCCCAGAAGCGGAAATGTCAACTGGGGAGAGTCTCTGCTCGCCCAACCAAACTTCCTCCTGGAAAACCAGGAATCGCGCATAATAAACGCGATAAACTCGATCCAAAAAAAGATCAAGGAAACGAACCATAATAGCATGGCTCGTCTAGAGATAACTCTAGAAAGAATGGCCAACGCAATCGATGCGTTGACTGAAAAAATCAGCGAACAAACAGATTTGCTGAAGGAAATAAATTTCTCACAAAAAAGTGAGGAAACAAATAAACACCCCTGGACCATGGTCCAGGACATAAATAGAACTCGTGAAAAATTCACGAAAAGAACCACCAGTGAAAGCACACTGGAATATCATCAGCGACTCGACAGAGACGCTAAGGAGATCCTTCTCCCAAGGATAGGAGAAGACGATGCCGAAAGAAGGCATCGTTCAGAGATTAGGAGGAGAATTGGCACATACCAAAGGTTCGGCCAAATGTCCACTTATGATGGACCTCTCGAACAGAGAGGTAACTCATTCACACCCTCTCAAAACAATGAGAGAATACAAATGCAACTTCAGGCGAATTCGCCTGAAACCAAAGAAATGCTGCGAGGAAGATTTCCCCCAGCAAAAACCTGCCCAAAGGAGAGATCTCCATTGGATAGCGACCCCGCGAAGGCAGGGGAGCAAGAAGAGTACCTGGAGAAATGGTATGAAAAGGCCATAAGAATGGCCGAAGTGAGAATACTCACTCCCTACCCAGAAGGAGTGAAACCAGAAGCCCTAAAGAATGGGCCGGCATTCCCTGACAAGAAATGGTCAGGGGAGAACGACATGGAATCGTTCTGGCAGTGGTTCACAGAACTACTGGGATTCCTCGCCTCGCGAGGATGCAAAGGTCCCCAATTTGACGAAGTCCACCTGGACTGCTTGATTCGTGGATTAGGGGGGCCCGCGTTTGACCTCGGAATTAGACTCCGAGACGAAACTCTCCTCAGAGGAGACGAGGGCATGTTCCTCGAAGTTCTCAACATATTGATGAGAACATTCATCAAAGCCTCCGCCACGTTGAACGCGACAAAGAAATACCGCAATGTCAAATACGAAGCGGAAAAAGGCCTAAAACAGTTCTACTTAGAACTGTCAAAAGCAGCGTCCCAGATGGTGACGCCGCCAGACCAGGCGTCCTTCAACGCCAGGTTCCTAAACTACATTCCCCTCGAATGGAAGAGGGAAATGATTGCTCATGATAGAATCAGAGCAGACTTCTCCTCAAACGAGGAGATGTTAAAAGCAATATCTCGTGTAGACAAGATAATTGATGGGCTGAAGATGTCTTCAGCCCACAAATCAGGTTATTATACCAGAACAACTACCATGGCAACCACGAGCCGCGGCAGAGCCCTCCCATCAGGAAAGAAGGCGGAAGAGCTGAAACCCAGATGGAAAGAGGATACATCTTTGAAAAACTCGAGGAAAACTGACCAAAAGTCAGTTCCAATTTGCGGCAAATGCAGCAAAATAGGGCAAACGAAAGATTGCCCAAGACACAATATAACGAGCAATGAAAAACCAAGGCGCATAGCTGCCATGGAGATCGCGAACTCAACGGATGAAGAGTCGAAAGGCTCATCAGATGAGAAACCAGAGAACAACTCTGGTAACTCCGAAGCATCAAGCTTCGAAGTAGAGGACCCATACGAAGGACCTCAATACTCACCCGACTCAGAGGGTGAGGAAGTCAACGTCGGGACCATAAGAATGGGCCCAATGTCAGTCATCGACCACAATGACACAAATTATAAAATCAAACTGGCTGTAGCACACCAGTTAGAAAACATGGCAGACGAAAAAGTCACCGAAGCCTTGGTGGAAGCACCAAGAAAAGATGCCTTGGGGAAATACACCAAAGTACCCAAGGAAAACAAGGACAAAGGGAAGAAGGACCAAAAGTCCATCGAAACCCAGTCCCCCTTGTTTGATGCGAAATTCCGCATCTCAAAAGACGCGGGAAAATACCCTGCAAACAGACCGCTCTCAACAAAGAGAACGCTAACGGCTCACATAAAAATAGCAGGCATAAAAGCCTATGCGCTATTCGATAGTGGAGCCGAAACGGACGCGTTATCGCCGGACTTTGTCCGCATGGTCCACATCCCAATTCTCCAATTGGAGAACTGTCAGGGCACACCCGCCTGACCCGGGCCCACCCGGGCCCACCCGGCCACACCACACCCGCTCCCTGCTGTCTATCCCCCTCCCCCCTCCTTCCTCCCTCTCCTCCCCTTTCTTTTCCCTCTTCTTTCCCCTTTCTTTATTTCACTCTTCTCATCTTCCTCTTCCTGTTTATTTCTTTCTATCTACATGGACCACCTTCCTTTGTATCGATGTACTATTGACCCGTCCGGCCCACACACCCCGGACGGCTTCCCGCTGTGCCCAGCACACGCGCATGTAGCGGACGCTCTCGGGATCCCCCACGGGGACACCCGGATGCCTGCGGCTGCCCCGAGGATGACGTGGCACCTGTCATGTGACTCAAGCCGCATGTACATAAATGTACCTGAAGTGGGAACCGAAGAAGTAACCTTCTTCTCACATTCTCCACTTCAGGTAAGTAGTATAGTTTTCCCCTTTAATAATAATAACACATTCTCCACTTCAGTCTGAGTGGCCAGGGACCACTGTCCCGGATCGGGCCCACCAGTACGCACGCCCGCTCCACACCCTGCAACGGCCTCAGTGCCGGATATTACCCCGGGCCCTCTCGACCCCGGACGCGTCCCTGACAAGAACCCAGTCGTCCTTCAAATGGGGATGAAAGGAACAAGATCACAGATCCTGTTTGGAACCAATGTGGACGTTGAGATCAACGGCCATGTAGAAAAACACTACTTCGATGTAATTAACATCGACAGATACGACGCCATCTTCGGTGCCCCCTGGTTAAACAAAAACCAGGTAAGCTTAGACTTCCGGTGTTATGGAAATGGGAATTTCCCATTTTAGACTCTTATGGGTTCTGTATCACATGATTTGTATAGTAATTAAGTTTATCCAATCAATAATCAACAAAAACCCACTGCCACACTACCTGTTCAACAACATGTTAAACCATCTGTGAAACAACCTGTAAACCCTTATGTCCAACCCCCTTCCCTATTCCTGCGCCAGAACGGACGAAAATGGGCGCCTCCGGCCCCATTTTTGTAACATCTGGTCCCACAAAGTGAGAACGGTGAACAAGGGCAACATAGACACCCTTGGAATAAGCGAAGACCGTGTGACGAGATCACATGGATGGAAAACTCGAGCAAGAGCCCGAGAACAACCAAAAAAGAAGCCCCCCTGACAGGGAGGCGGGATTGAAACACACCTCAGGGTAATCACAAGAAAATACCCTGAAGGTTGGCCCAATCCTAGTCCGGAAGGACTAGAACTTCCAGACGTACCACACCTGGAAGGTCTCTCCATGAACAACCCAGTTTGAAATACTCAGGGAGTGGTGGAGAGAAAAATTTGAAACCATAATGGCGCCAGCGCCATTAGAAATGCCTCCCTTGAGGGAGGTGAACCATCGAATCCCGTTGAAGGATCCAAACAAGAAATTTTGGGAAAACACCCTGAGATGTCCTGCAGCACTGCAGGAAGCACTAGCGACCAAAATAGATCGCTATGTAAAAGCAGGATGGTGGTATCCTGCGAACAGCGAGCGAGCATGCCCGCTACTGTGCATCTGCAAAGCAGATGGATCTTTGCGCACGGTAATAGACGCGAGGAACCGTAACTCAAACACGATCCTCGACGTCACACCAATGCCAGACATGTGACTGATCCAAGAATCAGTCGCCAGAGCAACATACCGATCCAAGATCGATATGTCGGACGTGTATGAACAAATACGCGTGGATCCAGAAGACGTCCATAGGACGACATTCTCCATGCCCCATGGGACGTACAACTCAAACACGATGCAGCAAGGAGACTGCAATGCTCCCTGCACCTTCCAGCGCACACTGACCTGGGAACTACAAGGAGAAGTAGGCAGACGCCTACACGTCTGGTTCGACGATTCACCAGCACAAGCTCGGTGGAAAACCACAATAAAGCACTATTGTGGTTATTCACTCGCCTAAAAGGGGCGAAATTCTACATAAGCCGGAAAAAATTCCAGCCATTTGCCCCAATCCTAGACGTTCTAGGAAGCCGAGTGGACGAACAGGGTATCCACGCTCAAGCAGATAAAATGGAAAAAATCCGCAACTGGCAAGAGCCAGTAGACCACACAGGAGTCCTAAGATTCCTGGGAATGGTAGAATATCTATCGATATTCATGCCAAATGTCAGCGGTTACACAGGACCACTGCAAACAATCTGCTCAAACAAGCAGACATTCAGGTGGACACCACTCCACCAGAAATGCTTCGACAAAATCAAATATCTAGCATGCAGGGCTCCGATCCTGAAGCCCATCCAGTGGAACCCACCGGAAAGTAGTACAAATACTATGCACGATGGTTAGACCAGACCAACGCGACTGGGCAGCGAAACTGTTGATGGCAGAATTCGCGATCAATGCGAGCTCGAACACATCGACAGGATTTGCCCCATTCGAATTAATCTACGGCCATATGCCAAAGATGTGCCTAACAGCACCACTCTCGGACTACCCGGGAGTAAATGACTTTGCTCAAAAAGTGAAGGAGAACCTCATGGCAGCACATGACGCAATAATACATAATCGCGCTGCTCAAACAATCCAGGTGAATAAGAAAAGACGCCCGGACCCGCCTTTGAGAAAAGGCAAGCTCACATACTTATCCATGGATAAGCTGAACCTACCCAAAGGCAGGGCAGGAAAACTAAAGCCCTTATACATAGGGCCTTACGAAATTCTGGAAACATTTCCAGAAACATCAAACTATGTCCTCAAGTTGCCACCACAACTTGAACAACGTGGAATCCACCCAAGATTCCATGTATCCCGGCTCGCACCTCACGAGCCGAATGACCAGGAAATCTTCCCAAATAGGGAAGTAAACATATTCTACGATTTTGGGGAAGACCCCGATCGCGAAGCAGTAGTTCGCGAAATCCCAAACCATGCGTGGGTTCACAACGAACTCTGGTTTAAGGTTAAATGGGAACTAGGGGACACCACATGGGAACCCCTAGGAAATTGCAACGACCTCATCCACCTGGACAAGTACCTCACCTTACAAAATGTAAGGGAACCAGAAAAACTCCCTATCAAAGAAGACAGGGAACTCTCGGCATCACTACGCCCCCAAAAATGGAGGCGGAGGAAGTAAAGCCGAGGGACGATGGCCCACAGCCAAGAGCGTGTGAAAGTTCTGGGCGAGTAACTCGCCCGGACAGCCACACCATGTACGAGAAATCACATGGGCTAGGCGAGTAACCCGCCTAGACCACATGAACCACAGGCTCACGTGCAAAAGAACACACATCTGTGGTGAATCCCACACACGCAAGAACGAAAACCCCTCCCACCACCACAAGTAACATAACGACGAAATGTCGTTCTCTGGGGGAGGCAACCCTCGGTTCGATCCAAACAAACCACTGGATATCGAAATACGACAACCTGGGGAGCAAGGCTCCCCGGAACAACAACAACACCAGGCACAGATAAGCGCCATGGATTACACGACGCATGCAGCACAAATGAGTGCTGCGAACCAACAACCAGCTGCATTGCCAACAGGCACTGCATACCCCCAGCCTCCCCAAAGAGGCTTCCAACCATATGCGGTGCAAACTGCACCGATGGCGCAACAAGTGCCATTCCAGGGGCAGCATTTGCTGCTGCAGCCCCAGGCATACTCCCCAGGGAACTTCCCTGGCCAGATCAACCCCTGGATTAGCCAATTCAGCCCAGGTCCAACAACACCCCAGCCAAATGCAGGCTGGGAATCAGCTATCGCGTCAGCAGTAGCTGCTCAGATAGGTCAGCTCCGTGAGGAGCTGAAAGAGATGAAGTCCCTCGTAGGAGGGAGACAAGGGAGCGATAGCGGCTCCTCGTCCAGACCGTCCAAACGGGCATGGTCTGATAACTCGAGGGCATCAGAAGACGCCTGCGACCATTGCGCCCACTGGAGGCGTGAATACAACAGAGCACGAAGAGATGCTGAGGGCATCTTTGACTCTCTGAAAGACACAGAGAGAGAAGTCGATCTCCAAAAAAGGGAGATCGAATTACTGAAACGCGAGCTCAGAGAGGCACGCGCACTGGCAGACCTCGCTGCCAAACCCATCATGACGGGGGCCTCTCAGGTCAGGGGGAGGGGATACGGTGCCGGGGCCCCGACTATCCCGCCACCCCGTGGGCAGGCGACCCTGTCCGGGTTGCATAAGGGCCCACCCTCAGAAAGGCAAACCCATGTCGAGGGGAAGAGGGAGAGCGGTAGGCAACCGACGGCAGACCCTAAAATGGGGACCACTGCCAGAGGTGGTGGGCCGCTGAGTACCTCAGCACCCTATGGGCAAGCTACCCTGCAGGGAAGTGTCCACATGCTATAGGAGACCGCCAAACTCAACGAGTTCGGCAAAGTTGAAGCTCCAGTCGACATAACAATCGACCCCAACTTCCCCATGAGGAGAATAGCGGGGTCAGAAGCGGCGCATGACGCCGCATACGCTTGGTGGACAAGCATGAGTGGGAAAGAATTCGTACACTGGTACGAACAGGCCGAAGCCGCCTTCAAAAGCGGCAAGGTACACAGAACCCTTCGCGAAAAAGCGAAGGAAACCGAAAAATACTTCTTGGGACTCCCAAGTATCGCAAGACTTGTGGAGGAATATAATTCCCCAGAGAATAAGGGAAAAATCTCCTGGGAAAGTCTAGGCAAAGCTGCCTACTTAAAGTCCCAGTTCAAACCACTCAGGACCCCTGAGGAACGTGCCGCAAGAACTGCAGAATGGGAAGTGAAAGCTTCCAAATACCGGGAAAGAGATGCAAGTCTCCATGCTGGACAACCAGCCCAACGACCATCCTTCCCCACGGGAAGAACGGTAGACCTACCATACTCTACACCTGAGCCAAGCAGCTCAGGAACACAACAACCTGCTCCCACCCAGGGAGCACCCACTTCGTCGAGCCCACAGCCCAACAATGTAGCCCAGGCTATGTCATCGCATCCGACACAGCAATCGGATGTCCAGATGAACAACCCGGAGGAAAACCCTCCTCCGGGGCAATGAATCCACCCTTGAGAGAAGGGAAGTGACACGGTAATATGCCATCGAGGCGCCCGTGAAAACACCTTCCCCCAACTCGAGGCCCCGCACACAATACTGTATGCAAGGAACCGCAAGTAACAATTGCGGAAATCTCCACTCTGTCCAAAGACCCACATCCACCACCGCTCGTGTGTAAACACCACTTACACATGAACCCTCACAGAACAAGTGAGGAACACCAAAGACATACAACCTTTGGGTTGAAATTCATTTTCGACAAACTCCACCATTTTCTTCTCTTCTCTCCCTGCGATACCAATGTATCGCCGTTCACTTCAAAGTAACGGCCCACACTCATTCATTCCTTAAACCCCCTCTCTTTCCTTCACCGACATGTACAAAATCGCCCACTTTAAAGTGGCGACAACAAAACACTCATTGATAATTCCAAACTCAATGTAAATCAACTATTAAAACTCTGTTTTATTCACTATCAACCTTGTATGCACTGCAAATGCAACGCAAGGGGGGAGAATGTCAGGGCAATAGCCCTGAACCCTGAGTCACATGTAAATTAGATACATATAGTCACGTGGGCAAGCGGGAACCTCCAGGTAACCACTTACACACCACCGTAAAATACACTATCTTGTATCACTTACGGCCTTGTGTGCTGAGCCACCCTAAGACCTCACACAGTTCATCCAGGACTTCTCTGAGAAAGCCTGACCTCTCCATGCACTCACCAGGAAGTCAAAGCAGTGGACCTGGGGCAGGGAGGAACAAAGGGTGTTTGATGGATTGAAGGAAGCTGTCACCTCAGTGCCAGTCCTCACCTTCCCCTCCGATTCTGGCCGCTTCAGGCTAGAATGTGATGCCTTGAACTTTGCCACAGGAGCAGTACCCCCCCAGCTCCAAGAGGATGGAGAGTTCCACCCAGTGGCCTTCATGTCCAAAGGCTTCTCAGATGCAGAGAGAAACTACGAGATTTATGACAAGGAGATGCTGGCCATAGTCCGGGCCCTAGAGGAGTGGCACCACTTCCTCAAAGGCACCCCAGAGACCTTTGACATATTCACTGACCATAGGAACCTCTCCTACTTCCACTCAGCCCAGAGGTTGAACCGACGCCAGGCCTGGTGGTCCCTCTACCTCTCCTGCTTCCACTTCTTGTTGGTTCATAGACCAGGAAGGCTCATGGGGAAGCCAGATGCACTGTCCCGCTGCCCAGACCACCCGAAGGGAAAGGAGGACAATATGGACATGACCCTCCTGCACCCGGACTGGTTCAAGGTAAGAGCTACAGAAGGGGTCACGGTGGAGGGAGAGGAAACAGATATCCTTGACAGAATATGCAGAGGGAGGGACCATGATGAGGGGGTGGTGAAGGCACTGAGGGAGCTAGAGAAGGGGACCCTACACTCAGACAAGTGGGGAAAGGAGGGAGAGTTGATCCTCTACCAAGGATGGGTGTACATCCCAAGGGACCCGAAACTCCGCCATGACCTGGTCCGACTCCACCATGACTCAGCAACAACAGGACACCCAGGGCGCTGGAAGACCCTAGAGCTCGTCTCCCACAACTACTGGTGGCCCAAGATGCCTGGATACATAGCCCAGTACATCTCAGGATGTGACACCTGTAACCAGGTGAAGACATTCCCCTCCTGAAAAGTCAGGAAGCTCATCCCAAACAAAGTCCCATCCTGCAGGTGGCAAGTGATCTCAGTAGACACGATTGGCGAGCTCCCAGACTCCAAGGGGTACAATGTGATCCTGGTGGTGGACTGGCTCTCCAAGCGCATCCACACAATCCCTACTGTTACCACAGCAGACTTAGCAGGCATAGCCCGGCTCTTCCTCGAGCACATCTGGAGACACCATGGCCTTCCAGAAGAGGTGCTCAGTGACCAAGGCAGTGTGTTTGTCTCCCACTTCTCCAGGGAGCTGGCAGCCCTCCTAGGAATCAAACTCACCCCCTCAACAGCCTACCACCTGCAAACTGATGGCCAGACCAAGCGAGTCAACCAGGAGATAGAAGCCTACCTCCAGGTGTTTGTCAACCACAGACAGGATGACTGGGCTGACTGGCTGCCACTTGCTGAGTTCGCCTACAACAACCACATCCATTCCTCCACCTGTTGCACCCCTTTCTAGCTTGACTCCAGGCAGCATCCATGCATGGGAACTGAACTGACCCACACATCTGAAGTTGAAGGGGCTAATGACTTTGCCTCTCAGATGATGAAAATGCAGGAGGAGGCAAAAGCAGCACTGGAGCATGCAGCAGATGAAATGGCATGGTATTATGACAGGAACCAGAGAGCAGCACCAGCGTACCAAGTCAGGGACAAGGTCTGGCTCAACACCCAGAACTACACAACAGACTGGCCAACCAAGAAACTTGACCACAAGTGGATCGGCCCTTTCTAGATTGTTAAGGTAGTATCCCTGGCAGCAGGAAAGTTACAGCTCACAGGCCGGCAGAGGGGGATCCACCCAGTGGTCTTGGTCACAAACATCCACCCCTATACCCCTGACAGGATTGCTGAATGCCAGACAGACCCACCCCTGGGCCCGGACATCGTAAATGGGGAAGAGGAGTATGAGGTGGAGAAAATCATGGACTCCAGGTACCGATATGGATGGCTCTGGTACTTTGTGAAATTCTCAGGCTGGCCAAATTTGGAAAATGAATGGCTCCCCAGGGAAAACCTGGAGAACTCCCCAGACCTCATAAAGGAATTCCACCAGACCCACCCGGAAGCCCCCAAACCTGCAAAGACAAAAGAACCCTGCCAACCAAGAACCACAGCCACTTTGAGGCAAAGTGGCATAGAGGGGGGTGATGTCAGGGCACAGCCCCTGACCCCACACACCCTCAGGTACCCTCCCCCCATTTTCCCCTATTTTTCCCCTCACTATTCCACAATCCTGCACGCATGCAGACCTGTGGGAAAGTTCTGGGCGAGTTACTCGCTGTCAGGGGACGACTCCCAGGTCCCCATGACCCTCCCCTATGGTCCACAGCCCTATGGTGTAACCAGATCCAGGGCACAACCTACTGTGTGTCATATCCCGGAATCCCGACCCCGCGCTCTCCCACCACACCACACCTTCCTAACAACTTCACCATCCCCTACACCATGACTCCCCACTCCCCAAGTCACCTTCCTTCCTAACTGTCTCAGCCCTGGCCTGGTTGCGGCACACCGAACCTTGGCCACTCCCATCCCGGAAGCTCGGTCCCAAGTCGGAACATTTGGAGACTCCAGATTTGCTCCGATATCCTGATGGACCTCCGACATCCCGTGACATACCCCTAAACCATTCCTCCACCCATTTCATTTATTGGTGTCACCTAACATCCTTCGGATATGCAACTCCACTTTTGGAGCTACCCGCATCCTTTGGTGACCCCTCTCTCGTCATCTCTTATTAGTCACCCTCCATTCTTGGCACGACTATCTTCTTCTTACCATTCAGTCGGCTAACCCCTCTTACCCATTTCTCGTTCCCATTCATTCTCCAGCCTCTTACTCTGCCCTCCTCAACCCAACACCTTGGTTCCCTGTTAAAGATATCGTTCGGAACCTTTCAGTACCTCTCGGTATCATTCGGCACCTTTTGGTGTTCTTTATTGTCATTTGGACTTTGACTAAGTCCTTTCCCATTCTCCCTTATAAATACCTGTAGATTAGAACCTGTAGTTTTCCTCAGTTCTAATCTCAACTAAAAATGCTTCCCAAAGTCCCTCTGAGTGAATCCTGGCCCTTTCCTACAAGATACCTCAGACATAAGAAATACAAGGACTAACTGAGATGTAACGGAGGCACAGCGCTCCCTCCGAGTTGCTGAGGCCATGTCCTCCTTAGAGCCTCTTGTACCATCCAGCAGAACCAGGCTTCCTGGGGAAGCTTTGGTCCACTACCGGAGCTCCCGGATCCCATCTAGTTGAGCCCCTGCCTGCATTCGGACTCACGCATTTTCCCCCATGATCCGGGTTTTTGACATAATCTGTCAATATTGGTACTTGATCCGCTTTGACTTTATTCATTCCTTGCCTCCCATTTCCCGGGTTCTCATCCTTGTAGTTTGACAAGTCCCCGCTCATTTCCGCTTATTTCCGCACCGGACTGACTGGTCCCTCTTTTGATTTCTCTTACCTACTTATACCTTGTAAATACTTTCAGGGACCTCAGTCTGAAATCAACTAGAGTACCCCCCCTGTCTGGTCTGAGTCCCTCCTTCTGCAAAGGGGGCTTCCCCCCCTCTGAGTCCATGCTCGCAGAGTCCGCACTCCTCCTACAGGTCCGCTCCACCTGCAAGTCTTGTTTGAAGTCCGCTGTAAGTGTCAGTCTGTAAATATGGGATCTCCCCCAAACGTCAAGCTCAGGGCACAGCACTCCACCTGAGTTGCTGAGGCCGTGATCCCACTCTGCTAACCTTGAACAGTGCTTCCGGATGCGCTGCACATTTCTGCCCACATATCCGCGCATGCGTGCTCCAACAGACCTCTGCCACAATCTCCGACCCCAACTCAGACAGAAACCCAATCCATCTTCAGTCCGTCTTCTGACAGTCTGCCCAACTCTGACAATAAGCCCGACTCTGACAATATTCCAGACTCTGACATCATTCCCCCCCTCAATTTCCCCCTCATTTCCCCCTCATTTCCCCACTTTTCCCACTCATTTTCCTGCATTTTCCCTAAGTAATTTCAGATTAACTGCATTTATATCCCTAAATTTGGTCTATATATTGATTGGGCTACATACCCTTGGTGTATGGTGCCACATTGGTGCTGAAAGTTAAGCTGAGTTTGTTCAGTCCCTTGTATGGTAGGGACTTGGCTGTGGCTAGTCACATGATGCCATAGTCAATGCTTTTAAATTTTAATTTTAATTTTAATATCAGGTAAATTAAACACTCAGGGAGCTCATATAGATAATAGTCCCCTGTGTGCAAATATAGCTCTATGAGCTCTCAGAGATTTGGCTACTTTTTGGGGCTCTCAGAGAAGGGGACCTGCAATTTCAAAGTACTGAAGCTCTGAGAGCTCTATGAGCTCTCAGGCCTCCACATCCAGGTTTGCTGATGAACTGTCAGGGCACACACCCTGACTAGCCTGGACCCAGACCCCAACCCACATGTGCGCTTCCACCCTGCATGCCACATGCTCTGGGCCCAGTTCCCATTCTTCATGTGACTTCTGGGTATCCCCGGAAGTTTTCACCATATGTGGGAAAGTGAGAAGTTAACCTTCTTCTCACTTTCTTACCCACAATAGCATTGTGCCCTGAGATGGGCTGTTACAGGTCAGGTTGTGGGTTATAGAGAGAGGGGTCATGGGGACCCAGGGTTGTCCCCTGACACCAATGCAGTGCAGTCAAGTTCTACTTAAACATTAAAATAGCTTAGGCAAGGATGAACAATGAGAATTCTAGGTGCAGTCTGACCACAGCAGGGCCACAGTTCAGCACAGCTGAGTGCAGTGAGTGCAGTAGAACTACAGGGTGAAAATTTCATAGTTTGAGGAAAATACACTGTAAATAAATCCTGTAAATATGAGGTAGAGCATGAAAAAGGAAGGCAACCTAAGGAGTATAAAAAGGAGACCCTTTCTGTGACTTTACACCCCCCTCAGAGAAGTAAGAAATTAAAGTACTATTTTTCTCAAGCATTTCTGGTTATCACTCCAGTGCAAAAAGTGTAAAACAGTTAAGATTGCCACTGCAGTAAAAGGCAGCAATTAGGGAGAGAAATATTAAGTAGATATTTCAACAGGAGAGCCAGCTAACACTCCAGATTTCAAAAGTGTAAACAAAACAGTTATATTACTACTGTTAAAACAAGCAATAAGAAATAAGAAAATGCCATTGGATACTTCAGATACAATCTAATACCATTCATGGAATAAAATTCACTAAGTAGAAGATTAATTTCAGGTTAAGATTCCAAATTTAACAATCCTACACAGAATTAACCTAGATAAATTGAGAAATTACATTAAGGGAACAGCTCTGCAGGGTTTTATTCATCTGTAGGTCATTTCTCAGAGACTTTTAGACTGACCCATAAAACAGAATTAACCAAAATACTCGGATTAGTACTAAATTTACAACAAATTCACTAGTACACCTCCCCATCCAAACTAAATAACCAGGAAACAGATTGGTGGTGGTCTCATTAGAACCTCCCAACTGTCCTTCCTTTGTTCTCCCCTTCAACAGAGTTCCCTCTTACATCACCTCTGACAGGGGTCTGGAGTTTGTTTCTCACTTTTTCCAGTCACTGTCATATCCATCCACCACCACCGCCTTCTGTCACCTCCAGCCATCCTGGATTGCCTCCACTCCATCATCTCCAACCTCGGAGCCCCTGGATCCTGCAATCTCCTCCAACTCCCCTGATGGTCACCACCCTCCCATTTCAATGTATTACCTATGCCTCCCTAAGTACAGAACCCCAAAGGTCTCCAGACAGCTCTGACATCCACAAGCACATCCCTGCCTCTGCTGGGCCATTTAGTTGCCTACCCTGCAAGCCCACCTTTGTACCATGCCCATTCCACTTCTGGGATATAATCTGTTAACCCCATAACTGTCATATCCATACCAACTCTGCCCAACCTCCAACCTACTCCACCACCGTTCCGGTTCACTTCCAGTTGACCCTTTCCCTCACCTCCGCCATATCCTCTGGTATACTTCCAGTCCACCTCCACTTCTGATCTCCAGTACCTTCTCCAGTACCCTGTATCCTCATCATAGAAGATTATTAATATTTCTATCTACCCAACATTACTACAGACCTCCTAGGAACTCTGCCAACCCTGCAAAGGTTTTCCCATTACCCAATAGCTGTCACTAATCCCACCCTTCACTTACCCACTCCACAGTGCTTGATAAGGTGATTCTCTCCCTTGATTGCCAACCTGGCAAGTGGGTAAGTCCATCTTGGGTTTTCCCTTTCTTCTCATATTTGTCCTGTATTATGTATATAGGTCATGTACTGTAGTTGATGGCACTTTAGTGCAAAATTGATGACTAGATCCCCTGTCAGGGATGGCCCCTGACCCCACTGTCAGGGCACCCAACCACACCCCAGAACCACCCTCCCTGACTTCTCCCACTTCCCTGACCTCCCCATCCCTACATATCTCTCACAACTACAGCCCGCATGTGAGCCCGCAGGAAAAATCACGTGGGTCAAGGCGAGCAACTGTCAGGGCACACCCACCCTGACCCGGTATCCCGCTCACCTCTACTCCCCACCCTTCACCACAGTTCCTCAACTCCTGTTCTTCTTTCTATCCTTTTGTTCTTTTATTCCTTTGTTCTTTCTTCTATCTTTATCTACATGGACGACCTTTCCCCATACCTATGTATTATTGACCCGCCCACGATGTGCGCACAACACACCCAGCCCCAGACGACCCGGATGGCCTCACAGTGCAACCCAGCATGCGTGCGTGCTGCACACGCCCTCGGGATCCCCCACGGGGACACCTGGATGACTGCAGCTGTATGTGGGGTGACGTGGCAAACCTCATGTGACCCAAGCCGCATGTACATAAAGGTACCTGGGGTGGGAACCGAAGAAGTAACCTTCTTCTCATAGTTCCCACTTCAGGTAAGTAGCATAGCCTCCCCTTTTAATAACAACTCATAGTTCCCACTTCAGTCTGAGTGGCCAGGGACCATTGTCCTGGACCAGGCCCATCAGTATGCACGCCTGCTCCACACCCCACGACGGCCTCAGTGCCGGGCACTACCCTCAACCCCGGATGTGTCCCTGACAGCAACTCGCCTTAACCCATGTGACACCTTTTCTGAGTCACGGGAACATGCTCAGCTTCTACCCAGAGTCACATTATGAACTGTACAGTACACTTCCCTTTTATAGCAGCCAAGCAGGGAATAGGGAAACTTACCCTTCTTCTCAACTCAATCCCCGCTTAGGCAAGTTGTAGTTACCCTCTGTAATACATGACAACTCAATCCCCACTTAGTCCCTTCAGTGAGTTTGAGGAGCTGAGGACAGGGTCTAGCACCCAGCCACCCGGAACATCGCACACATCTAGGCCTGAGGCCAGGCTGTCCCCAACTGAGGACCGAGCCCTGACATCCCCCCAGAGTTTGCGCCCTCCCATTCTGAAGTTAAGGACCCAACAATAGTGTAATTGAACGTTGGCACAGCACTCCCCTCCAAGTCGCTGAGGCCACAGTCCCTCCGCTCATCCTCTACCTCTGGCCTCCCTTCCAGGGAAAGGTCCAGACATGCTCATTCCCTTTTTGCCACATTTATGGGCCCACCACACTCCTGCTGTATCTATATATATATGTAACTTGTAGATATCATACACCTCAGTGAACAAATCAACTAGAGTTATTCCCCCTTTCTAGAAGACTCCCCAGTCCATAAATTAGGGCACCAACATGTTACTGGGCACAGTGCTCCTGGCAGAGTCACTGAGGCCACAGCCCTCTGAACACAGAGTCACTTTCATTCACCCTGAATCTGGTCTCTGACATTCACTTGGTAAAGCCCTCAACATTCACCTCCACTTCACCTCCAGTTATCATCTGGAAGGAGATGGACAAACTGAATGAATGAACCAGATGCTCAAGCAATACCTGTGCATCTACAGCAACTATCAGCCCAATAATTGGTCTGAATGTCATATCCATACATACCCGATCCTGATTTGACTCCCAGACCCCTCTCCACCACCTCTGGAGTCCTACACTATTCTTGTCTGCTCCAATCTCTACCTTCAGACCTGACCCCACCTTCCTCTCCTCCTGACTCTATCCTGACCAATCTCCACCAAGGTACGACCTTCCACTCCTGTCCCATACTCCAAACTCGGACACCGTTCATACCTCCACTCTGAGATCCTGTCATGGTCCCAACCTCGGACTTTGACACCACTCTGGCTTAAGTCCATTGCATTGGTGCCAAATGTAATTTTTGGGCTGGAGCAATTCAGTACTAGTGCCTCAAGCAGAATTGTACTCCAAAGAAAATGTGTTTGTTGTCATATCCGTACATACTCGATCCCGAACTGACTCCTGGACCTCCATCTTCCCCACCTCCAGAGTCCTACCCTACCACTGTCCATTCCAATATTCACCTTCGGACCTGACACCACACCACCCCTCACCCCTCATGCCACCTCCACCCTCCCGTCCTTCTCCTACCCTATCTCCATCCGCTCCGATACTCATCTCGGACTGAACATCACCCCTCTCACTCCCCCTCCTACTCCTCCTCACGACACCTCCACCCTTCCATCACTCTCCTACCCTCCTCCCATCCACTCCAACACTTCAGACCTGACACCTTTCCTCTCCTCTCTCCTCTCTCCTCTCTCTTCCCTCTTCCCTCTGACTCTCTTCTGCCGGCCCTCCGCCAAGTTACGACCTCTCGCTGCTGCCCCATACCCCATACTCAGACACTGATCGTACCTTCACTCCAAGACTCTGTCATAGTTCCAACCTCGGACTTTGACTCCACCTCGGCTTTAGTCCATTGCATTGGTGACCTCATACTATGTAAACACCATTGCCAATATTCCTCGGACTTTCAACCCCACCTCCGTAAGCTCCGCAACCCCCGAGCTCCACAGATCATCTTGGGCACTTCACTGCTTGTAATGTATCTTTCGCGTTTCCCCCTCATCCCTATTTGGACTGCTGCTTCTTTCCATTCTAGCCAGTTAGTCATCATCCCCACTTCCCCTCATCCTCCTGCCCCTCTGGGCTTCGCCCTCCTTACCTCCTTTCAGATGTACCACAGGTTCTGCCCTATGACCTTCAGTACCGCCCCGCTTCTGTCATCCCTTTGTTCCCGTTCGGACACCTTCATTCCGATTCGGACCCCCTTTGTTTCCTTGTGCTTTTGCCCTCTCCATTATATATATCGGCACTTGTACATACTCGTTTTAGGCCTTAGTCTAAAATCGACCTGAAATGCCCCTAGAGACTTCCTGCTTGCCACCTATGAAATTAAGGACCAAAAGGACAAACAGCAATGGCACAGTGCTCCACTTGAGTCGCTGAGGCCAAGGTCCCTCCTTGCTAAGTCTCCAGTTCCCCTCCGGAATCGTCCGCCCTCACCCAGTTCTAACATTTGTGCTCCATGAGTGTTGGCAGATGGTCCTCACATGTGGGGAACCTGTAAGGAATGTATAGTGCAAAATATATTGTGGCAGTGAAGGGTATAGTAATTGGCGAAGAATGGAGAGACACCTGTGGTGGCATTTGGAGTGTTATTGTATGTGAACTCTGTGAGAGGCAGGAGTTCAGTGTTAGAGATGAGGGTCTCTGCCAGTTCTGGTGTGGAAATGGAGACTTAGTGAGGAGGGACCTTGGCCTCAGTGACTCAGGCAGAGCACTGTGCCATTGCTGTTTGTCCTGCTGGTCCTTAATTTCAGGCATCTCAAGAGTAAAGTCTCTAGGGGGTGTAGATACTCGAGTTATTCAAGTAGACTAGGTTGCTCAGGTTGCTCAGGCCATTTACTGACTGAGGAGTGAGTGAGTATGTACAATTGTCTATATATAAGGGGAGATGGAAGCATGAGAAACAAAGGGGGTCCGAAATGGAACAAAGGTGTCCAAATGGAGACAAAGGGAAATATGGATGGGGAACTACACTGAGGGTCAAGGGTTAGACTCTATGGTGTGTCCAAAAGGAGGTAGGGAGGGTGAAGGCCCAGAGGGGCAGGAGAGCAAGGGGAAGTTGGGTGGATGACTAACTGGTTAAATAGAAAGAAGCAGTAGTCCAAATAAGGGTGAGGGAGAAGTGCAAAGTATACACTATGAATGGCAAAAGTGCTGAGGTAGGTCTGTGAAGCTTGGAGGTAGTGGAGCTTATGGAGGCAGGATTGGAAGTCTGAGGAATATTGGCAATGGTGTTTACATGAAATGAAGTCACTACTGGTTGCTGAGAGACAAGCAAGGGTTAGAGAAAAATAATAAATATGGATTCCCCAAGTTTCATCCATTGACCCAGCTGTTGAGGAGTAATGGTGGTGACAATTTCTTACCTTACCATGAGGTTCTGCACAATGTCAAAAGGCATGTGAGGGTGGCAGTGTCGAGAGTCCCATGCAGCGGAGCTGAGATCCGTACTTCAGGAGATCACAAAACTGGTTTTCAGCCCAAAATGGAAATCACAAGCCATACTGAAGTAAACAAACTATCAAAATGCACTCCAGAGTGCCAGGAAATTTTCAGAAAAATCACAAAACATACAAACACAGATTTAGTTGACCTAGGAACTTTTGCAGACACTTTCCAGGACATCTAGCCCTGCACACAGGCCAATTTTACAATTCTCACACCCACCACTCAGTCAAATCTCAACCATTTGGGACATATTTGGTATTGACAGAAACCTACAGACCAGGGGAATCGAATGGAGAGGTCAGGAAGAGATGCTACAGGTAGGAAGAGATGGTGAGGGTAGTGTAAGGATAGAAATTGGTGGGAGATTGTCAGAGACTGGGTTTTATTGTCAGAGACTGAAATATTGTCGGAGTCAAAATATTGTCAGAGTCGGACATACTGTCTGAAGACAGATGGAAGACGGATTGGGTTTCTGTCTGAGTTGAGGTCGGAGGTGATGCAGAGGTCTGTTGGAGCGTGCACATGGATATGCGGGCGGAAATATGCGGCATGTCCGGAAGCGCTGTTCAAGGTTAGCAGAGTGGGATCGCAGCCTCAGCGACTCAGGTGGAGCGCTGTGCCCTGAGCTTGACGTTTGGGGGAGATCCCGTATTTACAGACTGACACTTACAGCAGACTTCAAACAAGACTTGCGAGCGGAGCAGACCTATAGGAGGAGCGCAGACTCCGCGAGCACAGACTCAGAGGGGGGGAAGCCCCCTTTGCAGAAGGAGAGACTCAGACCAGACAGGGGGGGTACACTAGTTGATTTCAGACTGAGGTCCCCGAAAGTATTTACAAGGTATAAGTAGGTAAGAGAAATCAAAAGAGGGACTGGTTGGTCCGGTGCAGCAATAAGGGGAAATGAGCAGGGACTTGTCAAACTAAACCAAGGACAAGAACCTGGGAAATGGGAGGCAAGGAATGAATAAGGTCAAAGCAGATCAAGTACCAATATTGACAGATTAAATGAATGAATAGGAAAGTGCAATAGCACACAGATCAAATGCCAATATTGGGGTGAACATAATAGGCACTCAGCAAGGAATGAATGTTATGTTGCTGTCAAAAACCCGGATCGTAGGGGTAAATGCGTGAGTCCGAATGCAGGCAGGGCTCAACTAGAGGGGGGTCTGAGAGCTCCGGTAGTGGACCGAAGCTTCTCAGGGAGCCCGGTTCTGCTGGATGGTACAAGAGGCTCTAAGAAGGATGCAGCCTCAGCAACTCAGAGGGAGCGCTGTGCCTCCATTACGTCTCAGTTAGTCCTTGTATTTCTTATGTCTGAGGTATCTTGTAGAACGGAACGGGATTCACTCAGAGGGACTTTGGGTAGCATTTTAGTCGAGATTAGAACTGAGGAACTACAGGATCTAATCTACGGGTATTTATAAAGGAGAATGGGAAGCACTTAGTCAAAGTCTGAAATGACAAATGGGTCAACACCGAAAGGTGCCGAATGATACCGAGAGGTACCGAAAGGTCCCGAATGATATCTTAAACAGGGAACCAAGGTGTCGGGCCAAGGAGGGTGGAGTTGGAGGCCGGAAAATGAATGGGGATGACAAATGGGTAAAGGGGGTTAGCTGACTGAATGGTAGGAAGAAGGTAGTCGTGCTAAGAATGGAAGGTGACTAATAAGTGATAACGTGAGGGAGATCACCGAAGGATGCGGGTAGCTCCGAAAGCGGAGTTGCATATCCGAAGGATGTTAGGTGACTCAAATAAATGAAATGGGTGGAGGAATGGTTTAAGGGCATGTCACAGGATGTCGGAGGTCCATTGGGATATCGGAGCAAATCCGGGGTCTCTGAATGTTCCGACTTGGGACCGAGCTTCGGGATGGGAGTGGCCAAGGTTCAGTGTGCCGCAACCAGACCGGAGCTGAGACAGTCAGGAGGGAAGGTGACTTGGGGAGTGGGGAGGTATGGTGTAGGGGATGGTGAAGTTGTTAGGAAGGTGTGGTGTGGTGGGAGTGCGCAGGGTCGGGATTCCAGGATATGACAGTTGCCAAGTGACAAAAATGGCCAGAGGACAAAAGCAGAGGTCAGCGTGCGGCACCGATACAAGTCCACAAATAAGCGGGGTCGGTGCGGTGCCAACACAAGTCCGTGAACAGAGGTTGATCTGTCAGCACTGTCACACAAGGACAGCATGAAGGCCAACAGAGGTACAGAGGGGAGTGGGAGTGTTGACCTGACCAGAGGTGTCAAGGGCAACCAGAAGTGGCCAGAGGGTGCAGAGATGGGCAGAGGGCATGGAGTGGGCAGAGGGTGCGGAATGCACGGAAGCGGGGCATGGCTGTGACCACATAGCAGGAAGCAATGAGTGTGGTTCAGTTGGAGACAAGGCAGGCATAGGAACTGGAGGTAAGGTCGGAATACCAGCAGGGTCTAGGTTCTGATTGTTGGCCAAGTCTCATGCAATAAGGCAGGGGGCCAGACAGTGGGTTGGGGGCTGGTTAGGATGGGTTTCAGGTCGGCGGATTCGCCTATCGGCATTGGTTCGCCACTGACAGAGCCCCGGGATTTGTTGGTCGTGACAGAGATGGCAATTATTGGCAGATATGACCCATTTATTGAACTTCTGCATCGGCTATTGGACTTATCGGCTGTACATAACTATCCATGCAGTTTCTTTGACAACAATCTTTTGTTTTATATTTTCTTCTCATTTGTTTTTCCACTTTATTACCATTCCATATGTTTATAAGTCCTGTACACATAGGAATAGAAAGGAGACCTCCCTTTTGACTACAAAGAGACAGTAGTACTGAGAGATCCACCTATGAAGAAGTTCTGAAGCTTGACTCTTTGAATTTTATAAGGAATCCCTGAGAATTGTCCAAGATGGACCAGGGGTACATGAATTCTTAAGGAGTTTTGTGATTGTTTTGTTTTTGTTAGCACCTGGACCAAACCCAGGGTGACCCACCGACATCATGGACTTCCTCCCCATGAATTTGTATGCATTTGGAGGCTAGATTTCTAGCCCACTTGCAACATGCACAAGAGTACTCAGTGGATCTTGACTCCCTCCATCACTTCCTTTGTGAGGGAATGCACCACATGCAGATCTGTTACCAGGGTCTGGCAGACTCCAGATGGAGTCCTGCCCCAGCTTTTGAGGTAGGAAGTTCGGTCTATGTAAAGGCTAAGTTCTTCCATTCCACCTGACCCTCAAAGAAGCTCTCCAAGAGGGGCCTTGGCCCTTTTGAGATCATTGCCTGTGTTGGCACTCACTCCCTGTCAGGGGTGGCTCAGAAGGGGGTGTGGCCGTGGTGTAGCACCCAGCGCTAGTGGCCCAGGTGGCAGCAGGGTGATGGGAGTGTATTGTGGGCTGCCCTTACTTGGGCTAGCATCCCTATGAAGCTTCTCAGGCTGAAGCAGAAGTGGATTGTCATTAAAGTGAAAAGCTAGACTAAACTAAACTACTTGCCTGAAGCAGAAGTGAGAAGAAGGCTGCTTCTTCAGTTCTCCTTCAGCTCAGTTTATTGGCTGAGCTTGTGAGGTGTTTGTTTACAGTGGGGGTTCATTTTTTTTTCTGTGGGAAAGCGCATTGTGAATTGCACATCATCACCCTGTGAGAAATCGTCACCCCATGGGACATTGGATCCAAATGCACTTCTCAACCGTGCCCTGTGTGTGTGCAATGGTGCAACACTGGACAAAACATACAATACACACAAAAATAAGAAAAATCACAATTGTTATTAAAGCCTTATATCTGTTAAATTAGTGTGAAATTTAGGTCTATGCAGTGATTAGCCTGATCAAGGCAAAGGAAAATGGCACTTCCGCAAGGATGTGGCTGTGCTGCAAACATGCATGCTGCTTGCTGCTCTCTCTCTCTGCAACTCCTTGCATGCAAAAATACAAAAAAATCATTATTATTATTCAAGCTTCATATCTGTTAAATTGGTGTGAAATTTAAGCTTTATGTAGTGATTGGCTTTATCAACACAAGAGGAGATGGCACTCTGTGAAAATGTGGCTGTGCTGAAAACACGTGCACTTACTGCAGCTCTCTCTCTCTCTGTGCAACTTCTTGCTACCCCATCCCATCCCATCCTGTGAAGTCTTGAGTGCCCTGGGCTTAGGACTTTGTGTGAATAGTACTATCTGAAGTAGATCTATAGGGTTCAAAGGTCTCTGAAGTGTGACCCCTCAGCCCCTCAGCCCCTGTGTTAGCCCACACAGACTGGGATCAGTTTGGCAGTTAAGACCAGTACCACTCAGAGCCTGCAAGTTGCCAGGATTCCTGGCCCCTTTTTCCCTTTGGGAAATATGCCAGCCTTGCTCCATTTGGTCAACTTGTGCAGCGAGCCTGTTCCCTGCTTCACAATAGGAAATTTATTCAATTTGCCTGTAATAGGGTATTTTGCCTTTACAGAGACCTTTTCTGTTTATTTGGTGTGCACATTGAAACTGTGGGTGCAGCAATATTTATAATTGACATCTTAAGACTTACATAACTTTAGATGCCCACTGAGGATGAGGTGCTCCTTGCAGAGAAGAAGAAGAGAAGAAATGAGAGGAGGTTGAATTATGCAGCTAGCCAGGGTTCACCACACTCAACTGAGTCTCCCACTCCAAATTATTCCCAATCTACTTTTGCTGTACCACAATCCCCTGCTGAGCTGTCCCAACAACCACCCAACTCTTCTGGGCCATCTCAACAGAGACCCCAACATAACTGAAATCCATCTATTGGGACACAACTTGCTCTGGGCTTCAAGAACTGAATGTTCAGTCTCAAGTTGGGTCCAAAGCCCCAGAAACACCTAGGAATACACCACATATGTTGTGTTCTGTTGTCAGCAGGATACGAAGAATGACTTTTCTGTGTAGAAATCACTCCACCAAACTCTACTGGCCCTAGACTTCATTCTGAACGTCTCTCACAAACTCCTGAAGAGACATGTAGACAGCACCAGAGGACTCATGTTGGGTCTCCAGCTCAAGGTGGGGCTGATGATGGCATGTATGCACTCCCTGGGCATCTTGAACCCCTCTCTCTTCCTGGACTTCCATCTCTGCCTCAAAGTCACTATCAGGAGATCCCTTTCAAGATCCTAACCCTCCAGAGCCAATGTGAAAATGCAATTGTGGCCACAATGCACCTGTCTCTGCATTTGATGGGGATAGGAACAGGTGTCGGAGGTGTATTGATGAAGATCATCACAGGAGGGCCCACCAGAGGGCAGTCCAGGAGCAAATGGCAGTTCAATCTTCACCTCCCCCTTCATCTCCTGTGCCCAATCCTCTGGAGCCAATGCGAAAATACAATAATGGCCACAATGCACCTGTCTCTGCATTTGATGGGGATAGGAACAGGTGTCAGAGGTGTATTGATGAGGATCATCACAGGAGGGCTTGCCAGAGGGCAGTCCAGGAGCAAATGGCAGATCAATCTTCACCTCCCCCTCCATCTCCAGTTTCATCACCAGAACAGTCCTCTCCTGAACCCTCTCCCCTGACTCCATCCCCACCACCATACCTATCAGACTCACAGTGGGATCAAGGGCTCAATGATGAGGATTTGAGGAGGGGACTTGGATCTGCAGTATCTCCAGGAGATCAGGCTCTGTTGGCAAAGTTCCAGGAAGAGCTGATGAAGATTCAGGTGGAGCACTGCAATAACTGCCATGAGACATGGTTTGACTTGAAAGTCAAGAATGGTTGTTGTGTGAGGTGTAGAAAGGACACCAAGTACACAGCAGAAAATTCCATGGACCCTGGCCCCAAGCCACAGTTTGTCTTGGATGATCCTTCCTTGGAGCTTACACAAATTGAGGAGATGCTGATTGCCCCTATCCATGTTGTCATGCAAGCCCACACTGTGTATGGTGGACAGATGAAATATTCTGGACATATTTGCAACTTTGTCCATGATACATCTGAAGTTTGCCAGTTGCTTCCCATCCTGCCTGAGGAGTGCAAGGTCATACAGATCCAACAGGAAGGCCCAGACCATGTCCTTGGCCATAATGTTCCACCTCTTTACTATGTCCAGTGCCAAGTTGTTCAGCAGTGGTTAGAATGGCTTGTTGAGCACCACCCAGCATATCACCAAGTCATAATTAGTCAGGAGAATCTTTCCCAACTCCCAGAGAGCGGCAGTGTCCATGGATGCTTACAGTCCATTAGGATCAGTCAAGTGGGTGATGAAGGAGGGGGTGATGATATTGTAGGGTCATCAAATCGGGATGAAACTGATGGTACACTGGGGGGGAGGGCACTTTTCACATCAGAGTTTGTCCCAAATGTGAATGAGGAACAAGTCTCTGAGTTCCAAAACTTGCACTTGGCAGCACAAGTGGGACAAGAACCTATTCTCATGCCACACATTGAGTCTCAGCCAGTGAGTGAATGGCATAACAACCCTATTGCCTCAAGGGCTTTCCCCAGTCTCTTTCCTGCTGGCCAGGCAGACTTTCACACTCCCCATCAAAAACCAGTCTCATTCTCTGAATGGGCTTCACACCTAATGTGCTATGAAGATGGTCATTTTGCAAGGCACCCTCGCTTTTGCTATTGGGCATTAAACACCATCATGTGCACTCAGGCCAAAAAGGACTCCTCAACCACTCACCCAGATGAACAGCAGTGGACAGTGGAGCAGATAAGGGAGATAGTGGCAGATGCTGGGCCTGATCAGCTGAGGGAACTTGCAAAGCACGTCTCCAGATCAGGGGTGAAACTTGCTGGAACCAAACCATTTTGGATGGCATGTTGTTGCAGGGATAAACCCTTGCACTACAAAACAGTGCCTTTTCATGTATGTACATACAGTGGCAAGTGTAGTTGGGGTAGTCCTGTGTGACTGCACAGCCACAACTCTACAGTCATGACACCAAAAACACCATACTCTAGGACCTCTTTTAGTGACAGTCAGTGAGGCCATGAGACTACTCTCCCCCCTGTGAGCCTGTGTGAGGTTGGGATGATTTCCCTGTTACAACATTGCAAGAGAGCTAGCGGCTCTCAGCACCAACCAAGCTCGTGGGGGAAACTCTCCACAAAAACTCCTTTTCTCCACTGGCCTTGATCCTAAAACTCCAAGAAATTCTCTGGAAATTCCCCAAGGTCCGGGCTCAGGGTCCACTACCCACCCTTTGTGGGCTAGATGACTGCCCTTACTCCTACTGTAGGAATTCCTAACACACTCGCATTAACTCTGATGCATCCTAGTGCCTTAGAGAAAATTAGAGGAGGGGAGAACTTGATTTTTCAATCCCGGTATGTACAGGAATATAAAGAATAAACATTTTTAGAAATGATTGATGGGAAATATTGGTGCCATATGGCTCCTGGACCCCATCGTAAGTGAAATATTTGAAAAGGGCATCAGAAGAATAAAAGAATATCATCCAATATATCAAAATGATGGTAAAAATGTGAAAATATGAGGAAAATCGGGAATTTATCAATGATTCCACAAAATTAGTACCTGAAACTGGAAATGTGTGAAGCATGCTTTTCTGACTTGCCACTTGCCTAAATTGAACTTCCCACACCCTGTCAGGGCACACACCCTGACTAGCCTGGACCCGGACCCACGTCCGGACCTGCTACACTTCCTGCACACATTCCCACACTGCATGCTCTGTGCACCGCATGGTCCGGCCCCAGATCCTGCCTTCATGTGACTTCCGGGTATCCCTGGAAGTTTTCCTGATATGGTGGCCACTGTGGGAAGATGAGAAGTTAGCTTCCTTCTCATCTCCTTACCCACAGTAGGATTGTGCCCTGGATAAGGCTGGCCAGACCTGAGGCTGTGGGCCATAGGGGAGGGTCATGGGGACCCAGGAGTCATCCCCTGACACACCCGCACATGACCAGATCCCATGACCTGTGCTGTGGCTAACCTCCCCAACACTTAACTCCACCAAATCTCCACTGATTGGGATGATCTTGACATCAACAGATTCATAGGAATTAGGGGTATTTTTAGGTACTAAGTTTTGTATTGTTTTATGGAACAAATGGAGATGATTTTTGAATGGTGAGAATGGATATCCAAGCCGGCTCTGCATGTGGGCAATTATCCTGCCTACAATGTCAGTGTGAACTCACTGCCATGATGTACCAGCTCCATTCACCTCATGCATTCATCACTGCCTCAGCCGCAGATCTCCAATGGCCAGACCTCCACCAGCACATGCCACAGTGGGCAGAATCACAGGATGTTGGGGAGCAGGCAGCCTATAGGAAGAGGTGAGAGGACTTGAATGACAATCCTGCCATTGCAGCATACTACTTTGTGAAGAGATGGGAATTGTTTGTTGATTTGGTCCTCAAAAAAAGGTTCCAAATTGCTGACATGTGGT
The DNA here is from genome assembly GCF_015039405.1 of Cantharellus anzutake. Lineage (NCBI taxonomy): Eukaryota > Fungi > Basidiomycota > Agaricomycetes > Cantharellales > Hydnaceae > Cantharellus > Cantharellus anzutake. The sequence continues at coordinate 524,842 of NW_024066973.1, forward strand.
GGTGGTATGTTAATTAAACTGTTTACTTGGTTTCATTGTCTAATTCTTATGAAATCCTTAGTTATGAGTGGCAATTTAGGGGGAGTAGCCATGTGCATGGCTTCATCTGGTTGAAGAATGCACCATCTGTTGAGGATTTGGACCTCAATAATCAGGAGACAATCCAGAGCCTCATTTCTTTCTGGGATCCAATTGTGTCAACCTGGAATCCCAATGTACGTGCTTTCTCCCATCAACATGCATCCTCCCTATCCTACCCTTCACTGGAAGACACCCACAAGGAACTTGCAGAACTTGTCCATATTGTTCATGACGAAACAAGCACACAAAGGAAGTCCAGTGTCGGTTTGGCTTCCCAAAGGACTTGAAGAACTCACTAGGGTTGTCAATAATGAGGAAGGGATCATTGATTTTTGTACAAGGAGAAATGATCCAATTTTGAACTCCTACAATGACACTGTCATCCTGGGTTGGCATGGGAACATTGACTTCCATCCTGTGACAAGTTTTGGTGCTGTCCTGGCATATGCTGCAAAATATGTCACAAAGGCTGAATCAAAATCTTGAGCATATGATGAAGTCCTGCAAACCATCCTTGACAAGTCTGATGCTTCAGACAGGGTGCAAGGGGTATATTTGAACTCCAGACCCTCATCACTGAGCAAGACTTCTCTGCTCAAGAGGTCTGCCACCTTCTTCATGGTTTGAAGATGCACCATTCTACACACTCCTACATATCTGTCCCACTTTCCCCAAGACCCTCACTCCCCCTTGACTTTGAAAATGCAACAAGAGAGTTCAAGACACTCAGGGAGAAATGCAGCTCACATCCTGAGGGTCTTGAGGATCTTCCCTACATAACATTTTTGCGAAGGTATGATCTTCACAGCTATAGAGCACATGGGGAAAATCCAGAGTGTGCAAATGCTGCAAAGGAATGGGTCACCATCATGTATTCAATCCTACACCCAGACCCTGAAAATGAAGACACCTATCCCCTCTTCTGCTATGCAAAATGGCTACTTCATTTTCCATGGAAACTAGGGGATGCTTGGCTGGAGGATGAGGATTGTTGGGTGGAGAAGTGGACTGAATGGTCCGAAAACCATGAACTTCTGGATGATGGACTACCCTCTTTGGACCAGAGCAGAACTGATGATCAGGATGGTGAAGATGATGAGGATGACCTGGAGGACCTCACACAGGAGGAGGGTTCAAACCCAAGAGCTGATTGGCAGCTTGAAGCATTACTTGGGCCCAATTGACAACCACCTGTTGAAATCACAGCATTGGGAACAAGGCCTGTGGACCTTCAACACAACTGGAGCCAGTCTTCACCACCCATTGATATTCTCAGGGATGCAGAAAAGTTCTTGAAGGAGGCAAAAGTCACTGAAGGAGGCAGTTCAGATCTGGAATTCACTCCAGTTGAATACCAGAAGCTGAAAGGTAACCAGAGAATTGTCTTCATTTGGGTTATGGCATACTTCAAAGCACTATTCATGCACCTGCAAGACCATACCAACCCTAAGCCAAACCCTCTCTGCATCAACATTGATGGAAGTGCTGGGACTGGAAAATCCTTCCTCATAGGGGCCATATGCACATCCCTTAATGACCTTGCCACTGGATATGGCATCCTTGGATCCTGTCAGAGACCAGATTCGAGACGAAGGAATGTCTCCGTAATGGAGGGCTTCGGCCTCAGCGACTTCTGCCAAGAGCGCTGTGCCTAGTGACACGTCCGTGCCCTAACTTACTGACTGGCAATTAGAACCTAGGGGGCAACTCTAGTTGATTTTACTACTGGGGTGTAACCTATGTACAAGTTGGGATATATATATGGTTACAGTGGAGATGGGTCCGCAATTGGCAGAGCTGAATGGAGCGGAGCTAACGGGGTTTGAACATTAGCCAACTGAATATTACTGACGAGTCGGTTAGCGAGGTTAGCAGAAAGGCAGGCAATAACCCAGAAACGGAAAGGAGGGATAGGCCTGAAGGTGGGCTCTGCAGGGCAGGTGAGTGTATTGCCCAGCGGAGGCGGGGGTGCGCTAGCGGACGTCGGAGCTGTCCAGAAGTCTTCGGGGCTCCGTACTTAGGGAGGCGTAGGTAATAAATTGAAATGAGGGGGTGGTGACCATTGAGGGGTACCGAGAGGATTGCGGAATATGGGGGCTCCGAGGTTAGTGAGGGAGGAGCGGAGTTAGAACGGAGGGATTGGAGGGACCGGAAGTCGATGGCCGGGGATGGATATGACAGATCCCCTGTTGTGCACCTTGCACCCACAGGTGTGGCAGCATTTGGAATTAGGGGCTGGACAATCCATTATGCTCTGGGAATTGGTGCCAAGAAGTGGGCAGGGTTAACAAATTGTTATGGAAATGGGAAATTTCCCAATTTAGACTCTTATGGGCCCTGCACACACCCAAATCACATGACATGTAAATAAATAGAGTTTATCCAACTATTACCATTGAAAACCCATTTGTTAAACTATCTGTTAAACTCCATGTTACAACATCTATAACAACATCTGTAACTTCTTATGAACCCTCTTCCCCAACCTTTCCCCTTTCCTGTGCCTCGAACGGACGAAAATGGGCGCCTCCGGCCCCATTTTTGTAACACAAATTCTGGGAAAGCACATCTTCAAGCCTGGTGGAAGGACATCAAGTTGATTATCCTTGATGAGAAGTCAATGGTTGGGTGTAGAACTGCTGGAAAGGTCATCAGTCGCCTCAAAAATATCTTCCCTGAAGCAGCTGATGACCAACTGGCTGGCATGTCCCTAATCCTCTTTGGAGACTTCTGTCAACTCCCACCAGTTGGTGAAGCCCCTTTATTTACCACAGCTAATCTGAGCATGACCTCAGCCATGTTGGAAATCATCTCTATCATTCCATTCCTGAGTCAATCACCCTCAAGCAAATCTTCTGCCAAGAAGGTGTGGATAGACATTTCTGTGATTTCCTTCAATGTCTTCAGACCAATGAGGTCCCTTTGGATGATTTCAGCCAACTTCTGGTTCCACGCATGTGGAATAGTCTCCCCCAGAATGAAAGAGAGAGTTTCTCAACAGAAATTCATCTCCTCCCACAGAATGAGCTTGTTCATACCTTGAACCTTCATCAATTAGCATCATTAAATAAGCCTGTTGTTCGTATCAAGGCAATAAACCATGGGACAGGGGCAGCAACTGCATCCAAAGAAGAGGCAGAAGGTTTGGACAATGAGATTTTGCTAGCTGAAGGTGCTTCTGTCATGCTCACCTGGAATATTTGGACAGATAAAGGTGAGACATATAAATATATGGTTTTCCCCACAAGGCACTGATGTAATGGCAGGTCTTGTAAATGGTGCTCATGGAACAGTGGACTGTATTGGATATGTACCTCATGCTGATCCCACAAAACACATTCCTCTGGTTGTTTTTGTATGCTTCCCAACATACACCGGCCCTGTCATATCCATACAACTCCAGACCTCTGCTCCTGTTCTGGACCTCCATCTCCTCCTCCTCCCCCTGTTGGTTGTTGAGAGCCCACTCTACCTCTGGCTCCAATACAACGTCCAACACTACCTCTGGTCCAACTCCAGTTTACTCCGGGTCTGATCCCAACCTTGTACCTTCCAGACCAGAGTTTGTGATGCTCCATACCTCCAGCTCCAGACTCCTGTACTGGAACCCCATCGCACCTCCACCTCTGGAACTCCAGTCACATCTCCGCCTCCAGACTTTGACCTCCTTGTATTCCTTATTACATTTCATTTATTACGTCTTGCCAATATTCCGGACTTAGACTTCCGACTCCGGACCTCCGGAACTTACTCCGGACCCTGCAGTCTCTACTGTATGGTGCCATTCAATTCCCTTGTTGCCTCTTCCTTATTTAGACAACTGCTTCCTTTCCATATTAGTCAGCTGTCATTCCCCACAACCCCCTCCACTCCTTCCCCTCCTGGCCTTGCCCTTTTGGGAAGCACCATAGAGTTCCAACCCTTGACCCTTGGGGTTGTTCCCCCATCCAGTCCCCCTTTGTCCTCCTTCTAGTTCCCTTTGTTCTCTGACTCCATTCCTGTATCGTTATATATATACTCTGTACCTAGTTCCCTGTACCCCCAGTCTGAAATCAACAATAATGATGACTGGATTGTCCCCCAAAGAGACTCCCCCTGCTAACCTGAAGTTAAGGACCACCTTAGACAACAAGCAGTGGCACAGCGCTCCACTTGAGTCGCTGAGGCCAAGGTCCCTCCACTCTGAGTCCCTTCTCCACTTCCAGACAACTCTGCCCGTTCATCTAACAGGCCCTGTGGATCCAAGGTGGCAATCTCAAGCCAATCCAGATTGCCCAGTTGTGCCCATTACCCCCTTCACTACACATTGGGACACTTGAGACAGACACTCACTTTCCTGTACTCAATTTCCACTCACCCTTGCATGGGGTATATCCATCCACAAGAGTCAAGGTCTAACACTTGAAAGGGCAGTGATTGATTTGGGACCAACTGACTTTGCAGTTGGATTATCATATGTTGCAATTTCACAGGTCAAGTCAATCAAGGGAATTGCATTCAGAACATCATTTGACCTGACCCGTCTCCAAAAAGTCAATAATCCAGAAGGTGGGATTTAGGGAATGTTGCTCCAAGATAATGTTAGATGTGAACAGCTTGATTTTCATGAAAACCCATATGATGTTGATGTATCTGAATATGTATTTTTAGATGATGATTGATTGATTTGGTCCTCTTCCTCTGACATCTATACATTATACATGCAGTCACATCCAGCAGCACAGTATGCCCAGAGAGTAATTTCCATGGGTTGAGACAGTGGTTTGTTGGCTGAGCTTGCAAGGCATGCATTTGTTTGGGTAAGAGCTGTGTGTGTGCAAGTGCTGAGTGTGCTGAGTGTGTGTGGTGTGCAGTGTGCAGTGTGCAGTGTGCAAGTGCAGTGTGGTGTGCAAGTGTGGTGTGGTATGTGGGGTGTGAGTGCTGTGTGTGAGTGCTGTGTGTGAGTGCTGTGTGGTGTGTGAGTGTGGTGTGTGTCATATCCATCCCTGGCCATCGACTTCCACTCCCTCCGATCCCTCCGGTCTACCTCCACTCCTTCTTCACTAACCTCAGAGCTCTCGTATTCCATAATCACCTCGGTGCCTCTCGATGGTCACCACCCCCTCTTTTCAATTTATTACCTATGCCTCCCTAAGTACGGAGCCCCGAAGGCTTCCGGACAGCTCCAACGTCCGCTAGCGCACTCCCGCCTCTGCTGGGCAATACACTCGCTTGCCCTGCAAGCCCACCTTCGGGCCTATCCCTCCTTTCTGTTTCTGGGTTATTGCCTGCCATTCCGTTAACCCCGTAACCTGACTTGTCGGTAATATTCAATCGGCTAATGTCTAACCCCGTTAGCTCTGCTCCGCTCAGCTCTGCCATTTGCAGGCCCACTCTCGTTGTAACCATATATATACTCAACTTGTACATAGGTTACACCTCAGTAATAAAATCGACTAGAGTTTACCCCCCTTCAGTTCTGGTTGCCAGTGGGTAAGTTAGGGCACGGACGTGTTACTTGGCACAGTGCTCCTGGCATAAGTCGCTGAGGCCGAAGCCCTCTGTCATGGAGACACTCCCTCGTCTCAACCTGGTCTCTGACAGTGTGTGAGTGTGAGTGTGGTGTGAGTGTGGTGTATGAGTGCAGTGTGTGAGTGTGGTGTGTGAGTGTGGTGTATGAGTGCAGTGTGTGAGTGTGGTGTGTGAGTGCAGTGTGTGTGTGTGGTGTGTGAGTGCTGTGTGGTATGTGGTGTGTGAGTGTGATGTGCAAGTGCTGTGTGGTGTGTGGTGTGTGGTCTGACAGTATTTTATTACTCCCTGACTAGTACACATCTTGTATGGCACCAAAAGCCCCTCGCACTCGTTCGCAACTATGTACATTAGTTCCCAACTCTGCCTCACCTTCCCCAGAACCTTCATAGCCTGGTCCTAGTCGATTGGCGAGAAACCCAGTTGAGTTTCGTAGCTTTTCTAATCTAGAAACCCCACTCCCATCGACTCCGATCATGTGTCCCATTAGGAATCAATCACCAGTTGCAGATTCCGATTTTGGAGACACCACAGAACAACCCATAGACCCCGTTCACTTCTTTGGACTCAGTTCCAAGGTCCCTGACTTTGTCGACCCTCCTCCTGCTGATCCTCCCATCCCCACTGTCCCAACCGCTGACGATGCTGAACCCATCCCCAACGTGGCTATTGCACAATTAGCCCAAGCCATTGCCAGCTTGGCTCATCACACTGGACGTCCACCACCTCCACCATCCTCCGCTCTCCGGACCAAGGTCCGTGAGCCCGAACAGTTCAACGGGAAAGATCCCCGAGAATTCCGAGTATTTCTGGTCCAATGCGAACTTAATTTCCAGGACCGTCCCCTCGCTTTTGCTAGCGACCGTGCTAAGGTTATCTTCGCGCAGTCCTATCTCAAGGGAATGGCCCTTGATTGGTTCGAGCCGGATCTATTATTCGACCAAAATTCTATGCTTTGTCCACAATGGATGAATAACTATCAAGAGTTCGTCAACGAACTTCAAACCAACTTCGGTCCTCACGATCCTGTGGGCAACGCCGAAGTTCAACTAATGACCCTGGACATGAAGGACAGGCACCACATCAATAAGTACATCGTCGAGTTCAACCGACATGCCTCTCAACTTCATGGATACAGAGAAGCTGCGCTTCGTCGTTTTTTCTATAACGGATTGCCGGAACGTATCAAGGATGATATTGCTAGAGTAGGTAAACCTTCTACTCTTTCTGAACTTCGCACCTTGTCGCAAACTTTTGATGTGCGCTATTGGGAGCGTAAATCTGAAGTTACCCGTCACACGAAACCCTCCTCCTCTAACATTTTCGACAAGTCCACTGCCGCTTCTCGTTCCGACCCTGTCCCTTCCTCCTCCTCTTTCAACTCCGCTTCCGGTAGCAAGCCTCCAAAGGACAATAAGAAGTCCGAGGCCAGCTCCGCTAAACCAGACCTTTCAACAAAACTCGGAGACAACAGCAAGCTCATGCCACAAGAGCGTAAGCGTCATCTTGACAAGAAACTTTGTATGTTCTGCAGCCAGTCTGGCCACATGGTCAAGGACTGTCCCAAGTCTTCTTCTCGTGCGTCTAAGGCCCATTCGGCCCAGACTGAGGAGCAAGGATCCGCTTCTGCAGAAGCAAAAAATTAGTCCGCACCCCTGTGGACTCTGCACGGACTGGGGGTTGCGATTCTTCCCTCCGTGCGCTCAAAGAAGTGCGTTTAAACGCATCTTCCATCTCCGACTTATCCTCCCTCCATATTCCCGTTTCCTTTTCTCTTTCAAATGGTCTATTTTCTCCTCTCAATGTTGACCCTCTGGTTAATGTTCTACCCATTGTAGATAGTGTTGCTGATGTACCACTCTCTCCACTGCCCCCTCCGACTACTTCTGTAGATCGATCCACCTCTCTCCATTTCTCCTCCTTCCCTTCTCCTGTCCCTTCTCCTCTGTCCAATGATAGGACACAAAATAAACTTTTCCGCTCCTATGAGAACGTACCCGCACTCATAGACTCTGGTTCTTCGGACTGCTTTATCAACAACACATTCATAAAGAAGCTGGCCTTGAAGACATATCAGATTAAACCCCTACAACTACGCCTATTCGATGGTGGCACCAACTCAATCATAACCCATGCCATTGATATTCCCCTCCACTTCACTTCCGGAAATATCACCCCCACGACTTTCTTTGTCACATCGCTGGATGGATCATGTTCCCTAGTCCTAGGACACAACTGGCTTACCCGCTACAATCTGTTGATTGACTGGGTCTCAAGCAGTATTACGTTCCGAACTTCCGAACCTACCAAGACAGTTACTCCAAGCTCTCCCCCATCGTCTCTGGCACCACTGCTGTCATCCGACATCCAACCATCTGATGTTCCGCCAGCACCTCAGTCACAGGCTCCCATTCCTCTGTTACCATCTATCGAGTTCGTCAGCTGTTCCGCGTTTGCAAAGGCTTGTCGACTTGAAGGATCGGTATCCTTCAGCCTAACCATCCCTTCCGAGGACAGCCGCTTGAGGGCTGCCTCATCCCACACCGATTCTGTTGACCTCTCAGCCGTTCCAAAGGAGTATCTGTCAGGGCTCGGTCCTCGATCAGGGACAGCCCGACCTCAGGCCTAGGTGTGTGCGGTGTTCCGGGTGGTTGGGTGCTAGACCCTGTCCTCAGCTCCTCAAACTCACTGAAGGGACTAAGCGGGGATTGAGTTGTCATGTATTACAGAGGGTAACTACAACTTGCCTAAGTGGGGATTGAGTTGAGAAGAAGGGTAAGTTTCCCTATTCCCCGCTTGGCTACTATAAAAAGGAAGTGTACTGTACAGGTCATAACGTGACTCCGGGTAGAAGCCGAGCATGTTTCCGCGACTCGGAAAAGGTGTCACATGGGTTAAGGCGAGTTGCTCGCCTTGACCCACGTGATTTTTCCTGCAGGCTCACATGCGGGCTGAAGTTGTGAGAGATATGTAGGGATGGGGAGGTCAGGGAAGTGGGGGAAGTCTGGGAAGGTGGTTCTGGGGTGTGGTTGGGTGCCCTGACAGCGGGGTCAGGGGCTGATCCCTGACAGTATCACGAGTTTGTGGATGTGTTCAGTAAGAGCAAAGCCTCGATGCTGGCACTGCACCGTGAGCATGACCTGAAGATCGACCTTGAGGAAGGCACTTCACCACCCTTGGGTACCATGTACTCTCTCTCTACTTTGGAACTCGAGGCCCTCTGGGCATTCTTAGATGAACACCTTGCCTCTGGGTTCATTCGTCCTGCTACTTCCGCTCATGCGGCACCGGTTCTCTTCATCCGCAAGAAGGACAGATCCCTCCGTCTCTGTGTTGACTTCCGAGGGCTGAACAAGATCACCAAAAAGGATCACTATCCACTCCCCTGCATCTCCGACCTCCTTGACGCACCTAGCCATGCCACAGTCTACACCAGACTCGACCTCCGGCATGCTTACCACCTGGTTCGCATTGCAGCAGGTGACGAATGGAAGACTTCCTTCCGCACGTGCTATGGTTCCTATGAGTGGCTTGTCATGCCATTCGGTCTCACGAATGCACCTGCGGCCTTCCAGCGATTCGTCAACACAATCTTTGCCAACCTCTTGGACGTTTCTGTGGTAGTCTACCTAGACGACATCCTTACCTACTCGGAGGACATGGCTTCACATCAGGAGCATGTCCGAGAAGTTCTTAGGAGACTCCGCAAACATGGCCTATATGCCAATCCGAAGAAATGCGAATTTCATACAGACACTATGGAATATCCTGGATACTGCCTTTCTCCTTCCGGACTCACCATGTCCATCGAGAAGGTCAAAGCCATCCAAGATTGGCCTGAGCCCTGTAAAGTCAAGGATGTCCAGTCCTTCCTTGGCTTCGCTAACTTCTATCGGCATTTCATCCACCAATACTCCGACATTGTGGTCCCCTGACGTGCCTTACGCGTAAAGGAGCCCCCTGGTTATTCTCTGATGACTGTCGCTCTGCTTTCAACACCTTGAAAGAAGCCTTCACTTCTGCTCCTATCCTGACACATTGGTTACCTGACGCCCCCCTCATTGTAGAGACCGACGCCTCCGATTACACGATCTCCAGAATCCTGTCCATGCATTGTGATGACGGAGAGATTCGCCCCGTCGCTTTCTGCTCTAGAACACTCTCAGTGCCAGAGCTCAACTACGACACCCATGATAAGGAACTGCTTACCATCCATGACATGTTCTGATTGTGGCGTCACTACCTTGAAGGTTCAGGAACTCCAATCAACATCGTTACTGACCACAAGAACCTCGAGTATTTTTCCACCACCAAACTCTTGACCCGGCGGCAAGCCTGCTGGTCAGAGTTCCTCTCCCAGTTCCACATGACTGTCTGATTCCGCCCCGGAAGACTCGGAGTAAAACCAGATGTGTTGACTAGACACTGGGACGTCTATCCCAAAGAAGGGGATATGGACTATGCTCGCATCAATCCACAGAACTTCCAACCGGTCTTCACTTCGGAGCAGCTCACTGTGTCCTTACAAGCCATGTTCCTAGCTGCCACAGTAATCCGAGCAGCCATACTCATTGACACAGAGGCTCTCCATCGAGACATTCTAGCCTCCCTCTCCTCCGATACCACAATCTCTTCTCATCTCGCTTCCCCCAACCTCTCCAATTCCCGCTGATCCGTTGATGCTGAAGGCCTGTTAGAGCTGAACAACCACATTTACGTTCCGGATTCCAACGATCTCCGTCTCCACGTTTTGCGAGACAAACACAACCACCAACTTTCCGGACACTTTGGTCAAAACCGGACTCTGGATCTAGTGCGTCGTGAGTATACCTGGCCGGGCATCCGTAACTTCGTCAAGAGCTACGTCTCCTCCTGCACTTCTTGTGCCCGTGCCAAAGTCCCCTGTCATAAGCCTTATGGCTTGCTCAAACAACTCCCCATCCCCAAACATCCTTGGAACTCCATCTCCATGGATTTCATCAAACAGCTCCCCTCCTCTTCTGGATTCACTTCCATCTTGGTCGTCGTGGACCGCCTGTCTAAACAGTGCATTTTCGTTCCTACCCATGACACCATCACCTCTCCGGAACTGGCCAAGCTCTTCCTCCTCCATGTGTTCTCCAAGCATGGAGTTCCATCCCACGTCACCTCCGACAGGGGTCCGGAGTTTGTCTCTCATTTTTTCCGTTCACTTGGTAAGGCCCTCGACATCCACCTCCACTTCACCTCCAGTTATCATCCAGAAGGAGACGGTCAGACCAAATGGATGAACCAGATGCTCGAGCAGTACCTGCACATCTACAGTAACTACCAGCAGGACAATTGGTCCAAACTCCTGCCTCTCGTGGAGTTCACATACAACAACGCTCCGAATGCCACCACAGGCGTCTCTCTGTTCTTCGCCAACAAAGGCTACCATCTGAACATCACCGTTCACCTAGAGCGAGACCTAACATCAGTACACGCCCAGGAGTACTCTGTAGATCTTGACTCCCTCCATCACTTCCTTTGTGAGGAAATGCATCTCGCTCAGATCCGTTATCAGGGCCCGGCAGACTCCCGTCGGAGTCCTGCCCCAGCTTTCAAAGTAGGAACCTCAGTCTATGTAAAGGCCAAGTATTTCCGCTCCACCCAACCTTCCAAAAAGCTCTCCGAGAAAAACCTTGGCCCATTCGAGATCATTGCCCACATAGGAACTCACTCCCTCACTCTCCGCCTGCTGGAAAACATGCGAGCCATTCACCTGGTATTCCATGTCTCGCAGATCGAACCCTCCATCCCAAACATCATTCCGAACCGCCACCAGCCACCTCCGCCTCCCATAGAAATCGAAGGCAAGATGGAGTTCGAGATCAAGGAGATACTTGACTCCAAGATCAACCGACGTAGATGCAACAAGTTGCTCTACCTGGTCAAGTGGCTAGGTTATGAAGGGACCGATGAGGAGACACAATGGCTCCTTGCCGGCGAACTCGATCACACCTCCGACCTCATCAAAGAGTTCCACTCTCGGTATCCAGATAAGCCTGGACCCGAAGCCCCTTAGGAACCCCAACTCCTCTCCCATCTCTCCCTTTCTCTCCACTCCTCACTTCCGTTTTCATTTTTTCTTTCAGTAAGTACAGCTCCCCTCACCTTACTAATTCTGGGCCTTCAAGGGTTCAGGCCTAAGAAGGGGATACTGTCATATCCATCCCCGGCCATCGACTTCCACTCCCTCCGATCCCTCCGGTCTACCTCCACTCCTTCTTAACCTTGGAGCTCCTGTATTCCGTAATCACCTCGGTACCTCTCGATGGTCACCACCCCCTCTTTTCAATTTATTACCTACACCTCCCTAAGTATGGAGCCCCGAAGGCTTCCGGACAGCTCCGACATCCGCTAGCGCACTCCTGCCTCCGCTGGGCAATACACTCACTTGCCCTGCAAGCCCACCTTCGGGCCTATCCCTCCTTTCCGTTTCTGGGTTATTGCCTGCCATTCCGTTAACCCCGTAACCTGACTCATCGGTAATATTCAATTGGCTAATGTCTAACCCTGTTAGCTCCGCTCTGCTCGGCTCTGCCATTTGCGGGCCTGCTCTCGTTGTAACCATATATATACTCAACTTGTACATAGGTTACACCTCAGTAATAAAATTGACTAGAGTTTACCCCCCTTCAGTTCTGGTTGCCAGTGGGTAAGTTAGGGCACGGACGTGTTACTTGGCACAGTGCTCCTGGCATAAGTCGCTGAGGCCGAAGCCCTCTGTCATGGAGACACTCCCTCGTCTCAACCTGGTCTCTGACAGTGTGTGAGTGTGAGTGTGGTGTGAGTGTGGTGTATGAGTGCAGTGTGTGAGTGTGGTGTGTGAGTGTGGTGTATGAGTGCAGTGTGTGAGTGTGGTGTGTGAGTGCAGTGTGTGTGTGTGGTGTGTGAGTGCTGTGTGGTATGTGGTGTGTGAGTGTGATGTGCAAGTGCTGTGTGGTGTGTGGTGTGTGGTGTGTGTGTGAGTGCTGTGTGCTGAGTGTGCTGTGTGCTGTGTTGTGTGTGTATGCATGCCTGGAAAGTAATTGCCCATGGGTTGGGTTGGGGGTTTGGGGTTTGGGTTGGTGGTTGGGAAGTTGGGAAGTTGGGAAGTTGGGAAGTTGGGAAGTTGGGTATGGGGCTGTGGTGTGGTGGGAACGTATCTCTTTAATAATGCCATATGGAGCAGAGCAGGACAGCCCCTGCAGTGACCAATGTGGTAAGGACAGGGAGCAAGTGCAGAACACATGGCTAGCTGTCTCTGATTGATATCAGGTACACTATGATGGCAACTTAATAACATTGATTTCCCTGGGTAGCATGTATATATGCAATCCTGCTTCCATTTTTATCAGTCACCTGCCAAGACTTTAACCCACATAAATGTGGAGGAGTGTCCATGCACCCTCCCTCTACCTGACATCTAGGGCTCCTAGCAGATCAGACCCATATTGGCATATCTTTGTGAGCCAATCTGAATGTCAGGGGACATAGCATATATCACCACATGTAGCTGCATCAGCCCATAACTCTCTCACCCCTTTCCCTGATCTGACTCCACCCCTTGATCTGAGTATCTCCCTGTTTGTTGCTTACCTCATCATTTAGTTCTGTTGATCCTTTTTCTTGCAATTGATTCATATCTCTCATGTGTATAGCCCTATGTGTTGCTGAGGGTTGGAACCTCAGCTTTGTCTATGACTAGGTTTTTGGGTGATACTTGTCAGGGCACACCTGCCTGACCCGGCCCCACCCGGCCCCACTTCACCCGGTACCCTGCCACCCAGTCCTCTCCTACCTCCTCCCCCCTTCCTCTTCCTTTCTTTCCCAATCTCACTTCCTCTTCATTTATTTCACTTTCTCTTTGTTTTCTCTTTATTCTACATGGACAACCTTTCTCTGTATCAATGTACCATTGACCCACCCGCAGCGTGCTCATGACACACCCAGCCTGGGCGCTTCAGGCGAACCCCCACTATGTCCAGCTCACGCGTTGAAGGAGAGAACGAAGGAAGGTCAGTTGGGAGGTTCAAACGAGACCACCACCAAGCTGTTCCCTGGTTCTTTAGTTAGGATGGGGAAGTGTACTAGTATTATTTGTTGTAAATATAGTACCAATCCGAGTGTTTTGGCTAATTCTATTTTTATGGGTTAGTCTAAAGTTTCTGGGAATTGACTTACAGATAAACCGAGCCCTGCGGAGCTGTTCCTTTATTGAAATTTCTTAATTTGTCTAGGTGTAATTCTGTGTAGCGTTGTTTAATTTGGAATTTAACTTGAATTAAATCTTCTACTTGGTGAAGTTTCAAAGATTCTACTCAGTTAATAGATTTGGATTGTGTCTGGAGTGTCCCTTGAGTTTGTTTTATTTTTGTCTTATTTTATTGCTTGTTTTAACAGTAGCAAAATAACTGTTTTGTGTTTACACTGTGAAATCTGGAGTGTTAACCAGCTCTCCTGTTGAAATATCTACTTAATATTTCTCTCCTTAATTGCTGCCTTTTACTACAGTGGCAATCTTAACTGTATATCACTTTTTCGCACTGGAGTGACAACCAGAAATGCTTCAGAAAAATAATACTCTATTTTCTTACTTCTCTGAGGGGGGTGAAAAGTCGCAGAAAGGGTCTCCCTTTTATACTCCTTGGGTCGCCTTCCTTTTTCACGCTCTACCTCGTATTTACAGGATTTATTTACAGTGTATTTTTCTCAAACTGAATAAAAAATGAAAATTTCACGCTATAGTTCTACTGCGCTCAGCTGCGCTGAACTGCGGCTCTACTGCGGTCAGACTGCGCCTAGAATCCTTATTGTCCTTCCTCGCCTAAGCTATTTTAATGGTTAATTAGAACTTGACTGTGCTGCATTTGTCGCAGTTTCCTATTTCAAATTCCTCATATTTACCATTAAATTCGCTATGACTCGGTGATTCTGAATTCAAACTTCGCATTACTATGCGTACGGCTGCGCTGAGACCTTCAGCTGATTTATTCCATTTTTATTCAGTGACATTTAGTTAAAATGAGACTTGAAATGGTAAATGAGTGAATTATTCAGGTTTAAAACCAAAAGAAAAAGTTACTAGTAGTCAAGAATTACTCAAACGAATGTATTATAGCTCTCCACTTCATTAGAATATCGTTCCCTAAAATTCCCGCCATGGTCCGTTGTAGTTTAGTGGTTTTCATGGATTTCGTTCATCTTCCTTGATTCCCCTTTGTATCATCACATCCTAATCCTCCATATGTGTTGTTCGTTGTTATAGTAGGTCGTCCTCGAAGATATCATATTTTTATGTATTTTATTTAGGGCTCTGGACCTCTTGAAGCTGTTTTCCCGCGCGTTTTCAGGTTTCTAACTTCATGTCCTTGTATCTCATTCATTTCTGGATGGTTTCTCACGTTCTTTGTATCATAAATTTTCATTTATTCCCACCTTTCCAATGGTACTAAAGTTTTGTTCTATTTCCTGGTATTCGTCGAGTTAGCAAAAGTTCGCGCATGCATTCGGTAATCACGTGCATCGTTCCCATAGTCATTCGTATGCGGGCACTGTTTCTGTTTAATTGTTTGGGATTTATGATATGTGCAGGTGTTTATATCTTTCATATGGGCTTCTGTGATTTATCTCAGATTTTTCCCTCATGATCTAAGGTTGTTTTGCACTTTCCGTGCTTTGTTTTGACCGGGCTCTTCCTTATTTGGATGGAAATTGGTCTTCGCGATCTGCCGAAGTGCGGATCTCAGTTCCGACGGCTGGTTCCCTTCGCATTGCCACCCTCACATGTCATTAAACATGATGCAGATTTCTATATTCCCATCATGGGTATAACTTCACAACGACTGGACCATGTGGGCTGAAAATTTGCATAACTATAATTCCCTATTTTTCATAATTTCCGTGTAAATTTCGTTGTATGTTTTAATTATGGATACTTCGTAAACATCGTCTTTTCCCTGAGCTCAGGCTTTTGATGTTGCTATTCCCATTATTGGATATCTCACTAATGCATAATCCTTTTATTATGAAAATTTGGGTGGATTAAGATTAGATCCCTTCCTTTCTAATGGGCTATCAAGCTCGTCTCGGTCGTTACTGGTTAGTCTTCGTGCTTGCTTTTTAAACGTTGTCCTCGTTTTGCAGGAGTTTTAGTCATATCTCCGTTGTTTATGGGTAGTTTTCCCTGTAATTACTTTCATTGGGTCCGTTTGGGGGACATCTACATTTCCTATTATAAACACGACTTTGAATTTTGCATTAGTTCCTGAGGAATCCTTGTTCCGTGGTACTTCCATCCTTGGCTATGTGTGCGGACGTGGGAAAGTAGTTTCCATAGAGGTTCTCTGATTGTTTCTATGGTCAAATCTTGGTCGATTGTCCTAATTCTTTCTTTAATATTTGCTATAAATTCCCCCGAGAATTCCGTCTTGTTGATGCTAAGCTTGAAGTATTTTTGCTAATTTTCTTTCTTTCAATTTATCGCATATAATCATAATAATTCATAAAAATTCGTAAAAATTCATTAAAATTCAGGTCCTTCTATTTTCGCATATCTACTTGTCGTATGGGGTTTTGTGATTTATCTGGCCTATTTCCATAATGGGTTTCCATAGTGTGACCATTATTTCTCCTACAGCGTTCACAGTGGACACCCTCAGGATCCCCCACAGGGACACCCAGGTGACTACAGCTGTATGCGAGGATGACATGGCACCCATCATGTGACCCAAGCCGCATGTATATAAACATCCCTGAAGTGGGAACCTGTCAGAGACCAGATTGAGACGAAGGAAGGTCTCCATGGTGGAGGGCTTTGGCCTCAGCAACTTATGCCAGGAGCGCTGTGCCAAGTAACACGTCCATGCCCTAACTTACTAACTGGCAACCAGAACTAAAAGGGGGTAAACTCTAGTCGATTTTATTACTGAGGTGTAACCTATGTACAAGTTGAGTATATATAGTTACAACGAGGGCTGGCCCATAAATGGTGGGGCCGAGCAGAGTGGAGCTAATGGAGTTAAACATTAGCTGATTGAATATTACTGACAAGTCGGGTTACGGGGTTAGCGGAATGGCAGGCGATAACCCAGAAACAGAAAGGAGGGATAGGCCTGAAGGTGGGCTTGCAGGGCAAGCGAGTGAATTGCCCAGTGGAGGCAGGAGTGCACTAGCAGACGTCGGAGCTGTCCGGAAACCTTTGGGGCTCTGTACTTAGGGAGGCATAGGTAATATATTGAAAAGAGGGGTGGTGACCATCGAAGAGAAGCAGAGGTGGTTGCGGAATATGGGAGCTCCGAGGTTAGTGAGGAAGGAGCGGAGGTAGTCCAGAGAGTTCGGAGGTAGTGGAAGTTGATGGCCAAGTATGGATATGACAAAATCGATACAAACTTAGTACCTAAAAATACCCCTAATTCCTATGAATCCGTCGATGTCAAGATCGTCCCAATCAGTGGAGATTTGGTGGAGTTAAGTGTTGGGGAGGTTAGCCATGGTGCAGGTCACAGGATCTGGTCATGTGTGGGCATGGGAAGTCCAATTTAGGCAAGCAGCAATTCAGAAAAGCATGCTTCACACATTCCCAAGGCATCAAATAAATTGGGAAAAATGTTCTTTAGCCGCATAAAGGTTATTCCCAGCCACATTTCCAGTTTCAGGTACTAATTTTGTGAAATCATTGATAAATTCCCGATTTTCCTCATATTTTCACATTTTTACCATCATTTTGATATATTGGATGATATTCTTTTATTCTTCCGATGCCCTTTTCAAATATTTCGCTTACGATGGGGTCCAGGAGCCATATGGCGCCAATAATCCCCATCAATTATTTCTAAAAATGTTTATTCCTTATATTCCTGTACATACTGGGATTGAGAAAAGAAGTTCTCCCCTCCTCTAAATTTCTCTAAGGCACTAGGACACGTCAGAGTTAGTGTGAGTGTGTTAGGAATTCCTACAGTAGGAGTAAGGGCAGTCATCTAGCCCACAAAGAGTGGGTAGTGGACACTGAGCCCAGACCTTGCGGAATTTCCGGAGAATTTCCTGGAGTTTTAGGATCGAGGCCAGTGGAGAAAGGAGTTTTTGTGGAGAGTTTCCCCCACAAGCTTGGTTGGTGCTGAGAGCTGCTAGCTCTCTTGCAACGTCCAATGTCCACCTGATCCTGATAAAAACAACAACGAATGCATTAGAACTAGCATTCATATTCCTCCGCAAAGTTGTAAGACTTCATGGTCTACCACACTCGATCATATCAGATTGAGACTCAAAATTCACATCAAAATTTTGGCACAAACTGCACTGAATACTCGGTGTCCAGTTGAAATTCACAACTGCATTCCATCTGCAAGGGGACAGCCAAGTGGAGAGAATGATACAAAAAGTAGTACAGATACTACATGCAATGGTCAGACCAGATCAACACGACTGGGCAGCAAAGCTGTCGATGGCAGAATTTGCAATCAATGCAAGCTCAAATGCATCGACAGGATTTGCCCTGTTCGAATTAGGCCATATGCCAAAGATGTGCCTAACACCACCACCCTTGGACTACCCGGGAGTGAACGACTTCACCCAAAAGGTGAAGGAAAACCTAATGGCAGCCCACGATGCAATAATACACAATTGTTGTCATGGGTCAATCGCCTTGACTCAAGACAGAGAAGAGGGGGGAGGGTTGTAGTGTGCACAGGTGTGGTTCATGGGGCTGGGTTTTGGTCCTGGGGTGCTACCGGGTCTGCTAGAACCTCAACTAAACACTCACCTATGTCTCTCCTGTTGGAGAATGGATATCTGTTCCCATCGGTATAGAGTTTAACAGCCTATACTGGCATGGTCAAATGGGTGAGTTGTGTAATGGCAGCACACTGAGATGTCCTGGTTTCGATGCCAGGCTTGTCCATGATTTTATGTCCTTGTCTTGTGACCTGAACTGTATCATTCAGTTGGATCTCACGGAGTAAGTCCTGTGGGGCAATGTGAAATTTCTTCATCTCTTGGACATCAAGGCCGAGAGTTATGTGTGGAAGGGTCTTAGACGTTGATAACTAACTCAGAGGGGGGCGTTAGGGTCATGGATGGCATCTTTGCCACTTGGATGTAACTTCTGCTTTGTCCTTCACAGGTCTATTCAGTACTAACTTGTTATGTACAAGCTATTATCTATTTTATATGAGTTGGAAATGGAATGAATGGAATGGGGGAATGTAAACGGGCCGTTAGGCAACCGTAAATAATGAATATCCAATTGGGAACAAAGAAACAATAAAAGAAATATGAATGAATGGGGAATATATGATAATGGGTCCGAAATGGGAATTGTGAAAGTTAACTCTGCAGCACTTCGCCACAGCGCCCGCCTATCCTCCCGTCAGCAATCTCCTTGTCTCCAGCTTTCCAATGAACCCTCATTCATCCCAATTGGTGCAGTACTTCTTGAGATGTGGCCATTGACAGGTGCTGTCAAGACCATGTGAGGCTATACACCGTGCTGAGCCATCCAAATATGGGGTTGCCATTCTGGGAAATGCTCCGTGGATAAAGGAGGAAGGTATAGCATCACCAATGGGTAGAAAAATGGCTGGGTTGTATGTGTGGTTATGGTGGTCTGGAGAGGGGGTGAAATTGGCAGCGTGGTTGAGCATGGGAATTTGGCTTGGGACTGTTGGGAATGATGGGGAAAATATGGAAAAATAAAGAGTGAGTGTATGGAGTGTTGGATAGTGATAGAATGAGCATCAGGAGCGTCAGCAGATGTGTAGTGCATGTTGGTGGGCAAATTCTGCAGAATCTGATTTTTTACTGTGCATGGACTTGTCCCTGCAACATTGTGCTGCCCAAACAATCCAGGCAAATAAGAAAAGATGCCTGGACCTGCCTTTGAGAAAAGGCAAGCTTGCATACTTATCCACGGATAAGTTGAACCTACCCAAAGGAAGGGCAGGCAAACTAAAGCCCCTGTATATAGGGCCTTATGAAATTCTGGAAATATTTCCAGAGACATCAAACTATGTCCTCAAGTTGCCACCACAACTTGAACAATGTGGAGTCCACCCAAGATTCCATGTATCTTGGCTCATGCCTCATGAGCTGAATGACCAAGAAATCTTCCAAAATAGGGAAGTAAACATATTTTATGATTTCAGAGAAGACCCTGATTGTGAAGCAGTAGTCTGCGAAATCTTAAACCACACATGGGTTCATAACGAACTCTGGTTTAAGGTCAAATGGGAGCTAGGGGACACCACATGGGAACTCCTAGGAAACTGTAACGACCTTGTCCACCTGGTCGAGTACCTCACAATAAGAAATGTGAGGGAACCAGAAAACCTCCCCATCAAAGAAGATAGGGAACTCTTGGCATCACTGTGCCCCCAAAAATGGAGGAAACAGTGAAGCTAAAGGGCAATTGCCCACAGCCAAGAGCATGGGAAGATTTTGGGCAAGCAACTCACCTGGACAGCCACCAATAGACTCTGGGTGAGTAACTCACCCAGATAGCCACAAAGCTCCTCAGAACAACACCAACACCAGGTGCAGATAAGTGCCATGGACTATACAATGCATGCAGCACAAATGAGTGCCATGAACCAACAACCTTCCACAAAAGCAATAGGCACCGCATACCCCAGCCTCCCCAAAGGAGCTTTCAACCATATGCAGTGCAGACTGCGCCGATGGTGCAACAAATGCCATTCCAGGGGCAGCAATTGCTGCTGCAGCCCCAGGCATACTCCCCAGGGGACTTCCCTGGATCAGCTAATTTGGCCCAGGTTCAACAACACCCCAGCCAAATATAGGCTGGGAATCAGCTATTGCATCAGCAGTAGCTGCCCAGATGGGTCAACTCCATCAGGAGTTGAAAGAGATGAAGTCCCTCGTAGGAGGGAGATGAGGGAGCAACAGCGGCTCCTCATCCAGGCCATCCAAATGGGCATGGTCTAACAACTCAGGGGTGTCAGATGACGCCTGCGATAATTGCACCCATTGGAGGCATGAATACAATAGAGCATGCAGAGATGCCAAAGGCATCTTTGCCTCTCTGAAAGATACAGAGAGAGAAGTCGATCTCCAGAAAAGGGAGATTGAATCATTGAAACATGAGCTCAAAGAGGCACGCGTGCTGGCAGATCTCACTGCCAAACCCATCATGATGGGGGCCTCCCAGGTCAGGGGGAGGGGATACAGTGCTGGGCCTCATGAGGCACGACCCCATGTGGGGACTAGCGCACCAATGGGCAGGGCACCGATTATCCCACCACCCCATGGGCAGGCGACCCTGTCCAGGTTGCATAAGGGCCCACCCTCAGGAGGGCAAACCCATGTTGAGGGGAAGAGGGAGAGTGGTGGGCAACTGATGGCAGACCCCCAAGCAGGGACCACTGCCAGAGGTGGCAGGCCACTGAGTACCTCAGCACCCTATGGGCAAGCTACCCTGCAGGGAAGTGTCCACATGCTATACGAGACCACCAGACTCAACAAGTTCAGCAAAGTCGAAGCTCCCACCGACATAACAATCAACCCCAACTTCCCCATGAGGAGAATAGTGGGGTCAGAAGTGGCGCACGACACCGCATATGCTTGGTGGACAAGTGTGAGTGGAAAAGCATTCATACAATGGTACGAACAGGCTGAAGCCACCTGCAAAAGTGGCAAGGTACACAGAGTCCTTCATGAAAAAGCAAAGGAAACCAAGAAATATTTCTTGGAACTCCTGAGTATTGCAAAACTCGCAGAGGAGTACAACTCCCCAGAGAACAGGGGAAAATTTTCCTGGGAAAGTCTAGGCAAAGCTGCCTATGTGAAGTCCCAGTTCAAACCACTCAGGAGTCCTGAGGAATGTGCCACAAAAGCTGTGGGGTGGGAAGCGAAAGCTTCCAAGTACCGAGAGAGAGATGCAAGTCTCCATGCTGGACAAATGAGCCAGCGACCATCCTTCCCCATGGGAAGAATGGCAAACTTACCATATTCTCAGTAACTTGCAAAAAGTGTAATGGCAGTTCATGAACCATCATGGAAGTCATGACATTTCATGAATGGTCACCAAACTTCATGAACCAGCATGAAGTGTCATACACAGTCATGCCAGTTCATGACAAACCATCATGGAATTTCATGAGATGTCATGAACCTGCATGGGGGGTCATGATTGCTCATGATGTAATGGTTCTTCCAGGCAGGTTTTGAGTGGTTACATGCCTGTCTATGAAGTGTGTGTCATGAGCCTTCATAAAGGACCATGGACCCTCATGGACCTTCATGGACCTTCATGAATCACTGTGATTGATCATAAATTAGGATCCTTGGTACAACAATGACAATTGGGGGCATAATGGTTAATTACATGTTACCCTTAAGTTGAAAGTGATATGAAAGCATCACACAAGAAAGTCATGAATACCATCTGTCAGAGCGTGCATGTGCAGAGGTATGGGTGGAAGCAAGTGGTGTGTCTGGAAGCACTGTTCAGTGTTGGCAGAATGGGATTGTGGCCTCAGCAACTCAAGGGGAGTGCTGTGCCCTGAGCTTGACATTTGGGGGAGATCCCTTATTTGTGGAGCAGGGACTTACAGTGGACTTCAAGCAAACTTGTGGATCGAGCAGGCCTGTTGAAGACAGGGCAAAACTCAGTGGGGACAGACTTCAGAGTAAGGTCCCTGAAAGTATTTATGGTATAAATAAGGGAGAGAAATCATGGGAAGGGCCAGTCAGTCCAGTGCAGAAATGAGTGGGGATTATCAAGGACAAGAATCCAGGTAACGGGAAGTGAAGAATGAATAAGTAAACAAATGAGTGGTGAGGGTTATTGGTGTGGGAAGAACAACTGAATGGGACTGACAACCTAGGTGCCAATATAAAGTGGATCAAGTGCCAATATTGGTGAGTTAAGTAAATGAATAGATAAATGTATTAGGTACATAGCAAGAAATGGATAGTGTGTTGCCAAGTGTCATAGCCCTGCCAAAGGTGCCCATCTGTTACTGTCATATCCATGCATACCCGACCCCGCCCTGACTTCCGGACCTCCTCTTTCCCCACCTCTGGAATCCTACCCTACCACTGTCCGTTCCGATATTCACCTTCGGTCCTGGCACCACACCACCCTTCACCTCCCATGCCACCTCCACTCCTCTGTCACTCTCCTGTCCTATCTCTGTCCGCTCCGATAACCACCTTGGACCGAACACCACCCCTCTCATCACCCTCCTCCTACTCCTCCTCATACTCCTCCGCTCCCTCCTCACAACACCTCCACCCTTCCGTCATCCTCCTACTCATCTCCCATCCACTCCGATACCCACCTTTGGACCTGACACCTCTCCTCTCTTCCTTCCCCTCTCTTCCCTCTGGTCCTCTTCCGCCGACCTCCCACCAAGTTACAACCTCCTGCTGCTGACCCATACTTTGTACTCGGGCACCGCTCGTACCTTTGCTCCGAGCCTCCGTCATAGTTCCTACCTCGGACTTTGACTCCACCTCGGTCTTAGTCCATTGCATTGGTGATCTCATACTACATAAACACCATTGCCAATATTCCTCGGACTTTCAACCCTGCCTCCATAAGCTCTGCAACCTCCGAGCTTTGCAGATCATCTTCAGCACTTTCGCCACTTGTAATGTATTTCTCGCGTTTCTCCCTCATCCCTATTTGGACTGCTGCTTCTTCCCATTTTAGCCAGTAGTCATCATCCCCACTTCCCCTCATCCTCCTGCCCCTCTGGGCCTTGCCCTCCTTACCTCCTTTCAGATGTATCATAGGTTCTCCCTTATGACCTTCGGTACCGCTCTGCTTCTGTCACCCCTTTGTTCCCGTTCGGACGCCTTCATTCTGATTCGGTCCCCCTTCGTTTCCTTGTGCTTTCACCCCCTCCATTATATATAGCGGCGCTTGTACATACTCGAAAAGGCTCAGTCCGAAATCAACCTGAAATGCCCCCTAGAGACTTCCTGCTCGCCTACTGTGAAATTAAGGACCAAATGGACAAACAGCAATGGCACAGCGCTCCGCTTGAGTCGCTGAGGCCAAGGTCCCTCCATGCTAAGTCTCTGATTCCACTCCGGAGTCATCTGAATCCGCCCATCTCTAACAGTTACCACTCTCCCACTTCCCCACCACTTATCTTGCCCTGTCAGTCCTCTCCATAATTCATCACTCAGTGGTGCCAATAGTTGACCCCATCTGTGGTCCCACATTGGCACCTTCTCCCTTCCCATCACCACTCTAACTTTGCTGATCACTCAGCTACATGCTATTCATTTATTGCTGAGCACCCACATGTCCTGTTCCTGCCCATTCACTTAACTTACTTTAGTGGCCAATATTGGCACCTTTGATCCATCCCTATATTGACACTTGATCTGCTACTATATTGGCACCCAGGTTGTCAGTTCTCTCAGGTTTCCTCCCTACTTTGCCTCTTTGTTTAATTGTTCATTCCACTCTCATTCATTCTCTCACTCTCTGTCTCCCTGGTTCTCATCCCTCATTTAGTTTGTCACATTCACTGCTCTGCCTCCCATTTAGGCACCAGACTGACTGGCCCCTCTTCTGTTCTCCCTTTTGTATTTATGCATATTGTAGATTACTTTGTCTTCACTTGAGCCTACATCACCACAAGGTTCCCTCCATGTCAGAAACAGTATTCAAAGTAATTGCAGGAAGTGGAGTGAAGTGCGGCAGCGCGAGTGGGCACTTAGCTTGAATGCAACTCCATTGCAAGGCATCTTGGGAGTTGAGACTTCAGCTTCAACGACTCAGCTGGAGCGTTGCGCCACGTGTTCTAGGCTGTCCTGTATTTCAGGGTAGTGGGGGGACCTTGCGGCGACGTTACTCAGGCAGGGATGAAACTTAGAGGCAAACTTAAGATGAGAGTACTTGGGGGGGATTTCTAGTCGATATTTGAACTGAGGTACATTGACAATAAACTACAAGTATAAGTATGAAAGGAGAACAGAGAAGGGGCTGGTCAGTCCGGTGTGGGACAGGAGCGGAATGGTAAGTGCGACAAACTAAAAGAGCGATGAGGACCAGGGAAATGGAACAGAGGATGGTGAAGTTGGGAGGCAGAATGGATAGGCCAACAATCTAGGTGCCAATATGGTGGCGGATCAGAATGTCAATATATGAATAAATCAAATGTCAATAAAGGAATAACCAAGTGTCAATAAAGGAATGAACCAAATGTCAATAAGGAGCGGATCAGCAGCAACAATATCGACCACTAGTAAGTCAAGCGAATTGAATAAGAATAAAATGGTATTGGCTGAATGGCTGAGGAACTCAAGTGGTGGTGGGAGAAAGAAGGAGGCGCCGCTATGGGGCTATAGACAGGAACCACTATCGGTGCCACTAAGTGATGGACAATGGCACAATTTAACGGGTGTGAATAGTGGGTGCAAATAATGGGTGCAAGAAAGGTGATGGGGTGCAGGCAATAGAAGTGGTAGAGGCAGAGGAGAGCAAAAAGGTAAGTACATCATGAAGATATCTGTCATAATCTGGAAATTGGGTGCAAAGGTGGACACAGGGAAAGGGGCAGGCCTGATGGGAAATCTGGTAACAGTCACCAAATGGAATATGCACAAGTAAATGGTCACGAATATGCGACACAGTGCAAACGTTGAAAGAAACACCGTGGTTTTCAGCAAGGGGAATTAACTGGTGAGAAGATGGCAATTCAGCAGGTGGTAAAAGGCTGTAAGACCAGGTAGAGCTAAGGATATTCTGTTAAGAGAAAGAGCAAGAAGAAATTGAGTTACTCACTGGTGATGTTGGTGGAGGAACTGGAAGGTAGCAGTGGTCCGGAAAGCATGAGAGAAGCAGTGAAGTGGAATAATAGTACAAAGAGGAGGGGGGAAGGCAGAGTAAGCGGCATGCGGTATACTGTACTGGCACGACCAACAATCGGGTCACGTGGAGTCGTGGGAAAAAGTTTCGGAAAACCACCAACCGGCAACCCTGTGTTATGCGTTACACCCGACCGGATTCACATGTGATTACAGGTTGGTTTTTTGATTGTTTTTTAACGAGATCGGGTCTTACCTTAGCTGCGGTGTAGCAGGATTTATTCATCTTATATTATACTGGCACACATTTGGCAACGTGTTATGAAATTTACTGTAAATGAAAAAATTTTTCAAGCACGTGTTCATCACCTATGGGATGGCTTCGGAGTTGGCCGAATTTTGCTATTCACATTTTTGAATGTATATACAATACAAAAAAGGAAAATTGAATTACATCAGCACAGCCACCACAAAGTCCGTGAATCTGCGTTATGCTGGAAGGCCGACCGGCTGCCTCGCGTTATGCGTTACAATTTTACATTTGAACCGGACCGGCAGGCCAGCGTTACGCGTTACCGGTTGTTGGTCGTGCCAGTACAGTAAGTGAAATTGTTGGGAGGACCCTGTGTTATCCTGAATTGGCAATAATAGAGGACCTCACCAGGGGAATATGGCTTGGGTTTCATTCGGACGAAGAAGGACGAGTGTTCTCAGATCGGACTTATCTGTTATTTTTACTTTATTTGCGTGTATTTTTCTCGAGACCCCTGCCCTTGGCGCTCTTGTGAGCAGCCTAAAGCTCTGCAGGTTAAATATCCAGAATAAAACAAACAAACAAACAAACAAGCCATCATCATGTCAGCTCCACATCACCATCATCGACCAACCCTCAAGCAGGTACGGGGGGTGCGATAGAGCTTCAATGCTGTTCCCCTGAATTTTTTCCCTATATGTTAGCCAAACAAATCACGACATAAAAACGAAGGGTCAGCTCAAGGCTTTGTCGAAAGGTAATAGCCCTCCGTGTGTCTGCACAACCGACTCGCCTTCGCTCCATTATTCTGACCTTTTTTGGATTTCTACCCTTAGGCCAGGCTGTACGCCAATCTGCCAAAGCGTCGCAAAACCTCAGAGTGCCGCAGCGCAGCTCCGCGCGGACCGACGCATCCAGTCAAAACATTTGCGAGCGAAAAAGCAAGCTGAGATTGTTGAGGCGGGTCGGGTTTTTCTGGTCCCGATGCGGCTCCCAGGGTGGTAGCAATCATCCCTTTGTGAGGATGTCAATGCTGTGCCTTATTGAGCCCATTGGACTTGGGGGAAGAAATTCTCGGAGAAATACCGCAAATTGGCTTGTGGAAAGTGAAGTAAAGCATCCGATGTTTATTCCCTTGTTCGTCGTCGCTAACATGTCCCCCAAGAATTCCTCGATTCAAAACGTCCCTTCAAACCGTACTCCTACCATACCACTCATTCTATGCCGCACTCGACGCGACCAAGGCTGACTACGTTATCTTTGTCCTGTCGAAGTGGATGATTGGGGTGACACTCTACTTCGAAGCTTGCAAGCCCAGGGCTTGCCCACAGTTGTAACTGTTGCTGCCGATGTCAGTAAGAGTCTTTACACCCGCCTATTCGTTCAAAATTGTAGAAGACTCATTGTGCCCGAACAGTCGTCGTCCACAACACCCTCGTCATCCTTCAAGAAGGACCGTTCCCCCATTATGAAATCCCTCCTTTCTTTTATTCAATACTTCTTCCCATCTCAGCACCGCGTACATGACCTTGGTCCCGTCTGCATTCCCTCTGAAAATTCTTTATTGTCTTCCCTCCACCAGAATGAATGCCTCAATGCGCTCCGCAGTCTATGCGAGGGTCTGCCAGCGAACGCGAGGTGGCGAGATGGTCGAATGCGGCTTGTTGCGGATGCCAACGAAGGGTATGGCTCCATTCCTTCACTATCCTGGGAGCCAAATTTGCAAAAGACAGGTGCAGCCGAACACGATGACGGGGAGCCACGTGGGACTCTGAGTGTAATTGGGACCATCCGAGGTGCACCACTTTCCGCTAATCATTTGATACATATTCCCAATTATGACGACTTCCTGATCGCCATTTGTTTGTGGTGGTCTGGGCGATCGATTGATCATGTTTTGCTTTTGTGGATGCCTCAGCCTCCACTCAGCGGGGGAAGAAGGCGACTACAAACTCCCAGGAGCCTGAAGAACTGACAATCCTCGCACAACGTTCATCCAAATCTAGCAATAAAAATGAGGACGTAGATGATGCTGACTCCCTTGTATAACGACAAATTCGCACAATGAATGACGATAAATGTCATGTGATCAACCAAAAAATGGTTTCCCTTCTTTCCCGATCTATCGCAAAGTCAGGTTCTTCGCATTTCTGCTGCCTTCCCGTACTTAAGCTCCCGTTTGCCCCCCTTCTTCCAGTGTCTTCCACCACTCTCTCTGACTCTACCAGGCTCGGCAGCGGCAGGAACATAGACAAAGTTGCCACTTCCTCTCCCACGACCGACATACTCAGTACCCTTGATCACTCCAATCGGCTCGCCACTCCTTCCCCTCCGCCCCGTGTCTCCGAACTCGAGGCCACACAGTACTACTGGGGGCTTCATTCCAACCCCTGGCTGATTGCTCGCACTGGCGGGCCGTGGTACCCGCCCTCTGGCCCGGAGGCGTACCCTAGGGCTAAGGAGCTTCGTATCCTAGGAGAACACGAGCTCTTCGATGTCTGGGAGGATGACCTTGCCCTCAAGGTGCACAACATCCTCAACCAGAATCAGGTCAACTGGTCAAGTACTGAGATTGTCCGGATCGCCTACCTCGACGAGCCTGACGGAAATCTTATCCTATGGATAGGCGTTTACTCTACTCCCACCCGCCTCTCCTACGATGTCGGGATCGAGGTTGCTGTCCAGTGCAAGCGCCTCCTACTCGACTACAGTATCCAGGGTGTTGACGTTGAGCTGCGCGAATCCGACTTCGTCCAATTCGCCGGTCCCGCACTCCTTAAGCCCACCGACATCATCGATCCCACGGCAATCGTACGCGAGCCCTTCACTACCACCCTCGGCATGAATATCTGTGCTGAGAGCACCCCCTGGGCTGAAGGGACGGTTGGGTTCTTCATGGCAGTCAACGGCATCGACAAGCTTTACGGGGTCACTGCCCGTCATGTTCTCTTCCCTCGGGCGGAGAATAAAGACTTCGAGCGCATCAATGATAGTCTGCCCCGCCACAACGTGCAACTCCTCAGTGAAGCGGCATTCCAAGAGCATCTCGCCCTCATCCAGCAAGAGATCGACAGCCAGAACATCATTATCGCTAGCCAAGAGAACCGTATGGCGGGGGTAGCAGGTCGGGAAGACGCCGAGTCTCGGGCGATACATGAAGATGCCGGGGATGAGAAGAGGAAAGCGGAGAGGAGGAAGCAGCGTCTCACAACGTTCCTCCAGGAGATCAAACGGCAATGGTCCTCTCCCAAGAATCGTATTCTTGGCCATGTTAAGTTTTCTCCCAAAATTGTCGCCGGTGCTGGCAACCCCGAGCAGCAGTTCACCCAAGATATTGCTGTCTTCGAGGTTGAATCCTCCAAGGTCACCCCTTCCCACTTTCCCGGAAATTTCATTGATCTTGGAACGAAGTACTCGGATGTTGAGCTCACCCGGAAGATGTATCCCAACCCAGTGAACTCTCACCATTTTACCTGGCCAGGCAATCGCCTTCTCAAGCTCTGGGGTACCATCCCCATGGAGGAAATGCGCAAGCCAACAATGCTAGATCAGAATGGTGACCCCTGTATCACAGTCCTGAAGCAGGGTAGGACAACAAATGTGACTGTGGGTAAAGTGCTTAGGGTCATTGCATATGTCCGCAAGTACTTCACTGAGCATGACATTGCCATGTCCAAAGAGTTGGCAGTTATCCCCTTGGACAAGGAATCTGGCCCCTTTTCTGCCAAAGGAGATTCTGGTGCTGTTGTAGTTGATGGCATGGGCCGCATTGCAGGTATTCTCACTGGTGGTGGTGGGGCCACCGACTGCTCTGATGTGACCTATGTCACCCCCATACACTTTGTTTTGGAGGTCATCCACCAGTGCAAAGCCCTTGCCAATGCCTTCATCAAGAATGCCCAGCCCACCTAGGTGAGGTGGTAAGAGGTGAACCCATCTCATCATTTTTCTCTCCCTTCTTTCCTCCCTCTCCCCCTTCATCTGTAACATCTTCTCTCCTGTGCTCATTAATCTATTTTGTCAGTGGAAATGGCAGCATTAGCAGTTTGACTTGCTGTTTGTATCTGTCAGGGCACACCTGCCTGACCCCACTCCACCCGGTCCGACCCCACCCGATCCCACTATCCTCACCTGCTGCCCCCATCCTCCCCCCTCCTTTCTCTCCTTCTCCCTTTCCCTTTTCCTTCTCTTTCTTCTTTCCTTTCTTTCTCCTTCTTTCCTTTTCTACTACACAGATGACTTCCTTGCTTGATGTACCATTAACCAGGCTGCGCAACACACCCGGACCCGGACACACCGGGTGATGCCCTACACACCGGACGTGCCTGAGACCTCTTACAGAGATACCCAGGTGGACACAGCTGTGCGTGTAGATGATGTGGCGCTCCCCACGTGACCTCCAACCGCGTGTACATAAACACAGCCTAAGTGGGAACTGAGAAGCAACCTTCTTCTCACACTTCCCACTTTAGTCTAAGTGGCCACGGACCCTTGCCTGCTTTGGGCCCGTTGTTACGCACGCCCACGCCACACCCTACCGGGCCCTCAGCCCCAGGCGATATACCTGGACGCTCTCAACCCCGGGTCGGTCCCTGACAGTATCATCTGCTTTATGCACTAATAGGGGCCATGGTAGGCCAGATTGGTCTAAACTGAACAACCTGTCATGATTGATAAACCCTGGGGCTCTGTCAGCAGTGAACCAATGCTGAAAGGTGTATCCACTGACCTGAAACCCAAGCTAACCAGCCCTCCATCCAGTGTCTGGCCCCCTGCCCTATTGAGCAAGACTTGGCAAACAATCAGAACCTGGACCTTGCCAGCACTCTGACCTTGCCTCCAGTTCCCAAGCCCTTGGCACTCCCAGCATCCAGTCCTTCCAGTTCACCCTAGGCTTATGGCACAACTCAGCCTTGCCTACCCCTGCCTTGTCTCCATCTGAACCACACCCATCACTCTGCTATGTGGTCACAGTGTCAAAAACCTTGAACGAGGCTAATGTGCATGAGTCCAAATGCAGGTGGGGCTCAACTAGAGGGGATCTGAGAGGTACAAGAGGCTCTAAGAAGGACGCAGCCTCAGCAACTCAGAGGGAGCGCTGTGCCTCCATTACGTCTCAGTTAGTCCTTATATTTCATGTGTCTGAGGTATCTTGTAGGAAGAGGTTGGGATTCACTCATAGAGGGACTTGGGGTAACTTTTAGTCCTGAGGTACAACAGGTTCTAATCTACAAGTATTTATATATGGAGGAAGGAGAAGGACTTTAGTCAAAGTCTGAGTGATGATGACAAACACTGAAAGGTGCTGAATGATACTGAAAGGTCCCAAATGATATCCTTAATGGGGAACTGGGGTGTCGGGTTGAGGAGGGCAGAGTAGAAGGCTGGAGGATGAAATGGGAACAAGAAATGGGTAAGGGGAAGTTAGCCGACTGAATGGGAAGAAGACATCAGTCGTACTACAAATGGAAGGTGACTAATTTATGATGAGAATTGCAAGCGGGGAGAATGGCTAGACCACAGTCAAGGGTCGCGTCGCCACTCTCACAGCTGCTCCCTCACCAAAGGGAAAGAAGAAGGGGGGGGGTGGAAAGGGCACCTAGGGTTTTGGACTCACTGTGACCCTGGTCCCAACTAACTCAGCCTAAAAATCTCAACACACTAGGTGGACCTCCCTGGAAGACAAGCTAGCAGTACTGCCTGCGAAGCACTGTCCCCAAGACTACAAGCACTCAGACACCACCCCAGGCACACAGGTACTTAGCAGAGCAGAGGGGAGAATCTCTGTATCATACTAGATACATCTTGTATATAAACCCAAGTTATACTGGGCTTATGTCTGAGCAATCCGATGGTGTTAGGGACGGATAGAAACGGACAGAACAACATAGAACAAAGGAAACAACAGAAAACATAAAAACATATAGGAACGGCCACACAATCGATAAACTCCGACGATCTCCACAACGGCTGCACCAAATCTCCCGATAGTGGACTTGTTCGACTCGTCTTGACGGTAGCTTTCCAACGATACCTAATGCGTCTGGATCGGAGCAGAGCTGGGGGAGTTATGGTGAAAATACTGTGATAGTGGCCCGGTAACATGTCCGGGTGGGCTGTAACCTGGTCTGAAAAATTATCAAAAAATACAACAATGATAGGGGAGGTTCAATTGGCTTTGGGGGAGGTGGGGGATCGTGTGTCGGGTCCTAGGTATCGTCTGTAGGCCATGATATAGTGGTGTCTGGGTACTACCGGCTTTTCCCTCCTTCAATGTGAACGGGATCACCAGAGGATGTGGGTAGCTCCGAAGCTGGAGTTATGTATCCGAAGGATGTTGGGTGACTCCAATAAATGAAATGGGAGGGTGAATGGTTTAGAAATATGTCACAGGATGTTGGAGATCCATCAGGAGGTGGAGCAAATCCAGAGTCTCTGAATGTTCCAACTTGGGGCCAAGCTTCCGGGATGGGAGTGGCCAGGGTCGAGTGTGCTGAGATCCAGGCTGGAGCTGAGACAGTTGGGAAGGAAGGTGACATTGGGAAGTGGGGGGGTATGGTGTAGGGGATGGTGAGGTTGTTAGGAAGGTGTAGTGAGGTGGGAGAGTGTGGGGTCGGGATTCCGGGATATGACAGTCCACACACCGCTTCCACACCTTCCACACCCTCCACCTGCTTCCAGTTGTCCTTGACACCTCTGGTCAGGTCAACACTCCCACTCCCCTCAGAACCTTTGTTGGCCATCATGCTGTCCTTGTGTGACAGTACTGACTGATCAACCTCCATTTTGTGGACTTGTGTCAGCACCACACCAACCCTGCTTCCCAATTTGTGGACTTGTATCGGCACTGTGCGCTGACCTCCACTTTTCCTCTGGCCTTTTGCCACTTGGCAGCTTATCATTCATTCCTTGCCTAGTGCCTATTATGCTCAATCATTCATTCACTTAACAACCCTGGCCACTTATTGTTTACTCATTCATTCCTTGCCTTCCCATTTCCTTGGGCCTTGTCTTTTATTCAGTTTGACAATCCCCGCTCATTTCCATGCCAGACCAGACCACACTGACTAGCCCTTCCATGTTTCCTTTTGCTTATCTATATATATCTTGTAAATCCTTTCAGGGACCTCACTCTGAAATCAATTAGAGTACCCCCTGTCTGTACTGAGCCTCTACTTCTGCAAAGGGGCTCTTCCCCCTCTGAGTCCATGCTCACAGAGTTCCACACCCCTCCTATGGGCCCACTCCACCCACAAGTCTTGTTTGAAGTCTGCTGTAAGTGTCAATCTGTAAATAAGGGATCTCCCCCAGATGTCAAGCTCAGGGCACAGCACTCCCCTTGAGTCACTGAGGCTGCGATCCCACTCTGCTAACCCTGAACAGCGCTTCCAGATGCACTGCATATTTCTACCTGCACATCTGTGCTGAAGGAGAGAACAAAGGAAGGTCAGTTGGGAGGTTCTAACAAGATGACCACCAATCTGTTCCCTGGTTCTTTAGTTTGGATGGGGAAGTATACTAGTAAATTTGTTGTAAATATAGTACTAATCCAAGTGTTTTGGCTAATTTGGTTTTATGGGTTAGTCTAAAAGTCTCTGAGAAATGACTTACAGATGAACAAAACCCTGCAGAGCTGTTCCCTTAGTGTAATTTCTCAATTTATCTAGGTATAATTCTGTGTAGGATCATTAAATTTGGAATTTAAACCTGAAATCAATCTTCTACTTGGTGAGTTTTCAAAGATTTTACTCCATGAATGGTTTTAGATTGTGTCTGAAGTGTCCCTCAGCCTTGTCTTATTTTTGTCTTATTTTTATTGCTTGTTTTGACAGTAGCAATATAACTCTTTTGTTTACACTTTTTAAATCTGGAGTGTTAACCACCTCTCCTGTTGAAATATTTACTTAATATTTCTCTCCCTGTTTGCTGCCTTTTACCACAGTGGCAATCTTAACTGTATTTCACTTTTTCGCACTGGAGTGATAACCAGAAATGCTTGAGAAAAATAATACTCTATTTTCTTACTTCTCTGGGGGGTGTAAAGTCGCAGAAAGGGTCTCCTTTTATACTCCTTAGATTGCCTTCCTTTTTCATGCTCTACCTCATATTTACAGGATTTACAGTGTATTTTCCTCAAACTGAATAAAAAATGAACTTTTCACACTGTAGTTCTACTGCACTTGGCTGCACTAAACTGTGGCCCTGCTGTGGTCAGACTGCACCTAGAATTCTCATTGTCCTTCTTTGCCTAAATTCTATAATAGCTTGTGTTAAGGTAACAAACATTCATCCATACAATAAAGCCAAAATAATTAGACCCAAGCATCACCTGTATACCAAACACATGGGAACAATGCACATGATTGCCAATAGTGCATGTGAACTTTTGCTATTACTGGAATGCATCAAAGATGACATTGCTAGGGTAGGGAAACCAACCACTCTTTCGGAACTTTGCACATTATCACAGACCTTCAATGCACACTATTGGGAGCATAAAACTGAAGTGACTCGCTACACAAAACCCTCCACCTCCAATGTCTTCGACAAGACCACTACCTCTTCCCATTCTGACACCATTCCTTCCACCTCTTACAATCCTGCTTCCAGTAGCAAGCCTCTGAAGGACAACAAGAAGTCTGAGGCCAGCTCCACCAAACCTGACCTCTCATCAAAACTCAGAGACAATGGCAAGCTCATGCTGTCAGGGCACACCTGCCTGACCCAGGTCCACCCGGACCCACCCAGCCACACCACACCCGCTCCCCACTGTCCATCCCTCTCCCTCCTCCTTCCTCCCTCTCTTCCCCTTTCTTTCCCCTCTTCCTTCTCCTTTCTTTATTTCATTCTTCTCATCTTCCTCTTCCTGTTTATTTCCTTCTATCTACACGGACCATCTTCCTTTGTATCAATGTACTATTGACCCATCCAGCCCACACACCCTGGACGGCTTCCCGCTGTGCCCAGCATGCGCGCATGCAGCAGACGCTCTCGGGATCCCCCACAGGGACACCCGGATGCCTGCAGCTGTCTCCGAGGATGACGTGGCACTCATCATATGACTCAAGCCACATGTACATAAATGTACCTGAAGTGGGAACTGAAGAAGTAACCTTCTTCTCACATTCTCCACTTCAGTCTGAGTGGCCAGGGACCATCGTCCCGGATCGGGCCCGCCAGTACGCACGCCCGCTCCACACCCTGTGACAGCCTCAGTGCCAGGCATTACCCCCGGGCCCTCTTGACCCTGGACACGTCCCTGACACATGCCACAAGAGTGTAAGCACTGTCTCAATGAGAAACTTTGCATGTTCTGCAGACAGTCTGGCCACATGGTCAAGGACTGCCCTAAGTCTTCTTCTCGTGCATTGAAGGAGTGGAGCTGGATCACCTTATGTAACCAGTTTCCTACATCCAATGACGATATTAAAGTTTGTGCTGATTTGCTTACTGACCGTGTTTTGGTTGCCAAATATATATTTGTTCACTGTCTAAACAACAGTAAACACCCCCCAACGATCTCACCTGATGTATAGATCATCTATGGATAAAATTCTATATTGACTTTACTATAATTTCTAGTCAATATTACACCTAGATATACCACTTTTCAGTAGGGCATGATTTTCCTGATAATTTACTGAAGAAAAACTAAAATAATTCTGCAATAAATGTTACTCAATACAGGAGTGACCAAACTGCTCTTTCTATCGCTTAGAGTGCATGCTAGTTATCTAGCAGGTTCAGGATTGCTCACTTTTCTCCTGTGGTGTGATAACCAAATATTACTGAGAGATTATTCAATTAAGAAATCCCTCCACCAAATTCTCACTAATTCTCACTATGACACTTTTGTTCAGCTGTGTCTAACTGACCCTAACTCACACTTAGAGTGACGTTGTAATGGGGATTTGCTGGTGTACCATAAACAAGCCAAATCCCGCGATTCTACCACCCTTAGCCAATGTTCCCTCCCACATATTTCTTATTTTTCTGATTCCATTTCCAGTCACTAGAGCCTGATGTTCCCCCTTCTTGTTGTTCTTTCCTTATTTGTCATTTTCAGACTCTTCCATGATACTGTGACCTGCTGTATAGTTTGCTAGAGAGTTATCAGCACCACACTTGACTGGACCAATATACAATATATGTACTGCCCTCTTGCCTGACCTCAGTGAGATTCCTATCCCCCCTCCTTCCTGTCTTGAGTCTAGTTGGATAGACCCATTACAACATGTTAGTTTTATATGAACTAACAACTAATATTTGCTTTTATCTTTTGGAGCAAACAAACCAACCACTGGTGAGCTTATATTTCTACCTGAGCAGCAGCCTTTTATGCTTGTCAGAGACCTCTCTACTCCCACGCCTCACACTAGTTACATGTGCTACATTTGTATTATAGATAGTTCTAGAGTGATATAGGGGCTTGGGCTCTGTAAGCTTAATAATGGACTTAGGACATGACTCAGCAATAAGTAATTCAGTTCTTTGTCTTTCGGGCCAATCTCAGTGGGGCCTTGCAGTGCTAAAGCTATGCTTTACACTTAATTACAAATGCTTATCTTTAGAAATGACTCAGCTATAAAGGAACTTTCTAGACTGTTCTGTGCATCTTCATCCCTACCCATGATACCATCACCTCTCCAGAACTGGCTAAACTGTTCCTTCTCCACATGTTCTCCAAGCACAGAGTTCCATCCCATGTTGTAACAGGTCTATCCAACTAGACTCATGATTCAGGTCTGGAGGGGGGATAAAGATCTCACTAAGGCTGGTCAGGCAAAGGGTGTATGGGTATATTTGGTCCTCTAGAGTGTGGCGCTGATAACTCTAACAAACTATACAGCCAGTCATGGAAGAGTCTGAAAAGACAAATAAGGAAAGAATATCACATGACAATAAGAAACAGGAAACATCGGGCTCTAGACACTGGAAGTGGAATCAGAAAAATTAGGAAAAATAGGAAATGTGCATAAGGAAGATATAGGCTACATGTGCCAGATGTGAGGTGCTTGCTGAGGGTAGTAGAATTGCAGGATTTGGCTTGTTTAGGGTACACCAGCAAATCCCCATTACAACGTTGTAACTGGGCAAGAAGGCTGCCCAGGCAAGAGAGTAGGGACCTGGGGGTAGTGTCTGAGTTGGGTTGAAAAGGGGGAAAGGATGGTTGGTGGCAACAGTGCCGATACTGCACTGTGGTCTGCATGCTAGACAATCAATCAATAAAATCTCACTAAATCTGTACTCACTCCTGGTCCTTCTTGGACAGTCATCAGGAGGCTTCTTTAATGTATGGAGGGATCGCTGTAACAGGGAATTTATCCCAATGTCACACAGGCTCACAGGGGGGACAGTAATCTCCTGCCTGCCTCTCTTAATCTCACCAAAGGTCCTTGTAGTATGGTGCTGTATAGTTGTGGCTGTGCAGTCACGGGACTACCTCAACTACACTCACCAATGTATGTACATGAAAGAATGAAAGAGCATCGTTTTGTAGTGTGTCAGGGACCGACCCGGGGTCGAGAGCGCCCGGGTGTATTGCCCGAGGCTGAGGGTCCGGTAGGTATGACGCGGGCGCGCGTAGCAGCGGGCCTGAAGCAGACAAGGGTCCCTGGCCACTAAGACTAAAGTGGGAAATGTGTTATTGTCATTATCAAGGGAAGTGTAAGCTACTTGCCTAAAGTGGGAAATGTGAGAAGAAGGTTGCTTCTCAGTTCCCACTTAGGCTGTGTTTATATACATGTGGTTGAAGGCCACGTGGGAAGCGCCACGTCATCCGAGCACACAGCCACCTCCGTCTGGGTACCTCCGTAAGAGGTCCTAGGAGCGTCCGGTGTGCGGGGGGTCGTCCGGTGTGTCCGGGTTCGGGCGCATTACGCTGCAGCTGGGTCAATGGTACATTGATACAAAGGAAGTCGTCCGTGTGATGAGAAAGGAATAAAGAGGAGAGAGAATAGAAAAGAAGGAGAGGAAGGAAGGGAAGGGAGAAAAGGGGAAGAGGGGGAGGTCGGGAGGAGTGGATGGTGGGGCACCGGGTTAGGTGGGGCCGGGTCAGGCAGGCGTGCCCTGACATAGTGCAAGGGTTTATCCCTGCAACATACAGGCCTAGCTCTTGATTGCAGTCCCTTGCAATCTCCAAAAAGAAACAACAAAGAGCAAAAGAAAGTCAACCATAAAAGAAAACAAAGTGAAAACAAAAGAAAGTCCCAACTCCGCATGGTGTTAAATGCCATGTGACCTCTAAACCTTCCCACACAATCTCAATGTGCACACTCAACTCCATCCTGCTCTGTCCTG
This sequence comes from Cantharellus anzutake, assembly GCF_015039405.1. Lineage (NCBI taxonomy): Eukaryota > Fungi > Basidiomycota > Agaricomycetes > Cantharellales > Hydnaceae > Cantharellus > Cantharellus anzutake. The sequence continues at coordinate 562,772 of NW_024066973.1, forward strand.
CTCCATACAGTCTCTCCCATCATCACAATAAAAACCTCCTAATTCACAGCTTTCCAATGATACCAATTTCGCCCAAATCAGCCCAGTGGAAGCTGAGATATGAAGTTGGAACCGCGGAAGTCACATGCAGTGCAAAGGCATGATTCCGGTAACTCGCCCAGAACAAGCGCCCGCACACTCAACAACTCCTCCCTCCTTTGGCACTCACTCAATCATCCAACTCAGCCCTCAACCCTCATCACATCACCACTCATCATCTGGCTCCAGCGCCAAATTACACCCAAAACTCGCACTACCATGCGTGCCACTGGAGAACCACCGGGCAAATGGAAGGATTGGGCACAGTAGTACGCCCCATTTCCACTCCCATAACTAACCCACATGTGTACAGTTACTAACTTCACTAACATCGGCATAGAACTTCGCAGATCCAATGTGTGATCAACTTTGCACTCGAAAACCAATGGATTCGTTGCTAAGGCTGGGAGGCCTTAGCTCTTCTAGCTCGTACTTGGCACTGTTGTGTACTGGGCTTGGCTTGTCTCTGGCTGCAGTGTCATGTGACTCATGCATGGGCTCGGAATCATCATCAGAAGTGGGGAAACTGAAGCTAGGGCCGGGAGGCCTTAGCTCTTTGAACTTGAACTCCACTCTCATATCAAATACAACAGCTCAGGTTGGAGTTGCCATGATAGGCATGCGCATGGGCTTGGGATCAACGTTGGATGACAAACTGATGCTAAGGCCAGGAGGCCTTAGCTCTTTTGGCTTGAGCTTGATGCACTCTGGCTGGGGTGTCAGAGCTGGCGATGCTGCCATGCTAGGCATCGTGCAATGGTAGTCAGAACCGCAAAAAACTCAAAGAAAATCGTATAAAATCCGAAAGAAGGTTGTCCGGCTAGTGGAGGGGTTCGTGGGTCGTCATACCAAGGAATAACAGTGCGTGAAACTTGGGAAAACTCTGAAGAAACATGGTAAGGCTTCGAAATCAGCCAAACAAACGCTGCCTGCCTGTGGCTTGACTTGGGAACCACCAGGGGGGACAATGCAGGCTTAAGCGGCAACAGAAAATTCTGCGCTTGACTGACAGCCTCGGAGCCTTGAGCGGCAACAACATGTATGTTTGGCACTTGGCTTGTGAACACGGATATCGAAGGAACTCTGATTCCTTTTGTAAACTCTGGCAATCGGCAATGCAATTCATCAGCACATGGTGTAGAATCTAGCTCGGACGGAAATGGTGGTGTGGTTTTGCATGTAAGAAATGACCATGCTGGTCGCGTAATAACTTGAAAGATTGTTGTCTGGCTGAGGAAGGGGTTCAGATATCACGGTATCGAAGATTAACGACGCATCAAACTTGGGAAAACTTTGAAAAACCCGGTAAAGCTTCGAAATCGGCCGAACAAACGCTGCCTGCCTGTGGCTCAACTCGGGATCCACCAGGGGGGACAACACAGGCTTAAGCGGCAACAGAAAACTCTGCACTTGACTGACAGCCTCGGAGCCTTGAGTGGCAACAACGTGTATGTTTGGCACTTGGCTTGTGAACATGGATATCGTAGGAACTAGGTTGCTCTTGTAAACCTTGGCAATCAGCTGTGTGGATCATCGAGACATGGTGTAGAATCAAGCTCAGACGGAAATGGCACTGGTCTTGCATGTAAAAATTAAGCATGTAGGTTGCGTTTGTTGAAAAATCATAAGAACTACTGTAAGAACTTGAAGGAATGGCATCTGACTGAGGGAGGGGGTCATGAATCGTGTAATCGAGGACTAATGGTGCATCGAACTCAGGTAAAACTTGAGAAACTCGGCAAAACTTCAAACGTCGGCAACCAAATGGTGTCCCCTGTGCCCTATCATAGGATCCGCTAGGCAGAACAACCATTGACTTAGTGGTAACAAAGAACTCCTGTGCCCCATCTTGGGATCCGCCAGGCAGTTCAATCAACTCATGCTGGTGTATACCCACACAACTTGTGTGGACCGCTCATGGATCCCAAACACAAGCTCCTGTGCCCTATCATAGGATCCACCAGGAGGGGACTCTTTTCCCTTGAGCAGTGACAAACACGCCCCTGTGCCCCATCTTGGGACCACCAGGGGGTGCAGCCATGGTGACTTGTGACTTTAGACTCTGGAATGCATAGATCTTGGCTTGTACTTTGTCTCTTCTTGTAACTCTTGTAATCAGCGATGTAGTAGTCGATGTCCACAGGTGAATCAAGCTCAGAACAGAAAATGATGGTGATGTTGCATGAAAGAAAAAGATGATGTCCACATGGCAGAAAACTGTATCAATCCCCCCTGTAAGGACCACCAGTTTTGTAATGGGTCTATTGCCAAGACTCGAGACAGAGAGAAGGGGGAGGGTGGTAGTGTGTGCGGGTGTGGTTCGTGGAGCTGGGTTTTGGTCCTGGGCGCTACTGAGTCTGCAAAAACCTCAAACATGTTGGAGGAACCGTGTGCTATGGGAGGCCGGACGAGTTTTCGTACAGCCACATTCCCACATCCGGGTGAGGAACTCGCCCGGACAGCCACATTCCCGCGGTAGCGTGACTACTTAGTCACAACACCTTTTCTCTTTTATATTATTTCGGACTAATCCGTGCCAGGCCACGGACATATTCATTCATTTGAATTCATTTCCTTTTCCCTCAGTTCTTCACGCATATTGGCTGAGACTGAGGTTAGTTAGTTACATTCCCTCATTGCTTTATCATTGTAACTTATATTATGTATATTACCTCTAGTCATTACTCATAGGTAATATATTTAGTTCTTCACGCATATTGGCTGAGACTGAGTCATTACTCATAGTCCAGCTCCGAGATCATAAGTCGCTCATCAACAAAACAAACACTCACCTACGTCTCTCCTGGACGTCAAGGCTGAGTATTATGATGAGAGGGGTCTTAGACGTGAGCAACTAGCTCAGAGTGGGCGTTAGGGTCGTGGATGGCATCTTTGCCACTTGGATGTAACTTCTGCTTGTCCCTTCACAGGTCTATTCAGTATGTCAAAAACCCGGGTTGGAAGGGGGGTAAATGCGTGAGTCCGAATGCAGGCGGGGCTCAACTAGAGGGGGTCCGAGGGCTCCGGTAGTGAACCGAAGCTTCTCTGGGAGCCCGGTTCTGCTGGATGGTACAAGAGGCTCTAAGAAGGACGTGGCCTCAGTGACTCGGAGGGAGCGCTGTGCCTCCGTTACATCTCAGTTAGTCCTTGTATTTCTTATGTCTGAGGTGTCTTGTAGAACAGGAATGGGAATCACTCAGAGGGACTTTGGGTGGCATTTTAGTTGAGATTAGAACTGAGGAACTACAGGTTCTAATCTACGGGTATTTATAAAGGAGAATGGGGAGGACTTAGTCAAGGTCCGAAATGACAAATGGGACAACACCGAAAGGTGCCGAATGATACCGAGAGGTACCGAAAGGTTCCGAACGATATTTAAAACGGGGAACCGAGGTGTCGGGCCAAGGAGGGCGGAGTTGGAGGCCGGAAAATGAATGGGGAAGACAAATGGGTAAAGGGGGTTAGCCGACTGAATGGTAGTAAGAAGGTAGTCGTGCTAAGAATGGAAGATGACTAATAAGTGATAACGTGAGGGAGATCACCGAAGGATGCGGGTAGCTCCGAAAGTGGAGTTGCGTATCTGAAGGATGTTAGGTGACTCCAATAAATGAAATGGGTGGAGGAATGGTTTAAGGGCACGTCACGGGATATCGGAGGTCCGTCGGGATATCGGAGCAAATCCGGGGTCTCCGAATGTTCCGACTCGGGACCGAGCTTCCGGGATGGGAGTGGCCAAGGTTCGGTGTGCCGCAACCAGACCGGAGCTGAGACAGTCAGGAGGGAAGGTGACTTGGGGAGTGGGGAGGCATGGTGTAGGGGATGGTGAAGTTGTTAGGAAGGTGTGGTGTGGTGGGAGTGCACGGGGTCGGAATTCCGGAATATGACACAGTACTAACTTGTTATGTACAAGCTATTATCTATTTTATATGAGTTGGAAATGGAATGAATGGACTGGGGGAATGTAAACGGGCCGTTAGGCAACCGTAAATGATGAATATCCAATTGGGAACAAAGAAACAACAAAAGAAATATGAATGAATGGGGAATATATGATAACGGATCCGAAATGGGAATTGTGCCAGTTATCTCCGCAACACTTCGCCACAGCGCCCGCCTATTCTCCCGTCAGCAACCTCCTCGTCTCCAGCTTTCCAACGAGCCCTTATTTGTCCCAATTGGTGCAGTGGTTCTTGAGATGTGGCCATTGACAGGTGCTGTCGAGACCACATGAGGCTATACACCATGCTGAACCATCCAAATATGGGGTTGCCATTCTGGGAAATGCTCCGTGGTTAAAGGAGGAAGGTATAGCATCACTATCGGGTAGAAAAACGGCTGGGTTGTATGTGTGGTTATGGAGGTCTGGAGAGGGGGTGAAATTGGCAGTGTGGTTGGGCATGGGAATTTGGCTTGGGACTGTCAGGAATGATGGGGAAAATAAGGAAAAACAGGGAATGGGTGTATGGAGTGTTGGATAGTGTGGGGACGAGCAATGGAAGCGTCAGAGGGTATGTGGTGTATGTTGGTGGGCAAATTCTGCAGAATCCGACTTTTTGCGGTACATGGAGTTGTCCCCACAACATTGCTCAACACTACATTCTTTGTAGCACAGAAGTGGGGTCCAACCACTGTAAGTACAATGCAAACTGGGTGTATATATAGAAAAAAAAGATAAATCAGAACAAAAAACAAGAAAGGTGTCCACAAGGTAACAATAAAATCAATAATTGAGGCCCATAAGGTCAATATCAACCATTAATCTCGCTTTTCCACTGCGTATCTGCCGTCCTAACTCCCGTCCCGTCATTCCATCCTCTTCTCCTGATCCGTCGCTGTCCTTAGAGCTCAAAATTGTGTGAATTGGTAGAGATTTGGGGAGATATGGGGAAAATGGTAGATAACTGTGGATTTTGGGGAAGTGGCAATATGAGTCTTGAGAAAAAAGCATGGAAAAAATTGAAAAAAATGTGGAAATGTGTCGGAGGCTTGAGGGTGCTCGTTGGAGCTTTGAAAACATGGTACTGGCCTCATTTGAGTGGTACTTGCTGTGCCCTCCTACATACAGGCCTTACTCTTTAATCATGGTCCCTCACGATTTCCTCTAGCAACTCCTACGTTGTGTTCTCCTTAATTACAGCTTTCCAAAGACACAAAAATCATCCGATTTTGATTTTATGAAGAAATGGGGGAGATAGAGCCTCTCTACACTTTTGGCTACTACTGCCCAACCCGGAAACCTGCGAATATCTCTTGAACGAGTGGATCGTTTCCTTTCAAACTTTGCGAGTGGGTAGAGCTGTTATTCCTCTATCGAACGAGCCCAAGAACACGTCTCGGTCGTCTCCAGAAGGGGCTCGCGTCGACTTTTAAGTTCGACATTCATTATATCTCACTTTTCCTCGTCTACCTCCCTGAGATCTTCGCCGTTCCCGGCGTTCAAGAGCTCGTTGGAAAGGTATAATCAATCCCCACAATGTTTATTATTACGCCGGAGCGTCATTCTCAGTTGTTGGCAGTGTGCAGGATTCTTAAATGTGTAAGCCCGTTTATGCACAACTATTAAGGAGTTGGCTGAACTTGTAGACACTTTAAGCCAAAACAGCAAATTTGCTAGTGAACTCTGCACAACAATGCGAGTAAATTAAGGGAATTTGCAGGGTGACATAGAAATAAGGTCCTTGGCACCCTAGTAGTAAGGGAGTGCATCACAGCATGGTAAGAGGTGAAGTCCACGGTATGTTGGCTTCTCTCTGACATGGATGCTGTCTCTACTGGCTAGTTGACTGCTCCATAATGATAAATACAGATGGGTATAATCAACCTCAGCACACATGAGCATGCAGATTGTTGATTGGGGGGTGATGGCATAATCTACCCATGACCACCCAGGTCTGCAGTCGCATCAGACATTGCATCCTCAGGCATAATGCGATCTGCTTTACCCTTATGAAGTGTCTTGCTGGGTGGGACTAAATCTGCACCTGTGGACTTCAATGCATTGGGGACAACATCCAGTATCTCAAATGTGTGTACTTCACTCCAGGAATCGGAGCACAACATGAAATTGACCTCTGCACTCAGCTTTAGCTTGTACCCTTGGGTCTGTTCATCTAGACTGGGGTCAAGTTTGTCTAGGGTCAACATGGAATAATGAGGAATGGGCATGTTGTAGGAGGGTAGCATGGGCACCCCAAAATCAGCTAAATATCAGGTCCTTCATGAGGAGTAAATGTTAGAAAAACATACTGTCATATCCATCCATGGCCATCGACTTCCACTACCTCCAATCTCTCCGGAACACCTCCGCTCCTTCTTCACTAACCTCAGAGCTCCTGTATTCCGCAAATCACCTCGGTATCCCTCAATGGCCACCACCCCCTCTTTTCAATTTATTACCTATGCCTCCCTAAGTATGGAGCCCCGAAGGCTTCCGGACAGCTCTGATGTCTGCTAGCACACTCCCACCTCCGCTGGGCAATACACTTGCTTGCCCTGCAAGCCCTCCTTTGGGCCTATCCCTCCTTTCCGTTTCTGGGTTATCACCTACCATTCCACTAACCCCATAACCCGACTTGTCAGTAATATTCAATCGGCTAATGTTTAACCCTGTTAGCTCCACTCTGCTTGGCCCCGTTGTTTATGGGCCCGCCCCTGCTGTAACTATATATACTTGACTTGTAAATAGGTTACACCTCAGTAATAAAATCGACTAGAGTTTACCCCTGTTTAGTTCTGGTTGCCAGTTAGTAAGTTAGGGCATGGACGTGTTACTTGGCACAGCGCTCCTGGCATAAGTCGCTGAGGCTGAAGCCCTCCGCCACGGAGACCTCCCTTCGTCTTGATCTGGTCTCTGACACATACAGTGGAAAGTTGGCTAGGAATTAGGTGATGATGTTATAGTACAGATGGTAGAGGGCATCAAGGCAATTCCAACACATGTTACATGAGGAGAATCGGTGATGTATTCACAGAGATAGTGGATTTCAGTTGTGTATCGCAATGCATGTCACATGTTCATTGTGCACAGATGGTCCCTGGCATCCCTCAGGCTTCAGAAAAATGGGGATAAATATCCCTTGTTCATGGTGTGGCTGGTCGGGAGGATGTGCCAATTTTGGGACCATGGCGACATGTGGTTGGAAAGTTAGGAAAAATGTGCTGGATATTCCCCACCTCAATGCTATCTCACTCAATTCTCCATCAAATTGGATGCATTGGATAGCTGTAGTTTAGGCAAGTTGGTTGACATGAAGGGAGCGCAGTTGTGTCAAGTGGTTTGGGCTGGAGATGCAGGTTGGGTTTTCTGTGGCCACTTTCTTCTATTGTTTTATATTTTGTTGCTTGTGATATTGTGTTTCCTATTCTATTTTCTCGTGCAACGTGACCAGATGAGTCATATGGAACATGCTGGAAGCTCGCAGACATGTTTTCAGGGTCGTTTGTATATAATATTGGCTAGTTACATTTTGATACAGAGATTTCCCCTCCACTACATTTAGATCTGGTCACCAAGTGAAGTGTGCTGGAGGTGTGGTCAAGTGCAGTAGTCTTGAGGGAGGCAAGGAAGCCTCACAGTGTCTGCAGGGAGATCCACACTAAGTTATAGGACACTGAGTCCCAGTTGAGTTTTGGGTTTGGTCTTGATTCTGTCCAGGAAGCCGCTTGCTGGCCCCCTTTTTCATTTCTCATCCTGCTGGGTGGGAGTAGGTGTGGTGTGAAGTAGTTGAGGTCATGGTGATCATGGTGGTAGGTTGGTGCACCACTGTGCCATGCATCCATCACCTATCTGGTCCCTGATCCCCCTTGTGCTCTGCTACCCTGCTTGCAACATTGGTTAGGCCAACAGGCCTTAACTCTTTTAACTTGTGCTTGCCACTCTCTTTGACTAGGTCTTTCGCTTGGGCTAAATGTGGTTCTCTGCTGGACTCGGAGTCATGTACAGCATCAAAGAGGGCAACCATATCGCCACAAACAACGTATGTGCCTTCTGGCATTGAAAGCATATGGAAGTCACCAGGGAACTGTTGATGAGCAACACTTGATCTCAGAGCTGGACTATGAGTAGGACTCAGTCTCAGCCAATATGTGTGAAGAACTGAGGGAAAAGGAAATCAAATGAATGAATATATCCATGGCCTGGCATGGATTAGTCCGAAATAATATAAAAGAGGTCTTGTGACTAAGTAGTCACATGGTGGATTCTGGGTGAGTTGCTCTCCCAGAATGTTCCCATGCTAACACAGGAATGTGGCTGTTCAGGTTAGCTCCATTGGAGTACCCTCATAACACACAGTTCCTCCAACAGGAACTTGGCAACTTGTGTGTGCTGGGCCTCTAGGGTCAACTTAGGCTCTTGCACTTGGGCTGGTTCATCGCCTGAACGGTTCTGCATGTCTCTGATCTTGTCAGGGTCTTTTGTGGGTGGTTCAGCATGACCATCATCATGCTGGGGTAAGGTGGTCAGTGTCTTAACATGCTCAGATGCTTCACCACAATTGGGATCAGATCTGCACCTCACAGCTTTTTCTGGATCTTTCTTGGGCAGAGTATCATGTCCTTTGTTATACACAGACATGGCATGTGGCATCTTTGCACATTACTCTGCACACAGAGTCACTAACCACTCCCGATATTACGCAATTGGTGATGCTGAAAATTTGTCATCATCTTCCCTTTTGTTGTTTCCTTTTCTTTACATGCTTTCTTTTACATCATCTCACCTGTCCCTTCTCTCCCTTCCACTCCCACTCAGTTCTTGTCCTCAAAGTCTTGGTTTACATAATCATATGCCTCTTGCATGTGACAATGTCATGCATGCATTAAAAGGTGTCAACATGCTTGGTGATGTTCCTATGTCTGACCACAGGTATTCCATCATCTGTCCTTGCACATGGTAGTCTGTGAAGGCATATGCTGGTTCCACTGTGGTTTGTCACCATACCACCTTCTTTTTCACTTTGCCTTTAAATAATTCCAGACTCCAAATGACTGGAAAAGTTGGATTGTGTTTGTTGGATGTCTGCATTCCAATTATGTAAACACATATTTTTACAGCCTAAGTATATTCACGGAATGAACTGAAAAAAAATTAGAAATAGATTCATGCTGGGACAGGCGAAAGGAAACAAGGGCTGTGCAGAGTCAAGTGAAGCACGAAGTGCAAGCACTCTAGTTCGGCCACATTTCCATTCAGGCTAGCATTGGACTTGCCACTGGGGTCTGTTAAAAACCCGGGTTGTGGAAGAGGGGGTAAATGTGTGAGTCCGAATGCAGGTGGGGCTCAACTAGAGGGGGGTCCGAGGGCTCCGGTAGTGAACCGAAGCTTCTCAGGGAGCCCGGTTCTGCTGGATGGTACAAGAGGCTCTAAGAAGGACGCGGCCTCAGCGACTCGGAGGGAGCGCTGTGCCTCCGTTACATCTCAGTTAGTCCTTGTATTTCTTATGTCTGAGGTGTCTTGTAGAACAGGGACAGGATTCACTCAGAGGGACTTTGGGTGGCATTTTAGTCGAGATTAGAACTGAGGAACTACAGGTTCTAATCTACGTGTATTTATAAAGGAGGATGGGGAGGACTTTAGTCAAAGCCCGAAATGACAAAATGGGGAAAACACCGAAAGGTACCAAATGATACTGAGAGGCACCGAAAGGTTCCGAACGATATCTAAAACGGGGAACCGAGGTGTTGGGCCAAGGAGGGCGGAGTTGGAGGCCGGAAAATGAATGGGGAAGACAAATGGGTAAAGGGGGTTAGCTGACTGAATGATAGTAAGAAGGTAGTCGTGCTAAGAATGGAAGATGACTAATAAGTGATAACGTGAGGGAGATCACCGAAGGATGCGGGTAGCTCCGAAAGCGGAGTTGCGTATCCAAAGGATGTTGGGTGACTCCAATAAATGAAGTGGGTGGAGGAATGGTTTAAGGGCATGTCACAGGATGTCGGAGGTCTGTCAGGATATCGGAGCAAATCCGGGGTCTCCGAATGTTCCGACTTGGGACCCAGGTTCCGGGATGGGAGTGGCCAAGGTTCGGTGTGCCGCAACCAGGCCGGAACTGAGGCAGTCAGGAGGGAAGGTGACTTGGGGAGTGGGGAGGCATGGTGTAGGGGATGGTGAAGTTGTTAGGAAGGTGTGATGTGGTGGGAGTGCGCGGGGTCGGGGTTCTGGGATATGACAGGGTCCCAAACTAAAACATCTGTTTTGTCAACTTGGATGCTCAAACAGTTGCCTGAATCTGCAGGTCTGTTGCAAGGAGCATGAGGCTTGTCCTCGCTATGGACTGAAGCAGCCAAGTCATTTGACTCTATCTGATCTCCAATCATATCAGAAGTCATAAACAGATTGCTTGTGCACTGGGGCATCATCACTGAGCTTGCCTCTTGGCAGCTGGAATCACTACACTCAACAGACGACTCCACACGGCTGCCTTCTTTGGTCTTAGTCACAGCACTCAAGTCTAGGACTTCTGCTTTGTCTGATTGGGACAAATCAATGCAATTGCACACAATAACCAGCTCTCTGGCACTATGGAACTCAGCCAACTTGGTTCTTGGAGTTCTGGCAATTACTAGCTGGGGCATCACTCTGAGCCCAGGGGGTGGCTCAATAATGGGTCCTCTGACCGATCTGGCTTCTACGCTGGCTAGAATGCTCAGGGATTTGAGATCAACGGCAGCTACAGCTGTACCGGCAACTTGGCACACTTGCTCACTGGGCACTTGTCACTCATGGCTCTGCATGGACTCAAAATGACATGAGGTGTTGCACAAACTGTGGCGCTGGATATCGCTCAGTGCTCTTGGGTCAGCTCTGGGCACATCTGGCTCAAACCCAAGGGCAAACTGGTACAATTCTGACATCTCTGCTGCGATGCCAGTGCTTATTTCTGGAAGCATAAAGCGCTGGCTGCAATCAGCTTTTGGTGTGCTCTCTGGCTCATACGACGAGCTATGGCATTCATCTGGCAACATATCTTTGCCGGACTCAGGTTCTGACATGAACTCTGGCTCAAACTCTGGAGTTACATGGCACATGGTCATGTTCTGGAACACAAGCAACTGCTCTGACTCCAAAGTCGACTTGCTGAACCTCTCTGGATCATCAGCAGCCAGCTCAATCGGGTGGTAGTATGCTGTTGCCTCCAACAATTGGGGCTCTGTGACTTCATCTGTGCATGCAAACTCAATCTCAACTGGCTCTGGAACATGAGCAACCAATTTGTCATCAGAGATGTCGGGTTCTGAGCTGTAAGAGGGGCTGCTAGGCCTTAACCCTTTAATATTGTGCTCTGGTACATCAGATGTACTTGTTAGAACGGGCGGAAACAGACGACTCCGGAGTGGAATCGGAGACTTAGCGTGGAGGGACCTTGGCCTCAGCGACTCAAGCGGAGCGCTGTGCCATTGCTGTTTGTCCATTTGGTCCTTAATTTCACAGTAGGTGAGCAGGAAGTCTCTAGGGGGCATTTCAGGTCGATTTCGGACTGAACCAAAACGAGTATGTACAAGCGCTGATATATAATGGAGGGGGCAAAAGCACAAGGAAAACAAAGGGTACCGAATCGGAATGAAGACATCCAAACGGGAACAAAGGGTAGAAGAAGCGGAGCGGTACCGAAGGTCATAAGGCAGGACCTGTGATACATCCGAAAGGAGGTAGGGAGGGCGAGGCCCAGAGGGGCAGGAGGATGAGGAGAAGTGGGGATGATGACTAACTGGCTAGAATGGGAAGAAGCAGTAGTCCAAATAGGGATGAGGGGTAAACGCGAGAGATACATTACAAGTGGCGAAAGTGCCGAAGGCGATCCGCGAAGCTTGGGGGTTGCGGAGGTTACGGAGGTTACGGAGGCAGGGTGGAAAGTCTGAGGGATATTGGCAATGGTGTTTACGTAGTATGAGGTCACCAATGCAATGGACTAAGACTGAGGTGGAGTCAAAGTCCGAGGTAGGGACTATGACAGAGGCTCGGAGCAAAGGTACAAGCGGTGTCCAAGTACGAAGTACGGGACAGTGGTGGAAGGTCGTAACTTGGTGGGAGGGTGGCGGAAGAGTACCAGAGGGAGGAGAGAGGGGAAAGGTAAGTGGCGGAGAGGAGAGTTGTCAGGTCCAAAGGTGAGTATCGGAGCGGACGGTGGAAGCATAGGAGGGTGACGGGAGGGTGGAGGTGTTGTGAAGGAGGAGTGGAGTAGGAGGAGGAGGAGTAGTAGGAGGGTGGCGAGAGGGGCGGCGTTCGGTCCGAGGTGAGTATCGGAGCGGACGGAGATAGGGAAGGAGAGGGAAGGAGGAGCAGAGGTGGCGTGGGGGGTGAGAGGAGGTGAGTATCGGAACGGCAGCGGTAGGGTATGACTCCGGAGGTGAAGAGGGTGGAGGTCCGGAAGTTGGGTAGGGGTCGGGTATGCACGGATATGACAGTACTCTCAGATGCGTTGTAGGAGCTAGTACTCTCAGTTTCAACTTCTGATTCAGACACATACATGACATTTGACTCAGCATCTGCAGTGCTGGACATCTCAGATGCTTCAGACTGGTGCAGATCATTCGAACCTAATGCTGGGCTACCTGTCTCCAGGATTTCCAGGTCTTCTGACATGCTGGAGCTCATACTTGGACCATACTCAAGCACAAAGTCACTCTGAACCGAGGGCTGCATTGGGAACTGAGCATACACACTGCTATGGGCCTCAGCTGGCGATGTGCAGAAACTAGTGCTGTTGCTGCTATGGTCAGCTACACTGTGACACAAGTCATGGTAAAACAAGTCATCCTGGAGCAGGGTCTTTGCCACTGCGACAACATCGTGCATTTCGGGTGGCTGGGTCAAATCAAGCCACGGACCTTGCACTTGCAGCTCAAACTTGAGCTCATATCTGAACTTGGGTGGAAAGCCTCAGAAAAACAGCTCATCACATTCAAGAGTGCTGAGGCAATTCTGTACCGCTAGGGACTTGGAAATGGTAAGGAACTTGCGCATATACTATCCAAGATGGTCTAGGGTCATCATCTTGCGATCTTTCTCCACAAACTTGCGGAGATCTCTGGAGCGACACACAGGTGCTTCAACATCGGCACCATAACAGCTCAGCAATTCTGCTTTGAGCAATGACCAGTTACCAGTCTCTGGGTCAGGAATGGTGCAAATGAACCTCGCTTCCTTATCGGGGCAATAAGCTGGCAAATAACTGCATTTCTCAGCATCTGTGAGGAGCATGGCATCCACCAGCAACTCATACTTGCACAGGAACTTATCAATCTGTTTGCCCTTGAATTGGGGTGCTCTGGGGCTACAGGTGCTAGGCATTGGTGTGTAATAAATGTCAAGCACAGGCGCTGCAGTGACAGGGACTGAGGCCATCTCTGGAAGCAAACTAGGTGCAATGTGGGTGACAACAGGGATTTCTGGAGTGTAAGGGCTACTCAGAACCTGCTTTTGTGGAACAAGGGCGATCCTATGTGCCTCTTGACACTGGCAGGAAGGAGGAATTGCAGGAAAAATGGGGGAAACTTGGGTAAAATGTGTGGAACATGTGGATCCATGAACTTGTGGATCCCTAAACTTGTACTTGCACTTCTTGGTGTGCTTTTCTGCAACAAATGATATAGATACTCGATATTCACAATCAAATAATCAATTCATAAATAAGTGGAAAGTGAAAACTTGCGTAAACTCGGCATAAGTGACCCCAAACAGGAAACTGACAACCCTGGCCCCCTGTAAGGACCACCAGAAATGTAAGCAGGCTAGGGATCTAACCCAGCAGGCAAACAGGAAAGGATGGGGACCAGATTGGTATCTGACAGGTCAGGGAAAAGTGGTAATGGTAATGGTAAATATGGTCCAGTGCAGTGCATGGGTGGCTCTAATCAATCTCTCACCCCACCTCTCTGGGTGACACTAAAGTGAGGACTGATCTAGAGGTCTTCTTACTAATCTTCTTTGTCGTACTACTCCCTACTAGCTTGGGAGGGGCAAACTGGGTGGTTTCTAATCCAAGGGGAAAGGTAAATACATCCTCATGTACAGTATATATGAGAAATGATCAGGAAAAAGTGATGAAAAATATCCGATGAGTCCCATGTGCTTAGGTCGGTCATATCGGCAACAAACAATATCGGAAAAAGGAAGGGAAAACACTAATCAAGAAAACAATGAAGCAATAAATGGTATCTGACCAAAAATACCCCATCACCAATGAACTCCCACTAATCACGGATCCTAATACTCCTAAATGGCGTGTTTCCAACAGTACCAATATTGTCCAAATCGGTGCAGTGGTTGCTGAGATAAGTGAAATCTAGTCTGAGTGTGGCCACACTGCTGGGTGGGCATGGGAATTTGGTCTGTGGGGACTGGAAATGTGTCTGGAAAAATAGGAAAAAATTATGGAAGAGTAGAAATAGTATATGAGGACATGTGTGATGTGTTTTGTGAAGTGGGGATGTGCTGGGATGGGGAAATTGAGGCTTGAGGGTGCTCATTGGAGCCTCAAAAACATGGTTCTGGCCTCATTTGAGTGGTACTTGCTGTGCCCTCCTACAACATCACCTCTGACAGCTGGAAGGAGACATACAAACCAAACAGATGAACCAGATGCTCGAGCAATACCTGCACATCTACAGCAATTATCAGCAGGATAATTGGTCTGAACTCCTGCCTCTTGCAGAGTTTGCATACAATAACACTCTGAATGCCACCACAGGCATCTCTCTGTTCTTCACCAATAAAGGCTACCATCCAAACATCACTGTTCACCTGGAGTGAGACTTAACATCAGTACATGCACAAGAGTACTCAGTGGATCTTGACTCCCTCCATCACTTCCTTTGTGAGGAAATGCACCATGCACAAATCTGTTACCAGGGCCTGGCAGACTCCTGACAGAACCCCACCCCAGCTTTCAAGGTAGGAACTTTGGTCTATGTAAAGGCTAAGTACTTCCACTCCACCTGACCCTCAAAAAAGCTCTCCAAGAAAAACCTCAGCCCTTTCAAGATCATTGCCCATGTTGGTACCCACTCCCTCACTCTCCACCTCCTGGAAAACATGTGAGCCATCCACTCAGTCTTCCATGTTTTGCAGATCAAGCCCTCCTTTCCAAACATCATCCCCAACCACCACCAACCACCTCCACCTCTGATAGAGATCAAAGGCAAAATGGAGTTCGAGATCAAGGAAATTCTTGACTCAAAGATCAACCGACGTAGATGCAACAAGCTGCTCTACTTGGTCAAGTGGTTAGGTTATGAAGGTACTGATGAGGAGATGCAATGGCTCCTGGCCAGCGAACTCAATCACACCTCTGACCTTGTTGAGGCATTCCACTCTCCCAAGCCTGGACCTGATGATCCTTAGGAATCCTGACCCCTCTCCCCCTTTTCCTCACACTCCTCATTTTCATTTTTTTCTTGTAATTGCAGTTCCCCTTACCTTACTAATTCTGGGCCTTCATGGGTTCAGGCCTAAGAAGGGGATACATATCCATCCACCACCACCACCTTCCATCACCTCCAGCCATCCCAGATTGCCTCCACTCCTTCATCTCCAACCCCCCTGACAGTCACCATCCTCCCATTTCAATATATTACCTATGCCTCCCTAAGTACAGAACTCTGAAAAGGTCACTGGACAGCTCCAATGTCCACAAGTGCACCCCCTGTCATATCCTGGAATCCCAACCCCACACTTCTCCACCTCACTACACCTTACAACCTCACCATCTCCTACACCATTTCTCCCTACAGTCCCACCCCACTTCCACCCCTACTGTCTCAGCTCTGGGCTGGACCTTGGCACACTCACCCTCAGCCATCTCCACCCCGGATGCTCAGACCCAAGTCAGAACCTTCAGAATCCCCAGACTGCTCCGACCTCCCAATGGATCCCTGACATTTTGTTGTATCCTTCTTCTACCCATTTTATTTATTGGAGTCACCCCATATTTCTTGGATGTGTAACTCCAGCTTCAGAGCTATCCACATCCTCAGTGACTCTACCCTTCACCATCTTAATTAGTCATCTGTTACTTCTTTCAATTCAGTCAGCTAACTTTCTCTCACCCACTTCTCATTCCCATTCATTCCTTGGCCTCCTACTCCACCCTCCTAGACCTGACACCTTGGTTCCCCATTAAGGATAACCTTCGGTATCTTTTGGACTTTGACTAAGTCCTCTCCTCTCCTCTTATATATACCTGTAGATTAGAACCCATTGTACCTCAGTTCTAATCTCAACTAAACCTCACCCCCAAACTCCTCTATGAGTGATTTGTGCTCCCCTCTTACAAGATACATCAGCCATCTGAAATTAAGGATGTAACAGAGGCACAGTGCTCCCCTCTGAGTCGCTGAGGCTGCATCCTTCTCAGACTCTTGTACTAGCTGGCAGACCAGGCTTCCTGGAGAAGCTTTGGTCCACTACCTGATCTCCTGGAACCCCCTAGTTGGGCCCTGTCTGCACCCCAAATCGGCATGTTTGACACCCCCACCTCTGCTGGGTCATTTAGTTGCCTACCCTGCAAGTCCACCTTCAGACTGATCCCTCCATCCCACTTCTGGGTTATATGTAACCCATTAACCCTGTAACCCGAGTCATCAGTAGCATTCAGTCAGCTAACCCTTGACCCCATTAGGTCAGCCCTGTCTGGCCCCTGCCATTTATGGGCCTGCTGCCTAGACTCCCTCTGTAACTATATATATACATAACTTGCAGTGACCATACACCTCAGTGAAAATATCAACTAGAGTTATTCCCCCTCTTCTAGAGTTCCCCTCAGTCCATAAATTAGGGCACCAACATGATACTGGGCAGAGTGCTCCTGGCAGAGTCGCTGAGGCCATAGCCCTCCAATTACAGGGACATCTTCGTTCATCCTGAACTTGGTCTCTGACAACTAGGTACAAACATCTATATATAATGGAGAGACAGAGGCAAGAGGAACAAGGGGGTCCAAAATGAAACAAAGGTGTCCGATGTAGGAGAAATAATGGTCACCCAATGAAAACTCATTATGTAAATATGCCAGAAAAATTACAAAAACCCCTATATGACAAGTAGAAATGAGAGTATAGAAGAACCTGAATTTTCACAAATTATTACGAATTATTACAACTACATATGACAAATAGGAAGAAAGAAAATTAATAAAAAATACTTCAAGCTTAGCATCAACGCTCAGGAGAATTTATAGCGAATATCAAACAAGGAACTAGTAAGATTTAATTATAAAATCAACCAGAAAACCTCCATGGAAACTACTTTCCCATGCCCACACATGTAGCTGAGGCTGGAAGTACCACAGAACAAGGATTCTGTAGGAACCAATGCAAAACTCAAAGTTGTGTTTATAATAAGGAATGTAGATGCCTCCCAAATAGACTCAATGAAGGTAATTTCAGGGAAAACTACCAATAGATGACAGAGAAATGACCAAAATTCATGGGAAATGAGGACAATGTTCAAAAGGAAAGTGCGAAGAACAACCAGTAACAACCGAGATGAGTTTGATAGCCCATTAGAAAGGAAGGAATCTATTCTTAATCCATGCAAATATTCATAATAAAAGGTTCATGCATCAATAAGATATTCATTAATGGGATGAGTGACATTAAAGTCATAGCTCAGGGAAAAGTCGACATTCACGCAAAATCCATATTTAAAACACATAACGAAATTTACATGGAAAATATGATAAATTAGAAACTACCACTATGCGAAGTTTCAGGCCAAACGGCCCAGCCATTGTGAAGTTACGCCAGCAATGGGAATAGAGTATTCCACACTATGCTTAAATAAGGAAGACTCTAGTCAAAACAAAGCATGAAGAACACAAAAACACCTTAGATCATGAGGGAAAAATCTGAAATAAATCATGGAAGCCTGTATTGAGGATACAAACACCCATGCATACAACTAATTAAACAGAAACAGCACCCGCATACAGACGAGTACGAGAACAACACATGTGATTACTGATTGTGCACGTGAACTTTTGCTAACTTCACAAATACTGAGAGTTAGAGTACGACTTTAATACCGTTAGAAAGGTTGGATTAAATGAAAATTTATGATGCTGAGAACGTGAAAAACCATTGAGAAATGAGGGAGATATAAGGACATGAAGTTAGTAACCTGAAGAAGCGCAGGAAGACAACTTCTAGAGGTCTCAAGCCTCGAATAAAATTCATAAAAATATGATTGAGGATGACTTATTATAACAACAAAAAATACATACAGAAGACTAAGATGCAATAATATGAATGGGAACCAGGGGAAATGGACGAAAACAACAGAAAACCACAAAACTAGACCATGGTGGGAATTTTAGGGAAGGATATACTAATAAGGCAGAGAGCTCTAACACATTTGTTTGATCAATTCTTAACTACTAGCAACTCTCGTTTTGGTTCTAAACTTGAACAATTCACTTGTTTATCATTTCAAGTCTCATTTTAACTAAATGTCACTGGATAAAAATAGAATAAATCAGCTGAAAGTCTTAGTGCAGCCGTACGCATAGCAATGTGAAGTTTGAATTCAGAATGACCGAGTCATAGCGAACTTAATGGTAAATGAGAGGAATTTGAAATAAAGAACTGTGACAAATGCAGTGCAGTCAAGTTCTAATTAAATCATCAAAATAGCTTAGGTGAGGAAGGACAATAAGGATTCTAGGCACAGTCTGACTGCAGCAGGGCCACAGTTCAGTGCAGCTGAGCACTGTAGCACTGCAGCATGAAAAATTCATTTTTATTCAGTTTGAGGAAAATATACTGTAAATAAATCCTGTAAATACAAGGTAGAGTGTGAAAAAGGAAGGCAACCCAAGGAGTATAAAAGGGAGATCCTTTCTGCAACTTTGCACCCCCCTTAGAGAAGTAAGAAAATAGAGTATTATTTTTCTCAAGCATTTCTGGTTATCACTCCAGTGTGAAAAAGTGAGAAACAGTTAAGATTGCCACTGTAGTAAAAGGCAGCAATTAGGGAGAGAAATATTAAGTAAATATTTCAACAGGAGAGCTGGTTAACACTCCAGATTTCAAAGTGTAAACACAAAACAGTCATTTTGCTACTGTTAAAACAAGCAATAAAAATAAGACAAGGCCAAAGGACACTTCAGACATGATCTAAACCCATTAACTGAGTAGAATCTTTGAAAATTCACCAAGTAGAAGATTTAATTCAGGTTAAAATCCAAATTTAACGATCCTACACAGAATTACACCCAGATAAATTGAGAAATTACTCTAGAGGAACGGCTCTGCAGGGCTTTGTTTATCTGTAAGTCATTTCTCAGAGATTTGTAGACTAACCCATAAAATAGAATTAGCCAAAACACTCAGATTGTGTCAGGGATCAGCCCCTGACCCCGCTGTCAGGGCACCCAACCACACCCCAGAACCACCTTCCCAGACTTCCCCCACTCCCCAGACCTCCCCATCCCTACATACCTCTCACAACTTCAGCCCACATGTGAGCCCGCGGGAAAAATCACGTGGGTTCAACTCGCCTTAACCCATGTGACACCTTTTCCGAGTCGCAGGAACATGCTCGGCTTCTACCCGGAGTCATGTTATGAACTGTACAGTACACTTCCTTTTTA
The DNA here is from genome assembly GCF_015039405.1 of Cantharellus anzutake. NCBI lineage: Eukaryota > Fungi > Basidiomycota > Agaricomycetes > Cantharellales > Hydnaceae > Cantharellus > Cantharellus anzutake. The sequence goes on from NW_024066973.1 coordinate 582,439, forward strand.
TAGTAGCCAAGTGGGGAATAGGGAAACTTACCCTTCTTCTCAACTCAATCCCCGCTTAGGCAAGTTGTAGTTACCCTCTGTAATACATGACAACTCAATCCCCGCTTAGTCCCTTCAGTGAGTTTGAGGAGCTGAGGACAGGGTCTAGCGCCCAACCACCCGGAACACCGCACACACCTAGGACTGAGGTCGGGCTGTCCCTGATCGAGGACCGAGCCCTGACAGCAGAAGAAGGGTTCAACCTACTTCTATCCCCCCCAATGTCGCTGGAAGATCAAATAGCGGAGCTGACCCGCCAGCTCCAAGATCTCCAGGCCCAACTGGCCACCCAGACCAGACCCACGGCCCCAGCCCCGGCCCCTACACCCGCTCTGGCTCATAAGCCACCCAAAGTAGCCACCCCTACCCCCTTCTCTGGGTCACAAGATGACCTAGACCGCTTCAAGGCAGAGTGTGGACTCTACATGAGCATGCGCCATGCCGAGTTCCCGGACGAACACAGCCAAGTCCTGTTTGTCCTGTCATACATGAAAGGAGGGACTGCCGGACCATGGGCCACCCAACGCATCAACACCCTCCTTGCCCCAGGAGCCCCAGCCATTTCCTTTGATGACTTTGCGGCGGAACTCGATTCTATGTTTGCAGACCCAAACCGACAAGCCACAGCCCGTCAAAAGCTTGCCTCACTCCGACAAGGGAATGAGTCAGTAGACAAACTGATCCAGCAGTTTGAGCTGCATGGCCCAGTGTCACGAATGGGAGATGTTGCTCTTGTGGACCGATTTGAGCACGCCCTTCACCCACGCCTTCACGAAAACATCTATTGCCTCCGGCCCATGCCCACGACATGGGCAGAATGGAAGCGTGAAGCCTCCCTCCTCGACAATCAGTGGTGACGATTCCAAGCCACCCAAGCTCAAGCCCGCCCCCTGGCTGTCAAGCCATCCCCATTTCACTCCCGACCTCCTCCCAGGCCCGTTCCCCCTCCCGCTGCATCCACACCCTTAGCCCCAGCCCCGAAAGTCGGCCCCCAACCCATGGACCTGGACCGCATCCGCCCCCCCAGGACCGAGCAGAGGCGCACTGGACCCTGCTATAACTGCAATCGGCTAGGGCACATAGCCCGAGACTGCCTGAGGCCGAGACCCTATCAGGCCCGGGCCACATTACAAGGGGAGGCCCCTAGGGAGATGACCCGCCTGGCCCCGGAAGACCTCCGGGCGATTGCAGACCTGCTAAAGGACCGCCCCCTCACCCAGGAGCTGGACCGTGCAGAGGAGGAAGCGGGGGAGGAGAGACCTGCTGAGGATTTTCAGGAGGACGACCGGTGAGGGATGTGCCCCAGTCGTCCCCCAGCATCACTGTACCTGCATGTAGATACCATGGCAATTCCAGGACTACAGCACAACCTAAGTTACACCGAGTGATCGCTAAGAAAAAAAGAGCCACACCCACAAAACCCCGCAGAGAGAACCCACAATGCGCCTTGGCTGAGGTTGCTGTTCCCCCACCCATGATCTACGTACTATCCAAACGCCCTCCTCGCTCCCTCAACCTTCTGGTGAAGCTGACTGCAACCACCTCTCTCGCCTCAGTGACCACCTCCGCCCTCCTAGACTCAGGGGCCACAGGGATGTTTGTCAGTCGTGAATTCATCCGGAAGCATGGCCTGGAGACCACCCCCCTACCCCAACCAATCCCGGTCCACAATGTGGATGGCACCCCAAATGAGAATGGATCCATCACGGAGGAGGTGGACGCACTCCTTACGTTTGGTCAACACATGGAGCGAGCTCGCTTTGCAGTGACCAACTTGGGGCGCCAGTCAGTCATTATTGGTCACTTGTGGTTGACACACCACAACCCGGAAGTGGACTGGGCCCGACAAAAGGTCATCATGTCCCGCTGCCCACCTGCCTGCCAAAGGCTCAGGGTGGCGCCAATAGCTCCGAAGGAGCCTGACCTCACAGTAGAACCCGGGGATGGACTATATGCAGCCGTGATTCCCCCAGGATGGGGACATGACCTGAGGGCGACCACCACCCCATCGCAGCGGATGGCCCAAAGAGCGCAGGACCCCACCCCAGGGGAAAAGCCTCTCGAGGAGATGGTGCCTGAGTGCTACCGAGACTTCAGGGACGTCTTCTCGAAAGAGGCCTTTGATCAACTACCACTCCGGAAACCTTGGGACCATGCCATTGACCTCACCCCTGAGGCTAAGCTGCCATGAGGAAAGACCTTCCCACTGTCCCCTGCAGAACAAGGGGAGCTCGATGACTTCCTCAGGGAGAACTTGGCAAATGGGCGGATCCGCCCATCCAAATCCCCCATGGGGGCCCCAGTGTTCTTCGTGAAGAAGAAGGACGGCTCCTTAAGGCTGGTCCAGGACTATCGAAAGCTGAATGAGATCACTGTCAAGAACTCCTACCCCCTCCCCCTAGTTTCCGACATCCTCACCCGCCTCCAGGATGCCAAGTGGTTCTCAGCCCTCGACCTCCGGTGGGGGTTCAACAACGTCCGCATCAAGGAGGGAGATGAGTGGAAGGTGGCCTTTGCAACCAACCGAGGGTTGTTTGAGCCAATGGTGATGTTCTTCGGACTGTGCAACTCCCCGGCCACCTTCCAGACCATGATGAATGACATCCTCAGGGATTTCATTGACCAAGGGGTCGTCATCTGCTACATGGACGACATCCTGGTGTTCACACCCACCCTGGAGGAGCACCGGAGGGTCGTCTGGGAGGTCCTATCCACACTGAGGGGCCGGAAGCTGTTCCTCAAACCGGAGAAATGCAAGTTTGAGCAGCGGAAGATCAACTACCTGGGCCTTGTCATCTCGGAGAACCACGTTGCCATGGACCCAGTGAAGGTTCAGGGAGTGACTGACTGGCCAGCACCCACAAAGGTCAAAGAGGTCCAGTCTTTCCTGGGGTTCGTCAACTTCTACCGCCGCTTCATCCAGGACTTCTCCGAGAAGGCCCGGCCCCTTCACACACTCACCCGGAAGTCGAAGCAGTGGACCTGGGGGAGAAAGGAACAGGAAGCATTTGACGGGCTGAAGGAGGCTGTCACCTCAGCACCGGTCCTCACCTTCCCATCGGACTCAGGTCAGTTCCGACTGGAGTGTGATGCCTCCAACTTCGCAACAGGGGCGGTACTCTCCCAGCTCCAGACAGATGGGGAATTCCACCCAGTGGCGTTCATGTCAAAGGGCTTCTCAGATGCAGAGAGGAACTACGAAATCTATGACAAGGAGATGCTTGCCATAGTCCGAGCCCTGGAAGAGTGGCGCCATTTCCTTGAAGGCACCCCTGAGAGGTTCGACATATACACCGACCACAGAAACCTCTCCTACTTCCGCTCAGCCCAGAGGCTAAACTGGCGCCAGGCACGGTGGTCCCTCTACCTCTCCCGCTTCCACTTCCTGCTAGTCCATAAACCAGGGAAACTCATGGGGAAGCCCGATGCCCTCTCACGTCGGCCGGACCACCCGAAAGGGAAGGACGACAACACGGACATGACCCTCCTACACCCGGGCTGGTTTGAAGTTAGAGCTATGGAGGGGGTCACAGTGGAGGGAGAAGAGGCAGACATCCTGGACAGGATACGCAGGGGGAAGGAGCATGACGAGGGAGTGGTAAAGGCAATGAGAGAGCTGGAAAGGGGGACCCTGCACTCGGATGAATGGGAGAAGGAAGGGGAACTGATCCTCCACCGGGGCCGGGTGTATGTCCCAAAAGACCCACAGCTCCGCCATGACCTGGTACAACTCCACCATGACTCGGTGGCAACAGGCCACCCTGGGCGGTGGAAGACTGTGGAGCTCGTCTCCCGAAACTACTGGTGGCCCCGGATGGCACAGTATGTTGCACAGTACGTCTCGGGGTGCGACACCTGCAACAGAGTGAAGACATTCCCATCTCGGAAAGTCGGGAAGCTCATCCCGAACAAGGTCCCCACCCACAGGTGGCAGATTGGAGAACTCCCAGACTCCAAGGGGTACAACGCAATCCTGGTAGTGGTAGACCGACTTTCAAAGCGCATTCACACAATCCCCACAGTCACTACGGTAGACTCAGCAGGCATGGCCCGGCTCTTCCTCAAACACGTCTGGAGGCATCACGGCCTCCCAGAGGAAGTGCTCAGCGACCAAGGCAGCGCATTTGTCTCCCGCTTCTCCAGGGAGCTAGCAGACCTCTTAGGGATCAAGCTCGCCCCTTCAACAGCCTACCACCCACAGACTGATGGCCAGACGGAGCGTGTCAACCAGGAAATAGAAACCTACCTCCGGGTGTTCGTCAACCACAGGCAAGATGACTGGGCTGACTGGCTGCCGCTTGCCGAGTTCGCCTATAACAACCGCATCCACTCTTCCACCCACCGCACCCCCTTCGAGCTCAACTCCGGGCAACACCCATGCATGGGGACCGAACTGACCCGCATGTCTGAAGTCGAAGGGGCTAATGACTTTGCCTCTCGGATGATGAAGATGCAAGAGGAGGCAAAGGCAGCACTAGAGCATGCAGCAGAAGAGATGGCACGGTACTATGACAGGAACCGGAAGGCAGCACCAGTCTACCAAGTTGGGGACAAAGTCTGGCTCAACACTCAAAACTACATGACAGACCGACCAACCAAGAAGCTTGACCACAGATGGATCGGCCCCTTCCAGATCGTCAAGGTGGTATCCCCAGCAGCAGTAAAGCTACAGCTTACAGCCCGTCAAAGAGGAATTCACCTGGTAGTCTCGGTCTAAAACACCCACCCCTACGCCCCAGACAGAATCTCCGAACGCCATGCAGACCCGCTCCCTGGCCCGGACATCGTGAATGGAGAAGAGGAGTATGAAGTGGAGAAAATCCTGGATTCCAGGTACCGGTATGGACGGCTCTGGTACTTCGTCAAATTCTCTGGCTGGCCAAACTCAGAAAATGAATGGCTCCCCAGAGAGAACCTGGAGAACTCCCCAGACCTCCTGAAAGAATTCCACCAGGCCCACCCGGAAGCCCCCAGACCAAGGAGGATAAAGGAAACCCCCCAACCATGGACCACAGCCACTTCGAGGCGAAGTGGCATAGAGGGGGGGTGATGTCAGGGATCGGCCCCTGACCCCACTGTCAGGGCACCCAACCACACCCCAGAACCACCTTCCCAGACTTCCCCCACTCCCCAGACCTCCCCATCCCTACATACCTCTCACAACTTCAGCCCGCATGTGAGCCCACGGGAAAAATCACGTGGGTTAAGGCGAGCAACTTGCCTTAACCCATGTGACACCTTTTCCGAGTTGCGGGAACATGCTCGGCTTCTACCCGGAGTCACGTTATGAACTGTACAGTACACTTCCTTTTTATAGTAGCCAAGCGGGGAATAGGGAAACTTACCCTTCTTCTCAACTCAATCCCTGCTTAGGCAAGTTGTAGTTACCCTCTGTAATACATGACAACTCAATCCCTGCTTAGTCCCTTCAGTGAGTTTGAGGAGCTGAGGACAGGGTCTAGCGCCCAACCACCCGGAACACCGCACACACCTAGGACTGAGGTCGGGCTGTCCCTGATCGAGGACCGAGCCCTGACAGATTGGTACTATAATTACAACAGTACACTTCCCCATCCTAATTAAAGAACCAGGGTCAAGGGTTAGACTCTATGGTGCATCCAAAAGGAGGTAGGGAGTGTGAGGGCCCAGAGGGGCAGGAGGATGAGGGGAAGTGGGGTGGATGACTAACTGGCTAAATAGACAGAAGCAGTAGTCCAAATAAGGGTGAGGGAGAAGTGTGAAGTATACACTATGAATGGTGAAAGTACCAAGGTAGGTCCATGAAGCTCAGAGGTAGCAGAGCTTATGGAGGCAGGGTTGGAAGTCTGAGGAATATTGGCAATGGTGTTTACATGAAATGAGGTCACCAATGCAATGGACTTAGGCTGGGGTGGAGTCAAAGTCCAAGGTTGGGACCATGACAGGATTTTGTGGCAGAGGTATGAACCATGTCCAAGTTTGGGGTATGGGACAGTGTAAGGTTGTGAAGGTTGAGTTTGCAAGTGATCTCGCAATAGTCAAGTGTTGCCTCACACTCCCAGTCTGTCAGATATATGCTGTATGTAGCTATATTATCAACAGGGGATTTTCCTTTATCCCCTCTCATGTAGGTTATATACAAGATTCTAAATACATGTGATTAATGTGGCTTGGGACCGCATGGTACAATGAGAAAATGAACTATCATGTCAGGTACAAACCTGACATGATAAATACAGAATGAGTTAGGGAGGGCCATGAGTATGCAGCCTATCTCCCTTACAGACAGGAGTGGGAGGCTGTACCTTGGTGGAGATTGGTTGGGAGAGAGTTGGGAGGGTGTAAGATGGATAGTAATCATGGGTAGTATCTACCTGAAGTGTGTAGCTTAGTCGAGTTGGGGGCCTGGTTCCCAGTCCATCTGTCATATCCATACAACTCCGGACCTCTGCTCCTGATTCTGGACCTCCATCTCCTCCTCCAGAACTCCACATCCTCCACCACCACCTCCTCCTGTTGGTTGTTGAGACCCACTCTACCTCTGGCTCCAACACAATGTCCAACACTACCTCTGGTCCGACTCTGGTTTACTCCGCATCCGATCCCAACCTTGTACCTTCCAGACCAGAGCTTGTGATGCTCCACACCTCCGGCTCTGGACTCCTGTACCAGAACTCCATTGCACCTCCACCTCTGGAACTCCAGTCACATCTCCACCCCCAGACTTTGACCTCCTCCTCCATCTTATCTCCTTGTATTCTTTATTGCATTTCATTTATTACGTCTAGCCAATATTCCAGACTTTGACTCCTGACTCCAGACCTCCAGAACTTACTCTGGACCCTGCAGTCTCTATTGTATGGTGTCATTTAATCCTTCCTTTCCATATTAGTCAGCTGTCATTCCCCACAACCCCCTCCACTCCTTCCCCTCTTGGTCCTGCCCTTTTGGGAAGCACCATAGAGTTCCAACCCTTGACCCTTGGGGTTGTTCCCTCATCCAGTCCCCCTTTGTCTCCTTTCAGTCTCCTTTGGGTTCTATTTGTCCTCTGACTCCACTCCTGTTTATATATACACTCTGTACATAGTTTCCTGTACCCCTAGTCTGAAATCGACGACTAGAGAACCAGAATCAACTGGATTGTCCCCCCAAGAGACTCCCCCTTACTAACCTGAAATTAAGGACCACCTTAGACAACAAACCAACAGCACAGCACTCCACTTGAGTTGCTGAGGCCAAGGTCCCTCCTTACTGAGTCCCTTCTCCACTTCTGGACAATTATGGGCTCTATAACACCATCAAAGATGTATGCTGTAATAAGCTGTAATTTTCAACAGGGGAGTAGATAGGCTGGAGAGCCATTTCTACACCCTGTGCCGCTTTATATACAAGAGTGAATGTACACCAAAGTCAGCATACACACATGCGGCTTTGTAAACAATAGGCAAGCATGCAAAGGCATGCTGTTACAATAACTTAAATGAATTGTATATACAAGAATAATCTATTGAACAAGAAATAAAGGAGCATGTGCAGCCCCTCCAGGCCTTACACTCTCCTCCCATGTGATACATCAATATCACATCAAGATCATATGCATGTGCATAATAAAAAATTAAGATTATCATCCCAAAGGGGGATGGAGATGTAAAATAAATGTGAAGATGATTAGGTCTTCATGGAACCATCCAAAGATGGCAAGAAAAGAGGACAAGTGGTTAGGCCTGCCCACACCATCCTGGGACAGTGGAGATTACAAGGGGCGAAGGTGGTTAGACCTTCATGTACCATCTCTGAGGTGGCAGAAAGAATTTAAATGGGTAAAGGTGATTAGGCCTTTACAGAACCAACACTCAGGTCGGCTCAAACAATAAGATATGAAGGCTGTTGGGCCTTTGTGAAAACCAGTCATTGACCAGCTATAATTAAAATGATATATATTTTGAAACGAAGATTGTTGCAGTGAACAATCACATGCAGTGGAATGGTAGGTATCATTGTTGACAATACATGTGGATAGGGGTGCCACTGTTCAGTTCAGTTTGGTTCTGGCACCATTTTTTGAGAACCAGAACCAGAACTGGTTCACATTTTGACAATAGTGTCGAACCAGAACTGAACCAGTATTTGAACTGAACCAAACCGCATTTCGGTTCAGTCCTGGTTCAGAACGGTTCAAACAGGTCTGTACCACCAACCAAGTATGCGATTTTTGGTCCATATGGAACTTGCTTTCAGGCATACAAGGGATGGAATACAAGTCAGATCAATCATGGCTTGAATTGCTGTCTCATAGACTCCCACGAAAGATTTACAGTCCAGAATACATTCAAATAGGCAAAATCCTAGTTATGGCTCAATAATATGTTGAAACTCATTCTCCCTTCCAGATATCAACCACACATCCCTTTGTGTTATCACCTATAAATGTAACAACATTACACACTGCAGACATCATCTAACATGTAGACAATTGTCCACAGATTCCTTTATACTTCACCCTGGATGATGATGCAAGAGCAATTTGTCATTCCTTCTGATGATGATGAAATACACCAGTCCATCATCCACATTAATGTTCGCAGATACTATCTATCCTGATGTTATGTAATACTATGCAAGGACTGTGATTCTCAAGACTGTTAGAGACCGGATACAAGATGAAGGATATGTCTCTGTGGTGGAGGGCTTTGGCCTCAGTGACTCAGACCAGGAGCACTGTAAGGGGGCAAGGGATCTACCACCCTAACGAGAAAGAGAGGGGGCCACAGAGTTGGGAATGCTCAGGGGAGGTTCGGATGATGAGGAGGGGGGAGGAGAAATGGTCTGGTGCTATGTGATAAAAAAATGATAAACTTGTAAATCTCACTGATAATCAAACTGATGGGAACTCTGTCCCTGCACTATGTCTTGAGCCTCTTTGGCTTCGTATTCGCTGCTCTGGGTGCTGGTAAACTTCTGCTAGAACTTCATGTTCATTGGGGAGCACCTCTCTCTGTTGGGGGAGTCCTTTTTGTAAATACAGGAAAGAGGGTAACTATAAATATGAAAAAGGTATGTGTGGAAATCTGAATGATCCGACGGGTTTAGGATGGCAACAGATCCACAAGGAACACATGGCGATCGCCTCAACCGCTGAACCAAATACGTTGCTCGTAACATCGTTCGACTCGTGTTAACAAGGGCTTTCCAACGATATCAAATTCGTCCGGATCGGTGGAGAATTGATGGAGATACAGAGGAAGCGGCGGAATATGCGGGTGACAGTTGCCCAATTTGGAAACTGATGGTTGTCCGTGGTCAAGAATGGCTTGAAAAAAATCGGAAAAAATATGGGAAACGTGGAAATGGTATCTGGAACAATGGTAGATGTGTTTCGGGAGTGGGGTGCTTGACATGGGTGGTAGAATCGCAATAATCGGCTCGTTTGCGTGGTACCAGCTGTGCCTGCCTACAGCACTGTGCCTAGTTACACGTCTGTGCCCTAATTTACTTACTGGCAGCGAGAACTAAAAGGGGGGATAACTCTAGTCGATTTTATCACTAGGGTGTAACCTATCTACAAGTTATGTATATATAGTTACAGCGAGGGCAGGCCCATGAATGGTGGGGCCGAGCAGAGCGGAGCTAACAGAGTTAAACGTTAGCTGACTGAATATTACTGACGAGTCAGGTTACGGGGTTAGTGGAATGGCAGGCTATAACCCAGAAATGGAAAGGAGGGATAGGCCCGAAGGTAGGCTTGCAGGGCAAGCAAGTGAATTGCCCAGCAGGGGCAGGAGTGCGCTAGTGGACATCGGAGCTGTCCGGAGGCCTTTGGGGTTCCATACTTAGGGAGGCATAGGTAATATATTGAATTGAGGGGGTGGTGACCATCGAGGGAGTCAGAGGTGATTGCAGAATATGGAGGCTCCAAGGTTAGTGACGAAGGAGCAGAGGTAGTCTGGAAGGATCAGAGGTAGTGGAGGATGATGGCCATAGATGGATATGACAGAGACAGCTACAATGCAAATTATAGCCTAGCCAACAAGGATGGGAAAGGGGTCATAGGTGGGTATGAAATTTCTAAACAATTGGAGCTTTCATACAAGTAAATGTAATAACAACCCCAGGCTGGATGGCACAAGGGCACATGAAGAAAATAGATTTTTATTTTTGGTCCCAGAGTTTGAATCCAATCTTTGTTTGTTTGTTTGATAATATCAGGGAGTGAACGAGAATGGCCCTGAATCATGTGCTAATCTTACTCCCTTAGTTTGAATTGATATTTAAGTGTTATGGGAAAATGATTTTCGACTTTGTTATGGCCTGTGCTGGTTGCCCAGCAGCTTGGTTGTAGCCCATCTGTTATGTTAGATGTTGTCATATCCCAGAATCCCGACCCCGCACTCTCCCACCACACCACACCTTCCTAACAACTTCACCATCCCCTACACCATGACTCCCCACTCCCCAAGTCACCTTCCTTCCTAACTGTCTCAGCCCCTTGCCTGGTTGCGGCACACTGAACCTTGGCCACTCCCATCCCGGAAGCTCGGTCCCGAGTCGGAACATTCAGAGACTCCGGATTTGCTCCGATATCCTGACGGACCTCCGACATCCCATGACATACCCCTAAACCATTTCCCCACCCATTTCATTTATTGGAGTCACCCAACATCCTTTGGACACGTAACTCTGCTTTCGGAGCTACCCACATCCTTCAGTGACCCCACTCATGTCATCACTTATTAGTCACCTTCCATTCATAGCACGACTATCTTCTTTTACCATTCAGTTGGCTAACCCCCTCTTACCCATTTCTCGTTGCCATTCATCTTTGTCAGGGCACACCTGCCTGACCTGGCTCCACCTGGCCCAACCTGACCCAGTACCCCACTGCCCACCCTTCCTCCCTCCTCATTCCTCCCTCTTCTCACTTCCTTCCTATCTTACTTCTTCTTTATTCTCTCTTTATTCTACATGGACGACCTTCTTTGTATCAATGTACCATTGACCCATCTGCAGCACACCCACCATGTACCCAGCCTGGGCACCTTGGGCGACTTCCCACTGTGCCCAGTACGCGCACCTGCACCGGATGCCCTCGGGATCTCCCACGGAGACACCCAGGTGGTTATGGCTGTGTGCGAGGGTGACGTGGCACCTGTCATGTGATCTAAGCCGCATGTATATAAACGAACCTGAAGTGGGAACCGAAGAACTAGCCTTCTTCTCAACTTTCCACTTCAGTCTAAGTGGCCAGGGACCACTGTCCCGCATTGGGCTTGTCAGTACGCATGCCCGATCTGCCCCCCACCAGGCTCTCAGCCCCGGATGCTACACCCAGGCCCCCTCGACCCTGGATGAGTCCCTGACAATCTTCCAGCCTCTTACTCCACCCTCCTTGACCCGACACCTCGGTTCCCCGTTAAGGATATCGTTTGGGACCTCTTGGTATCATTCGGCACCTTTCAGTGTTTTTCTATTATCATTTGGACTTTGACTAAAGTCCTTTCTATCCCTCCATATAAATACCTGTAGATTAGAACCTGTAGTTTTCCTCAGTTCTAATCTCGACTAAAATGTTACCCCAAGTCCCTCTGAGTGAATCCCAACCCCTTTCTACAAGATACCTCAGACATAAGAAATACAAGGACTAACTGAGACGTAATGGAGGCACAGCGCTCCCTCCGAGTCGCTGAGGCTGCGTCCTTCTTAGAGCCTCTTGTACCACCCAGCAGAACTGGGCTTCCTGGAGAAGCTTCGGTTCACTACTGGAGCTCTCAGATCCCCTCTAGTTGAGCCCCACCTGCATTCGGACTCATGCATTTTCCCCTACGATCCGTGGTTTTTGACAGATGTGGGTACTTTGGTTCAAGTCCTGCTTGGGGTCATTTTTTTGTTTTGTTGTTGTTTTGTTTGTTTGTTTATTTTGTTTTGGGCCTCCCCATTCAAGTTGATTCATTGATACTAAGGTGCTTCTATGATTTTGTATAAGTATTGCATGGTCATGGTTCAACTTCAACTTGTGAACTGCAGGCAGGCAAAAGAAAGTATAACTCCACTGCAGAGAATCGAACTGCAGCACATTCAACACTCCACAATGCCAAACAACAATTTAGCCACTAGGCAACCAGTGACACTGATACCATACTACAAATTTATTTCTCTATAAAGTGTCGAGATCAATTCAAACTCAGGGAGTAATGGCTGCATGTGATTCAGGGAGTTAAGGGTCTTCACTCTTCCCTGATATTTTCATGGGAAAAATTCTTTTTTTGATATCTCACATGCCCTTGCACCATCCAGCCTGGGGTTGTTATTACATTTACTCTTTCATACAGCCCTGGAGCAAAAATCGCGTCCCATCCTTGCTGGCACAGGGAAAGAAAATGGAAAATTTACCTCTGATCACCTGGTCCCCATACCATTGTCTATAGAATGCACCATCAAGGACAATTGGAGTAAGGACAAAGTTGGGAGGCAAAGGGCATTGGAGCACAATCCCCAACATGACAAGGGGGGGTGCAAAGGAGTGGCCATAATAGGAAAGGTGCCACCCAGCTAAGTGGGAGCAGGTCTGGATTGAGGGCTTTCGACAAAGTACTCTCTTCTGGTTGCATTGCAGGGAGCCCTTGAGGTCCAGCTGCACCATGATCAATCCTAAAGATGCCAATACCCTCATTGGATGCTACTGCAATCATTGACAATCGCAATTGCCCCCCTGTTATGTGTCAGGGCACAGCTTCGGGTCGCTAGCGTAAGTAGCACAGCACCACATGGCCCGTATCCCCATCAGGTTCTTCTTCTTTTCCGCTTCTGATCTTCTATTTGATCTGGTCACATGGTATCGGTTATGATGCCATGTGATCTTCTATCATCTTTGATCCGCTACTACCGGTTATTAGTTAGTTGGCTAGTTACCATCTCTACCGTGTATATATATCCTTTGCTGGCATGGGCATGTCCCCCAGCTTTGCTATCAACTTGGTTTTGGGGGCATCCTTTGTTGCGAGCATGCATGACCCTGACATTATGACATTAGAACAGCCATGCCACCGGGAAGGAAGCAAAGCTATGGTGGCAAATCTCGTGGCAGATGAATGCAGAGATGGTGCCAAGTGTCAGGGACAGTGCAGGAGAGGTGGGGGTTGTTACAAAAATGGGGCCGGAAGCGCCCATTTTCGTCCGTTCTGGCACAGGAATAGGGAAGGGGGTTGGACATAGGGGTTTACAGGTGGTTTCACAGATGGTTTAACATGTTGTTGAACAGGTAGTGTGGCAGCGGGTTTTTGTTGATTAATGATTGGTTCAACTTAATTACTATACAAATCACGTGATACAGAACCCATAAGAGTCTAAAATGGGAAATTCCCATTTCCATAACAGGGGTAGTGGAGTAGCCCGTGGTGCTAGCAGCCCAGGCAGCAGCAGGGTGACGGGAGCATATGGTGGATAGTCCTCACTTAGGCTAGCACCCCTATTCTGGCTTCTTAGACTGAAGCAGGATTGTTATCATTAGAATGGAAAGCTAAACTAGTAAGGTACTTGCCTGAAGCAGGAATGAGAAGAAGTGTCAGGGCACACCGGCCCAACCCACCTCCACCCGGGCCCACCTCACCCGGTACCCCTTCTCTCACCCTGCACCCCTCCTTCATATCCCTTCCCCCTCTATCCCTCTTCCACTTCTATTTCTATTCCTATTTCTATTTCTATTTCACACGGACAACCTTTCCCTTATATCTATGTATTATTGACCCACCTGCAACATGCACACGACATGCCTAGCCCCGGACGACCCCAGACGGCTCTAGGGTGCAACCTAGTGCGCATGCATGCAGCATACGCCCTCAGGATCCCCCACAGGGACACCCAGGTGACCGCAGCCATATGCGGGGTGACGTGGCAGACCCCATGTGACCCAAGCCGCATGTATATAAACACACCTGGGGTGGGAACCAAAGAAGTAACCTTCTTCTCAACATTCCCACTTCAGTCTAAGTGGCCAGGGATCGCTGTCCCACATCGGGCCTGCCAGTATGCACGCCTGATCTACCCCCATGAGGTCCTTAGCACCGGATGCTACACCTGGACCGCCTCGACCCCGGACGCGTCCCTGACAGCAGAAGAAGGTTTCAACTACACTTTCTCTACCTCCTCCCCTGCCATGGTGTCAGAAGAACAATATGACGACCTGTTGGCCCGGTTTGAAGAACTACAGGCCATTGTCGAAAGTCACACCCTGAACCGGGCCTCACCTGCACCTGCCCCCACACCTGCTCCTGCCCCCCCCACCTGCGCCAACACCCGCACCCAGACCCAAGGGCCCCAAGGTCGCCCCTCCTACCCCCTTCTCAGGAGCCAGTGAGGATCTTGACCGCTTCAAAGCTGAATGTGGTATCTATCCACATCTGTGCGGCCAAGTTCCCCAGCACCCTCTCACAGATCCTCTTCGTGCTCTCCTATATGAAGGGAGGGACTGCAGGAGCGTGGGCCACGCAATGCACCATCATGTTGCTGATGGCCGGCTTGCCTGCACTCACCATGGACGAGTTCAACACAGAACTCGATGCCATGTTCCAGGATCTGAACTGGGAAGCCACAGCCTGACAGAAACTGGCAAACATCCGACAAGGGAGTGACTCCGTGGATAAGGTCATCCAGGAGTTTGAAATACTGGGACCTGCCTCGTGGTTGGGTGACGTTGGGCTAGTCGACCACTTTGGGCAAGCAATCAACACCCGGCTCCGTGAGAGCATTTACCGCCTCCATCCCATGCCCACCACCTGGGCTGAATGGAAACGCAAGGCCACCCTCCTCGATAACCAATGGTGACGTTTCCAGGCAACGCAGCCCCGCATGCCCCCATCCAGACCCCCACTCCTGCTGGGATGACCCCTACCAACTACCGCCCCCTCTCAGGCATGCCCCATGCCTGCACCCCCACAACCCACACCCATACCTCTACCCCCGACCCCTACAGTCCGCCCTGCGAGTGGAGCAGGCCCACAGCCAATGGACCTTGATCGCTCAAGAATCGACCAGAGGAGGAATGGGCTGTGTTACAACTGTAACGCCCCAGGGCACATTGCCTGGGAGTGCCAGCACCCCAAGGTCCGTTGAGTATGACGCTGTAACGGGGATTTGCCGGTGTACCCTAAACGAGCCAAATCCCGCGATTCTACCACCCTCAGCAAGCACCTCACATCCATCACATGTAGCCTATATCCCCTCACACTCTTTACACACATTTCCTATTTTTCCTAATTTTTCTGATTCCATTTCCGATGTCTAGAGGCCGATGTTTCCATTTTCTTATTGTCATGTGATATTCTTTCCTATTTTGTCTATCGGACTCTTCCGTGACCCGCTGTACAGTAGCTAGAGAGTATCAGCACCACGCTTGAGAGGACCAATATACCCCACCTCTTACCTGACCTCAGTGAGATTTCTATCCCCCCTCCTTCCTGTTGCGAGTCTAGTTGGATAGACCCGTTACAACGCCTCCACCCTGAAGACCTCTGGGCGCTGATGGAAGGACTGAGGAGCCAGTTGACTGGAGAGCCAGAGACGGAGCACAGAGGGCCAGAGGAGGGTCCCCAAGAGGATTTTCAGGAGGGCGACCGGTGAGGGATGCGTCCCAGCCACCCATAGCAGACAACTCGTGTAGATACCGCAGCATGTGTAAGCCAACACCAATGCAGAAGTTCCACCGAGTTATCGCAAAGAAAAGAGGAAAAATGCATCCTCAGCCCGTGAAAGCAAGAGAGACTCAAGGGTAGCACCCAAAGTAGCAGTATCCCCACCCGCTATCTACGTCTCGAAGCAGTCCCCCAGGTCACTCAGCCTTACTGTGAAGCTGACCACCCTGACTTCCCTCGCCTCTGTGTCTGTGTCCGCCCTCCTAGACTCCGGGGCCACTGGGAACTTCGTGAGCCCCGAGTTCATTCAGAAGCACAAGCTCAAGACGACCCCGCTCCCACAGCCCATCCCCGTCTGTAACGTCGATGGGACCCCGAATGAGAATGGAGCCATAACTGAGGAGCTAGAAGCCCTCCTAACATTCGGGAGGCACACAGAGCGGGCCCGTTTCGCTGTTGCAAACCTAGGATGACAATCCCTCATCATAGGGCACTTGTGGCTACTCCACCACAACCCGGAAGTGGACTGGGCATGACAGAGGGTTGTCATGTCCCGCTGCCCATTGTCCTGCCAGTCACCATGGGTGCCAGATGACCAGGACCCTCTGATAGAACCTGGGGATGGGATCTATGCTGAGATCATCCCCTCAGGGTGGGGCCATGACTTAAGGGTGACTACAATGCCCTCCCAGCGAATGGCCCAAGAGGCTCGTGAGCCGGATGCAGAGCCCGCATCGTTCGAGGAGTTAGTGCCGGGTCACTACCAAGACTTCCGGGACATGTTTTCGAAAGAGGCTTTCGACCGACTACCCCCCCGGAAGCCTTGGGACCATGCCATAGACCTGGTGCTGGACGCCAAACTGCCCAGAGGAAAAACTTTCCCCCTCTCACGCCCTGAGCAGAAAGAACTAGACGAGTTCTTATGCGAAAACTTACAGAATGGGCGCATATGGCCATCCAAGTCTCCAATGGGAGCCCTGGTCTTCTTTGTCAAGAAGAAGGATGGGTCGCTATGGCTGGTCCAAGACTACCGAAAACTGAATGAAATCACGGTAAAGAACTCATACCCCCTCCCACTCATCTCAGACGTTCTCGCCTGCCTCCACAAGGCCAAGTACTTCTCGGCCCTAGACCTACGCTGGGGGTTCAACAACGTCCGGATCAAGGATGGGGACGAGTGGAAGGCAGCGTTCACGACCAACCGGGGGCTATTCGAGCCCATGGTGATGTTCTTTGGCTTGTGCAACTCCCCCGCAACCTTCCAGACGATGATGAATGACATCCTCCGGGACTTCATCAACTGGGAGGTTGTCATCTGTTATATGGATGACATACTCATCTTCACTTCCACCCTAGAGGAACACCGGAAGGTCGTCTGAGAGGTCCTGGAGACGTTGCGGATGCGGAAGCTCTTCCTGAAGCCAGAGAAGTGCAAGTTCAAGCGGACCCGGATCGAGTACCTCAGTCTCATCATTTCTGAGGGCAGCGTTGCAATGGACCCGGTGAAGGTCCGCAGAGTTCTCGACTGGCCGACCCCAACCAAGGTGAAGGAGGTACAATCCTTTCTAGGGTTCGTGAACTTCTACCGTCGATTCATCAGAGATTTCTCCGACAAGGCACGACCCCTCCATGCGCTGACCCGGAAGACCAAGGCCTGGAGTTGGGGGCCAGACGAAGACAAGGCCTTCCATGCCCTTAAAGAAGCCATCACCTCTGCCCCCGTCCTCTCCTTCCCCACAGATTCAGGCCATCTCAGGCTCGAATGTGATGCCTCCAACTTTGTGACCAGTGTGGTCCTCTCCCAGCTCCAGTCGGATGGAGAGTTCCACCCAGTAGCCTTTATGTCCAAAAGCTTTATGGACATAGAGCGGAACTATGAGGTGTACGACAAGGAAATGCTTGCGATCGTCCAGGCCCTCGA